>NC_134415.1:131404694-132004694 GCF_030867145.1 Opisthocomus hoazin
CAGCGCCCAGCACTGGGCACCAGCAACATCCTCCAGCGCCCAGCACCCTGCACCAGCACCAGGCACCCCGCACCAGCAACATCCTCCGGTGCCCAGCACCCAACACCAGCACCCAGCACCCTGCACCAGCATCCTGCACCCTGCACCAGTGCCCAGAACTGTGCGACAGCACTCAGCACCATGCGCAGTGCCGTGCACTGTGCACCATGCCATGAACCAGCACCCAGCACCAAGCACCAGCACCCAGCACCGTGCACCAGTGCCCAGCACCGTGCACCAGTTCCTAGCACCATGCACCAGTACCCCATATGCTGCGCCAGCAACATCTCCCAGTGCCCAGCACCCAGCACCATGCATCAGAGCCCAGCACCATGCACCAGCACCCAGCACTGGGCACCCAGCATCATGCAGCAGTGCCCAGCACCGTGCTCCAGTGCCCAGCACCCTGCACCAGTGCCTGGCACTAAGCACCCAGCACCTTACACCAGCGTCCAGGACCAAGCACCCAGCATCCAGTACCAGCACCGAGCGCCCGGCACCAGTGCCCAGCACCGAGCGCCCAGCACCAAGCACCCAACACCGTGCACCAGTGCCTGACACCGCACACCAGTGCCCAGGATCAAGCACCCAGCACCCAGCACCAGCACAGAGTGCCCAGCACCAGTGCCCAGCACCAAGCTCCCAGCACCATCACCAGTGCCCAGCACTGTACACCAGTGCCCAGGACCAAGCACCCACCATCCAGTACCAGCACTGAGCGCCCAGCACCAGTGCCCAGCACCAAGCTCCCAGCACCATCACCAGTGCCTGACACCGCACACCAGTGCCCAGGACCAAGCGCCCAGCACCCAGCACCAGAACCGAGCGCCCAGCACCAGTGCCCAGCACCAAGCTCCCAGCACCATCACCAGTGCCCAGCATGGTACACCAGTGCCCAGGACCAAGCGCCCAGGACCCAGCACCAGCACCGAGCGCCCAGCACCAGTGCCCAGCACCGAGTGCCCAGCACCATCACCAGTGCCCGGCACCGTACACCAGTGCCCAGGACCAAGCACCCAGCACCAAGTACCATGCACCAGTGCCCAGCACCAAGCGCCCAGCACCATCACCAGTGCCCAGCACTGTACACCAGTGCCCAGGACCAAGCTCCCAGCACCATCACCAGTGCCCAGCGCTGTACACCAGTGCCCAGGACGAAGCGCCCAGCACCATCACCAGTGCCCAGCACCACTTGCAGCACCAGTGGGGCCCCTCTGCCCCACGGCCGCTCCCCTTCGCCCCTCTCCAGGGGCAGGCAGGCGGGTGAGACCCCCGCCCCGCCGCAGCACCCTCCCCTCTCGCTCCTCGAGTTTTCCCTCCCGGCCATGATTTATCCAAGGTGGCGGCGCCCGCCATAAATCCCGCGCCGCGGCCGCTTCGGCCCGAGAGCTGCCTGATAAATATTTAAGCCAGCTCATAAATCACGCACCGGCAGAGCGGGGCTCTCCCGCGCCTCTGGCCCGACCTCTTGGCACCAGACCTGGCAACACCCAGTCCGAGCAACCAGTTCTGGGGGCTCGGTAACTTGGGGGGAAAAAAAACCCACGCCAAAACCCAAGGAAATTGGGTTCTTCGTGGCTGGGCGATGAAACCTCCCCCCCCCCCTCGCCTCGGAGCATCTCTGCCCCTGGCACGTGGTGTTTGTGCCTTGCTCTGAGTCAGGCTTTGCTGGCGAGTTTAATGAGGCATCAGCTGGGAGAGGCCGGTATTAATTGCCGTTATGGCTCCGGGATGGGGAGGAGCAGGGAATTTATAGCCGGGGGGGGGAGGGTTGCTCGCGACGGGGCAGAGCTCCTGCCAGCGGGGCTGAGCCCCCCGCTCGGAGGGTCGCTGGGCTGAATCCCGCGGGAGAGGACACGCATGATGCCTCCCCACCCCGTCATGCCACAGGTTTGCTGGAGCTTCTCCGGGCTCTGCCTCCTCGGTGAAGGCGCTGAGCCCCGGGCTGGCAGGCTGCTGGGGCAGCGGGCTGTCACCGCCACCCCTAAAGCACACGTCGCTGCCAGGGACCACCCTGCTCTCCTGCGTACATGCCATCTCCCCATCCACCCTCTTCGCACCCATTCCCTGCTAAAAGGATTAATGGCAGAGGTGTGTATACCCTCATTAGGTTTCAGAGTGAACAACTCTACCAGCAATCCAAGCATACTACAGGCAAAGCTGGCAGGGGGTGGCCTGATGTCTAATCGGAGAGGGAAGGAAAGAGGTCCTGGCCTTCCAGCGCCGCTTTCTGCCAGCTCCTGCAACTCGGCAGCACGGCTGGGCCACTCACACCAACCCCAGCAGTGGCCAAGGAGCTACTGGGCTGGATGAGGCCGCTCTCCTGGGGAAAGCCCTGCACATCCCAAGGGGTTGGAAAGGGGTCAGATGCTGCCTGTCTCCCTGCTGCCCAGGCACCACCTCCCGTGGGGGTCCGGGCTGAGGGGAGAGGAATCCCAGCCCTGGAACAGAGCGGTACAGTTTTTCCCTCTGGCATGTTAACTCTGAAACCTATCAAACTCACACTCATAGGTGCCAATGCTAATTTCCACTGCTGTCCTTTCTAGCTGGCATGGCCAGCGCAGGACGGGAACAGAAATGTCCAGAGGGAGCGAGTGCCCCATCCCTGGCCTTGCCCCCGCCCCCCAACCAGCCCCACGGCAGCCCCCAAACTGTTGCAACCCGCTCCTCGTCCCGGCAGCGGTGGCTCCTGTGCCTCCCCTGAGGCGTTTCCCTGGGCTGCATCCCCCAAGGCCCAAGAATCAGGGGTCCTTCCCCTCCCACCCGCGTCGGTGCCGGTACCGGGAGGGTTGTGCCGGTACCACTGGCACCGGTGGTGGCTGAGGGTCCGTGTGCCTGGTGTCCCCGGGGCTATGGGGCACGGACCCACTTTGGGGACAAGGGTGAGGGGTCCCTGGGGTGGGAATAGACTGGGCACGGGGTGGGGGGGGGCACTTTTTTGGCACTGCCAGGAAAAAAGGTGCCCGCTGGGACCTTCCTCGTGACTTTGGTACCCAGAGCGCCACAGTCCTTGTCATTTCTCCCGTCTCGTCCCGGGGCCGAGCCGGCAGGCGTGAGCGGGGCAGGGGTCCCCGCCGGGAGAGATGCTAGGGATGTGAAGGTTTGGGGACAGGCACAGTGCCACCCGAGGAGACCACCCGGGGTGACAGGGGTGACGGGGGTGGCTGGCGGGGGGGGACCAGGTGGAGAAGAGGGTCTGTGGGGACCGGGTCTCACCCCAGGGTTTCCTGGACCCTCGATAAACAAGCGGGGAGGGAGGAGGGCAGTGACAGATGGTGACAACCGCGGTGGCATTCGCCACCTGCCCCGGCCCACATGGCCGCTCGCTTCTCCGCACACAGCGAGGCGGGGGGGGATGGGTTGGGGGGGGGATGTTTTTTTGGGAGCGATCCAGTGAGAGCCATCTCAGCCGACCCTGCAGCACGGAGGTCCCCGGTGCGGGGACAGGGACCGAGGGGACAGGGGACACATCCATCACCCTGCGAGGGGACCCTGGGGCTGGCTCTGCCCGGCTGCAAGGGCAGGCGTCCTCCATCCCTGCCCGCCCCGCAGCTCCCCTTGCCCTCGGCTTCGCAGGGAGGGGGGCAGCGGGTGACGGCAAACCGAAATATCCCGGTGCTTTGGGTGTCCCCTGGGTGCTGGGGCAGCCCTTTGGGGGGGGGTCTACACCCCATTTTCAGGGTGTAGGGCACAGGGAAGCCTCACGGAGTGAGTCGGGGGGGCTGTGGGAGACCTTCGGAGCAGGGCTGGGAGGGCAGCTCGCCCCTTGGCTCTTTTCCCAGAAAAAGGACCAAAAAAAACCCCCCAAAATTTAAAAAATAAAAACTTTGCGAGTGGGACCCACCACCCTCTTGGTTTTCCTCCTTCCCACCTTCAAGCCAGCCACGGCGCGGGGACCGCGACCGGCACAGGAGCCCCGACATCCCGACTGCTTCCCGAGCACCGCGGGGAGCCGGGCTCCTCAGGAGCTTTACAGAGGGGTTGGCTGGCGATTTCCTGGGAGAACATCCCTTTTTTTCCCTACTGGAAAATCCATTTTCATGGGAATAATGGGATTTTCTTTCCCCTTTTCCCTGACGGCAGCGGCGTTGGATGATTTTGCTCCCTTTGCCGGTACACGCTGGCCCCATTCAGCAGCGCTCCAGCTCCGCTCCAACCGGCCAGCTAAAATGCCTGCCTTCAAAATCACCGGATTTTGATATAAAAACAATACCCCCTCGCATATTTCTGCCTGCACTCCTTCCCCCTACACACCCTCGGACATCACGGCTGAAGGGTTTGATGCCTGTAGAGCGGTAAAGCCCAGTTTGGGGGACATTCCCTCTGCATTTCCCTCCCCCTGCGGCTGGGCAGATGTTTTTGGGGGCTGGGAGTCATCGCCCCAACCCCAGGGGGGACCCTGAGCTCCCACACCCAAGCCCAAACCCAGGTTTGAAGTTCTCAGCGCCCAGCTGGCAGAGTGCTTGGCTGGGGTGTAACGCCTGCATCGGGGCTCAGCCACGCTCGCCCGTCCCTGCTCCATCCCTCCCGGGCTCCGGGCAGCTGCAGGTGGGGCAGGGGGAGCTGGGTGTCCTGGGGGGAGCAGGGCAGGGGTCCTGCCACCCACCCGCAGCCCGGCGCTGAGCCTCGGCCTCCCGGGACCGTGCACACCGGGCTGGTTTTGTCTCCCTCCTCCACCACCGCAGCTTCCTTTGTGTGGGCTGGCGTCGCCCGCTCCTGCTCGCCTCCCGCTCGCTCCTCTCCCCAGCCCCCCACGCAGCCCCTTGCCCGCTCCTCCTCCCTCGCACGTCAAACGTAAGCTGCTTGTCTGCACTTTCAAAGCCTTTCCCAGCTGCTCCTGTCAGCCGGGAGAGGCCAGACCCTGCCTCTGCTCAGCCCACGGCTGCTCCAACATCTGTGTTTTATCCCCAAACCCAACAGCCACCCCAACAATCTCATCCCCAAAACTCCACAGTCACCCCAACACCTGTATCTCATCCCCAAACTCCAACAGCCAGCCCAACACCCATATCCCACACAGAAAACCCAACAGCTACCCCGTTTCTATCTCATCCCCAAACCCAACAGCCACCCCAACAATCGTATCTCATCCCCAAAACCCAACAGTCACCCCAAGATCTGTAGCTCATCCCCAAAACTCAACAGTTGTCCCAACACCCGTATCTCATCCTCAAACTCCAACAGTCAGCCCAACACCCATATCTCATCCACAAAACCCAACAGCCACCCCAACATCCATATCTCATCCACAAAACCCAACAGTCACCCCAACACCAGTGTCTCATCCCCAAACCAGTCAGCCCAACAACTGTATCTCACCCCCAAAACTCAACAGCCACCCCAACATCTGTACATCACCCCACAAAACCAACAGCTACCCCAAAATCCATATCTCATCCCCCAAACCCAGCAGTCACCCCAACATCTGTAGCTCATCCACAAAACCCAACAGTTGCCCCAACATCCGTATCTCATCCCCAAACCCCTACAGCCACCCCAACACCCGTATCTCATCCTCAAACTTCAGCAGACAGCCTAACACCCATACCTCATCCGGAAAACCCAACAGCCACCCTGACGTCCATATCTCATCCCCAAAACCCAACAGTCACCCCAACATCTGTATGTCACCCCACAAAACCAACAGCTACCCCAAAATCCATAGCTCATCCCCAAATTTCAACAGTCAGCCCAACATCTGTATCTCATCCCCAAACCCAAACAGCCACCCCAATACCCGCATCTCATCCCCAAACTTCATCAGTCAGCCCAACACCCATATCTCATCCCCAAAACCCAATGGTCACCTCAACACCCCTATCTCATCCCCAAACCTCAACATCCGCCCTGGCACCTGTATCTCATCCCCAAAACCAACAACCGCCCCACCACCACCACCGTGTCAGCCCTGGGAACCAAGAGCCACCCCAACACCCGTGTCTCACCCCCATGACCCAACAGTCACCCCAGCATCTGTAGCTCATCCACAAAACCCAACAGTTGCCCCAACATCTGTAGTTCATCCCCAAACCCCAACAGCCACCCCAATGCCCGTATCCCATCTCCAAATTTCTTCAGTCAGCCCAACACCCATATCTCATCCCCAAAACCAACAGCTGCCCCACCACCACCATGTCAGCCCTGGGAACCAACAGCCACCCCAACACCCGTATCTCACCCCCAAATCCCAACAGTCACCCCAGCATCTGTAGCTCATCCACAAAACCCAACAGTTGCCCCAACATCTGTAGTTCATCCCCAAACCCCAACAGCCACCCCAATGCCCGTATCTCATCTCCAAACTTCTTCAGTCAGCCCAACACCCATATCTCATCCACAAACCCCAATGGCCACCTCAACACCCATATCTCATCCCCAAAACCAACAGCTGTCCCACCACCACCATGTCAGCCCTGGGAACCAACAGCCACCCCAACACCCGTATCTCACCCCCAAATCCCAACAGTCACCCCAGCATCTGTAGCTCATCCACAAAACCCAACAGTTGCCCCAACATCTGTAGCTCATCCCCAAACCCCAACAGCCACCCCAATGCCCGTATCTCATCTCCAAACTTCTTCAGTCAGCCCAACACCCATATCTCACCCCAAAACCCAATGGCCACCTCAACACCCATATCTCATCCACAAACCCCAATGGCCACCTCAACACCCATATCTCATCCCCAAAACCAACAGCTGCCCCACCACCACTGTGTCAGCCCTGGGAACCAAGAGCCATCCCAACACCCGTATCTCACCCCCAAAACCCAACAGTCACCCCAGCATCTGTGTGTCACCCCCCAAAGCCAACGGCAGCCCCACCACCACCATGGAACCATGTTGGGAACCAACAGCCACTCCAACACCTGTGTCTCAAACCTGGTGCCCCACCAGCCTCCCCCCTCCCTCCATCTCCTGCTTCCATCTCCCGGGGGCCGTGGCACCCACGGGGACGCTGCCCAGGGCCAGGCCAGCCGCGGGTCACCCCGGTGTCCCCCCCCCGGTGCCCTGAGGATGGGGCGGTTTGGGGACCAGGGGGACGGTGGGTGACCCCCCGCCGAGGTGACACAGAGGACGGACGGGTTGACGACGCGACCGGGTGAACGCACCGAGCGGTGATCTGCAAGCTGGGGGGGACACCCTGCAGCCCCCCTACTCCTGCAGCCCCCCTCCCAAAGTGGGGGACCCCCCGCGGCAGCGCTTCCCGGGGATTCCAGCACCCCGGGGTCAGGTCAGGTCAGGGTGGGTGCGGGCGGGGAGACCACCCTGAGTCGGGGTGCAGCGCCGACACCCCCCTTGCACGGGACAGCGCCCGTGTGGGCAGGGACACATCTTTGTCCCCCCCCAGGGTGGGGGTCCCACCATGCTGGGAGGGGCAGGAGGGAACCCTGTCCCCAGGGGACCTTCCTCCTCCTCCTCCTCCTCCTCCAGGGCAGGGGTCAGCTGAGGAAACCCCCTGTCCCACACCCCCACTGTCACCCCCCCCCACCCCCGAGCATCGGCTGCCCCCTCCCTGCACACCCCTGCAGCCCCCTGCCCCGGCATCCCCCCCCCACACCCGAGCTGCAAAGGGGGTGGGAGTGGGGGTGAGAAGCTCCTCCCCCTCCCCACGCGGGGGTCCCCAAGGTTGGGGGAGCCCAGGGGCTGCGGTGATGGGTGCGGGGGGGGGACCCCGATACCTAGGGGACGGGCGCGACAGGGAGGGGGGGTCGGGCAGCCCTGACGCTGCGGGGATGGGAGGTTTCGGAAGGACCCGGGTGGGGGGTCCCGGTGGCGGGGGAGCCGTTGGGGGGTGTCGCCCCGATACCGCGGGGATGGGCGGGGGGGTCGCAGAGGCGGGGAAGCCGGGGGAGCGGGGCTCCCCGATACCGCGGGGATGGGCGGGGGGGGTCCCGAAGTTGGAGGAGCGGGGGAGCGGGGGTCCCCGACACCGCGGGAATGGGCGGAGGGGGTCCCGCTGGCGGAGCAGCCGAGGGAGCGGGGGTCCCCGACACCGCGGGGATGGGCGGAGGGGGTCCCAGTGGCTGAGGAGCCGGGGGAGCGGGTCTCCCCGATACCTCGGGGGCGGGAGGGAGGTTCCTGCTTGCGGAGCAGCCGGGGGAGCGGGGGTCCCCGATTCCGCGGGGATGGTCGGGGGGGGTCCCGATGTTGGAGGAGCCGGGGGAGCGGGGCTCCCGGATACCCCGGGGATAGGTGGGGGGTCTCGGTGGCGGGGAAGCCGGGGGAGCGGGGGTCCCCGATACCGCGGGGATGGTCGGGGGGAGTCCCGATGTTGGAGGAGCCGGGGGAGCGGGGCTCCCGGATACCCCGGGGATAGGTGGGGGGTCTCGGTGGCGGGGAAGCCGGGGGAGCGGGGCTCCCCGACACCGCGGGGATGGGCAGTGGGGGTCCCGGTTGCGGAGGAGCCGGGGGAACGGGGCTCCCCGACACGGCGGGGATGGGCGCGTCGGGGCCGGTCCGCACCGAGGGTGACCGGAGCCAGCACCCCGCGTCCGGGAGGCGGGAGAGGATCTCCGGGGGGTGCGGGGTGGGGGAGGATCAAGCAGCGCCGAGCTAGGGGGGGGCAACCGGTACCTATGGTCGTGATGACGGTGATGGCGAAGTAAAAGGAACCGGCGAATTTCCACTGGACGCCGGCCTTGTGCGGCTTGAGCTTGAGGACGACCCACTCGAGTTCGCGGTAGCTCTCGGCGCTGAGGTTGTACTTGCTCTTCAGCTCCTGGCTCTTCGCCTCCAGCCTCCTCCTCTCCGCCGTCTCCTCCTCCGACTCCAGCGCGTCGAAGACGGCGGCTCCCACCAGCAGGTAGGTGAAGGTGCACATGATGAGAGCCAGCGTCCGCACGTTCTGCCGCTTCATGGTGCGGCGGCGGCGGCGGCGGGAGGCGGCGGCGGGGCCGTCTGGGGCATGGCGGCGGCGGCGGAGGCGGCCGAGGGACCGGCGCGGCTGGGCTCGGCGCGGCGGCGAGCGGGGAGCGGGGAGCGGGGAGGGAGGGAGGGAGGGAGGGGAGGGAGGGGAGGGGGCGGGCGGGGGCGGAGCTGTCCTTCAGCACCACCGCCCCGCACCCGCACCGGGACCCGCACCCGTACCCGCACCCCGCACCCGCATCGGGACTCGCACCGGGATCGCAACCCATACCAGTACCAGCACCCGCACCCCGCACCGGGACTGGGACCCACACCCGCAGCCCGCACCCACACCGGGACCCTCACCGGGACCGGGACACATACCGGTACCGGCACCCACACCCCGCACCCACACCGGGACCCCAACCGGGACCGGGACCCACACTGGTACCGGCACCCGTACCCCACACCCGCACCGGGACCGGGACCCATACCGGTACCGGCACCCGCACCCGCACCCCGCACCCCGCACCAGAACTATCATCTGCACCAGCACCAGGACCCGCACCAGTACCCGCACCGGGACCGGGACCTATACCTCTACTGGCACCCGCACCCGCACCCCACAGCAGGACCGGGACCGGGACCCATACTGGTACCGGCATCCGCACCCGCACCCCGCACCAGAACTATCGCCTGTACCCGCACCAGGACCCGCACCGGTACCCGTACCGGGACCGGGACCCATACCTGTACTGGCACCCGCACCCGAACCGTGCACCCACACCGGGACCCCAACCGGGACCGGGACCCACACTGGTACCAGCACCCACACCCTGCACCTGCACTGGGACCTGCACCGGGACCGGGACCCGGACCTGTACTGGTACCAGCACCCGCACCTACACCCCGCACTGGGACCAGGACCCATACTGGTTCCAGCACCTGCACCCTCACACCACACCCACACCGGGACTAACATCTACACCCACAGCAGGACCTGCACTGGGACCCATACCCACACTGGGGCCGCGACTGGGACCCACACCGGTACCCACAGCAGGACCGGGACCCGCACCGGGACCAGCACCCGCACCCGCACCAGGACGCTCACACTCACCGGGACTGGGACTCACAATGGTACCGGCACCCACACCCACACCGGGACCCGCACCCGCACTAGGACCAGTATTCACACCGGAACCGGGACCCACACCAGTACCAGCACTGGCACCCGCACCCGCGTTGGGACTGGCACCCAGTCTGGTACTGGCACCCACACCCACCCCGCCGCCCGCACCCACACCCGCACCAGCACCGGCACCCGCACCAGGCACCAGTCCTGCACACACCGGCCACACTTGTGCACGCACACGCTCGTACACGTATGCACACGGGTGCATGCTCACACGTGTTCATGCTCCGGCACGCACACGCACACCCACGCCACCCTTGCACACGCACACACGTATGCACGTGCACATGTAGGTGCACCCCTACCCATGTTCACACTCACGCACACGTATATCATGGAGTCCTTCAGGTTGGAGAAGACCTCTGAGATCACCAAGCCCAACCACCAACCCAACACCCCCACGCCTGCTAAACCCTGTCCCCAAGTGCCACATCCACACGGTGTTTGAACCCCTCCAGGGATGGGGACTCCCCCACTGCCCTGGGCAGCCTGGTCCAAGGCCTGACCACTCTTCCATGAGAGACATTTTTCCCAACCTCCAATCTGAGCCCCCCCTGAGGCAACCTGGGAGCATTGACCAACCCCCCCTCACTCCCCCCTCCTGTCAGGGAGCTGGAGAGAGCGATGAGGTCCCCCCTCAGCCTCCTCTTCTCCAGCCTGAGCAGCCCCAGCTCCCTCATGGGACTTGTTCTCCAGCCCCCTCCCCAGCCTCGCTGCCCTGCTCTGGACACACTCCAGCCCCTCCATGTCACCGCCCAAAGCAGTGGGATGGGGGCTGTCGCTGCTGCCGGGGGCACGCCTGGCACCCCAGGGCTGCCCTGGCATCCCTCCCTGCTCCGGCCCGGGTGAAGGTCTTCGGGAGAAATGTCCCCAAATGTGAAAATCCTGGGTGGAATCTTATAATTGTAGAATGGGTTGGGTTGGAAGGGACCTTGAGACGTCATCTAGCCCAAGATCACAGAATCATGGAATGATTTGGGTTGGAAAGGACCTCAAAGCTCATCTGGTTCCAACCCCCCTGCCATCAGCAGGGACATCTTCCACCAGACCAGGGTGCTCACAGCTCCATCCAACCTGGCCTTGAACCCTGCCAGGGAGGGGACAGCCACAGCTTCTCTGGGCAACCTGGGCCAGGGCCTCACCGCCCTCATGGTGAGGAATTTCTTCCCAATATCTCATCTCAATCTGCCCTCTTTTAGTTTAGAGCCGTTCCCCCTTGTCCTATCACTGCACACCCTTGTGCAAAGCCCCTCTCCATCCTTCCTGTAGCCCCTTCAGGTACTGGCAGCTGCTCTAAGGTCACCGTGGAGCCTTCTCTTCTCCAGGCTGAACAGCCCCAGCTCCCTCAGCCTGTCCTCAGAGGAGAGGTGCTCCAGCCCTTGGATCATCTTCATGGCCTCCTCTGGCCCCGCTCCAACACATCCATGTCCTTCTTGTGTTGGGGGCTCCAGAGCTGGATGCAGGACTCCAGGTGGGGTCTCATGGGAGCAGAGTAAAGGGACAGGGAGCAGTGAGCAGTGAGCAGGGACATCTTCAGCCAGACCAGGTTGCTCAGGTCCCCATCCAACCCGGCCTGGAATGCTTCCAGAGAAGGGACCTCCACAAGCAGGGATGGATCCTATCTTCTGGAAAAGGGAATGATCTTGGCTTGCCCGTGTGGCCCCGGGAGGGCTTCGTCAGCTGCTGCCACCCAAAACGAGGAACAGTTGCTCTTCGCCCATGTGCTGGCACCTCAAGCAAGCTGCTGGCAAGCGGTGACACGCGAATCACAGAACCCTAGGTTGGAAAAGACCTCTAAGATCTTCAAGTCCATGTGTCACCGGGGCAGGACGCTTGGGTCGCTCCGGTCCCCGCGGGGGGGTTTCTGACCACAGCATCGCTGCAGGGACCCCGGTGTCCTGCTCCTGGCTCTGCAATGACACCTTGGCCATGATGTCTCCCATGCCTCCTGGCTCCTCATTGTGTCCAGATGGGACAAATCCTACCCCGGCGGGGCTTGGAGGCAGGCGGCCATGCCGAAGTCCTCTTGGGGACAGGAATTATTTAATGCCTGCTGTGACGCAGGGCACGGGGAGCGAGGATGCTCCATGGTCACATCAAATTAGCTCCTGGTGTCATCCTTGCCCCGGGAGGTGACAGTTGCCGCCCTGGGCTCCCAGCCATGCTCTTCTCCCCCCCCTGCCCCCGGGAGCGTTTCTCTTTGGTTTTCAGGTTGTGCAGGTGAGAAGGGGCAGGAGGGGAGGGAGGGGGAGCCAGGCTGGCCCGGCTGCAGCAACCAGGACATGCTTGCCCACGGGGCAGAGGCACACTGAGCTGGTCCAGAAGATGGCTTGCGTCATGCTTTGCACCCAGTGAAAGTAGAAAGAGGAAAACCCAAAGATTTATTCCAGCTGGTGAAGTGTGTAAAAAGCTGAAATGATAATTCAGCAGGAGGCAGAGCTGTGATTTCTTTGCAGCACGCTTCCCGGGTCCACAGCTCAGCCTGTGCCCCCTGCTCTGGGTGACCCTGCTTGGGCAGGGGGTTGGGCTGGGTGACCCACAGAGGTCCATGCCCACCCCTGCCATGCTGGGATTCTGTGGTTCCTCCGAGCAAACGTGCGCTCCCCCAACAGGTTGTGCCCAAGGCAGGGTGGTTCCTCCTCCAGGAAAAGCAAAATGACTTCGGGTAAAGTTTGCTTTCAGATTTGGGAGGATTTCACAGAATCACAGAATGGTGGGGGTGGGCAGGGACCTCTGTGGGTCACCCAGCCCAACCCCCTGCCCAAGCAGGGTCACCCAGAGCAGGGGGCACAGCACCGCGGCCAGGCGGGGCTGGAATATCTCCAGAGAAGGAGACTCCACAGCCTCCCTGGGCAGCCTGGGCCAGGGCTCCATCCGACCCCAGTGCGCAGAGCAGCTCAGCATTGCGGGGGTGGGTGGTGGGGACCCTCCAGTGTCACCATGACCCTGGGGACGGTGAAAGCCTCTGCCAGGCTCTGGCCACCCTCTTCACCCCGCTGCTGGCCGCCGGAACGGCGCTGGTTGTACCTGGGTGTCCGGAGGGGACCGCGTCACCCTCCCATTTCTCTTTGCGCCTGGAAGTTATGGCTGGAGCGATAATTCCCAGGAGCTCTGCAGGTTCCTTGCTCTCCAGTGCTGCAGCTCATGGGGTGCTGTGCCTCACGGGGTGCTGTGGCTCAGGGGGTGCTGTAGCTGAAGGGATGCTGCAGCTCACTTGGTGCTGTAGCTCACGGGGTGCTGCGGCTCATGGGGTGCTGTAGCTCGCGGGGTGCTGTAGCTTGTGGGGTGCTGTAGCTGAGGAGATGCTGCAGCTCACTGGGTGCTGTAGCTCACGGGGTGCTGCGGCTCATGGGGTGCTGCAGCTCACGGGGTGCTGTAGCTTGTGGGGTGCTGTAGCTGAGGGGATGCTGCAGCTCACTGGGTGCTGTAGCTCGTGGGGTGCTGCAGCTCACGGGGTGCTTCGGCTCACAGGGTGATGTGGCTCACAGGGTGATGCAGCTTGTGGGGTGCTGTGCCTCACGGGGTGTTGTAGCTGACAGGGTGCTGTAGCTCATGGGGTCCTGTAGCTCACTGGGTGCTGTAGCTTGTGGGGTGCTGCAGCTCACGGGGTGCTGTAACTCATAGGGTGCTGCGGCTCATGGGGTGCTGTAGCTTGTGGGGTGCTGTAGCTTGTCGGGTGCTGCAGCTGACAGGGTGCTATGGCTGGTGGGGTGCTGTAGCTCATGGGGTGCTGTAGCTCATGGAGTGCTGTAGCTCAAAAGGTGCTGTGACTCATGGGGTGCTGTGGCTCATGGGGTGCTGTAGCTCATGGGGTGTTGTAGCTCACAGAGTGCCATGGCTCATGGGGAGCTGTAGCTTGTGGGGTGCTGTAGCTCATGGGGAACTGCAGCTCATGGGGTGCTGCAGCTCATGGGGTGCTGTGGCTCATGGGGTGCTGAAGCTCACACGGTGATGCAGCTCATGGGGTGCTACGGCTCACGGGGTGCTGTAACTCATGGGGTGCTGCAGCTCATGGGGTGCTGCAGCTCACGGGGTGCTGTAGCTGGTGGGGTGTTGTAGCTGACAGGGTGCTGTAGCTGATGGGGTCCTGTAGCTCACTGGGTGCTGTAGCTTGTGGGGTGCTGCAGCTCACGGGCTGCTGTAACTCACGGGGTGCTGCGGCTCATGGGGTGCTGTAGCTCGTGGGGTGCTGTAGCTCGTGGGGTGCTGCAGCTGACAGGGTGCTATGGCTGATGGGGTGCTGTAGCTCATGGAGTGTTGTGGCTCACAGGGTGATGCAGCTCATGGGGTGCTGCAGCTCACGGGGTGCTGTAACTCATAGGGTGCTGCAGCTCACGGGGTGCTGTAGCTTGTGGGGTGCTGTAGCTTGTTGGGTGCTGCAGCTGACAGGGTGCTATGGCTGGTGGGGTGCTGTAGCTCATGGGGTGCTGCAGCTCATGGGGTGCTGTAGCTCATGGAGTGCTGTAGCTCAAAAGGTGCTGTGGCTCATGGGGTGCTGTAGCTCATGGGGTGTTGTAGCTCACAGAGTGCCATGGCTCATGGGGAGCTGTAGCTTGTGGGGTGCTGTAGCTCATGGGGAACTGCAGCTCATGGGGTGCTGCAGCTCATGGGGTGCTGCAGCTCATGGGGTGCTGAAGCTCACGGGGTGCTGTAGCTCATGGAATGCTGCAGCTCATGGTGTGCTGTAGCTCACGGGGAGCTGAGGCTCACAGGGTGATACAGCTCATGGGGTGCTACGGCTCACGGGGTGCTGTAGCTCATGGGGTGTTGTAGCTGACAGGGTGCTGTAGCTGATGGGGTCCTGTAGCTCACTGGGTCCTGTAGCTCACTGGGTGCTGTAGCTTGTGGGGTGCTGTAACCCACAGGGTGCTGTAGCTCACGGGGTGCTGCAGCTCTCGGGGTGCTGTAGCTTATGGGATGCTCCAGCTCACAGGGTGCTATGGCTGGCAGGGTGCTGTGGCTGGCAGGGTGCTGTGTCTCTCGGGGTGCTGTGGCTCTCAGGGTGCTGTGGCTGGCAGGGTGCTGCTGCTTCCCCAGCACCAGCTCTGCTCTTCGCCAGCCGGAGCGGCGAGGCATCAGCAAACAGAGAGCAACACAAGCTGTCACAGGCAGCTGCCACCTCGCCCACCACTGCAGCCCTGGGAGGGTGGGGAGAAGGCAGAAGCGACCTCTCCTGCTGGGGAGCATCCGTGAGCTCTTCCCTCCCCAAAACGCTCGCTGGTCCCTGCTGAGCTCCTGAGATGAACCCCGAGAGCATCCCTGGCCATCGCCCTCGACCGCCAGCAGCTTCTGTCCTGCTCTGGGACCTCCTCAGAGGTGGGAAAGCAGCGGTACCGAGCTCTGATGCCTTTTTCAGTCCCAGACTGGGGAGCTCATCTAGCTGGGCACTTGCAAAAGACGCAGAGAGTTTGCCTGCCATGGTCCTCTGTCCCCAGGGCTGCTCAGGGGCTCATCCAGGCTCACCCAGGAGGGACAGGCAGGGCAGAACTCACCCCACCCCATCGCCGTGCTGAGGGGTTCAAGCCCACTGCCAAGCACAGGCGGGAGATGAAGAACCTTCCTGCTGCCAGACCCGGGTCTGGAGATCCTGGGTGGGAGAGGTCCAGCTCCGGAAAGGGACTGAGGTCTCTGCTTCCAGAGAAAATGGTAAAGGAGAGCGGGGAGGGGTGCTGGATCCTTTCCCAGGCTGCTGGACCCCCCCAGCAACTCCAGATACCACTGAGAGGAAGAGGATGGTGTTAAAAGGGGGCTGAGGAAGGGAAGCAGAGATGGACCCTGGCTGAATCCCTCTGCCTGGAGTGAGGACAAGCAGGGTGGGAGAAGGTGTCTTCATTTCTGGCATCAGACTGGTGAGGGCTCATGCAATGGGCCCTCGGATTGCACTGACAGCCGCTCCTCCATCCCAGCACCCTGCTCCTTCATCCCCACATCCTGCTCCTTCATCCCCGCACCCTGCTCCTCCATCCCAGCACCCTGCTCCTCCATCCCAGCACCCTGCTCCTCCATCCCAGCACCCTGCTCCTCCATCCCAGCTCCCTGCTCCTCCATCCCAGCTCCCTGCTCCACTCCATCCCAGCACGCTGCTCTTCCAACCCTGCTACTCCTTCCCAGTGTCCTGCCACTCCAACTCTGCAGCTGTACTGCTCCATCCTTGAATCCTGCTCCTCCATTCCTGCACCCTGTTACTCCATCCCTGCACCCTGCTCCTCCATCCTAGCTCCTTCCTCCACCACCCCAGCATCCTGGTCTTCAAACTCTTCTCCTTCCCAGCACCCTGCTCCTTCATCCCCACATCCTGCTCCGCCATCCCAGTTCCTTGCTCCTCCATCCCCGCACCCTACTCCTCCATCCCAGCACCCTGCTCCTTCATCCCAGCACCCTGCTCCTCCATCCTAGCTCCTTGCTCCTCCACCCCAGCAACCTGGTCTTCAAACTCTTCTCCATTCCAGCACCCTGCTCCTTCATCCCCACATCCTGCTCCGCCATCCCAGCTCCCTGCTCCTCCATCCCTGCACCCTGCTTCTCCATCCCAGCTCCCTGCTCCTCTCCATCCCAGCACTCTGCTCTTCCAATCCTGCTACTCCTCCCCAGTGTCCTGCCACTCCAGCTCTACATCCATACTGCTCCATCCTTGAATCCTGCTCCTCCATTGCACCACCCTGCTCTTCCATCCCTGCACCCTGCTCTTCCAACCCTGCTACTCCTTCCCAGTGTCCTGCCACTTTGCCTCTGCATCCATACTGCTCCATCCTCGCATCCTGCTCCTCCACCCCCACATCCTACTCCTCCATCCCAGCACCCTGGTCCTCCATTCCAGCACCCTGGTCCTCCATCCTAGCTCCTTTCTCCTCCACCCCAGCACCCTGGTCTTCAAACCCTTCTCCTCCATCCCAGCACCCTTCTCCTCCACCCCAGCACCCTGCTGGGTTTGCAGCACCTCCCTTTCCCCTTCCCTCCCCTCGGCAGCCCCACTGCCCAGCTGTGACTCATGCCCTCCGTGGCGCAGAGACTCTCAAACTCCGGCCACTTCTGCCTCTTGAAAGCCACAAATGCATCCGGGCTCGAGCAAGGCCATTTACTCCCTCCCCGCTGTCATCACAGCTGCCAAAAATAAAATAAAATTTAAAAAAATAGAAACCAAAAAGACCTCCTAAAAAGCAAACTGTGCTGTCTCTCTTCCGGCTGCGCTGCCGACTCACTCCCAAAAGGCTTTTTATTTTGTCTTTGCAGGATCCTAATGCATTTCTGCCCCGACAGCCAGACAGCGAGGCCCACGGGGAGGGGTGGGCTGCTGAGGCTCCTCTGGGCAGCGTTGTCCTCCTTGCCCGTAGCTGGGGTCTGTGCCCACCCATCCCTGCCACTGCCCTTGGGCAGGTCGTGTGGAAATTTGGTTTACGCCACCGCTCTGAGAGGTGTTTTGGGGGGCTGGGAGGGGAAGGCGCTTGGGTTCTCCATCCTCGTGTCTCTGGAGGAAAGCAGAGCAACGCCATGGGGACCAGCTCCCACCCCATCCCGGGAGATGTGGAGGAAAAGAAAGGTTATCAGGAGTAGTCAGCATGGATTCACCAAGGGGAAATCATGCCTGACCAATCTGATAGCTTTCTACAATGCCATGACTGGCTGGGTAGATGAGGGGAGAGCCGTGGATGTTGTCTACCTAGACTTCAGCAAGGCTTTCAACACTGTCTCCCATAACAGGGCTACAAGGATGGTGAGGGGACTGGAGCATCTCCACTACAAGGAGAGGTTGAGGGAACTGGGCTTGTTCAGCCTGAAGAAGAGAAGGCTGCGAGGGGACCTTATAAATGCCTACAAATATCTGAAGGGTGGGGGTCAGGAGGATGGGGCCAAGCTCTTTTCAGTGGTGCCCAGTGACAGGACAAGGGGCAACGGGCACAAACTGAGGCACAGGAAGTTCCGTCTGAACATGAGGAAGAACTTCTTCCCTCTGAGGGTGACGGAGCACTGGAACAGGCTGCCCAGGGAGGTTGTGGAGTCTCCTTCTCTGGAGATATTCAAGACCCGCCTGGACAAGGTCCTGTGCAGCCTGCTGTAGGTGACCCTGCTTGGGCAGGGGGTTGGACTGGGTGACCCACAGAGGTCCCTTCCAACCCCTACTATTCTGTGATTCTGTGATTCTGTGATAACATCCTCCTAGGGAAGCTCAGGAAGTGTGGGCTGGATGAGTGGGCAGTGAGGTGGATTGAGAACTGGCTGAATGGCAGAGCTCAGAGGGTTGGCATCAGCGGCGCTGAGTCTGGTTGGAGGCCGGTAACTAGTGGTGTCCCTCAGGGGTCAGTACTGGGCCCAGTTTTGTCCAACTTCTTCATCACTAACCTGGATGAAGAGTTAGTGTACCCTCAGCAAGTTTGCTGATGACACCAAACTGGGAGGAGTGGTGGATACCCCGGCAGGCTGTGCTGCCATCCAGCGAGACCTGGACAGGCTGGAGAGCTGGGCAGAGAGGAACCTGATGAGGTTCAACAAGGGCAAGGGCAGGGTCCTGCACCTGGGGAGGAACAACCCCAGGCACCAGGACAGGCTGGGGCTGACCTGCTGGAGAGCAGCTCTGCGGAGAGGGACTGGGAGTGCTGGGGGACGACAGGGTGACCATGAGCCAGCAGCGTGCCCTGGGTGCCAAGAAGGCCAATGGGATCCTGGGGTGCATGAAGAAGAGTGTGGGCAGCAGGGCGAGGGAGGTTCTCCTCCCCCTCTGCTCTGCCCTGGGGAGGCCCCATCTGCAGTGCTGTGTCCAGTGCTGGGCTCCCCACCAGTTACTGCTCCACTCCTGCAGTGCCAGGCCCCAGGCAGGAGACCTGGGGTGCAATGGCTGACCCCAGGGAGAATGAGAAAGGGGGGACCTGCGGGGAAATGGTGCCCTGGGAGACCCAGACCAAGCAGCCACCACCACGGATGTCCTTTCCATTGCACGGTCCCCAAAACAAACCTGTTTCCCTGAGTCCCACTAGCAGAGTTCCTACTCTGAGTCCCTGGCCTGTCTCACAGAATGACAGAATCACAGGATCCCAGCATGGCAGGGGTGGGAAGGGACCTCTGTGGGTCACCCAGCCCAGCCCCCTGCCCAAGCAGGGTCACTCAGAGCAGGGGGCACAGCACCGCGGCCAGGCGGGGCTGGAATATCTCCAGAGAAGGAGACTCCACAGCCCCTCTGGGCAGCCTGGGCCAGGGCTCCGTCACCCTCAGAGGGAAGAAGTTCTTCCTCGGGTTCAGCTGGAACTTCCCAGGCTTCAGTTTGTGCCCGTTGCCCCTTGTCCTGTCGCTGGGCACCACTGCAAAGAGTCTGGCCCCGTCCTCCTGACCCCCACCCTGCAGATATTTAGAGACATTTCGAAGGTCCCCCCTCAGCCTTCTCTTCTCCAGTCTGAACAAGCCCAGCTCCCTCAGCCTCTCCTCGTAGGAGAGATGCTCCAGTCCCCTCCTCATCCTCGCAGCCCTCCGCTGGACTCTCTCCAGTAGCTCCTCATCTTTCTTGAACTGGGGAGCCCAGCACTGGACCCAGCACTGCAGATGGGGCCCCACCAGGGCAGAGCAGAGGGGAAGGAGAACCTCCCCACGCAGGCAGCACGCACCCGTCCCGGCCTCGCCGGCGTTGCCGCTGCACTCCCTCGCGCATCGTCCGCCTCTCCAGCCAGCTCGATTTAGCTCCGGTAAATGGCTTGGTTTCCTGATCTGATCTTTTCTGACGTGAAGCCGTCCCTGCCCTGGGAGCTGCTCTCCCCGCCGCGGCGGCTGGGTGGATGCGGTCCCCCGGGACCTGACACTTGTCTGCAGAGGTGAGGGGGGAGCGAGACGCCTTCTCCCCCTTCCCAGCAAATCCACGAAAGGAGTCAATGTGCTGTGCAGGGCACGAGGACCCCCTTCCTCCCTCAAAACACCCCCCCCGCACCCCCAAAACAAACCCAGCCCGGCAAGAGCCACGTGATCCCTTAAAAACCCAACGAAAACACCAAAACGGTCGTTCGTGCCATCTGGAGCAAAAGAAAATGGAATTTTAATTAAAAACTCATGAGCTAGATGCTATAAATACATCGCCTTGCTGTAAGTTATTCACCCATCAGGAACACGGAGGTCTGATCCTGGGCTCAGCGAGAGGAGCAGGGTTGTTTTTTCACTTCTGAAGATGTTATTTTTTTTCACTCCTTGCTTTTCCCATCCAGCCCAACTTCTCCCCGAGCCCTGGCGAGCAGCAGCACCCGAGCACCCATCGTCTGGGGGTTTCGGGGAGCCCTGGCCGAGCTCAGAGCTCTCTGCCCGTGGGGCTGGAGGCCGGCAGAGCTTGCCAGCCCTTGGGCCATGGCCAGAAGATCTCGGCACCGGAGGAGGGAAGCATCACTCCGGGTAATTCAGGGCCTGGATTTCTTTTTTCCAAGCGCTGGGAGGGACGCATGGATTGAACCGGCAGCAGCGGGGAAAGAAGCAAAGTTTCGCTAACAGAGGCCAGGCAGCTGCTCCCCCAAATCAGCCACCCTCATGTGCCGAGAGGGGACTTGGACTCCCCAATTCTGGCGGTGCCTGCAGCTGCCTTGGCTGAAGAGGGAACCTGTTAACCCTGAAACCTAATGATGGACATCTAGAAATATCAGGAAAGGAAAAGCTTCCTGAGAGCAGCACTGGGTGGGATCAAAAACTCATCTGGCCCAGGATTCTGTGCCCGTTCAAAGAGAACAGGGGCAGCACCAGGTCAGGACAGGAGCAGAAGAGCCCTACCCATGTCTGGACACTCCTCGTTCATGAAGAATGGGGACAGTCCCAGACTGGGACAGGAGCAGAACAGCCCTACCCCTGTCTGGACATTTCCACCGTCAGGGGTTTACAGATGTCCCAAAGCACAGGTTGAAATATCCGCACAGTGGTGGAAATCTTGGGAAAATGTTTTTGTCCCAGATGTTCTTCAGACACGAGGTTTTGGTTAGGTCCTTCTCAGGGTCTCAGGCTGGGAATTAGCTGGCTCCCCGTGCCACCCTGCCATGCAAACAGGTTCTGCCTTGGGACCTCTGGGAAGCTGGAGACCACCAGCAGGGAAATGCTGAAGGGCGAAACCTCGGAGGGAAGAGGGACAGGAATGAGCAGCAGGGCTGTCAGGACAGACTTCAAACTCTCCGTGTTCACACACGGCAAATCTTCTCCTGAAAAAGAGCCCCGGGTCCGTGCTAGGAAATTCTTTGCAGAACGCTGCCAGACCCCATCGCTGCCCGCTCCTGGGTAGGTCCTGTGCCATAGGACGTGGGACTCGAGCCCTCCCCACGCCGTTCCCAGGGAAGAGAGAGCAGAGCTGGCCTGGGTGAGAAGCAGAGCTCTGCTTGCAGGGAGTTATGGGGCAAATCCACCCCATGGACCTCTGCTCCAGCCCAGCAACACTGGTCTGGCTTCTGCAGCGATGCTTTTACAGGTAGAGGGTCCTGTCAAGGCTGCTCAATCCCACCCCGGGGTAAGGCGACCACATGGGTGAAGAGTACAGAGATGTCATAAACATTTTTTTAAACAGTTTGACAGGCAAAACTTTTTCCTGGCACAGACTTGCGCGCTTCGGCGTTGATTTATGAGCCCTGCTGATAAATTATCGAGCTCCTTGCTGCTGTGCTGACCCCAGTCCTCCGGGCACCGTGGACCTTCCCAGCCCAGGTCCTGCAGGAACAAGGAGGCTCTGGACAGACGTTGTCTTCTGAACCCAGCGGTGCCGGGAGGAGCCGGACCTGCTTGCAGCTACGTGGATCTTCCCTTCTCCAGGAGGTTATTGCCCTCCCAGAGAGCTCCAAGCCCACGTCCATCAGAAGGGGCTCCGCAGCGACCGAGCGCATCCTCACCATGGTGTTTAAACAGGGGTGGGATGAAACACCCTCTGAGATGCTGATTTCTCACTCTAGATGATGTAGGGAGACAAGCTGCCGGACTTCAAATAGATGTGAAACACTTAGCTGACTACAGAAACACCAAGACTATCGTTATTTAAGTAGAACAAGCAAACCTAAGTTATTCAGCTTAAAACGGGGCGAGGGAGGGCTCGTCGGAGCTGATCTGAAGCTTTTTCACGTCCCGTGCTCTGGCAGGGCCGGCGAGCAGAGGAATTCTGTTTCGCGAGTGCTTTTTTAAGAGCACACACTCTGACGGGCTGAGACGCGAGATCAAACCGATGGAAAACTGGAAGCCACCAGAGAACTTTCCCAAAGGCGTGTTGTGATTCATTTGAAGCACATACTTCTGCTGTCACAGAAAGGCAGAATCAAGAATGCTAATAAACGGAAAGCAATGTAAATATAGAGCGATGCAGTCAAAACAACGAAAACCCGGCGTTTGTGCTGATTTTAAGTGGCACACAAAGGCAACAACCCCGTGCTCAGAAACACGCCAAGGGACCGGCCGATAACCCCGGCGCAGGGGCGGCTTGTTTTCGCCTTCGCGGCATCGCAGGCTCCCAGCCCGAAAGACAGCGGCGCGGTTTTCGGGACCAAAACACCCTAATCTGGATTCCTCAGCCTGAAAGCCCAAGCCTGGTTTCTCTGCGTGCCACGTGCACAGCCAGAAAAGCCTGGAGAGAACCTAGAAAAGCATTCTTCAACCTGGAGAAGAGAAGGCTCCGGGAGACCTTATAGCAGCCTCCCAGTGCTTAAAGGGGGCCTACAAGAAGGTTAGAGAGGGAATTTTTACAAGGACATGTAGTGATAGGACAAAGGTTATGGCTTTAAACTGAAAGACGGGAGATTTAGATGAGATGTAAGAAAGAAATTCTCCATTCTGAGGGTCATGAGGCCCTGGTCCAGGTTGCCCAGAGAAGCTGTGGCTGCCCCCTCCCTGGAAGTGCTCAAGGCCAGGTTGGATGGAGCTTTGAGCAACCTGGGCTGGTGGAAGATGTCCCTGCCCATGGCCAGTGGGTGGAATGAGATGGTCTGTAAGGTCCCTTCCCACCCAAACCATTCATGAAAAGGCTGCAGGAGGACAGGCACAGCTTCAGCTACCTCTCACAGACCTGTATCCTTCAGGGACGCTTCTTGTTTTCCACCACCAGGATCTGGGAGAAGCTGATGCCAATGTGTGGCTGCCCGTGCCTGTGTACACCCAACGTGCCCGCACCACGGTCCCTGTGCATGCAGCTAATGTGGGCACAGGATCCGGACATCCCCGTGCCATGCAACACAAGAACAGCCCAAATGGCATCATTTCTGCTTATGAAATAAGCGGTGGCATGTCCCATCCCCCAGCCCCTAACTCCCATCTGAAGCTACCTGCACATGAGCACCAGCCCAACGCAACCTGCCCCAGGGTGGGATGGAGCTGGGCACATCCTGGGATGGGTGAGCAAGAGGCATTGCCTGGGTTTGGCCATGGTTATACCCTGCTGCAGGAGTACCCCAGGAGCTTGGCTCCAGTGGGGCTGCCATCCCTTGTGTCTACCAAGCCCTCTGCTCCCAGCATCGTCCGGGGGCTGCACTCCAGAGCACCATCTTCTCCCTCCCCAGGAACCCTGACACAGCAGCAGTACCCCAAAATGGATGGGAATCAGCAAGGTACAGCAACCATGGGGTGTTCTGGGGTCTGTCCTCACTCCTGCAAGTCCCTCTGCTTCCCCGCTGCCTCCCCACACCAGGAAGACTTCTCCAGGGCCGTGCCAGGCTTACGTAAAGCACAGCAAGCTGCAATAACAACAGGGCTGCTCGGCTGGCTGAGGTCGAGTTGAGCTGCGAGCTGCTGCCAACCTCTCGTTTCCCTGCCAAGCACACAGTGCCCGGGCTTTCGGCACCTGCTGGGAGCCCGGCTCAGCCAAGGAGTCACTGCTGGTTTGGGGGAAGATCTCTGCGCTTTGGGAAAAGTCCTGGGTTGCAAAAGAGAAGGACATTAAGTGGTGAATGGCTACACCATGCCGGACCCCAGCAGTGCCCGCGGTGCTGGTTCTGACCGGGACTGCTGCAGGGTGCCCGGGGATGGACCCAGCCTAATGAGAGCGCGAGGAAGCACGTGGAGGAAGGCTGGCTCAGATGGGCTGGAGGTGCTGTTTTGCTGAGAGAGGGACAGTGAAGATGCGTGGGACCCCTCCTGCATCCCGGGCTGGCGTTTGCTGGTCATTGGCAGCTGGAAAGAGGTGAGGAGCCCTCCTTTGCCGTCCTGAGACCCTATAAACTCCTACCACCGATGTGCCAAGTGAGACCACCTCTAGCTGGGTGGAAGAAGAGCATCATCCTGGTCACGCTGCTGCTCCCTTATGAGGCGGAGGGCAATGAGGGGACAGGAGAGAAGAGAAATGAAGGAAGGCTGGCATATGAGGCAGAGCCATAAAAATGGGATGATGCTGGTTGCTCCCTACAGCCAAGCCCATCCCGGTTATCTCTGGGGAAGCAGAGATCCCACCAGCGTGATCTCTTTGGCCTCCCAGGAGATACCAGGGAGAACAGCTGTAAGAGCGAAGACCACCCTGACCCACCATCATTGGGGAAGCGGCCAGGAGGAGGCTGCAGCCTCTTTCCCTAGAACCCAGCAGTGAGATGCAGGGTGCTCCTTGCAGATCTGAGGATTTCAATCCTATTTCTCAAATAATTTTGTTCAGTGTCACAACAACCTGAGATTTCAGCTCCTTTCCCAGAGTTTTCTCACCCAAGCCCTCTCCCTTGAAGGCTGGCTCTGGCCCTGGAAGACTTTTATAAAGGATGTTCTGGAGGAAAGTACATGGTCTGGGAAGGGCCTTGGTGATGGAGAGATGAAACATGGGAGCACCTCATGCTCATGAGAGCATCTGAGCGCCGGATGTTCTGCGGAGGTAAGGGAAATCCCGGGAGGGAAGGGAGTGCAGTGGACCCTGGAGATCCCTTGTGAAGGAGCGAAGCCCAGGTGGGGGTTTCACAGGGCAGAAGTCCTCTCCTCCTCCCCTGGAGATGCCCAAGGAAGTCCCGTGGGGAGGCAGCCAGGCCAGGGGCTGAGCTGAAATCATCTCTTCCCCAAAGCTGGAGCGGGGGGCTCCATTCTGGGACCATTGCTCAGGCTCCCTTTTGAGTTTTCCTAAAAAATCTCTTTTTCCTGAGAGCTGAGCATACCTGGGCTGCCAGATGGAACAGGATCTCTAGGTCCATGAAGCTGCATGTGATGTGGGCAACTGTGGGGAGCAGGACCTTGGAGCGAAGCAGGGGACAAAAAAACGTCATGGGAGACACACTCTGGACACTGGCATCTCTGGTCCTGGAGCCAGCAAGCATCATTTCTTCTAGGATCAACCAATCCTTGGCCACGGTTTGGTCTTTGGGACCACCGTATCCCCACAGCTGCTGGGAAGGATGAAGGGGAGGAGCTGCTCTACTAAAATCCCCATTTTCTTCTTCCCAGCTGAGGGTTTCCCCATTGCTGTATCTGTCTGCACCGGACAGGCCACCCACTGCCTTGCATCCAGCTTTGAGTCTGTGTCCCAGGACCACGGCCACAGCCACAGACAGAGCTGGATCCAGCCCCTTCCCGTGTCCAGCTCAGTAATCCGGATGGCTCATCCATGGGATACAGTGACCCAGATCGTGTCCCTTCTCCCACCCGGGCTAAGTGAGACCACTTGCCAGGAGCACAGCAGCTTCTGGCCATGGTGGTTCATGCTATCCGGTGCTGGCATCGACCAACAACGGGTGTTTAACTGCGCATGGGTATGGAGGGCAAAGCCCCAATTCATCTCTCTTCCAACCAGCTTGAAACTCGGCATCGGTCCACGCAGTTGGCAGTGGTTCATCCTCGCTCAGGCAGCCAAGGATTGCACTGAAAAGCCTGGGAAATCACAGAGAGAAGAGGATGGTGGTTGGGTTGAGAAGAGCAGGACTCCTCACCTCTTGCAGGCATGCTGGGAAAGTCAGGCTTCAGCCAAAAACCAGGCACAGGCTCCTGCAGTACCCAGGACGCTTCTGGCATTTGTATTCCGAGCAGCAAAAGGGCAAGAGGCGTCACAGGTGAGTCACGGGCACAGGAAATATGGAACTGAAATCTGCAGTCGACTTGTCCTGCTGAGGTGTGAGGCTGGGAGCCAAAGTCTGCCAAGAGGATATATAAACAGTGGAGGTTTTTTCCTTTAAAAAAAGGGGAAAAAACAAAGAAAAGAGGGATTATTCAAGGATGCGGCATGAACCATAGGGTACAACTGGAGGTTGCTTTCCAGGAGGCCAGAGGATCAAAGCACCGAGTTGAAATGCAAACCACGATGCCTGGCAAAGTGGGGTGAGAGATGTGCTCATCTCTGCAGCTTTGCTCCAGGTCTGTGGGCCATGTAGCTCCAAGCAAGGCCAAGGTGACCGGGAGGTGACTTGGGCTCAGCAGTGCCCGCCTAGTGATGTCTCAAGAGGACCTGCTTTTCAACGAGTCTTTTTGCTCTTGCTGTTGTCTGGGTTTGAGCACCTGAAGATGAAGATGGCTGTAGTTTCCCAAAGCATCCTGCCTGTGTCTGAGCAGGGAGCTGGAGAACTCCATGGAGTATTTTCAGAGTGAAAGTAGGTATCTGATGATCCCAGGTTGTGATCCAGATATCCACGATTGGGTGTCTAGTGCCATTCATGATGCCCTCAGGTATCCCATCTGCCAGTCCAGAAATCCATGGATCTCCCATGGATCTTCTGCCCTCTCAGCCAGCCCATTGGGATGTCTTGGGCACCCTCCCAGCTCCCGTGGGTACTGCAGGTGGATCTGTCCACCTTCATTTTGGTGACTGGCTTGAGTCTGTAACATCAAAAGAGGTTGCTCACACTCCCCTTCTGCTCAAAGGGCATTCCCAAAGAGCAGCTCATCTTAGCTCGTCAAGGCACAACAAACTGATCTCACTGCACCTAGGAATGTCTGCTTTTCTCCAGGGACTTGCAATGGGTGGAAGGGTGAGCAGCTTCAGTGGAGATGTGTGAAGCTGGATGCGCAAGTTACCATGCTGAGGAGTTGACAAGCTCAAGAGATGGCCTGCGGGATTTGACTTTCCCAGGAAATAGATTTATGAGGAGCACCAAGGCAGTGGGATAGGTGCATTGGGTCCATCCATGTGGAATGTCTGCAAGCAAACCCAACCCAGAGATGGCATTGAGGAGAGTGGGGTGAGCAGTGGGCCTGGAGGACAGTCCCTTGTAGGAGGGCTGTTTCTGCAAGTTCAGTCCATAGCAGGGTGCTGGTGTAACTGGTTAGTGGACCTACACGTAATGCTGAGAAGATCAGGCTGGATCTCAATACATCAGCAGCCCACGGGACTTGGGACTCTGCTTCCAAGGGAGCTAAGTGGTCTGTGGCTAGAAGTGGATGTGAAAGTGGGATGTCCTGTCCCCAGGTGAAACTTTCTGCTTGTCCTGAGCACTCCCTGATGCATCCTTGTTAACCTGTTCTTGGAAAGCTCCCTTCGCTGACCTTAGGTGTTCAAGACCAGCAGTTTGCTCTTCTTTCTAGAAAGATTTTCCTTAACTTTCACCTCCCTTGCTACACTTCAAGCCTGCGCTTTTCTGCTGGCCACCAGGACACCAGGGATAGGATGGTCCTTTCCTACTTGCAGACATGTTTTCTGCATTTGAAAGCCAGGGTCAGGTCTCCTTGGCACTGTCTCTTCTCTGCACTAAAGAAACTCTCACTTTTCTTGACTGCTGTTGCAGCTCACATTTTCTGGACCACTAGAAGCAACCAGAGCAAAGGCACCGGTGAACTGGTGTGGGATCTCAGAGCATCTGCACCGGCAGTGGTGGATGCAGGAGAATAAAAGATGCGAAGACGACCGAGCTCCCAGCTGTCACAACACGAGTTGTTTGAAGCAGGAACAGAAAAGCATCGGGGAGCGGAGAGCGGCATGAAAGCCACAAGCACCTGATATGACAGCAGAGGAATGAAATCAGAGAAAATCCAATTTCCACCGGAGAGCAAAAATAAACTCTGACAGGCGAGGGGAGGAAGGGAACAGCGTGTTCCCGAAACCACCGCTTCCCCGGGCAATGCGCACAATCCAACCCAACAGGCATCAGCGCGCATCCCGCAGCCCGAGGGTCACGGTCCCCACAGACGAGGGGACCCTGAGCTGTCCCCTGCAGAGCCGTTCAGGCGACCGCGTGCTCTGCCCTCCCCAGGGCGGTGGTCCCAGCCCGGCTCATTACCCGGGGCTGTGCATGGTGCCCGTGGTTACAAACCCCTCTGAGACCAGCAGAGAGGAGCCCAGAGGGGCTGGGGATGGGCTGTGCAGGCACTAACGAGCCCTGATGGGCTCAGGCTCTGTCCCAGCCTTGTGACGATGGTGAGGACCTCAGTGGGGACCAGGGCAGCTTTTGCACATCAGCCAAAATCAGAGTGTTGGTCACAGGGATGGAGTGGGATGTCTTTTGGCTACATGGGGGCTTCCCGGCTGTCTGGCTGAGACCCTTCCAGCAGGTCTCCGGGGGTCCCCACTTTGCAGGCTGGTGCAGATGGACGTACAGGTGAATCTCTGCTGGGGGATGAGCCCCGTGAGGCTCAAGAAGGAGATGCCAGGCTCCATTCCACCTTTGGTCTCACCATCTCGCCTTCTCCTTGATAAAGTTGATTTATCAAGGTGTTTCCCTGATGGAAAGAGGACCCAACATAAGAAGGACAACATAAGAAGGACATGGATGTGTTGGAGCGGGGCCAGGGGAGGGCCACGAAGATGATCTGAGGGCTGGAGCACCTCTCCTCTGAGGACAGGCTGAGGGAGCTGGGGCTGTTCAGCCTGGAGAAAAGAAGGTTCTGGGGTGACCTTAGAGCAGCTGGCAGTACCTGCAGGGGCTACAGGAAGGATGGAGAGGGGCTTTTCACAAGGGTGTGCAGTGATAGGACAAGGGGGAACGGCTCTAAACTAAAAGAGGGCAAATTTAGATGAGATATGAGGAAGAAATTCTTCCCCATGAGGGTGGTGAGGCCCTGGCCCAGGCTGCCCAGAGAAGCTGTGGCTGCCCCCTCCCTGGCAGGGTTCAAGGCCAGGTTGGATGGAGCTCTGAGCACCCTGGTCTGGTGGAAGATGTCCCTGCTGATGGCAGGGGGCTGGGAACCAGATGATCTTTAAGGTCCCTTCCAACCCAAACCATTCTACGATTCTTTGAGTCTGTAGCTCACCTTGGAGCCAGACCCTGGCTCAGGAATAATACGGTTTTAGCACCGGTGCCATGACGTTTTCCCAGGCAGTATGTGGGAGATGGCGGGACTGTTCACGCCCAGTCTCCTGCCCACCCTCCCAGAGTACTTCATTACCAGCTTTTTTAACCCATGTTTTCTTAGGACGTCCACAAGACTTACCTTGTAATTTTGCTTTTTCGTCTCCACTTACACAAATAACAGCACAAAGGTGGCTCCCAGCAGGTAGTGAGCATCTCGCTCGTCAGCAAGCAGGTCTACCGTGGGTTTCTCGCTGCTGGTGGTGCAGCCTGGCAGCACCTCAAACCTGCGTGGACTCACCTGCTGCTAGAGGTACTTGTCTCTCTCTGGAGAGCTTTGACCTCTGTGCACCAGGGAATCACCTTTCTTGAAAACAAGCTGTTTCCCCTCAGAGCCTGGAGGTTTCCTCTCCCTTTATGTTCATTTTTGCAGATAAAATACCCGTTCTTGCCGGTGATGCATCTCATGGATCCATGTAAGTGTCTGCGCTGGATGGGAGAGGGGGCTTGAGGGGGGCTCGGGGCTGCAGGCAAGGAAGGGACCAAGCATCAACAGCGTGTGTGAGAGCTTTGTCTCCTTTTCTCTGGAAAAGACGACATGAAAAGCTGTATCCTGGATAATGTCCTGCTGGACCTGGCCAACCTTGCCCCACTGAGGCTCCCCAGCCCCGCAGATGTCCACGCTGCAGGCAGAGGAAACCTCCCTTTGCCATGCATCCAGCAGAAGAGAGTTACTAGGGATGAGAAGACAGACGTGGCACCCCCATCCTCCAGGTGCCCCCCAAGATTCCTCCAGAACCAATTTTGGGGCTCAAGCAGCGCATTTGAAGGACAGAAGCTGGATCTGGCCTTGGATGCTCAGGACCAGGCTGTGCTTTGCCTGGCAGAAGGAGCATCCCCACTGGGATGATGCCCAACATCGACTTTGTGAGTCGGACGCTGATTAAAGCCCCAAGCCCCTCCATCTCCCTCCTCTGATACAGGCTGATAACGCCGGCGATGCATCAGAGGACTTCAACTCCACCTTAATTGCCCTCTTTTTCTTTCTTTATTGTTTTGATGAAAAGAGATCTGAAGAATAAGCTCCAAACAGCTATTTTAAGGGGAACAACCTAATGCACAAAAAAGCCCACTTTTCTGCCAAAATGGCAACGCGACGCGGCAGCGCGCTTGGCTTCTCCTGAAACCGAGCCCCATGCCCAATTTAGGTGAAACTATTTGCCATCAGAGGCAGATACCGCAGGGTTTTTCCAGATCCGTCTCCTCTGATAGTCACCGTCACCGGACACAACGCTCCTGCCTCGTGCCCCATGCCCGCAGGGTGGGGAGGAGAGGTTCTCAACCAGGCTGGTGGTCTCCCACGGCTCCCTTGCTGCATCCCGCCTTGATGGATGGGGCAGACGGCAGCTCTGTAAGAACTGGGGTGATGCTTTTTGTGGGAAGGGGACCAGCTTCTGGCATTCAGGGACGTGGTGCTGGCCCCTCCGTTATGTCCCAGCACTGTGGAGAAGCAGGCAGGGCAGACACAAGGGTCAGCTCTCCTTCACCTTGAGAGCAGAACAGCTGACGGGAGCCATCAAATATTGATGCTTTCCACTTATGAGACCCTCAGAGCCGGGTTGCGGTCAGCAGACGTGCAGGCTGATGCTCTCCATCTCTTCCAGAGCTGTACAGACGATCGATGACTGCACAGGGAACAGAAACAGGGACCTCCTTCGTGCCCTTGTCCCCGTCCCATCAGCTGCAAGACAGAGATGACATCAGTTCTTGCTCTTGCAGACAGCAAGCCACTACAATTGGTGGAACCAGTGATCTTCTGCACCCTCCTCAGCATGTCCCAACTTGTCATCATGCTTTCCCGGTACCTGGGGAGAAGCAACGCCAGCAGCTCCAAGCTGCAGAGACCGGCTCCCCCTCTATGGCAGCACACGGTCCCTGCTGATGGTTTTCCACCGGGGCTGAAAGACTTGAGGAATGGTAGCATCAAGAGCCCAGGCTCAGCAGGAGAACCTGCAGAATACCCAGGACATTTGTCACTAAGAGATGGCGAGGGGCCAGTCAGGACTCTCCTGGCAGAGGGGTTCGTTAGTGCTGTGACACATTGAGGGCCACGGGCAGGCTTGGCCATTTTCAGCAGATGGAGAGGGTTTGGCTGGGGTTAGGGTTTCCTTTCACTCACACTGGGCTTTTTAATCTTTTCCAAGCACCTGCTCAGGGCATCTGTTAAAGATGGGATCCTGATTTCTTGTCTTTAGGGTTCTGCAGGAAGGGCACATGGTGAAATCTCGCATTGTCTCTCAGTTCCAAGGAGCTCTCAGAACCCTGCATGAGGGTTTCCGGGCTGAATGCCTACAAGTCCAGCACCCTTGCTGGGGTTACACCACATGTGAAGGACACCAGAAGGTCCTCCTGGAGCAGGGTCCTCTCCTGAACATTTTCCAGCGTCCCCTGCCACCACCAAGTTGCACGGTGTATGCCCGGATGCGTGCAGCCCAAAGCCCACTCTCCCCTGCCCCACCGTCCCCAGGAGGGATGAGCATGGTGCAAGCACCCTGGGCAACGTCACCACAAGCCTGCAGAGCAAAGCTGCTAAAAATACCCTCCACACCTCTGGGCGGTGACAGCTAAAGCCTCCTCCCCCTGATTTACAACATCTCCAGCTGCAGCTTTGGCTCCCGGGGGCATCTGGTCCCTGCAGAATGCTGGAGAATGACTTTTGGTGTGACTTTCCCAAGGAGAGCAGGAGGGCCCTGAAGTCTGGGCAGCCCCGCAGGGCTGCTGCTCCAAGGAACCCGGCAAGCAGCCTGCGTGATGCGTGAGCAGACATCCCACCATCAGACACAACCCCACCACAAGCCATCAGAGAAGCCTGGAGGGGAGATGGGATGCAGAGCAGGTAACAGGGACATGAAAATCCAGAGACTGGACAAGAGCTGCCTTGGAGCCAGATCATAGAATCACAGAATCATTTAGGTTGGAAAAGACCTTTAAGACCGTGAAGTCCAACCATTAGCCTAACACTGCCAAGTCCACCATTAAACCATGTCCCTAAGCACCACGTCTCAACGTCTTTAAATATCTCCAGGGATGGTGACTCCACCACTTCCCTGGGCAACCTGTTCCAGTGCTTGATGACCCTTTCAGTGAAGAAATTTTTCCTAAGATAATAATAATTTTATTTCCTAATAGATATCCTCAGGGGGACACTGGTTTGGGCTTGGGAGGGGAAGAGGTTCCCCACAGCCCTGCACCCCTGTGTGTGCAGCTGGTTGGGGTGCAGCACCCAGAGCCTGAGGTTTGGCCTCTTGTAGCTGAGGGCAGCTTGACCCCGAATTTTGCAGCAGTGTGAGCCGAGCTTTGCACATGAGGATGCTCAAAGCCTTGTCCTGGGGTCAGAAACCGATGTGAGCTGGTGGCCCTGTGGACAATACCCAACACTGGGAAGGTCCTGCCTGGCCAGTCCTCCCCATCCAGAGCTGCCAGCACTGGGACTTCGGGAGCATTTGCAGCCAAAGCCGTGACCTCCTTGGGGCACCTACCCCTGAGAGGTCCCCTGGGTTGGAGCCCTGCACCTCTTGGCACCCCCAGCCCTCCCCCAGCTCTGTCTGCAGAGAATGGGGGGGCTAGGATGCCCCCATGTCTGAAGCACAGACAGGTCCCTCCATTCAAGGTGGCTCATCCTCAGTGGTGGCTTTGGAGGCCTCGTGTTTTGGGGGACACACGGTCAGCAAGCAGAGCATGAGGGTGCAAAGGAGCCCTGAGACCCAGGTCCTTCCTTTCATTGGACCAGGCTGCCCAGGGCGGTGGTGGAGTCCCCATCCCTGGAGGGGTTCAAAAACCGTGTAGATGTGGCACTGCGGGATATGGTTTAGCAGGCGTGGGGGTGTTGGGTGGATGGTTGGACTTGATGGTCTTAGAGGTCTTTTCCAACCTATGATTCTGTGATTTCCCTGCCCAAACCCCCAATCCCAAAAGTCCAAGGGGAGGAGACTGGGGGTCCATACAAGTGAGAAGCAGCTCCAGGAATCAAATCCACATCGCTAATCCTGACAGCAACATGTTCAGACACGGGCTCCAAGGGGAGCAGTAGGAAGAGTGATGAGTACCCACCAGTAGCTGTGCCAGTCAGCTTGAACGACCTGGAGAGCCCGGGCAAGCCCAGCTCATCCTCACTGACAGAAATGGTAAATCTGACCTGGAATTACCCCGTCTGAATAACCGGCTTCCCCTGCAAAGAGTGGGCAGACTGGAATATCCCCAGACCCGCAGACATTTGTCAGAGGGTTTCGCTGTGTGGGAGGCGACGCTGTCATCCCCGATCCCAAGTGACTCCATTCAGAAATCACCGATGATGCAAAAAAAAAAAAGAAAAAACAAGGAAAAAGGAAAAGCGTCTGAAATGGAGGAAACGCCAGAATCTGGGTTGCCCGGACAACGAGTTTGGACCCCCTTGACCGCACGCCTGATGACTCAATCCTTAATATCATGACGGAGGATTTTTTTTTGCCTGCAGGAGCCCCAGCTCACCCGAGGAGCAGAAGCAATCGCAGCAGACGCGTGAGCAAGCACAGCCCATGCCTTGCCTCCTCCGGGCCTGATGATGATGTCTCCCTGTTCCAGGCCAGGCACGGGTTTTTTTCTGACAACTAAAGGACTGTCACACCAGGATCGGGGATGGCAAAGTCCTGGGGACACCGGGATATTCAAGACCCGCCTAGACAAGGTCCTCTGCAGCCTGCTGTAGGTGACCCTGCTTGGGCAGAAGGGTTGGACTAGATGACCCACAGAGGTCCCTTCCAAACCCTACTATTCTGTGATTCTGTGATTCTGTGACCCGAGGCTCCGACTCCTGCAAGGATGCCCAGGGAAGGGCACCCAGCACGGGAACTGGGAGGCAGCAGCGGTTACAAGGCTGCGTGTCCCACGTCTTGGAGAGGTTTGGTCTTTTCCTCCAGTTTTCAGCACTGCGAGAAAGTCACCAGCAAGATCCGCTTGTGACTTTTATTTAAAATCCCACCATGTCATGCTTTTTTTATTTTTTTTCAGTCTTTTACGCTTGCCATCTGCTGGCATCTGCTCTCCCCAGACCCTGCTCCCGCTGTGGGTTTGGATTGGGGAATAAAATTGCTGGGCAGGGAATAAATAATTCATTGGGCACAGCTACCGAATGCGGCGTAGAGCCCATGGCGTGGTGGGTGTTAAACAGTCCCACTGCAGCACGGACGCCAAATAACGTTGCTGGCCCCGGCTTTGTCCCGGTGCTGGCATCTGCCAGGGCTGGGAGCACGATGTACCTGGTGCCTCTGCTGATTCTCCGTCCTGAAAATTAGGATTCCTGGCACGGAGGAGAGAGGGAGACTTGGGCTTTAAATAAGAAAAGCTGGCGGGGTTGGGATGGTGATGGATGGGAGTTTTCAGGGGGGCTGGAGGGGAGGCAGAGCTGGTGGCACGCAGGACTCGGCCCTCCAGGGACTGCAGTGGCCCGGCCAAGGCATCCGCAGCTGAACCACTCTGCTGCAGCCATGGTCGAGTCTCCACCTCCTCGGTGGAGACCAAGGGATGGTGTTGGAGGCTCAGCTGGGGTGCGGAGGGGAGAAGGTGATGCCTCCCCTTACCGCTGCAAAGCAGGGAGGGTTCAGAGGGGCTGGAAAACCCTCCAGACTCTCCTGGCAGCAGGGCAGAGCCGAGCAGGAGCTGGCAGTGTCGCAGGCAGGGACAATGCCACCGCCCTTCTTGTCTCCGCTGAGATCATCTCTCCGGTTCTCCTTCCCCTTTGCAGCGAGAGGCTTGTTCCAGAGAGGACCATCCCAGAAAGGATGCTCTTGCCGAGGGGTTGGTACCCCTGCCCACCCAGCATCGCCAGGGAGGGTTCCTGCTCTGGGAGGCAAAACAAGTCACAGAATCACAGAATCACAGCATGGTGGGGGTTGGAAGGGACCTCTGTGGGTCACCCAGCCCAACCCCCTGCCCAAGCAGGGTCACCCAGAGCAGGGGGCACAGCACCACGGCCAGGCGGGGCTTGAACATCTCCAGAGAAGGAGACTCCACAGCCCCTCTGGGCAGCCTGGGCCAGGGCTCCGGCACCCTCAGAGGGAAGAAGTTCTTCCTCGGCTTCAGCTGGAGCTTCCCAGGCTTCAGTTTGTGCCCGTTGCCCCTTGTCCTGTCGCTGGGCACCACTGCAAAGAGTCTGGCCCCGTCCTCCTGACCCCCACCCTGCAGATATTTAGAGGCATTTCGAAGGTCCCCTCTCAGCCTTCTCTTCTCCAGGCTGAACAAGCCCAGCTCCCTCAGCCTCTCCAAGTAGGAGAGATGCTCCAGTCCCCTCACCATCTTCGCAGCGCTCCGCTGGACTCTCTCCAGTAGCTCCTCATCTTTCTTGAACTGAGGAGCCCAGCACTGGACACAGCACTGCAGATGGGGCCTCCCCAGGGCAGTGTAGAGGGGAAGGAGAACCTCCCTCGTCCTGCTGGCCACACTCTGCTTAATGCACCCCAGGATCCCATTGTCCTTCTTGGCACCCAGGGCACGCTGCTGGCTCCCATCCTCACCGGACACAGCACGTAAGAGCTCGCCAGCAGCCCGCCAGCTCGCTGCCAGCCCTGGGTGATGGATAGTGACTCACCCAGGTGAGGACCACACCAGAGACTGGATGCTCGCCTAGCTCCAGCCTCCTGCATGGGAAGCTCTGGGCTTCGTTCTGCCACCCTCACACCCTCCTCTGCCTCTTCTATGTCTGCACTGGGAGCACACCAAGGCTGGCCAAGGACAAAAGCTGCATCCCTGCTACATCCCTATGCCGTGAGCGAGCGGGAGCAGGGGCTGGGGGTGAGCCCGGGAGGTTTCCCCGGGCAGCAGAAGGAGCTGGGATCAGACTGGGGTGTAGCCTGTGGTGGGGATGTACCCTCTGAATTTCAGACCTACGTGCGATTCGAGCGCAGTTTGGGGTGAGATGTCAGGGCTGGGGACCTGAATCCTCATCTGACGGAGGGTGAGGTGTGGGGAGGGGGCAGCTGCTGGGTCCCAGGTAACCCCTGTCCTGCCCAACTTGAGACCCCTACAGCTCACCCAGCCCTGAAGCCGGGTAAAAAGATTTCTAACGCTGCCTAATTGCTGCTCTCCAAGGGTTTTTTTCTCCCCTAATCCAGGGGTGGTTCAGCTGGATTTATCCACCAAGGGTTTTTTTCACACCTAATCCAGGGTTGGTTCAGCTGAACTTATCCATCGGCTCTGACCTCGGGGGGTTTCAGGCAGCTGGGTTTCCCCTCCAGCCTTTCAGTTTTCCTTCCAGCCTTTTTACAGTAACCTGTGTTGAGAGCAGAGCGGGTCCTTGCCAGGGATTGCTTAGAGAACCTCCCCCCCGTGACACGCTGCTCCCCTCGCCACCCATCTCCTCTTGCAGGACGCACGCAGACCATGGCTGGCCACCTGAATCACAGGCTCGTTTTAGCTCAGGCTTGGGTGCCAGAGCTTTGTGAAGGAAGGACTAAGGGATATTTAGGGGGGAAACAATCCCGGGCAGGACTGGCTGCTGCTGGGTGTCCGTGACTCACTTTGCAGGAATCTGTCCCACGAAGAGGGAACAGAGGGACTGTCCTGTCCAGGTTACTTCACCAGGACAGAAGCAGCCCTGAGGTCTGTCTGCAGGTCAGGACTTTAAAAACAGGCTTTAGTCTGTGTCAGAGAGGGGAAGGGATGGATGCAGCAGCTGTCCTGGGGCAGGTGGGATGCTGCCAGCTCCGGGCGGGCAGAGCCGTGGACACGAGGAGCTGGGACAGCGATGTCGGGCATCGCAGCTCCAGGCAGGGATGGCCACAACAACCAAAAGGTGTTAATCCAGCTGGAGCGGCCAGACCCCCCTCGGGGAAGAGCTGACCCCTGCCTGCACCATCAGGCAGGGGAGCAGGAGGAACCAGGGAGGAGGACGGGGATGCTGCAGACCTCTGGCAGCTATATGGCTACGAAAATCTGATTTTTTGCTCAGTCCTTGAGAAGTTTTTCCCTGGGGAAGCCCCGAAAGGAAGGGTTGGAGTGTGAGGGTGTGCTCAAAGCTTTTGTTATTGTCACCGAAGCAATCGTGCACCGGACCTCGTATGTGGGAGCTTATCATAGAGTTGTAGAATAGTTATCCAGCTGCTGCTGCTTGTCTCGCTGGCTGCGGGGGACAAAGAGGGTCATGGCCACAGAAACAGGACACCAATGGCTGTTGTGCATGTCCCTGGATGGGGACGAGCTGGCAGGATCCCTGCCTGGGAATAAACATCTCTGGAGGCAGTCCTGCCAGGGGCATGCTCACCCATGGGACATGGATGCTCCCACCACACCAGTCCCGGATGTCTCATCCCACAGGTCCTCCAGGACTGGATTTGCACTTGTTTGGCATTTGGGGACAGGAGATGGGTTAGAACTGTGCTTTGGTCAAGAAGGAACCTGCCCTGCCAGCCTCCCCAGCATGCAGACACCCTGCCTGCATTCTCCATGAGGGCTTCCAGGGCTGATTCAGGGCCAACAAACCCCCAGGACCTGAGCTGGGTCCCAGCAGAGGTACTTGGGTTCCTCGGTATAGCACTCTCACAGCTAAATTACTTCTTTTTCACATTACCTGGGTTATCTTTATCCTGTTGCCCCAGTAATGGCAATTTGGTGTTGAAAAGCACTTGGCTTCCTGCTGCCACACAAGGAATGATGCTTTTCTGGAAGAGAAGAGAAGAGAAGAGAAGAGAAGAGAAGAGAAGAGAAGAGAAGAGAAGAGAAGAGAAGAGAAGAGAGAGAGAAGAGAAGAGAAGAGAAGAGAAGAGAAGAGAAGAGAAGAGAAGAGAAGAGAAGAGAAGAGAAGAGAAGAGAAGAGAAGAGAAGAGAAGAGAGAGAAGAGAAGAGAAGAGAAGAGAAGAGAAGAGAAAGAGAAGAGAAGAGAAGAGAAGAGAAGAGAAGAGAAGAGAAGAGAAGAGAAGAGAAGAGAAGAGAAGAGAAGAGAAGAGAAGAGAAGAGAAGAGAAGAGAAGAGAAGAGAAGAGAAGAGAAGAGAAGAGAAGAGAAGAGAAGAGAAGAGGACTGTTTCAGTTGGAAGGACCTACAATGACCATCTGGTCCAACTGCCCATCCACTTCAGAGATGACCAAACATTGAAGCAACTTGTTAAGGGCATTGTCCAATTACTTCTTCAGCACTGACAGGCTTGGGGCATCGATCGCCTCTCCAGGATGCCTGGTCCAGTGTCTGACCACCCTGTTGGTAAAGAAATGCTTCCTAATGTCCTATCCGAACCTCCCCCGGCGCAGCTCTGAACCTTTTCTCAAAGGAAATTATCCTTCTTTCCAAGCAGGACTATGGGAAGCACCAGTATTTATCCTTGTGCTTAAATTTGTGTGTCTGTGCCTGCACGCGACCCGGCCCTCCCCGCATTTCCCTGTGAATGATGTGGAGTGCAACCAGGACATTTAATTTGCAGGTGAGGAGGAGAGTGGTGGAAAGTCCGATCAGGCAGCCCAAGGAGGTAAAGAAGTTCAGCCCCATCCTGTGCTTTGAACGTCTTTGCTGCTTGAGCTCCGCTGATCTGCTGGCTCCATCCTCCTTGAAAGGCTGTCACCGGTGTTTGGTAGCTGGTGGAGATGGGGTACCCAGGACTCTGTTTCTAGCCCTCAGGAGTACCTCTGATAAAACGTTTTAATCTCTATTAATGCCAGGAAATGGCTGAAGCATTTGATCCTCACTCAAACAGCTCCTTGCATGGCTCCGACTGCAAATGAGCTTCAGAGCCCGAGCTTCCCAGAGCTGCCCTTGAGTACTCCCCAGCCCTTCCAGGCAGAAATGTTCCCCTTCCCTCCTTCTGCGGCTGTTTCTCGGTGAGCCTGGGATAGAAAACGATCCGTCTTTCCAGACAAGATCGTGGCAAGCACCGGCATTTATCTTTGTAATGCCTGAATTTGTATGTCTGTGTCTGCACACGACCGGACCCTCCGGCTGAGCATTATCTTATTGACCCTATTTAGTAGGATTCTGCTTCCTCATCTATCATTGAGAGCCGGTGCTGGCCCTGTGCGGGGGGCTGAGCGGAGCAGTAAGCCGTGATTCTGCCCGTGCGGGGTGGTTCTGCTGCCCTCGGAGGCTGGGCAGTGCCATCCACCCAGCACAGCAGCCCAGCCTCCCTCCTAAGAACCTCCTCCAGCCCTTCAGACTAGACCTGAGGTAGCATCCTCCCTAAGGGAAACTCAGATATTAATTAAAAAATTAAAAAAGACCCTGCTAGGCACCTCATCTTAGTGCAAACAGCTGGATGATGGGCAAATAATGGGAAGGAAATAACAGTCTTGGTCCTCCGTGGTTGATTTCTGCTGTAGAAAAGTCTTGTTCTAGAAGCTCGGAGCAGGGTTTGGACCACCTTCAACCCCCTCCACCGCTGCCCGGAGCTGCCTCTGCAGGAGGAGGGATGGCAGAGACGGGTATCAAGGAAGGTCCATGGAGGAAGCATCTTCCAGAGACCTCGACCCAAAAAAGTCCAGCCCAGGGGGTCCTGCATCCCCTTCTGGTCCCTCTTGTACCCCTCTCTTCTTCCTGCAGACAGTTTTAAGAACAATATCACAGGATGTCTGTTATTGTTTGTTGCTGATATTGTTTAAGAACAATATCCCAGGCTGTTTGCCCCCTCTGCCCAAGAGCCATTGGATAAAGACGCGGAGCCAAACGCAGGTGTGAGATCCGGCCACGCTTGCCCTGACTGCGTCTGAGCATCCCTGGCACCAGGCTCGGTGAGGACGCAAGGGCTGGGTTTTAAGCGTCTGCTGACAAGCCAAGGGTTGGGAGCGACCGGGTGTGTGGAGCAAAGGCTTAATAGACCAGCCAGGCATTTGATGGAAAGCAGAGGCTGCTACAACAGGTCCCTAAAATGCAATTAATGCTTTTAAAGAGCCAAGTCCAGCTCAGCGGGGTGGCTGCAGCTTCCAACGGCGATGCTCTAGCCAGGCCCTGCAGGGCAAGGTTTGGCTGTTCGGATGAACCCTGCAGATAATGTCACCGTGGTGTCACTGGGTAAGGCTTTGCGAGGGGAAGGAAGATTTTAGGTGGCAGCCCAGTGAGTTGGCAGAGAGAAATAACCAAACACAGTCTAGGTCTGGTTACGAGCCGCTAGCAGATGGCAGGAGATGAATGGAGATCACCCAGGATGGAAAGAGGCAAGCAGCCAAAGGTCACAGAATCACAGAATCACAGAATAGTAGGGGTTGGAAGGGACCTCTGTGGGTCATCTAGTCCAACCCTCCTGCTGAAGCAGGGTCACCTACAGCAGGCTGCAGAGGACCTTGTCCAGGCGGGTCTTGAGTATCTCCAGAGAAGGAGACTCCACAACCTCCCTGGGCAGCCTGTTCCAGTGCTCCGTCACCCTCAGAGGGAAGAAGTTCTTCCTTGGGTTCAGCTGGAACTTCCTGTGCCTCAGTTTGTGCCCGGTGCCCCTTGTCCTGTCACTGGGCACCACTGAAAAGAGCTTGGCCCCATCTTCCTGACACCCACCCTGCAGATATTTATAAGCATTTATTAGGTCCCCTCGCAGCCTTGACCTCGAGGTCAAGGACCTCGGTTTCCCGGCATGGCTTTGAAGAGCAATTCATGTCAGGGAAGGGATGCTACTGCTAAGCATGACAGCTGAGGGTCCTCCATCTCCAGTTTTGGGTCCCAGGGTGGCCTGAAAAGTCACCGTTCTTCTCCTCCCAGCCTGCTGCGTGCAGCTGGCGAAGGCAGGACAGGACCTCAGCAAGTGCTGAGGGTGCTTTCCTCCTTAGCCAGTGTTTAACACGAGCACTTCCGAAGCAGAGAGGGACAAATAAATCCCTTTTTATTGCAGGCTTGGGGGAGTGAGAAGCTTTGCCCTAGTCCTGCTCTCCTCCAGCCTCACCTGCGTCCTGCGCATCCCTTCTCCACCTGCTGAAGGGGAATGGAGATGGGATTTGGGAACAGGCAGCTGGAAACAGGGGGAGGATGGGGTCGACTGGTTTGAAATAAAGAAAATTCGGGCATAAAACATCCTTTGGCTGTTTTCCTCGCGCCTTTCCACACTGGGTTAAAGACTCTCCAGCCCTTCATGTTCCCATGCTGTGCCTCGTTGGTCCTTTTCTCCATGGCTCTAATTGGCCTCTCTGCTCTGTGGCAGGTTCTTGGCTGCTCTCAAGAATGACGAGGAATAGTGGTTTTTTTTTTGCCTTTGAAGCAATCAAAGGGCTTATTTTTAAACTCTGCTTTCCTCCAAAGAATCCCGTTTTTCTCCTTGCAGAATCTAAATCCCTGGATAAATAAGATCATTGCAAAGATCTAATTCTGACCTGGTCTGATCTGTTTGAGTCTATCTGTAGTGTAACGGCTCCCTGTTCGGCTGCAGGGGGAGAATAATTAACACCCGTGTTGCAGAAATGAGTCCAGGAAGGTAGAATAGGCTGTGAGAGCCAAAAGCCATTAGAAGAGGGAGAAATATAAATATTCAAAGGCCAGGGTCAGCAGGATTTCAGGTTGCTGCTACAACCTCAGCTCAGCCCCTTGGGTCTGGAGGGCACTGCCATCGGCTGCTTTTGTTGGAGGCCAGAGGAGGGGACTCGGGTTCACTCGACATCTTTCTGCTGTTGGGACCACCCAAGTGTTGGTGCCTCTGCCAGGTCGGTCACAGACAAGCTGTCCCAAAACTGCTGCGTGGGGAACAGTATTAGTTTGGCAGAGGGCAAGAGATGATGCTCCTTAATTTTGCTTCCCTACTGCCGAAGCCAAAGCTGTTGTGTCCTACAGCCCATCGTCCATAAGCATAGCCCTGGCACGGGTGAACCATGGCCAACACACCCATTGCCACCCCTGGCCAAGGCATGGGTTAACTCAGGACAAGCACCTCGGGTTCAGCTGCGTGTGCTGGTGGTATCATCAACCCTTTCATTCGGGAGAGTGAAATGGGAGCGGGATGCAATGGTAAAAGTCACCTCCTGCCCACAGCAGCTCCAAGGAACTGCCCTCAGATAAGGTCCTTCTACCCTTGGAGACTGCTAAGTTATTTCTGAGCTGTATTTGCTTTACCCTGGAGAATACTGAGTTCTTATGGACTACTTAGATCACTCAATTTTACGTCAGTGCTCCATCAATATTTACTACCCTATTGCCATGGTTATATTATTACTGCTTAATACTTGGTCAGCCACCAAAAACAATTCCTGACAATCATCACTAATTAACAGAGACGTCATCTCCTGGATTCCCTCCTTCGCTAGCAGCCAGTCCAGCTTTCTGGTTAAGAGCCCAGTTCTGCACTGTCAGCACGTTGACACCTGGGGCAGCCTGAGCTCCTGATTCCTGCAAGATGCCAAGCTGTGCAAACAAGCTTGGGGCCAGACTCTTTCCAGTGGTGCCCAGTGACAGGACAAGGGGCAACGGGCACAAACTGAAGCCTGGGAAGCTCCAGCTGAACCCGAGGAAGAACTTCTTCCCTCTGAGGGTGACGGAGCCCTGGCCCAGGCTGCCCAGGGAGGCTGTGGAGTCTCCTTCTCTGGAGATATTCCAGCCCCGCCTGGCCGCGGTGCTGTGCCCCCTGCTCTGGGTGACCCTGCTTGGGCAGGGGGTTGGGCTGGGTGACCCACAGAGGTCCCTTCCAACCCCCACCATGCTGTGATTCTGTGATTCTGTGGGCAGAAAGGGGCAGCCCTGGGAGAAGCTGGCATTCGATCTTCTCTGGTTCTGGGTCTCACGAAGGCAGAAGCCACCAAGCAGGGAGCTTGCCCGAGCTGTGCTGCTCTGCCACTATGGCTTCAGCCACGGCGCATGTGGCAAGGGACACGGTGCTCCCGCACAGTGTGGTCAGCTTCTAACCTCTGGGGAGCAATGCAAATCAGCAGAGCTGCTTCTGTAATTCAGAGCGGGGTGATTTGAGCAAATCTGGATGGACATTTCTTGTGCACAAAGGTGCTGAAGGTACCTCCGTGTCAGCTCCAGCTTCTTCTTGACCCCAGGCTACAAGTGAATGCCAATTCATCCAGAAAGCAAAGGGACCGAGCTCCCCAGATGAGCAATCCTCCAGGGTAAAACCACTAAGCGAAAGGAACATCTTTTCTCCTGATCTAATATACAGCTCAGGTTGGCGAGACGATAAGTAGATGAATTGCTGTGGGGCACTGCAGGCGTTGCCCGTCTCTGAGATGTCCGACAGTCTCGATGCCCACCTGGAGGCAAAGCACTTCGTGCTCCTGTGGTTGGACAGAGAGAAATGAGCCCTTCCAGGAGGCGTTCATCTCTCTTAGCTGAGATGAATCATTTTCTAGAAGCACCCTTCTCTCCTCCTTCCTCTCAAGGCAGCTGAGGCCACTGACCCAGGGAGGCATACAGACAAGTTCTATCTTGTCCAAGTGTCCTCCAGGCACTGCTTGTTGGGGTTAATTAGACCAGCAGGTCCCAGGCTTTTGGGGACATAAGAACAGCCCAGCCTCACCCCATCCTCCCCGCAGGTAGCTTTGTCCCCCAGCAATGCACAGTCCCGTGGGCCGTTGTGGCTATGGGGCAGGTGTGGCCCGGATGGATTATGGAGATGGAAAATGTGCTGAGCAGAAGATTGCAGATGGGTGTTGGGGCCAGGGAGAGCAGCGAGAAGGTCCAGGGCTGTGCAGGGCAGTGTCCTGGTAGTGTGGAGGAGCAAAGAAAGTGCATCAGCTCCTGTCCTGGGCTGCTGTCTTGCCAGAAGAAGCTGTCCCATATGGAGCAAGGGGCTGTGGAGTCTGAGCCAAAGAGCAGCCACTGAGACAGAGAGGATTTCCCTCCGCAAGACCGTGAGCTGCAACTAAAGCCCTGCGTGGGCTGCAGCATCTCACCCCTTCTCTGTCTCTTCTCACAGCAAAGAAACTTGTGAATACGCAGAGATGGCATCATGTAGACTGGTGTCATACCAGTCTGATCGTTTCTCCAGGGTCCTGGAGCAGGACAGAGGTTACAATGCTGCGTTTGTGCCCGGGATTGGGCCACTTCTCAGGGTCACATACTACAGAGAGTACCACTCCACCCCATGGCACCCAGTGGAGGCTGATTTGCTTCCTTCAGCTCACCTCATTTGGGACCTCCTTGGGCATCAAAGCAAAGGTGAGCAGTGCCCTTGATTCTAGGAGAGGCTCAACTAACCATTCCAATGCTGCGTGGGGCTGTTCCTATCTGGGAACACAGGCAGCTGAAGAGGGGTGACAGCTTTCAAGGAAGGTCCAGGACTTCTGGACAGATGCAGGACTGTTGGTGTCATGTTTTGTCGCAGATGTTATCAGGATACTTACCGCTCATCTCAGCTGTGTGTATGGTTTGGCTTGGGGCTGTGTATCAAGACCCTTCCTCTCCTAGCTCCTGGTCAAGCTGCAGCCAAAAGACACCTAGAATATGTCAGCTCTGTGAGGTGAAGAGGAGGGGGAGAGGCAGAGATGCCATGCCAGACATCAGGACCAGGAGGCTATTGAGCATAGCCCTGAAGCTGCTCGGGTGTTGGTACCCCTCTGTAGCTTGAAAACAGCCACAATACAGTGGAGGAAGGAACTACATTGAACCGCTGTCTGCTCTAACCCATTAAATTGAGTTGATTCATTGAAGTACCTCAAATACTGTATTCAGTTCTGGGCCCCTCACTCCGAGAAGGACATGGAGGGGCTGGAGCGTGTCCAGAGCAGGGCAGCGAGGCTGGGGAGGGGGCTGGAGAACAAGTCTGCTGAGGAGCGGCTGAGGGAGCTGGGGCTGCTCATTCTGGAGAAGAGGAGGCTGAGGGGAGACCTCATTGCTCTCTACAACTACCTGAAAGGAGGGTGTAGTGAAGTGGGGGTTGGTCTCTTCTCCCAAGTAACCAGTGACAGGACAAGAGGCAATGGCCTCCAGCTGCATCAGGGGAGGTTCAGATTGGAGATTAGGAAAAATTTCTTTACTGGAAGAGTGGTCAGGCATTGGACCAGGCTGCTCAGGGCAGTGGTGGAGTCCCCATCCCTGGAGGGATTCAAAGACCGTGTGGATGTGGCACTTGGGGACATGGTTTAGCAGGCATGGGGGTGTTGGGGTGACAGTTGGACTTGATGATCTTAGGGGTCTTTTCCAACCTTAATGATTCTATGATTCTGTCTTTCTATGGTGCTATGATTCTGTGCATACAGCTGCCATCCAGAGCCTGGATTCAACCCAACCTGAACATGCACCTTTCCCTTAGCAAGCTGTAGAGTAGAAGACCTTGGCTTGAAGTAGATGCTCAAAGCAGTGCCCCATCAGCCAGGTGAATACCTTGGTCAGGTCCTAGCCACCACCTCAGGCTGTCTTTAACTTTGGGTTTAACCTTGATTGCATCTTTGCATTCTTGCACACTGGGCAGTGATGTCCACTTCTGTTTGATTTGGTCTCCCAGGTGCCCAGTGCCACAGTAAACGGCAAGTTTGCTTTGCAAACCAATCGATAATAAGCTGTTTAAACAGTGTTGTGTTGAGATAATAGCATTAGAGAGTCAGTAGGGAATTAAGGAAATAACAACTGGCTTTATTAAGGAGCTTAATTCAATTACATAGACAGGATGGTTTAAGCTTCAGTCCTGAGCTCCACACCCAAAGCTCTTGGAACTGGATGCTTAGCAGCAGCAGCAGCGAACAGGCAGCTGGAACAAACTCCATTGTCGCTGGAAAACTGCAGCATGGTGTAATGGTGGAGCCCGCAGGACACATGATGGCTTCTCTTCATCTTGAGCATGGATGCTCAATGCTGGAGCAGTGGGAGAATCGGCAGGGCTGAGGCTGGCAGGGCTGGAAGAGGGCAGCCCTGCCACAAATTGGGATCAGCTCTTCACATGTCGACCTGGATGGATCATAGAATCATAGAATCCTTCAGGTTGGAAAAGACCTCTAAGATCGTCAAGTCCAACCGTCAGCCCAATACCCCCATGCCTGCTAAATCATGTCCCCAAGTGCCACATCCACACGGTTTTTGAACACCTCCAAGGATTGTGACTCCACTACTGCCCTGGGCAGCCTGGTCCGATGCCTGACCACTCTTGCAGGAAAGAAGTTTTTCCGAATCTCCAAGATAATTCTCCATCCTCTCCCAGTCTATTACAGAGTTTCACTCACCTGAGACTGTCCCTTCAGTGCTTAACCTCATCGTCCCATGTCACATCACCTAACCTCATCCTTGCGTGCCATGTCGCCTAACCTCAACCTTCCCATGCCTTGTCCCTAGCCTCACCCTCCTGTGCCACCTTGTCTAACCTCACACTCCCATGCCATGTCACGTAACCTCAACCTTCCCATGCCTTGTCCCTAGTCTCACCTTCCTGTGCCACCTCACCTAACCTCACACTCCCATGCCATGTCACGTAACCTCAAACCTCCCATGCTGTGTCCCTAGCCTCACCTTTCTGTGCCACCCCACTTAACCTCATCCTTACCATGCAGTGTCACCTGACCTCACCCTCCCATGCCACTCGGGATGCCCCATCGCTGCCTTGTCCTGGTGAGCACAGAGGGAAGAGCAGGCTCTTTCCCTCTGCAGAGACGTCTCACCAGAGTGATGGTGCCCACCTTGTTACCAGCTCTATTTGCACACCCTCCTCCCACACTGCAGGGTGCTCAAAGCATCGGGGCTTACACACAGCAAATGTTTTCCAAAGTTTTCCAGGCTCAGAGAGAACCTGTTTGGCTGCAGATGGTATTTGCTACTGGCGGTTACTGGTCTGGACACAGCCAGCAGTGTAGGGACAGTGGTAAGATATCCCTTCACCCTGCCTCCCCCATCCAGAGCTCCTAAACACAGAGGACAGGTTGGCACTATCTAGAGATTGTTGTAAAGGAGATGTTCTCTCGGAGTCCTTCTGCTCCCAGAAGTGCAACACATGATGCACCAACGGCTAACAGCCACGACACGTCCTGGTGGGACTGGGAAGAAAGAGGGAAGCACAAAGGCTGAGGCAGCATCTCGGGAAGTGTCAGCTCTTCCCAGTCACCGTGGAGGGACTCCATCACCACAAAGCAGAAGTGTCTTCTGTTAACAGTCAGAAAAAGCTTCCAGCATTGCCACTTCAGGTCCTCCAGCAGCTCTCATGAGCCTTGATGAGGATGGTCTCAACACAGGATGGCCTTCAGGTGAATTCCTGTGTGTGCTGCAGCGGTAACGGAGATCGGGGTTTCCATTAACCGGGGTACCTGCAAAGTGCTTGCACCCACCGGGACACACAGCTGGTCATACCTAAAATACAGACACCCTGCACCCAGTGCAGCACCTGGCGAGGATGCTGGTGGCAGAGCCAAGGTGAACATCTCCGAATTCTGACTTAGAGCTGCGCCAGGCAAAGCACCGGGGTCTGCCTTTCTGGAAGTTCAATCAACAACAAGGAGGCTGTTCTGCCTCCAGCACACCAGGGAAGAGAGCTGAAACGCTCACCCTCAGCAGCGATAGCAGTTTAATAAACACTCCGTCAGGAATGGTGAGGGACATCTGCCTACGACACGTAATTGAATTTTGCGGTAGCAAGTGGATTAAGGGATCTGAAAAGGAGAAGGTTTGAAATCTTAATAACGCAAGGTGAGAGGCATTGCACAACCTGATTCTGCTGTGGACGATGGAAACAAACAGATTAATCCCCAGGAGGACAGGAACCAAAATATCTGGCAGGCAGTGAGAGAGGATCATGTTTATCTGACTTGAAATACGTTGCCTGTCTCTCCTGCCTCTGTGGAGCTGTTGGAAACCCCATTTTGGGTCATCTGAGCCATTCTTTACCTCCTCTGGTGAGGGAGGCAGTTCCACCCGTTTGTCAGCACCCTTGGAGAGCCAGAGCCTGCGAGTCTTGTTGAGGTGACTTGAGACGTTCTGGGGAGGCTGATACCTTGTGCCTCACCACGAATGCAAGATCAGCTGTAGGGGCATCCTCCTGTCCTGGACAGTGCCTCCAAGCATGACCAGTAGCTGAAGCCTGGGACAGGACACACATGATGGATTATATCTCTGGTCAGACATTCCTGGCTGCTGGCAGCCAGAGGAAGGAATCCATGAACCAGGACCATCATGACAACTGGTCATCGTGTATGATGATGGACCATGCAGACCATCATGACAACCGGCTGAAGGACCCATCCTCCATGGATCAGTCTGGCTCTCTTTTGAATACATATATATATTTTGATGTCTTTGACACCATTTAATGACAGATGTGATGTGCAGAAGTACTTCCTTGTTTGTGTTTGAAGCCTGTTATCTTCTCCACAGGTTGAAAGTCCAACCACTCTGGATAACACCAGGATATCCATCTGTCACGTTATTCGTCAGGACCAAAGTACTGACTCCAGGATGCAACTGCAAGAGATAAAGGGGCAGAGATAGGAGGGCTCCCAATAAGTGTGTGCTGCTGAGCACCAGGAGTGAGGAGGCAAGTTGTCCAACCTACAGCACAAGAGTGCATAGAGACACGCTGCAAATGAGTAAACTAAGCCTGTGAATTGGAAGAGATTCATGACCTAAAAATGGCCTTTTTCAGCCCACAGCAAGGCTCGTCTTGACCAAATGTGTCCTCTCTAATTTCAGGAGTGATTGCTCAGGAAAAATACGTGACACCAGGTTGTTATCTAGTGCCCACTCCATCTCTGGCTCCTTGAAACACAGTTCAGCGGGAGGTGGGTAGAAGCACCAGATAAACATCAGTCTGCCTCAGTTCTCAGACATCTGCTGGTGTGCTGGGAACAAACAAGTGGGCCAGGTGGACCTTGTTCTCACACCGTCATCTGTTCTTCTGTTCTTCATTACAGCGCAGGCGAACCATCCAGCTTCAGCCGTCGGAGGTCTGCTTAGATCTTCCTGCACCACAAGCCATACCTACATTTTTAATGCAAGAGTCCTCGAAAGGGATTTCCCTCACCTCTTGAACATTTTTACTCTTCCAGCAAGAAAGGGCCTGCATCAGGCTGTGGTGCTGGGTGGTGAAAGAGTTACTCTGGCTTGTTTCACAGCTCCCACTGGATCATTTCACAGAGACTGTTTTCTTCATTCAGGCAGAATGGTTCCAGAGCAAAGGGTCAAGAAATAGTGTTCTTAAGCCTGAATCAGTTAAGATTCTGGAGATGAGATGGGATGGAATGATGAGATGATGAGAGGAGACGGTGTTGGGTATCACATGGCCCTTGAGTATACAACCCAATTGCTGCATCCCATTCTTCATCAAAAGCCCCCCAAAGAGACAGAAACTACAGCAGCCAAAGAAGCCATCACTTGCCAGGACTTCAGACTCCTGGGAGCAGGAGCAGGGAAAGGACTTGAGCTATCTGGTCTGGTGGAATGGGTCCCTGCCCATGGCAAGGAGGTTGGAACAAGATGACCTTTAAGATCCCTTCCAACCCAAGCCCTTCTGTAGTTCTATGAATCTGCGACTCCCTGCCCTGAGGAGATGTCCCAGCTCTCCCAAGCATCCTGTGGATGCACTGGCCAAACACGCCGAACCGGTCATTCCTGCCTGGCAGGACCAAGCTGGCTGAGCAAAGTGAGCTCTGAAGCAAACATTTGTTCTGGTGAAGGAATATGTATCCCATTTGCCCCCTTTTCCCTCTCTTTTCAAGTCTCCCTCTGTGAGAAGCAGCAACTCTTTCTACACTAAGTGTGCAAGACAGAAATGATGCCTTCACTCTGCTGCTTTCTGGAGCCCTGCTTTGACAGAGCGGGGAGTTTAATGGTTTCTTTACTAAAACTGGATGAAAAAAGAACAGCCTTGTACAGTTTCATTCTGCTGAATGAAAACATCTCAAGGAAGCTGCAAGCTATTTTATTTTATTCTTTTACACTCCTCAGTGGCTTATACTTCTGCCCAACAGCAATTTAATTAGGAGAGTTCTTGCTTCCTTTCACGCATGGAGGAACAGCAAAACAGAAGAGAACAACAGTCGTATAAAATTACCTTGTTCCAGCCTCTTTTGAGATGGAGAAAAGCAAGAAGGTGTTTTCTTGCCTGGGTTTTGGAGAGATGAAGAGGCTCGGGCTGTGCTCTGGTGTGAACAGCTGATGCTCACTTGTTCTCATTGCTTCCAAATATTTTTCTTATGTTACTCCAGGACCAGGTTGGCATGGTAAAAAGGACATTGCTCACCTCTTCCAGCCCCTGAGACTATTTTTGCCTTAAACCTGCTGATATCTCTACAGGTGACTCTCACTTTGGTGCCTGGAGATCATCACCCAGGTCCTTGTTGCTGCAGCCCCGAGGCCCACGTGGCAGAGGGTGACCCTGCACTTCTGGAGTGGGAGGAGGGGGGAATGTCCAGATTCCCACATCTGCACAGGGCTGTCTGACGAGCCTTTTCCCATCACCCGGCTCTGCCTGGCATCATCCTCTGCTGGGGATAGGCTGAGTCATGCTCCAAGTGGAGACAGTGTCTGTAAGTGCAGGGAGTTCTCATGTGACCCAACTCCTCTTAGCTTTCATCTCCGGCACGACGTGAAATGGAGTCTCTAAGGACCAGTTTATTACATTTTCTTGGAAATTTCACAGCCCAAATGTGTTTGATGATGGAGAGAATGCAGGCAAGCTAAGCCAGGGCCAGAGAGGCTGGAGACCGCCAACGTGTCCAAGTAACACACTAAAAGAGCAATAATTATCTATCCCGTTCCCCAGAGAAATTAATTCCTACAAGTATAGCACTTGCAATGTATTAGTCAGGCTAGTGGTGCTTTCCACACACAGCCTTTCAGGAGGGTGCTTGGGACAAAGCTGGCAGGAGCGTCTTTCTGTCCTGCTAACCAGGCTGGAGATGTTTCACTTAGCAGTTGTTCGAGCAGAACTGGGATATTCATAACAATAAGAGATGTCCATGGGTATCAGAGGCATCCACATGGGGCCGGGAGGTTTTTGGGGAGACCTCTGCCTTTGTCTGGACATTAAGACTGTGCCTCAAGCAGCTGAACTGCCCAAGCCCAGCGCGAGCTGAATTGCTTCCTGGGTCAGGTCTCCACGGGCTGCAACGGGAGCCAGGCACCAAGAGCACGTGCAGATGCCAGGACGCAGTTTGGGACCTACATCTGGAGAGGACTTCTGCCCCAGCCACCAGCCCCGGCCTGGAAGGGTGTCTTTAGGCAGGTGCTGATAGCTTTCCTCCTCCTTTGTTTCCAAGCACTTTCTGGAAACAAGTCAACACATGCACTAGCCCATCCATCAGTCTGTCCTCCAGCAGTCCAAGGCGGAAATGGGTGCAGTGGGGTGAAGTATGTTTAGATTTGCTAAAAGCACATCTGTCTCCCTGCCTCCCTCACTGTATATGAGAGGAGACAGGGCAGAGAAACAATGCACCTGGAGTAGGAGGTGGAGACATCGGTGATAGCTCATGCCTCTGGGGAGGCTTTTGCCTAGGACAGCCTTACTTCTCTTGAGTAAGGATGCTCCTTACCCTAGGCACAACTCCATGCAACCTAAGGGCAGAAAGAAATCCAGGTCACAGCATCCACTTTCCATTCCCTCCTTCCCCAGCCAAGACGCAGAGGGTTAACACAGTCTTTCAAGCCATTCAGCTTTTCACCAGCAGCCTCCAGGTCTTCTCGTGGTCTCCTAGATCGGTTACTGGATTGGCTCGGGGATGCCCCACTGCCACCCTTGTCACAGGCAAAGTTCACTTCATCCCCTCTGAGTAGCCTGTGCAAGAGCCCTGAGAGCTCAGGGAGGTCGGTGAAGTGGATAGAGAACTGGCTGAATGGCAGAACTCAGAGGGTTGTCATCAGCGGCGCTGAGTCTAGTTGGAGGCTGGTGACAAGTGGTGTCCCTCAGGGGTCAGTACTGGGCCCAGTCTTGTTTAACTTCTTCATCAACGACCTGGATGAAGAGTTAGAATGTACCCTCAGCAAGTTTGCTGACGACACCAAACTGGGAGGTGTGGTAGATACACCAGAAGGCTGTGCTGCCATTCAGCGTGACCTGGATAGGCTGGAGAGCTGGGCAGAGAGGAACCTGATGAGGTTCAACAAGGGCAAGTGCAGGGTCCTGCACCTGGGGAGGAACAACCTCATGCACCAGTACAGGCTTGGGGTGGACCTGCTGGAGAGCAGCTCTGCGGAGAGGGACCTGGGTGTCCTGGTGGACGACAGGTTAACCATGAGCCAGCAGTGTGCCCTGGCTGCCAAGAAGGCCAATGGGATCCTGGGGTGCATCAAGAAGAGTGTGGCCAGCAGGACAAGGGAGGTTCTCCTTCCCCTCTACACTACCCTGGTGAGGCCTCATCTGGAGTACTGTGTCCAGTTCTGGGCTCCCCAGTTCAAGAAGGATGAAGAGCTACTGGAGAGAGTCCAGCGGAGGGCTACAAGGATGGTGAGGGGACTGGAGCATCTCCACTACGAGGAGAGGTTGAGGGAACTGGGCTTGTTCAGCCTGAAGAAGAGAAGGCTGCGAGGGGACCTTATAAATGCCTACAAATATCTGAAGGGTGGGTGTCAGGAGAATGGGGCCAAGCTCTTTTCAGTGGTGCCCAGCGACAGGACAAGGGGCAATGGGCACAAACTGAGGCACAGGAAGTTCCGTCTGAACATGAGGAAGAACTTCTTCTCTCTGAGGGTGACGGAGCACTGGAACAGGCTGCCCAGGGAGGTTGTGGAGTCTCCTTCTCTGGAGATATTCAAGACCCACCTGGACAAGGTCCTGTGCAGCCTGCTGTAGGTGACCCTGCTTCGGCGGGGGGGTTGGACTAGATGACCCACAGAGGTCCCTTCCAACCCCTACTATTCTGTGATTCTGTGATTCTGTGAGGTGGTAGAGACAAGACAAGAGCTATCAGAGTTGGTGTCTCCTAACGAGAAAAGAAATCAGGTAACCCTGTAACACCAAGCAGGGAAACCATGGAGACCAAACTGATGGTATGGGGCAGCAAGGACAGCTGGGAGGGAAGTTGTCCCTGTCCTATGAGGGTGCTGGGCGTCCCAGCCACCCATGAAGCCCCATGGGATGAAATGGCTTTGCTGTCTCCCAAAGGCGGTGGAGAGCAAAGTCCTGGGCATGGGTGAGCTGCCAGCCTGCTGGTAAAAGCCCAAGGGTTGATGCTGGAGGACATGACTCAGTGCCAAGAGGCTCTGAAGCACCAGCAGCACTTAAGGGGTTGGGAATAGCAGGGTCTGAGGCTGGCACGTCCGTGGAAATGCTGGGACCCCAAAGAAGACCCCAGGACATCAGTGTGAGGACAGCAGAGCAGGGTCAGGGAGGATGGTCTCACCCCAGGACTTGGTGTTGGGCTCAGCTAGCTGGCAGAGCTGGAGCGCAGGCAGCGCGTGAAGGCAGGATCGCGGAGGATGCACTCCAGGATGATGGCACCATCCCTGTGGGGCTAAGTGCCCCATCACATAGAGCTCTCCTGGGGATGGGGTTTGGTGCCACACGGCTCTGCAAAGCTGTGCAGGCTCAAAGGTGGCTGCAGGGTGACCCTGCAGCTGCCAGCACCTTCCCAAACCTGCTTAACCCAAACTACACGAAAGGACCAAGCTTCACTTTTCCCTTCACCCCCTCAGCGTCGGCATCCTCCGGGGAGGCTGCAAAAGTGTTTTGAGTCCGTCTTCAGCCCTGCATGTCGTGAGGCTGGAGCTCTTTAAGTGGGTAAATGCTCCAATTTCTCCCTTTCCCATGAGCATAGCTTCTTATTTCACGACAAAGCCACCTGCCTGCCCATTAATCTCTCCCAAATCCAGCAGAACCCCGGCAATCCCAGTTAAATGGGGTTGGTTTGTCTGTGGCTCTGGCCCAGTGGCCACCAGGACGGATGCTCCCTTTTAACTCTGCTGTGCACGACTGCTCGTACTGATTTGTATTTCGGATGTGTGATCTGCAGCCCTTGTTCGTTGATTACCTCCCACAGGCAGCAGGCACGAGGGAAACAAATGGGTTGTTTTACTCACATCTAATCCATTGCCCTTGGAAACCCACTGATCTCCGAAGCTGTCGTCACTGAAACGAGGATGCTAACAAGAGCGGTGCTGAGCAGAGCAGGGTAAATAAGGGATAATTTGGTTTAGCGACTGAGCTGAGGAGTCAAAACCCCAAGTTATTCTGCGAACAGGGAAATTCATTATGCCAGAGTACGTGTAGCATCCTCTGGTTTGGATTTTTTTCTGACTCCCAGTGGGGTATGCTAGTTATCAAAGATTGAGAAAAAGGAGAAACAAAGAGTTTTATTGTGTTTATCCAAGGAGCAGTACATGCGGTTGGGAAACTAGCCACAGCCCTTCAAACCCTAGCAGCAAGTGGGGACAAGACAGGGAGCCAAACGCAAAATCTGTCCCGCTCCCTGGCACCAGGTCCAGTTGGAGACGTCGCATCGGGAGCCCGGCTCTTGGGGAAGGGCAGCACATCTCCCATGGTGGTCTCGGGGGACACGGAGGTGCCTGGAGGCTCCCTGGGTACCACAGAGCCGCGCGCTCCGGTCACGCGAGGTGACACCGGCAGCAGCAGCAGTCCAGGAGCGAGCGAGCACAGCTTGTTCGAGACACCTCCCGCCTGGGAAAACATCTGTCCGGCCAACGGAGCGACACGCAAGAGCCTTGGAGCAGGATCTGAAAATCACTTTGAGCTTCCCACTGAGGGTCTGGGGTTTAACACATTTTCCCCTATCTGCAGAGGGTAGCGGCTTCTACGCAGACTGCAAGCCCCGAAAAGGCGGGTAGCTGGTACTGACCTGTCTGCCACATTGCATCTGAAGGGGATTAGCTATGCATAGCACGCAGCCAAGTCTTCATTTTTATTTTTTTTTTTTTAAATTTTCCCTTTGTCATTTCCCTTTTTAACCGTTTGGCACGCTTTAGGGATTAAACACCTTGTTAGAAAATCCATGTTACGCCTATCTCGTGTCCCTGAAAGGGACGACATGATGCTAACAGTCTATATGCGCTGAGAATAATATCTATATTTTGCTAACAGGGAAAATACACACGTTAAGATTCCAGAAATACTGCTGCCTTCTCTGCTCAGCGGGAAGGAAAGCACGCGTTCCTGCAGCAAGGTTAACGAACAGCTCCCGGCCCCGCGCTGCTCAGTATTCCCCTCGACGTGCCCAGAGCCAACCTTAAATCCTTCCGGAGAGCTTCTGCCTCCGACACAATGATGGATGGGAGAATAACAGCCGAGCTGGGATGCTAATGCAGAACGGTGGCGGATCTCTCCGGGCACGATTGACTAGCGCAGGGTTGAAGGCAGAAATAACAACCAGTTCTTTCCTCTTTGCCCCTTGCAGCATCTCCCAGCGCCCAAGGCTGCTGACTGGATGGGTCAGGAGATGGGTGGGGGCATGGATACATCACCTTGGTACCAAGCAGGGTCTTTACCTGCAAGGGAGCTTGAAGACCCATAGTTAGGGGTTGCCAGAACATCCCCAGCCTGCAAAGTCTTTCCTGCAGCGTGCTCAGGCTCTTTCACCCATCAAAATAAAGGTGAGGGAGAAAACTTGTCACCACGTATAATAACCTCTCCTGGGGAGAAGCAACTGGCAGGGGAGGCTCTTTAATTAGGCAGGCAAAGGCAGGTTGAAAGAGCTGGAGATTTGAGGGAGCAATGATGAAGGTAGGAACAAGATCAGAGCTTCCCGAGATGAGTTTTCCAAGGGGATCGGGCTACTGCTGGGTCCCGGGGGTGCCGATGAAGCCTCCACATCCACTTAGAAAACCTCCCTGAAGGATGAACCACAGAGGGCTTCTGCAGGGGTCAGCACAGGAGGTGCCTCTCCTGCTCCCCATCAGGCAGGGACCACCCTGGACATTTGTGAGCATCACAGGATGGAGAAAGGTGTTAGGACCAGGTCCCCAGCCCAGTGCAGTACTTTTGGCACCCACAGCCCCCTCCATGCTCAGCTCTCAACCTCTTTTCTTCTCCCCACCACTTGCATTCAGACGTCTGGGTATCATTAGAAGAATATCATACGTTTTTTCCAGGGCTGAAGGCTATGCAACACTTCCAGAAAGGGGGATTTCTTCCTGCTCGATCAGCATGACATTGGTCAGACAGAACTTCCCCAAACGTCCTCCAAAGGCATCTTTTGGTCTTTCATATAAAACTTCTTTCAAGGAAGAATCCCCTTCCTGACTGCAGCAACCCATGAAGATGCTGGAGGTTGGATTTCTGCAGCCACCATGAGTTCCCTGAGACCCAGGGCAGCTGTGGAGGAGGCAAAGCCCCTGTGTCTCAGCCACGGTGAGGGTCTCCTGCTTTTACACCCCTGAGGAGCTGGGAACTGGCTCTGAACTCGTGGAAAAGGTTGACCTCTGCCACAGTAACCCTACAGAGGCACTTGGTCACCCCCAACCTCACCTCCATGTAGTTTCCTCAAACATCTGCAGAACCAGAAAGCGTTTGCTGGGATTTTCTCTCTTCTTTGGACTCTAAATACAGACGAATCACGATGAAGACAGCTCATTTCACATCTTCCCTCTTGATTCATTTTCTTTCTTCCTTGATTTATAGTTTTTTCCAGTCCTGGGAAAGCTGTGGAGCAGTGCAAGGGGCCGTCAAAGCTGTTTCTTAAAGATGAAAACTAAGACCATCCACTTGTTTAAGAACTGCTGCTGGCTTTTGCTTTCTTTCCCCCCCGCCAGCTCCAATCATCCTGGTTATATCTTGACCTTGCATTTTCAGCTGTCGTTTGCCTTTCATGCTCCCCACCCCAGGGCAACTCTGTTCTTTCCAGCAGAGCTTCCTCCAGGCCCTCCCAGGCAGCTCCTGCGACGGGCAAATGTCTGCGCTGGAGCTTGGTTGCCAGAAAAGAATATGTTATAGGGGATCCCCGAATTTCTCACTGCTGTGTAGCCTCGTGGGTGGTTTGCACCCTACATCCCCTGCAGCCAAAGTGCAGGTCCCTAAATGATGCACGTGGGGCTGCCCCAGATAAGAGGGGGGAAAAGGAGAGGAAATGGTTGGGAGGAAGGAAGGAAGTCGAAGGATGGTAATGAGAGGTAGAAAAGGATGGTAATAAGGTGGGCCCAAAGTTTCCTTAACTGCACCTGTACCCACGGGGCTGTGCAAGCCATAGAAATAAAGCTGTGCCACTCTCCGTGCTGGTATATAATGACACATCCCTGCTGGGGAAGAGGCTTCTCCTTTCCCAGGGTGCTGCAGCATCAAGGACATATTAATGAACAGTCTCATCTAATTACTTCCCTTCCACAGGACAGATGGCTTGGGTGGGGGGTTGGGAGACAGATGTTCATCGTGAGCCCACAGCAAGATGCGGTGGGTCCCAAACCAAGCTGCAGCCCCAGCAAGCAACTGGGAGATACTGGAGAAGAGGGTGCCCCCGCCCAGACCCTGGCAGTGCCCTGGGACAGCTGGGCACAAGCCAACCCTGGAGCCCAAGAAGTCCCAACAAGGGTCTAGCAGTTGCCATCACTGTTTCCTAGTGCCCTAACTGCGTAACGACAGGGATTACACCTCTTAGAGAAAAGCAGGGCACATGCAAAGGGGAAGAAATGTGTTTCATTTAATACCGTTATTTCACTTAATTCCACAAATTTGCTTTCAGAGGCAAGAGAGGAGCATCTGGGGACAGCTTGCTTCGGGGGGTGGAGACCCTCGCCGGGGTGTTTCTCCATCCCTCATCCCACTCCAGCCACGGACCAGAGCAAACCGCACTGAGGACTCTCCCTCACGCTCGTCTCAGGAGCATCCGAGTACTTTGTGGAGTTCCTGCAGGTGTTTTCAGTGCTGACAGTCCATTTCTGGGATATTTATGATCTTAAAAAACCCCAAAACAACAATTGTTTCTCTTGCAAGGCAAAAAATGAGCAACCTTTCTGTTCCTATAATCAGAGAGAGTCTCTTGCTGGGGCCCATCCAGGTTTCCTCCTGATGTCATGAGCATCCATCACCTCTCTGGGACTTAAAATATGTGAAATCATACAAATGCAAATATCCAGGCTGGAAACATGTTCCTCTGTCCCAAGGAACAGCAAAAAAAGTGAAAAGCAAAAAAAGTGAAAAGCAAAAAAAGTGAAAAGCAAAAAGACTGGGTTGTGCTGAGGGAATCAAAAAATTGCTCGGGAGAACTTTATTAAAATAGAGGAACTAAATATATTTAGATACACAGTCGGTCTGAATTACACTGACCGTGTTTGACTTTCACATGTTTAATTAAATTTCTTTGCATGGCAGGCTGCGCAAATCTCACAGCTCAACATTACAAGCTCCTGGAACAAATGTTTTAAGAGCGAGGAGCTCTCAGAGGCATTAAAAATTTAACAGAAAACTGGAAAAAATGGGAGGAGAGCTGTATACCCGTGTGCATAGCAGGGGTGGGACAGAGGGGGGTGTTTTGGGGAGGTTTTTTGCTTTCTGGATATCGACTGAGCTCTGGGACCGTGGGGTTCCACTCCAGGCAGGGCTGCTGTGGTGGGAACCCATAGCTGATATCCGTCGCCAACATCCTGCTGAGATTTGGGGGAGATGCCCCATTCCCAAAACCCCATCAGATGCTGCTCTTGGTCCCTTGGCTGTGCTCTCCAACCGCGGTGCCCGCATCCCTCCACCTTCACAGAATCACAGAAACACAGAATAGTAGGGGTTGGAAGGGACCTCTGTGGGTCATCTAGTCCAACCCTCCTGCCGAAGCAGGGTCACCTACAGCAGGCTGCACAGGACCTTGTCCAGGTGGGTCTTGAATATCTCCAGAGAAGGAGACTCCACAACCTCCCTGGGCAGCCTGGGCCAGGGCTCCGTCACCCTCAGAGGGAAGAAGTTCTTCCTCATGTTCAGACGGAACTTCCTGTGCCTCAGTTTGTGCCCATTGCCCCTCGACAGCCCGGTGATGAGCTGGGAGCTGGGCTGGGTGGCATCACCGTCCTGCCCTCCCAAAACACATTTGGGTTGAGAGAGAGTGCAGATAAAGTTGTTTCTTCAGGGCTGAGATGCTCATGCCAGGCAGAGCCACATGCCCAGCCAGACCCCCACCAGCTGGGGGGAAAAACCAAGCTCAGCGATGCCAAAACCCCCCGGGACAGGCGCTGGGCAGGTTCCCCCCACGCACCATCTCACTGAGCCTGAGAGCTGTGCTAATTAGCCCGTGTTTCAATATCCCTCTCTGCTGTTTTCCCCTTCGCCACTTGACATTTGGAGTAATGTAAACACGCCGAGCCGTGGCAGATTTTGTGCTTTTTTCCATTCGACGGCACTGCTAAGGTTACCTCCGCGACCGCGGCGGCCAGCGGCGTGGCAGCGAGGAGCGTGGTGAGCGTGGCACCACCATGCTTTCCCCCAAAACGGGCTGCCTCCCCCCCTGCTCCCACCAGCCGGCACACAGGTCCCAACAGCATCCCTCTCCACGGTTGGGAGCATCACCAGCCCCAGCATCCCTCTCCACGGGTGGGAGCATCACCAGCCCCAGCATCCCTCTCCACGGGTGGGAGCATCACCAGCCCCAGCATCCCTCTCCACGGGTGGGAGCATCACCAAGCCGCAGCATCCCTCTCCACGGGTGGGAGCATCACCAGCCCCAGCATCCCTCTCCACGGGTGGGAGCATCACCAGCCCCAGCATCCCTCTCCACAGGTGGGAGCATCACCAGCCCCAGCGTCCCTCTCCACAGGTGGGAGTATCATCAGCCCCAGCATCCCTCTCCACGGGTGGGAGCATCACCAGCCCCAGCATCCCTCTCCACAGGTGGGAGCATCACCAGCCCCAGCATCCCTCTCCACGGGTGGGAGCATCACCAAACCCCAGCCTCTCTCTCCATGGGTGGGAGCATCACCAAGCCCCAGCGTCCCTCTCCACGGGTGGGAGCATCACCAAGCCCCAGCATCCCTCTCCACAGGTGGGAGCATCACCAGCCCCAGCATCCCTCTCCACAGGTGGGAGCATCACCAGCCCCAGCATCCCTCTCCACAGGTGGGAGCATCACCAGCCCCAGCATCCCTCTCCACAGGTGGGAGCATCACCAGCCCCAGCATCCCTCTCCACAGGTGGGAGCATCACCAGCCCCAGCGTCCCTCTCCACAGGTGGGAGTATCACCAAGCCCCAGCATCCCTCTCCATGGGTGGGAGCATCACCAAGCCCCAGCATCCCTCTCCACGGGTGGGAGCATCATCAGCCCCAGCATCCCTCTCCACGGGTGGGAGCATCACCAGCCCCAGCATCCCTCTCCACGGGTGGGAGCATCACCAGCCCCAGCATCCCTCTCCACGGGTGGGAGCATCACCAGCCCCAGCATCCCTCTCCACGGGTGGGAGCATCACCAGCCCCAGCATCCCTCTCCACGGGTGGGAGCATCACCAAGCCCCAGCGTCCCTCTCCATGGGTGGGAGCATCACCAAGCCCCAGCATCCCTCTCCACGGGTGGGAGCATCACCAGCCCCAGCATCCCTCTCCACGGGTGGGAGCATCACCAGCCCCAGCATCCCTCTCCACGGGTGGGAGCATCACCAGCCCCAGCATCCCTCTCCACGGTTGGGAGCATCACCAGCCCCAGCATCCCTCTCCACGGGTGGGAGCATCATCAGCCCCAGCATCCCTCTCCATGGATGGGAGCATCACCAGCCCCAGCATCCCTCTCCACGGGTGGGAGCATCACCAAGCCCCAGCATCCCTCTCCACGGGTGGGAGCATCACCAGCTCCAGCCCTGCTGCCCTGGGGATTCTCACCCTGCAGGACAGATTTCCCGCTGGAAAAGAGTCACTTGGAGCATCCTGGGGCTGTGGTTTTTCTGGATGGGGGGAGAGGGGAAAGCATTCAGTCCCGACCCTCTCACACCAAGAAATGCCTCTTTGCTCACTGATTTTTCTTGCAGCCCCTTGCCAGCAGCCAGGAGTCCTGCTGGCCCTAAGCAATGAGCCTCTCCTGACCTGATAATTAGTTTTTTGGTAGCAGAGGGCAGCTCTGGACTCAGGAATGTGCCAGAATCATAAAACCTGAGAAAAATAGGGCTAGAAGGGTGCTTGGGAGCTCATCCCACGCACCCCTTCCCGCTGCAGGAGCAACTTCTCTTCCCTCCATCATGAAGAAAGGTTTTTCCCTTGCTCCGCTTCCCTGCAGAACAGGCTCAGCATCTTCTCACTCGATCTCCTTCCAAGGTGCCCGTGGCTTTTGTGCCTCACCCTTGGGCTCCATCTTTCTGGGGCACGTCTTCTTCCAAGCCAGGGGGTACTGAGCTTGCTGCCACCAACTGCAGAAGGGTTCCTGCGAGGATCTTGAAGATCATACAGCAGCCAAGGCTGTTCACCAGCCAGCCTAGCTCCTGGGTCATTTTCTGCCCGGCTTTCCCCCTCCACATGGTCCCAGTCCTGTCCTTGGATGGTTGCTTACTCCTGCGAGGTGCTGGCTTGCCCCATGCTCATGCTCGGTAATGTGACTCCGTGTCCCTCTCCTGCTTGCCAGCAGGACGTGCGAAGGGCTTTATTGTCCCTTTGGGACAACATCCCTCTGTCCTGGTGAGCAAGGCTGGTGGGATGGGACTGACCCAGGGAAGTCGTGGCAGAGAACTGGCTCACAGCTGCTGCTGGGAGTGTGGTCAGTGTGACAGTCCAGCTTTCCATGTCCTCCCAGGAGGCGGGGACAAAGAGATGTCACCTGGGTGTGAGTTACCTCCTCCTGGAGTGGCCGTTTGAACGAATTCATGTGACTCCTGCCCCAAAAAGCAGCTCTGATAAGGATGTCCACGCTGCAGGCGTTGCAGTGCTGAGGGTAGATCCTCCTCCGTGCTGGAGCAGCACTCCCACCACCCCCACCGCTCAGCTGAGGGTCCCCTTCCATGGGGTGGGAGGGTCTGGAGCAGCAGGGTCCCACTTTGCAGACCCAGCAACAGCCTCGAGGGTGAGGAGGGGTGGGATGCGTCCCATTGCCTTGCGCCCACTCAACAGGCTCCTGCCTGGAGGGCTTCCTCCTGCGTGAGCAGAATACCCTTTCCTGCAGGCAGGACTTTCACAGAATGGTAGGGGTTGGAAGGGACCTCTGTGGGTCATCTAGTCCAACCCTCCTGCCGAAGCAGGGTCACCCAGAGCAGGCTGCACAGGACCTTGTCCAGGTGGGTCTTGAATATCTCCAGAGAAGGAGACTCCACAGCCCCTCTGGGCAGCCTGGGCCAGGGCTCCGTCACCCTCAGAGGGAAGAAGTTCTTCCTCGGGTTCACCTGGAACTCCCCAGGCTTCAGTTTGTGCCCGTTGCCCCTTGTCCTGTCACTGGGCACCACTGCAAAGAGTCTGGCCCCGTCCTCCTGACCCCCACCCTGCAGATATTTAGAGGCATTTCTAAGATCCCCTCGCAGCCTTCTCTTCTCCAGGCTGAACAAGCCCAGCTCCCTCAGCCTCTCCTCGGAGGAGAGATGCTCCAGTCCCCTCCTCATCCTCGTAGCCCTGCGCTGGACTCTCTCCAGTAGCTCCTCATCTTTCTTGAACTGGGGAGCCCAGAACTGGGCAGAGTACTCCAGATGGGGCCTCCCCAGGGCAGGGCAGAGCAGAGGGGGAGGAGAACCTCCCTCGCCCTGCTGCCCACACTCTTCTTGATGCACCCCAGGATCCCATTGTCTTTCTTGGCACCCAGGGCACGCTGCTGGCTCATGGTCACCCTGTCGTCCCCCAGCACTCCCAGTCCCTCTCTGCAGAGCTGCTCTCCAGCAGGTCAGCCCCAGCCTGTACTGGTGCCTGGGGTTCTTCCTCTCAAGGGGCAGGACCCTGCACTTTGGGGTGCTGGACCTGATCCCACGCAGCTCCATCCCTCCTCCCCAGCAGAGATCTCCCCCTTGGGAAACAAAACCAGCCCCTCAGGCGAGAGGACCGGCGCTGAGCCTCCCCCCTTCTCATTTATTCCCACAGCATCCCCGGCGCAGAGCGAGCAGGAGACAGTCGGAGTCTCGCCAGGCGTCGGACACGGATCGTTTCAGATCAGCACTTTGCATTTCGGGAGGGCCATAAAACGCTCGAGCGAGCCTTTCCCCGGGCTGCCTCTGCAGTCATTACCCGACGAACAGACAATAACGAAGACACAACCGTGCGTGTTCCCGTAACGGCAGGACGGAGGGCTCTGGCAGGCAGCTCACGCTCGCCCGCCTTGATGGTTTATGCAGATAACGCGGCGCTGAGCACACCAGTACCGTCAGGGAGCAGCTCTGGTTTGCCTTCATACAGCTGGCTTTGCACAGAGCTGGGGGCGGAGGGCAGAGAAGGGTTTTTTTTTTTTATTTCACGTCAGGAGTTGGAGAACAATCACTTTTTTATTATGGATCATCTGTTTTATGCAAGTATCTAACCGCCCTGCCTAACGCCAGGCATGCCGTGTGCTGCTGGCGAGGGGAACACGCAATAAAACCCGTATCTCCAGTCCAAACGAGCTCCAGTCTAAGCATGGAAAAGTGGGGAAAAGCCAATGTCACTGGCTCGGGGAGCCGGAGCACGGAAAGATTAAACAAGTTGTCAAAGATGGTAAAGAACATCGGATCGATGCGGTAAAAATCCACCTGCTCGCTTCCACAGATGGAAAAACACGGCTGGACGGGAGCTGGGGCTGTCAGGGTGAGTGCTGACCTCCGCTCACCTTTACTGGATTAAACAGCACCGGCGGCTGTGCCAGCTGGTGCCCAGGCTGGTGGCGAGGGGGGACCCCAGTTGAGGAGGGGTCTGAGGTGGGATCTGGGAGCAGATGAGGTGGGGAAGAGGGAGAAGTGGTCAGAGGGAGAGGACATTTTCCAGGGGCACAGGAGGAGGAGAGGGCTTGCTCGGAGCTAAGCTGGGTCTGGACATAATCAACCTGCATCTGCAAAATGCTGAGCCTGACTTAATTAACAGGACATGCTGGAGGGCGAGAAGAGTGCAGTAAACAACCGTGTCATTTATCCCTGACATCTCTGCTGTGGTGGATCATGGGATCACAGACTGGTTTGGGTGGGAAGGGACCTTTCAAGGCCACCCAGTCCAACCCCTTGCCATGGGCAGGGACATCTCCAACAAGCTCAGGGTGTTCAGAGCCCCTTCCAACCTGGCCTGGAATGGTTCCAGGGATGGGGCATCTCCCACCTCTCTGGGCAACTTGTGATTGAAAGGATGAAGGGAATGAAGAGTTTTCCTTCCCTTTCTCCGCATGCCTGTCTGAAGGGCAGGAATCTCTGGTAGTATTCAGGGCATACCCAGATTTTCCAGTCAGGTTTGACCAAGACACACAGCAGAGGCTGTGAAAGCCACATGGATGAGCTGGGGCGTCCTCCTGTGGCTTTGGAGCTGCTTGGAGGCCAGCAGCTAAAGCGAGCAGAGGTGGGCATGGGTCGTCTTCTCAGCAAAGAAGAGCTGCTGGTGGGACTCTCCACAGCTCTATGCCAAACAGCTCTCATAGGTGACATGGAAAAGTGGCAGCAAGTGGGCTGGGACGCTCAAACCCGGTCTGCAGCCAGGCAAGGTGTAGGAGATCTCGCTGTAGGCTGCCTTGGCAGGAGATCGGTCATGGAATTTAACGTTGATGAGTGCAAAGTAACGCACAAGGGAAAGAGAGAGCCATGACGGGCTTTAAACGTGCTACGGCTGCTTGGAGAGGTGCCCGGGCTTGAGGGCAAACCCCATGTTAGGGGTTCCCAGGAAGGCAAGAATGGGCGAAGGAAGAGCTCACTTCCAGCCATGACTTTGGGGGTGTCAATGGAGGACATTGCTTCCAACCATGTGTGTGTGTGATCTTCAGGGACATTGCTTCCAGCCATGCATTTAGGGATGTCGAAAGAGGGCATAACAGTGCATTTGGGGGTGTCAAAGGAGGGCATCCCTTCCAACTGTGCATTTGGGGGTGTTGAAGGAAGACATTCCTTCCGACCATGAGTTTGGGGGTGTTGAAGGAGGGCATCCCTTCCAACACTGCATTTGGGGGAGCCAAAGGAGGACATTGCTTCCAACTGTGTGTTTGAGTGTAATGCAGCTCTGGAAAGCATGTCCCAAGGAAAGCTGTGTTAGGTGGACAGGCTGGCCAGCGGAGTGGCTCGGCTGCCCTAGGGGAAGAGGGAGGACAGAGCAGGGCTCTTCCACCCAGAAAAGGGGCAGCTCAGGATGGTACGAGGTCTGCAGGCTGGGGCCACCTGAAAAAGAGGAACAGGAAACAGTCCTTGCCTTGGGCTAGACCCATCCTAGATCCTGGGCCTGACCCAGTGGCGTAAATCCCACCATCTGGCTCCCACAGAGCCGATCCACACTGTCTCGGGCCACTTATAGGAGCAGTAAGAACACTTGTAAGTGGGAAGATGTCTGGGAAAGTCCAAGCATGTTTCTTCTCCAGCCTCTGGGTATCACAGACTTGCCAAAGTGAGCATGAGAGGAGCCAGTGAGATGCCCAGGGGCACACAGAGCTCAGTGTCCTGTGAGCTGAGTGTCCAGAGATGGGTGAGCTGAGATGAGCAGCTGCTCACCTTGCTCTGCTTGAGACCAGCCACCCCACTGACATGGCCAATGCTGTGGCGGGAGCAGCACCCCAGGACAGTGGCATGCGCAGCGTGGTCCCCAAACCATGGCCACAAGGATGCACCCAGTCCCGTGCTGCACCCTGCAGACCAATTTACCATGAAACCTCGCTCAGCGTAGAGGAGCACCTTCACCTTCACCTGCAGCGTGAAGGACTGGTGTCCCCTTCCCTAGAGCTGCAGGAGAGTGCTTGACATGTCCCTTAGCTCTAACGGGGATTTCGCTGCCTTTGGACACCAGGTGGGTCAGGGACATTTGCCCTGTCCCCATCAGTGGGCTTCTCCTCCCCATCAGCGCTGTAACCATGGTCATGTTCCTCCTCCTGAATCTGGTGGTCATTCCCACCAGCCAGCGGTGCAGTTCTTGGACCTGGAAATCACAGGGTGCTCCCGGTGACGCCAGTCTAACCTTTGAGGCGATGGCCCTCAAATTTCTGCTGTCGCAGAGCACCTCAGAGCTCCCTGGTGTGTTTTAATGACTGGTGACATCGTACCGTCTACGCACCGCCTTATATAGTCCTCCCTGACACTTTGGATTTTATCCCTACATCATCCTTTTGATGGCTGGAGCTTTTCCAGCAAAGTAAAATCCTTTCTGGAAAATGCCGGTCCCTGGAGCGTCACATGTTTTGGTTTGTTTTTTCAGTGTCTCAGGTTCAGTGAACTCTCGCTGGTGACCAGGCCAGGTCCCTGGGGCTCTGCCTGGCCTCCCTGTGGAGCATCCTGGGATGGGGGACCCGCTCCCAGGACCTCCACCTCCAAGCTATCCAGCTTGGCCCCAGAGGTGCTTGCAGAGCAAGGTGCTGGGTCCCTGCTCAGGGTGCTGATGTCCCTGTTGGGGTCTGCAGGTAACCCCCCGCACACCACCACCTCCCGAGGGAGCTGCTTGGGGTCAACCCGGTTGGGTTTTCAGGAGGGCTCAGCATGCGGAGGTCTCTCTCCTGAAGGGCTGATGAAGGGAGATTTTTGTACACAATTTGCCCCACGAACTTGAGCCATCTCAGGCTATTTCAAGCCCATCTTCATATCTTGCCCTTGGCTTTTGCTGAAGAGGGGATGGTCCAACCCTTTATTTCTAACCTGGTTGCTGCTCCTGCCCTCCTGCCCTCCCCATCACCCCATCAGATTTGGGGTTACCTCTTCCAGCCTCTCCCAGGAGCAGCAGAAAGTGACAGCCAGGATCGGTCTACACTGCCAAGGAAAAACCCTTCCCACTGTGTCATGGGCACGAAACAGCCTTGCTTGGGTGGTGGGCTTGAACCCCAGGCCCAGGTCCCAGACAGCGACAGCCCCGTAGGTCTCCATGTCTCCTGCGGGAGTTTGTAGTTCTCCCTTCTCCCCAGGCACCCGGATCCTGGCAAGGGCTCTGCAGACAAGCAACGTCATCTCGGAGGGCTGGGAGCCAAAGCAGCTGGAAAATGCAGCTGGGTTTTGCAAACTTCAGCACTTTCCCCTGCCGGAAGGGAGCCTGTCCCTGCCCCAGCTCTGCCGCCCAGGCAGGAGGAACCCCGATATTTCCACCTTGCCCTTCTCCTGTCGCTCACCCCGGCGCCATGTCAGGAGCAGGAGGGATGCCCGAGCACAGGTCCCCATGGCGTTTGGGTGCCTCAGCCTCCCCCGAAGCCAAGGAAAGCCCCTGGTTGCACAGTCCAAACCAGCGAAGGAGGAGATGTAGGAAACTGAGGCAGGGGAAGCCGTTGTCCCTTGCCTCGCCTGCACATTCGTTGCACGTCCCTGCACCTCTCCGAGGAAGTGTGGCCAGCAGGACGAGGGAGGTTTTCCTTCCCCTCTACACTGCCCTAGTGAGGCCTCATCTGGAGTACTGTGTCCAGTGCTGGGCTCCCCAGTTCAAGAAAGATGAAGAGCTACTGGAGAGAGTCCAGCGGAGGGCTACGAGGATGATGAGGGGACTGGAGCATCTCTCCTCCGAGGAGAGGTTGAGGGAACTGGGCTTGTTCAGCCTGGAGAAGAGAAGGCTGTGAGGGGACCTAATAAATGCTTACAAATATCTGCAGGGTGGGTGTCAGGAGGATGGGGCCAAGCTCTTTTCAGTGGTGCCCAGTGACAGGACAAGGGGCAATGGGCACAAACTGAGGCACAGGAAGTTCCGTCTGAACATGAGGAAGAACTTCTTCCCTCTGAGGGTGACGGAGCCCTGGCCCAGGCTGCCCAGGGAGGTTGTGGAGTCTCCTTCTCTGGAGATATTCAAGACCCGCCTGGACAAGGTCCTGTGCAGCCTGCTGTAGGTGACCCTGCTTCGGCAGGAGGGTTGGACTAGATGACCCACAGAGGTCCCTTCCAACCCCTACTATTCTGTGATTCTGTGATTCTGTGAAGGCACAGCTGCCCCGCTGCCCACCCGGGCACGGCCACCCCGATGTCATGGCACCAGCGTGGGATGAAACAGAAGCGGAGATGTGGAGAGAAGAAAATCTGGTGTCCAAGCAAGCAGCCAGCTCAGAAACCAGCCCAAAGGACTGAGGGTCCCATAACCCACCTTCTGCCTGACCAAGCTGCCAGCGATCACAGGGCACGGTCTGCAAGCTGCTGGTGCCCTCTAAAGGGAGAATGGAAGGGAAGAAGTCCCAGCAGGCTTGTCCCCAGCTGCAGCAGGACCAAGACAGATGTCTTCTGCTTTGGAGATGGGGCATGGATTTGGAGAAGGCTCCTTCCACCAGCAGCACATCACCAGCACCCTGGTCTCACCCCTGCTCTGACCCTGCCTGCGGGCTGCAGAGCAAAGGGACCTGATCATCAAAGCCCTGATGACAGAAAGCTACAGAAACCCTGAGAAAGGCTTTAAGGGTATAAGCTCGAGGTGGCTTTAATTCAAGTCTTGTTCTAGGGAGAGCTGTACAGCTCCAAATGGCCGAAACAAAACATGTGCTCCATGATGATGGCGTCAGTCCTCAGCCCACCACGACTGCCTGCCTGGCACATCACCCGCTGCCAGGGCCAGCCCCACACCCCTGAGCGATGGGGAAAGCACCTGAAAACGGGGCTGTTTCTTTGCTGGATCACTAGGGAAGAGGGAGGGGAGATGGACCCACCCTCCTGAGCTGATGCAGAGCAGATACCACCGCTGCGAGAGCTCCAGGGAGGGGACATGGAAGAAAACCAACAGCAATTTACGCTGACGTTATGGCTGTAGTGGGGAACTCTGTGCGAGGTGATGCTGCGGGGCTTTCACCTTCCCCTGCCTTCAGCATCTCCTATGAAAAACACTCAGAAAGGTGGCAAGGATGGTCTGCACCCTTGGGAGGGTTTAGGTGCTCACATGCTGAAAAAGTCCCTGTTTCTCTTTGTGTTAAGGGGCTGTTGAAACAGGGACACCAGAACTGGCTGCTCTAAAAGCTCCTGGAAAGGCTGAGGTGTTCTCGGTGCCTTCATGAGAATGCTGAGAAGGTGGATGGAGAAGGAGCTGGGAAAGCCATTGAGGTTCCTCTTGCCACTGTTAAACTGGACATCATAATTGTCAGCAGGGTTTAAAGGTTGGAAAACCCACCCTGATGTCCTCAGGAAGGTTTTTTCACCGCGGGATTCTTTTGCATCTGTTATCATTTGCTTTCACAGAATCACAGAATCACAGAATGTTCAGGGTTGGCAGGGACCTCTGTGGGTCACCCAGCCCAACCCCCTGCCCAAGCAGGGTCACCCAGAGCAGGCTGCACAGCACCGCGGCCAGGCGGGGCTGGAATATCTCCAGAGAAGGAGACTCCACAGCCTCCCTGGGCAGCCTGGGCCAGGGCTCCGGCACCCTCAGAGGGAAGAAGTTCTTCCTCGGGTTCAGCTGGAGCTTCCCAGGCTTCAGTTTGTGCCCGTTGCCCCTTGTCCTGTCACTGGGCACCACTGCAAAGAGTCTGGCCCCGTCCTCCTGACCCCCACCCTGCAGATATTTAGAGGCATTTCGAAGGTCCCCTCTCAGCCTTCTCTTCTCCAGGCTGAACAAGCCCAGCTCCCTCAGCCTCTCCTCGTAGCAGAGATGCTCCGGTCCCCTCCTCATCCTCGTAGCCCTGTGCTGGACTCTCTCCAGTAGCTGCTCAGTACTGAGACCCTGTACTTCAGCCCCGCAGGGAGCGTTCAGGCACTCCTGCCACGCACCACTCCTGCACCGTGCCCTCCGCACACCACAGCTCGGCTCTTGGCCAGAGCAAAGAAAATAAGAGAGATTTCTTTGCAGCACCAGCTTTGATGTGCGGGGGAGCTCCAGGGAGCTTCAAGGTCAGGGTTATGGAGTTCCTCCAGCATCTTCAGGAGGGGGCTGGTGATGATGAAGCCTTCAGGCTAGTGGTGAGGAGCTGCAAAGGGGGCTCACAAGAGTGTGAAAAGGCATAAAAAGGCAAAAAAGTCCTTATTTGCCATCTAAAATGTTAGACTCTGAGGTAGCCACGGTCCAGAGCCATCAGTGAAGGAAGATTTGGGCTCAGCCATCCGAGCTATGAGCTGGGGAGAGAGGGTAGGGGTGCTCCATGAACCCCAGCAGCACCTTCAAATCCACCAGAGACCTCGCGGGAGGGTGCTGAGGGTCCAGATACCCACAGCCCCCCTCTGTCTCATGGCTGTGTGGGCAGATGCTCGGTTTCTGCTCCTGCAGCATCCCTCTGCTTGCCTAAAAGCGATCTCAGGATCAGATCCTGGACTTGCAAGGGGTGACCCCCTATGAGCTGCTGATCTCCCCCCAGCCTGGCCCTCCACGCCAAAGATCTCAAACCTCTTGTTTAATTCAGGGATCCATCGTATGATGCAGCCCCCAGGATGAGGACCTTCCCGGGACGCCTCAGCAGCCACATCAAGGTCAACACGCAAAGTCCCTCCACGGAGGCAAGTGGCATTTTGTGGAAATGATGCCATTAATGAATTTTGTCTTGCAGGTCAGTTAAATAGATGTCTCTTGGTGTTTGGCCTTTGCACCACCTGCTGAAAGGGACTTTCTTCATCGCAGCCACCACACACACATCCTTCCTCCCCTGAAAACGCTGCACTATTAAGCTTGGCCAAGGAATAAGACCTAAAAAGCATGGACAAATGTCTCCTTGCGAATGGTGACCTGACAGGAATCACAGAATCACAGAATCACAGAATAGCAGGGGTTGGAAGGGACCTCTGTGGGTCATCTAGTCCAACCCTCCTGCCGAAGCAGGGTCACCTACAGCAGGCTGCACAGGACCTTGTCCAGGCGGGGCTGGAATATCTCCAGAGAAGGAGACTCCACAACCTCCCTGGGCAGCCTGTTCCAGTGCTCCGTCACCCTCAGAGGGAAGAAGTTCTTCCTCGGGTTCAGCTGGAACTTCCCAGGCTTCAGTTTGTGCCCGTTGCCCCTTGTCCTGGCGCTGGGCACCACTGCAAAGAGTCTGGCCCCGTCCTCCTGACCCCCACCCTGCAGATATTTAGAGGCATTTCGAAGGTCCCCTCTCAGCCTTCTCTTCTCCAGGCTGAACAAGCCCAGCTCCCTCAGCCTCTCCGCGTAGGGGAGATGCTCCGGTCACCTCCTCATCCTCGTAGCCCTCCGCTGGACTCTCTCCAGTAGCTCCTCATCTTTCTTGAACTGGGGAGCCCAGAACTGGACCCAGCACTGCAGATGGGGCCTCACCAGGGCAGTGTAGAGGGGAAGGAAATTTAAAGTGGTTTTAGTAATGCACTAAAACACACGAGGACTCTCCTGGGTGTGTTAAACCCGAGCTTTTGGAGTGCTGTGGTAGTTAGTCCCCATCAGCTCGCTCTAACTGGGTGCAATGTGCTGGCTGGGAAGTGATGAGGAGGCAGGTTTAAAAGGGTTATTTCACTTCAGATGTCAGCGAGTAGAGGGAAAAAAATCAATAGAAAGCTACTTAAAGGAACATCTCTGGGCTTCCAGAATAGAGACCCTCACTGCTGGGGCACTTCTGCGTTGCGACTCGGGCATGGGAGTCGGAGTTCTGAACCAGCTGAGGAGGAAAGAGCCCACGGATGCGGCTTGGGTGGCAGTGGGGTGAGGACACGAGGTTGCTCCTGTCACCCTCTTCCAAAATCACAGGAGAAAATACGTCTTCTCCAATGGACTAAGCAAGGGTAAGGCCCCCCCACACTGGGACACTGTCCCACCAGCCCTGGCATGGCTTCACCCATGCTAATGTGCGCTCCAGGAGCACGAGCCCTCCTGGAGGATGGAAGAATTAAGCCCCCTTCCTCCTGGCGAAGCACACCCACCCCAGACTCACTGTCCTTGTAGTCAGTCATCCAGAGAGTAGTTTTCTTCCACCCATTTCTCTGGTAGCTTCCTGAAGCCATGTCAAATTCTGCTGTGTGCAGCATCCTGGGAAGGGGAGCCCTGTGGCTGAGGAGAATTACCCCGTTGGGTTTGCTTTGAACCTGGCACGTGGTAAACTCCCGTGGTCCTGTTCCATTCTTCTGTGGGATGAGCCAGTGGACAACCAACCCCACCAAACCTCTGCCCTGGCCCCCATTCCTCTCTCTTCCAGGCTGATGGGCTCGGGCTTGCACGGCTGTTTCTTGCAGGGATGCCATGCGGACCTCCAACTGCCCCAATACCCTGCTCTGCACCCCCTCCTGTTCCAGCATCTCACCCCCGTTGGCTCCCAGTGTTGCCTGCTCCGCTGTCCACTCTTTTCCTAATTATTCCTGTGGTGTGATTTGCTTTTTTGACCACTGCCAGCCACACACCTGCTGTAAACCCATGGTCTGGCTGCTGGGTGGTCCTGCTGGGCTGGGAACCACAGGTGATTCAGCAGCAACTTCCTCAGAGACCCTTCTCCAGCCTTGTCTTCACTTCCCTGGATGATTCCATGCTGGCCACAGGCTCGTTGCCCCATCTGAGGTCACTGGTGACTACGCTGAAGTCCATGTGCTCTTCCTCACCACTGCAATGCTTCAGCAGTCATCCCAGCCCAGGTGAGAGGGTCCTGGGTGGCCCCTCACCACCACGAGCCCGGACCAGGACAGAGCTGCCTTTCCACCCTGGCAGAGGCAGCAGCGTGTGTGGGCAGGGGGAAAGCGGGGTCATTTTGCTTTCCAGAAGGTGACCCCATCAAACCAAACCAATTCCCTGCCTGTTCTCAGTCTCCCCTCAGCCCATTGATGATGGCCTTGAAAGGTCCTTTCACACCCAAACCAGTCTGTGATTCCACAGTTCTGAGTGCAAGGAGAGGCAGAGAGCTGGGCTGGTCAGCCTCATTCAAGGCCAGGTTGGATGGAGCTCTGAGCAACCTGGTCTGGTGGAAGATGTCCCTGCTCATGGCAGGGGGATTGGAGCCAGATGATCTTTACGGTCCCTTCCAACCCAAACCATTCTGTGATTCTAAGAAGGAAAATGGGGAATCAGTATTATTGCCTTCAGCTACCTATGGGCAGGTAGCAGAGAAGAGAGGAGCTAGAGGATGTGGAGATGTAGGAGGCTGGAGGGTTCATCTCGAATTTCGAGGTACACACTGATAGGAGCAGCGATGGGCACAAGTTACAGTCACAGGCAGATCCAGCCAGATATAAGGAAAATATCCGAAGACTTTTTATCTGAAGCCCTCTGAAGATGACTGGAGGGGTCTTTCCTGGATTTTGCACTCCTGTGGAGCCACAGGAAGATAGCACTAGAGGGCACCCACGTATTTCTGCTGGAGCCTGGCCCCGGCTCCTTCCCACCACAGCTCCGCTCCCAGTCCCGGGCTGGAAGAACTGGAGGAGCATTTTCAGCCCATTTCAGGCCCGGTGTAATCGTCCCAGAAGACCCGGGTTGTGCTCAGAGCTCAAGGCAAGAGACAGTTTTGGATGCCAGCTATAACCCACCTTGGTTGAGTATTGCTCTCAATAACATTCCTCTGGTCCTTGGAGGGCTGAGGAGGATGCTGGGGACTGGCATTGCTATGGGTGTCCATCCAGAAGGGTGGTGGGACACTGTGCTGGGCCATGCACACAGAGCATGCCGGCTGGTAACTCGTAGCCCATAGTCTCAACTGGTTTTGCACGTGCAAAGTCTCTCCAGGGCAGTTTAGCCTCGCTGCTCCCTGAATCGGGGCTGTGGTCTCTGTTACTTCACGTCCCCATTAAGTTTTACTCTCATAGAGTCATAGAATCCAAGAATGGTTTGGGTTGGAAGGGACCTTAAAGATCATGTGGTTCCAACCCCCCTGCCATCAGCAGGGACATCTTCCACCAGACCAGGGTGCTCACAGCTCCATCCAACCTGGCCTTGAACCCTGCCAGGGAGGGGGCAGCCACAGCTTCTCTGGGCAGCCTGGGCCAGGGCCTCACCACCCTCATGGGGAAGAATTTCTTCCCAATATCTCATCCAAGTCTCCCCTCGTTTAGTTTACAGCCATTCCCCCTTGTCCTATCACCACACCCCCTTGTGCAAAGCCCCTCTCCATCCTTCCTGTAGCTCCTCCATGTACTGGCAGCTGCTCTAAGGTCACCCCGGAGCCTTCTCTTCTCCAGGCTGAACAGCCCCAGCTCCCTCAGCCTGTCCTCGGAGGAGAGGTGCTCAAGCTCTCTGCTCATCTTCGTGGCCTCTTCTGGACCCACTCCAACACATCCATGTCCTTCTGATGTTGGGGGCTCCAGAGCTGGATGCAGGACTCCAGGTGGGGTCTCAGTGCTGGAGAGAAGTTTCCAGTTACCTATTCCACGTTTCAGGCAAAGAACGATGGCTTCTATCTAACAAATAACCACAGCAGTCATCTGTCCTGGTTTGCAGCTCTGCCTCGGGGTCTGCTAAGGGGAGTGCTGGACTGGACACCCTCAGATGCAGCAATCGAAAGATTTCATTTGGAGTGATGACAAATGTTTTGGTGAGACGTCGGTGAGTATGAGCTGTTCTGACACCCATGGTCTAGGGAGGACGTCTGCAAGGTCTCAGTGACCCTAACGTGGTTGTGAGTACTGAAGCTGGGAAGCTGTGCCGTCGGGTGTGCTGACCACAGCGAGGGATGTCACAGATGAAATCCACCCAGGAGATGCACCAAGGTCTGGGTGAGGAACAACACCCACATGCTGCTCCCCAGGATCGCTCCATCTTTCTGACCCTCTGCTTGGTCAGCCACCGAGACAAGTTCAGGAGGGAGGAGGAGTATACATGAGCTTCACTCTTTGATGGCTTTTTTCCATAAAGGACTATTTGAGCAATAACAAAAAGGCAATTTTTGGCTTTCAGTTGTTGTGACCACCCCTCTCTAGGACTCTGTATTTTGGAGGTACCAGGTCTGCAGAGGACCAGATCCACCAGCTCAGAGGACAGGAGCCCCAGCACTGCCCCTGCCCAGCTCAGCCTGGCTACGGGGAGGCAGGAGGCAGCTATGGGATAGGGTTGGGGTTCCACCATCAATTCTTGGCCATGGTAGCTTGGAGATCTCACCTGCTTGTGATGGCTTGGCTGGCCAGTGGGCAACCTGGGGGTGGCAGCTGGACCTTCGGCCAGCTCACGTGTTTGGTTGCTGAAGTCATGCCTTTTTCAGCAGCCACTTTGGTTTAATATTCAAATAAAATAGTTGCAGCCATTGGATTTCCTCTGCCACACTGGGGGCGGGAAAGGTCCCAGGCTGCACCAGACCTTGCGGGGTGTCCCACAGCAACGAGAAGGGGAGGAGATGGGACATGGAGCCCCATGGGATGCTGCTCCAGTTCTTGTGAGGTCTTTGAAATAAATAAACATCCAGGGTTTCAGACAGCCAGGAGGATGCTTGCTTTGAAATAATCCCCTGGGATTTCTAAGTTGGAAAACAAGCCCTAAAGCCTGGCACGCTGCCCACCTATTTTTCCTTTCAGGTTAATCTGGTTTCTTCTGGTCTCATTTTTCTGAGGACAGAAGGTTTGCGTGAAGAAGAGAAGGAGTATCATATGTGGGACTGGCTCTCCCCAAGACCTCTCCGGTTTCATCCCACCAGCCCAAGCCAGGGGAACTGGGTGCCACCACATCCGAGGGACATCGGTACTCACAGGTTGAGTGGGTGAGGGTATCTCTCCTTCTCCTTTGAGGGCAGCACAAAGTAGGGAAGGCGGTGCAGCGTCCCGCTCTTGTCCCGGTAAAACTCATGGTGCTGCTGGGTCAGCGGCAGAGAAAGGCAAACACCCAGGCGTTTTGGCTGAGTTCGGGGCTCCAAGTGTTGTTTGCACAAGGATTTTCAGGGGTTGCTACTGCAAAGCACACAGCAATCCCCTCCCATCCCTGCCCGTGGGGAATGCCGGTCACCGCCGTGCTCCTGCGCTGTCCTGCCTCAGACTCTCGCTACCGAGCTGGCAGACAAATTAACGAGCAGCGTCCGTGCTCGCCTCATTAATCTGGCAGCTTGGCTTGAGCTCTTCGTGGTGCATCATCAGGCGTTAGCAAGGCCATGGATGAAGTGTGGGGTGAGCGTGGTGCTCGTAGCAGGGACCTCTGCAGCCAGACGCTCCTGCTGCTCCTCCAGTGCTGAATTATCACAGAATCACAGAATAGTAGGGGTTGGAAGGGACCTCTATGTGTCATCTAGTCCAACCCTCCTGCCGAAGCAGGGTCACCCAGAGAAGGCTGCACAGGACCTTGTCCAGGTGGATCTTGAATATCTCCAGAGAAGGAGACTCCACAACCTCCCTGGGCAGCCTGTTCCAGTGCTCCGTCACCCTCAGAGGGAAGAAGTTCTTCCTCATGTTCAGATGGAACTTCCTGTGCCTCAATTTGTGCCCATTGCCCCTTGTCCTGTCACTGGGCACCACTGAAAAGAGCTTGGCCCCATCCTCCTGACACCCACCCTTCAGATATTTATAAGCATTTCTAAGGTCCCCTCACAGCCTTCTCTTCTCCAGGCTGAACAAGCCCAGCTCCCTCAGCCTCTCCTCGTAGGGGAGATGTTCCAGTCCCCTCATCATCCTCATAGCCCTCCGCTGGACTCTCTCCAGTAGGTCTTCATCTTTCTTGAACTGGGGAGCCCAGAACTGGACAGAGTACTCCAGACGAGGCCTCACCAGGGCAGTGTAGAGGGGAAGGAGAACCTCCCAATTATCTCGGGTGCTTGTGCACGCCGGTCTCTGCCCACTGCTCTGCAGACAGTGCCCATCGTCTTCAAGACCCCCACCTCATGCCCTGCCCCATGGAGACAGGGGCTCGGGAAGAAGCAGAGCTGGCTGCTGCAATGGGGGGGCTGCTCCCCACGCAGACTCTCAGAGCATCAGCCCCAGTTGCCCATGAAGCATCCACAGCGCACTCCCCCACGTAGATGCGTGATCAACACCCGAGATTAAACCCCTCAGGTTGGTTCGGTTTTGTCAACTGCCTTGGAATCAAATCTGGCTGCTGAGGTGGCATCGCTGCTTGCTGCCCATGCGTGGATTTTGGGCAGCGAGCTTCCCCGTGTCCTCACCTGGTAAAACCTGCTCAGCTCCTGGGAGCGACCTCCGTCCAGGTTGAAGCGGGTGTACAGTGGGGTGAGTGGGCACAGGTCCTCGCCCGTCGTCACGATCTGGGGACCCTGGGGGTATCTCATGGTGGCCTTCCCGCAGGTGCTTCTGAAGGAAAATGTTGCGTTTGGGATGTGCCTTCAATATCTTCATGGGAAATGTGGTCATCAAGGGCCATGCTGGGGCTTTCTGGGAGCGTGGAGCTCTGTTCACCTCCACAGCTCTGCAAAATGCTCATGGGAGCCAACACCCATCTCTCTGTGTTCAAATAATCCCACTTCAGCAACAAAACACGTTTGATGCACAGCATTGCATATGAGGATAAGCTGCTGCTCAAGGGATCCTGGTGATATAGGGAACGGTGCCTTCACGACCCAGGACATGTTCAGTTTTCCCTTACTCTCTGGAGCACCCTTCCTTGCTTTGTAGGGGTGTCCCAGGCAAGGAGCTGCTGCTGGAAGAGCAGGGTTCACCACAACCCTGGCTGGCCATGCACCTGAGGAATGGACAACAAGGTGACCATGAGCCAGCAGCGTGCCCTGGGTGCCAAGAAGGCCAATGGGATCCTGGGGTGCATTAGGAGGAGTGTGGCCAGCAGGTCGAGGGAGGTTCTCCTCCCCCTCTACTCTGCCCTGGGGAGGCCCCATCTGCAGTGCTGTGTCCAGTGCTGGGCTCCCCAGTTCAAAAAAGATGAGGAGCTACTGGAGAGAGCCCAGCGCAGGGCTACGAGGATGAGGAGGGGACTGGAGCATCTCTCCTACGAGGAGAGGCTGAGGGAGCTGGGCTTGTTCAGCCTGGAGAAGAGAAGGCTGCGAGGGGACCTTCGAAATGCCTCTAAATATCTGCAGGGTGGGGGTCAGGAGGACGGGGCCAGACTCTTTCCAGTGGTGCCCAGCAACAGGACAAGGGGCACCGGGCACAAACTGAAGCCTGGGAAGTTCCAGCTGAACCCGAGGAAGAACTTCTTCCCTCTGAGGGTGACGGAGCCCTGGCCCAGGCTGCCCAGAGGGGCTGTGGAGTCTCCTTCTCTGGAGATATTCCAGCCCCGCCTGGCCGCGGTGCTGTGCCCCCTGCTCTGGGTGACCCTGCTTCGGCAGGGGGTTGGGCTGGGTGACACACTGAGGTCGCTGCCAACCCCTGCCACGCTGTGATTCTGTGATTTTGTGAATGTGAAAGGGGAGCAGCTCATCTCCCTCCTGCCAGAAAACCAGCAGAAAGAGGGAGAACGAATGGGACCCCTCTATTCCAAGCAAGCAGGACCTCAGCATCCAGGGAAGGTCAGCACTCCTCCCCGTGGCCTTGCCTCCTGCAAACTGCAGGGTTTCAGGCTGAGGACGCGGGACCAAACTCAACTCATTCCTACTGGGCAACTTACAGAGGGCTGAGGGCTAGACGGGGAGATGGGGAGATGCTGCAAAGCATCTCAGGTGAGCAGTCTTCTGCCGGGACGGTCCCAGAAGCCCCATGATGCTGTGTCCCATAAAGCACCCAGGAGCCTCCCTCAATCAGGGAACAGCCCCACAGATGTCCTCTTTCCCCATGGGGCCAGAATTCATCAGGACATGGCGCTGGCTGGCTCTGAGAGCAGAAGAGGGCTGCACACCACTGCATCAACCCCACAAAGACATTATTTGGACGTTCCCTTAGCTCTCTGCATGCTCAGAGCTGAAAATCCACTTATCACTAATGATTAGTGGTAAAAAAATAAGTTGTATTTGCCCTTTCAGCCACCCCGGAGAGCCTCTAGTACTCCCCGTGTGTTCCCAGAGCGTGGAAATGTGTCACTCATCTCCCTCCAGCTTCTCGCCCTGCCCGTGAGCAATCGGCTTTCCCGCAAAGCCCGACGTGCCGAGACACTGCTGCTTTTCACAGGAGTCGGTGGAAACCACTTCTTTTCTCCAGGCAAACTCACCCACGGCATGTTGGAGCTCATTTTGCAGCAGTCTGAGCTGCTCTGCCTATAACCTGAGACCAGGATTCCAGCTGGTGCGGGAGACAAGTGGTGTCCCTCAGGGGTCAGTACTGGGCCCAGTCTTGTTTAACTTCTTCATCAACGACCTGGATGAAGAGTTAGAATGTACCCTCAGCAAGTTTGCTGATGACACCAAGCTGGGAGGTGTGGTAGATACACCAGAAGGCTGTGCTGCCATTCAGCGTGACCTGGATAGGCTGGAAAGCTGGGCAGAGAGGAACCTGATGAGGTTCAACAAGGGCAAGTGCAGGGTCCTGCACCTGGGGAGGAACAACCTCATGCACCAGTACAGGCTTGGGGTGGACCTGCTGGAGAGCAGCTCTGCGGAGAGGGACCTGGGTGTCCTGGTGGACGACAGGTTAACCATGAGCCAGCAGTGTGCCCTGGCTGCCAAGAAAGCCAATGGGATCCTGGGGTGCATCAAGAAGAGTGTGGCCAGCAGGACAAGGGAGGTTCTCCTTCCCCTCTACACTGCCCTGGTGAGGCCTCATCTGGAGTACTGTGTCCAGTTCTGGGCTCCCCAGTTCAAGAAGGATGAAGAGCTACTGGAGAGAGTCCAGCGGAGGGCTACAAGGATGGTGAGGGGACTGGAGCATCTCCCCTACGAGGAGAGGTTGAGGGAACTGGGCTTGTTCAGCCTGAAGAAGAGAAGGCTGCGAGGGGACCTTATAAATGCCTACAAATATCTGAAGGGTGGGTGTCAGGAGGATGGGGCCAAGCTCTTTTCAGTGGTGCCCAGTGACAGGACAAGGGGCAATGGGCACAAACTGAGGCACAGGAAGTTCCGTCTGAACATGAGGAGGAACTTCTTCCCTCTGAGGGTGACGGAGCCCTGGCCCAGGCTGCCCAGGGAGGCTGTGGAGTCTCCTTCTCTGGAGATATTCAAGACCTGCCTGGACAAGGTCCTGTGCAGCCTGCTGTAGGTGACCCTGCTTCGGCAGGGGGGTTGGACTAGATGACCCACAGAGGTCCCTTCCAACCCCTACTATTCTGTGATTCTGTGATTCTGTGACCTTGGCTCTGAGCCCAGGGCTGTATCTCTCTGCCAAAGCCAGGAGAAGAAAAGGAATATCTCAGGGAAAAAGAAGGAAATATAACCCGTTCCCCTGCTGCCAGGGCAGAGAAAACAGAGCTGTCGAAGAAAGGAGATAACTGGAGGCAAAAATCAATGCTGAACTACTCAGCACGTCCCCTGTTCGATGAGAGCCTGGGGCTCGCTGAGTGCCGTGCCTTGTGCCCCCTCCCCGGGGATGCTGCAACAGCTGATTTTTGAGTCCACATGGATGAAACCACTGTCCTACTGCCTGCCCCCGTGGGGACTGGGCTTGGTGGCCCCAGCAGCCACCTCCGCTGAGCCCAGTCCCTGCCCAGTCCTGCAGCCGGGACAGCACAAACGCCCAGCAGACGCACCAGCTAAGAGCACAGGTTCATTTGTCTGCCTGACAGCAAGATCCCAATCAGCATCCTGGGACAAACACAGCACAAAAACCCAGCTTTCCCAGGAAATGAACCAGCACACTGAGCCAGCAGCGTGCCCTGGGTGCCAAGGAGGCCAATGGGATCCTGGGGTGCATGAGGAGGAGTGTGGGCAGCAGGGCGAGGGAGGTTCTCCTCCCCCTCTGCTCTGCCCTGGGGAGGCCCCATCTGCAGTGCTGTGTCCAGTGCTGGGCTCCCCAGTTCAAGAAAGATGAGGAGCTACTGGAGAGAGTCCAGCGCAGGGCTACGAGGATGAGGAGGGGACTGGAACATCTCTCCTACGAGGAGAGGCTGAGGGAGCTGGGCTTGTTCAGCCTGGAGAAGAGAAGGCTGAGAGGGGACCTGATATATACTTACAAACATCTGCAGGGTGGGTGTCAGGAGGATGGGGCCAGACTCTTTGCAGTGGTGCCCAGCGACTGGACAGGGGGCAACAGGCACAAACTGAAGCCTGGGAAGCTCCAGCTGAACCCGAGGAAGAACTTCTTCCCTCTGAGGGTGACGGAGCCCTGGCCCAGGCTGCCCAGGGAGGTTGTGGAGTCTCCTTCTCTGGAGATATTCCAGACCTGCCTGGCCGCGGTCCTGTGCCCCCTGCTCTGGGTGACCCTGCTTCGGCAGGCGGTTGGGCTGGGTGACCCACAGAGGTCCCTTCCAACCTCTACCATTCTGTGATTCTGTGAAATTTCCTTCTACATGAGTTTTTTCTGCCTGACCCTGCCCATTCCCATGGTGTAGCTTGAACTGGGAATGATGATTTGCACACTTACAAGCCTTGCTCATATTTAAGCAAGATTTGGTAGAAGAGTTTTGCTCATTTAAGGACTTAAGGACCCAGATGATTCTTCATAACAGAAGGCTGTTTATCCGCATCTCACTGTTAGATGGAGTCTGCTTGCCATGGCCACTGGTGCAAGAAGGACATGAGGCCATCAGGGGCCAGAGAACATCCCCCCTACGAGGAGAGGCTGAGGGAGCTGGGCTTGTTCAGCCTGAAGAAGAGAAGGCTGCGAGGGGACCTAATAAATGCTTATAAATATCTGAAGGGTGGGTGTCAGGAGGATGGGGCCAAGCTCTTTCCAGTGGTGCCCAGTGACAGGACAAGGGGCAATGGGCACAAACTGAGGCACAGGAAGTTCCAGCTGAACATGAGGAAGAACTTCTTCCCTCTGAGGGTGACGGAGCCCTGGCCCAGGCTGTCCAGGGAGGTTGTGGAGTCTCCTTCTCTGGAGATATTCAAGACCCACCTGGACAAGGTCCTGTGCAGCCAGCTGTAGGTGACCCTGCTTGGGCAGGAGGGTTGGACTAGATGACCCACAGAGGTCCCTTCCAACTCCTATTATTCTGTGATTCTGTGATTCTGTGATTCCCTTCACCTAATCCCAGATCCGTGTAAATACCCTGCCTTTGACTGAAGACACTCCAGTTCACCAACAAATGGGGCGAGAGAGCTGTGCCAGCCCATCCCCTCTGCTCAGCTCTGGTTTAACAGCCGAACAAAGAGCATTTCTCTCGCCTGAGCCTCTTGAGATGTGATGGGAATGACGTGCAGCCGGTGACATTGCCCTGCAATGTTGTTCACCTCTACTGGCATCAACAAGCCTTCAAACCCAAAGCAAAGCAGTAAATGAAGATACTCAATATGCAAGCACCATGTTGCTTGCCGCCCTCCACAGTGCTGGGAATGTTTGCCTGAGCAGGTACAGGGGTCAGAAAAGCGGGATGTGACGTAAGCGTGCAAGCACCCACGCAGCCAGGCAGAGCGGAGCCCAGCACCCATGCATTGGGCCCTGCAGCGTGGCTGTGGTCTGGTGTTTCCCAGAGCAGTCGGAAGGAAAGCGAAGGTGAGAGGTTTGCCAGCAAACCCACTCTGGGGTCAGAGCGGTGAGATGTGAACGGGGAGCCGGCTGTCAACCAGAGCTCTGGGTGGAAAATGATGCTCACAAAAGACCGGAGGAAAAATTTTATATATATAATAAATAAAATATATATTTGTCTGCTACAAATATAGCTCTGCCTGCAAGGGAGAAATGGGCTCCTGCAGCTCGGAGAGCAGCAGCGAGAGGGATGGATGTCAGCCACACACGTAATCCCACCAGCAAGGAGCCCACGGGCGCTGGTGCAGCTCCTGGATGCACGGGACACCCAGCCTGGGCACCAGGGCTGGCTTTGCATCAGGGGAAAGCTGCCAGGGACAGGCACTGCCCACCCAGGACAAGGGCTGCCCAGGGCAAGGGCATCTCCCACCAGTTTGGACCAGCCCTGGCTGCAGCTCGAGCCTTTGCTTACACAAAATAAAAGGAGACACGGGAGAAAACAAGAGAAGGGAGGAGAAAATTCATGATGGGAAGGGGATGGGGGAGCTGCCTCATAGCAGAGGACGGGGGAGGATGAGCTGAAACTTGGTGTCGATCACCTGGGCAAGAACCCTTTTGGGGTCTACCAGGGAAAGGAAAAGCCCTTGATGTCCTTCCAGGAGCAGGCGGGTGTTTTAGCAGGGTGCACTCGAGAAGCCTGCCTCTCTCAAAGGCTGCATGCATTATTCACTGCCCTCACACGATATGCATCAGCAGGCGAGAAAATCCACCGCTCCGTCCCGCTACAACCGCCGGTGAAGAAGACAACCCCTGACCCGTGTAAAACAGCCCGAGGAAACGCGAAGACGTGGGGCTGCAAGGGCAGAGCAGGAGGGAGAGGGAGTCTTGGCAGTGCCCGGCTCTTACAGCCCATGTTAAACGCGGTCTTACAGTGGGAAGGGAGCAGGGTGCATGGGACAGGGTGCAGGATCCGCCCAGGCTGCAGGGTTTTTTGGGCAGGGTGCAGGACCCATCAAGGGTACAGGGTTTTTGGGGTGGGATACAGGACCCATGAAGGGTGCAGGGTTTTTGGGGTGGGATGCAGGATCCATGAAGTGTGCAGGGTTTTTGGGGTGGGGTTCAGGACCCTGGAGTGGGGTTCAGGACCCTGGAGTGGGGTTCAGGACCCTTGAAGGGTGCAGGGTTTTTGGGGTGAGATGCAGGACCCAGGAAGGGTGCAGGATTTTTTTGGGCAGGGTGCAGGACCCTTGAAGGGTGCAGGGTTTTTGGGGTGAGATACAGGACCCAGGAAGAGTGCAGGACTCTTGAAGGGCGCAGGGATTTTGCGGTGGGATACAGGACCCATGAAGGGTGCAGGGTTTTTGGGGTGGGATGCAGAATCCATGAAGTGTGCAGGGTTTTTGGGGTGGGGTTCAGGACCCTGGAGTGGGGTTCAGGACCCTTGAAGGGGGCAGGGTTTTTGAGGTGAGATGCAGGACCCATGAAGGGTGCAGGATTTTTTTGGGCAGGGTGCAGGACCCTTGAAGGGTGCAGGGATTTTGCGGTGGGATACAGGACCCATGAAGGGTGTAGGGTTTTTGATGGTGGGGTTCAGGAGCCTCGAAGGGTGCAGGGTTTTTGGGATGGCATGCAGGACCCATGAAGGGTGCAGGATTTATTGGGTAGGGTGCAGGACCCTTGAAGGGTGTAGGATTTTTCGGGTGGGATGTAGAACCCATGAAGAGTGCAGGGTTTTTGGGGTGGGGTACAGGACCCATGAAGTGTGCAGGGTTTTTGGGGTGGGATGTAGAACCCATGAAGTATGCAGGAATTTTGGGGTGGGATACAGGACATTTGAAGGGTGCAGGATTTATTGGGCAGGGTGCAGGACCCTTGAAGGGTGCAGGGTTTTTGGGGTGAGATGTAGGACCCATGAAGGGCACAGGATTTTTTGGGCAGGGTGCAGGACTTTTGGGGGCAGGGTCGGGACCCATGAGGTGTGCAGAGTTTTTGGAGTGTGGTGCAGGATCCGTGAAGTGTGCAGGGTTTTTAGGGTGGGATGTAGAACCAGTGAAGGGTGCAGGATTTTTTGGACAGGGTGCAGGACCCTTGAAGAGTGCAGGATGTTTTGGGGTGAGATGCTGAACCCATGAAGGGTGCAGGGTTTTTGGGGTGGGGTGCAGGACTCATGCAGAGTGCAGGACTTCTTGGGGCAGGGTGTGGGACACTTGAAGGGTGCAGGATTTTTGGGGGCTGGGGGCAGGACCCTTGAAGGGTGTAGGGCTTTTGTGGTGAAGTGCAGGATCACAGAATCACAGAATCACAGAATGGTAGGGGTTGGAATGGACCTCTGTGGGTCATCTAGTCCAACCCTCCTGCCGAAGCAGGGTCACCTACAGTAGGCTGCACAGGACCTTGTCCAGGCGGGTCTTGAATATCTCCAGAGAAGGAGACTCCACAACCTCCCTGGGCAGCCTGGGCCAGGGCTCCGTCACCCTCAGAGTGAAGAAGTTCTTCCTCATGTTCAGACGGAACTTCCTGTGCTTCAGTTTGTGCCCATTGCCCCTAGGATCTGTGAAGGGTGCAGGGTCCCTAGGGCAGGGTTCAGGGCTCTGGGGTGCAGGTCTGGCCGTGCTCAGCCCTTACCCGCTGCCAACCATGTTGGGGCTGTGGAGGGTCCCTGCATTGCAGCTGCCCATGGATCCGTCCTGTTTGCTTCTGCCTGGCCCAGCTGGGTCACCAACACCATCACCAGGCAACAGTGGGAGCCCAGCCCACCTCGGACTCCCCTGCACCCCCCAGCAACCTGAGATCTCCTGAACCCCCCATCTTCCACTCTTGAGCAGCCCCTGCACCCACCGTCTGCACCCAGCCAGCCCTCACCACTGCACCCACCCTAGCACCGTTGCCTGCACCCATCCTGGCACCGTTGCCTGCACCCCTCCCCAAGAACCCTGCACCCCTGCCCTCAGCCCGCCTGCTACAGGGGATCCAGAAATATCCCCAGGTCTGCATTTTTCAGGATTTGGGGTTTTTTTCCCCCAGCTCCTTGTGTAGGCAGGGTAGTGGGCTCTGTTCCTGCCCCAGGAGGGCAACCAAGGACCTGTCCTGGAAAGGCTTTGGGAAGGGTTGGTTGCCTATAAAGTAGCAATGTAAAAAAAATAATTGCACACGGAGATCTGTATGTGCTATTAAATATTCCTTGTAAAATGATCCCTGCTTGCAAGGGGCACTGGAATGTGCGGGAATTGGAGGGGCTGTACTTGCTTTGCATCTAAGTTCCGAGACATCTCTAATTCAAAAAAAAAAAATAGAAGAAAAGAAAAAGAAAAGGAAATAAAATAGAGATCCAGGGGCTTTCAGCACCAGCCTCATGCTAGGACATGACAGTGCCGGCTCTGGAGAATGTCTCCCAGCATAGCATGAGCTGGCCAGGCTCCTGCTGCCATCTTCTCTAGTTCCCACTGAGGTGTGGATTCAGCCACCATGGGACTGGGGAGAAACTGGGAGGGACAGGATCCATGGCACGGGAATTTGCTACGGGCATGGGAGGCTTCACGCAGGAAACCATCGCGTGTCCTCACAGCTGGCTCCTCTCTGCGGGGCGGACAGATGAGGAAAGCGCGGTTTGCTAATCGCACTGAATTCAGGAGAACGGGAAAACCTCCAAGGCAGAATTCAATAAATAAATAAGTAAATAAATAAATCAATCCACTCATTGGGAGCTGCCGCATCGCTACAGCTGCTGAGAAACGAGCACAGCTCTGGCGTTTAGGAGGGAGTGAGGTTGTCTGGCTCACTGTGTGCTTGCGACCCGGCATCTGCACGGCTTTCCAGCCCGTTTTGGAGGACACAATGGGAAGAGCAGACAGTGAACGGAAAATGATGCAAAAGGTCAAATGGTTTGACCAAAAGTCCATCCTGCTAGACTGCCTAAATTGCTTGCTTTGAAAACAGCTGATCTTCTGGCTGGGGAAGGGATCTGGAGCTCCTCCAGCTGGGGTTGGAGCAGCCAGGGCAGGGGAGATGGGCTGCTGGTGTGGCTGGAGGAGGTGGGAATGGGTGGGAAGCTTGACTGGGGTGAAGAAGCTGCTGAGGGAGCAGGCATGGGTTGTGGTGGAGGGTGAGCGGCCAGGCTGGAGGCAGCTCAAGCAGGGAAGTTCTTGGAGAGCCAAACGTGGGACCTGCTGCACTCAATGCTTTCCCTAATGATCATGGCGGAAAAGGGGAGAGCAGATAAACCTGCTGAGGACATGCTGGATGGGAGGGCAAGAACATTGCACAGCAATCACCCATGGGCTGGACTTCAAAATGCAAGGCCATGCATTAGAGACTGAGGAAGAGGGTCTGAGGGTGACTGTGCGTCCCAGACCTGCAAGGAGATGCTGCCTGGTGCCAAGCCCCAGCAGTGTTCGTGCCCTCCATGAGGGAGATGATGTGGAGCCCCATGCACTGCTGCACTCATCCTGGCCTGGGGGCCTGCAGATAAGGATGATCAGGGAAGAGAGGTCCTGTCCTTCAGGAGGAGATGAGAAGAGCTGGGCTTGTTTTGTCACGCAAAAGAGAGGCTGAGGGGAGGGGACTGCACTTAAAAAATCCATCTGGAGGGAAAAGGGGGAAGACAGCAGGAGCAAGAATATATCCATGATCAGGGTGAGTCTTCAAACTAGCAGAAGGCTCATGACCATGAGACCCATGTCATTCAGCAACGGCTTGCCAACAGCAGTCACAAAGGCAGAATCTTCTCAGGCTTTTAATGGAGTTGCTTTTGGGAGGAGCATTGCGCCGGGGTGCTTGGAGCTGCTGTCTCAGAACTACCAAAGTTTTGGGTTCCCCAATGTCGTCTTTGCCTGGAAAAGATGCTTTTGGCTGGGCTGTCAGGGAGCCCTAGTCCAGGTGTCCCCTCTGCAGATCCAAGCACTAGAACAGAGCCTGGGACTCTCTGTGCACACACAGACCAGCTCAGCCCTGCCAGGAAACCCCAGGCAGAAGTTTCACCTTCTCTGGAAATGAGCGAGGGTCCTGTCATCACTCCAGGGGGGGAAGACATCAGTCCAGGAAATGGCCTCAAGATGTGTTGGGGGAGCATTAGATTGTATATTAGGAAAAATTTCTTCACTGAAAGGGTCATCAAGCATTGGAACAGGCTGCCCAGGGCAGTGGTGGAGTCACGATCCCTGGACATATTCAAAAGATGTGGAGATGTGGCACTTAGGGACACAGGACTTCCTGGGCTGCCCAGGGAGGTTGTGGAGTCTCCTTCTCTGGAGATATTCAAGACCCACCTGGACAAGGTCCTCTGCAGCCTGCTCTGGGTGACCCTGCTTTGGCAGGGGGTTGGACTGGGTGACCCACAGAGGTCCCTGCTCACCCCGACCATGCTGTGATTCTGTGATTCTCTGATTCTGTGATTCTGTGATTCTGTGATTCTGTGATTCTGTGATTCTGTGATTCTGTGACATGGTTTAGTGGTGGACTTGGCAGTGTTGGGTTTATGGTTGGACTTGGTGATCGTAAGGGTCTTTCCCAATCTAAATGATTCCATGATTCTATGTTTCCATGACAGAAGGACATGTGGTTACCAAGGGTGTGGAGCGCACGCCTGTCCCCTGCATGGTTGCACCAAGGTGGGACACTCGGTCCAGAAGATCTCATGAGTACACCTTGCAAGCACCGATTTACACAGGAAAGTTTACTGGTTTGCCTCAGATTTAGCATTCTTCCCCCCTTATCAAGCCCAGTTACTTGCTCACACTCCTACTTGTGTACAAAAACTGCCTCTGCAGCATTTTTCCCTTATTTTTTCAGACTGATACACACATGCAGAGCCGCCCACTGCAGCACTCAAAATTATAGATAATGTTACGAGGCAGCTTCATGACAGTTGCATCCTTGAAATTCTTTAAAATAAAAGAGGCTCGACTGCAGGGGGGGACGGTGGGAGATGGAGGGAGACTTGCAGTGGCAGAGTCAAAGTCGGGAAGACACAGGATCCGAAAATGTAGTTTGTGAGTGAAGCAATGGAAGATGGCAGGGGATGAAGGTTGCTCCCAGCCCTTTTTCTGCTCGTTCCTTGGCCCTAGTTTTCGTAGTCAAGAGGAAGTCTCTTGGATGCTCTTGATGCACCTACAGGACACGGTCACTGCTCCTCGGGGCAGTTCATCAAAGGAGGCTTCAGTTCCCTCTGTGCGGGGCTAAATTAGCGTGACTGCTCTCTAGGGATCTGTCAAGTAAGTGATATTTGTAAAGCACTTGACAGGTCCCCAGGAAAAGGGCTGGAGAAGCTGCAGAAAGGTGGTTTGGTTTGGATATTTTCCCTCCATGGGGGTCTCCTTGTTACTCACCCTCCAAGGATCTAGCTCACTTCTTGCTGTTGGGGCAAAGGGGCAGCATCAACACAAGAAACAGAAGGGTCAAAAAAAATGAGCCTGATGGGAAATCAAGAAACGGACTTCGCTGTCCCTCGGGGCCAGGAGGCTCTGGCACCTGCTGCCTGTGACCACGGGCCCTGGACTTGGTCTGAGGAACATCTGCACTGCAGGAGAAGGGTCTTCTCTGCTCTTTTTTCCTATGCCCCCAGCAACAGTCCCTGTGTCACCCAGCCAGGGCTCCCCTCCAGGCCATTGCTGATGGGAAAGCTGGTTTGGTTGCTGCTCCTGTTCTGCGGGATTTGGGACTTCAGCTGCTGAAGGAGGAAAGGGGACCACCATAGCCACCGGTGACCTTGGCAGACAGTGGACCCAGCATGGGAATTTGCGGAGCTGGGTGCTGCAGGCTTTGACAAGTGAATAAAGCAGCCAGGAGGAAAGGGCAGGTGTTATTTCTTCTAAAAAAAAAAAAACACTGGAAATTGAAATCCTCCTTATCCTCGCACAGAGCTGCTGCGTGTCGCAGCTCAAGAGCTCTCTGGTAAGGAGATTTTCTGCATCTGAAAGGACCCCATCAGCCAGAGCTGAATAATTGGTCTCTGCTTCCCCTCTCCACCCGCTCCCAGCACTGCTGCCCTACCAACATGCTATCCCCAAAGCACATTCATTGTCCCCAAAGCACACTGTCCCTAAAGCATGCTGTCCCGAAAGCACGCTGCCCCCACAGCCAATTGTCCCCAGAGCACGCTGTCTCCAAAACACAGTGTTTCCAAAACATACTGTTCCCAAAGGACACTGTCCCCAAAGCACACTGTCCCCAAAGCACACTGTCCCCAAAGCATGCTGTCCCCAAAGCTCGTTGCCCCCAAAGCATGCTGTCCCCAAAGCACTCTGTCCCCAAAGCTCCCTGTCCCCAAAGCTCATTGTCCCCAAAGCACATTGTCCCCAAAGCACTCTGTCCCCAAATCATGCTGTCCCCAAAGATTGCTGTCCCCAAAGCACGTTGTCCCCAAAGCTCATTGTCCCCAAAGCACATTGTCCCCAAAGCACATTGTCCCCAAAGCTTATTGTCCCCAAAGCACTCTGTCCCCAAATCATGCTGTCCCCAAAGATTGCTGTCCCCAAAGCACGTTGTCCCCAAACCTCATTGCCCCCAAAGCTCATTGTCCCCAAAGCACTCTGTCCCCAAAGCTTGCTGTCCCCAAAGCTCGCTGTCCTCACAGCTCACTGTCCCCAAAGCTCACTGTCCCCAAAGCCCGCTGTCTCAAAGCCCACTGTCCCCTCCCCAAGCCCACTGTCCCCAAAGCCCACTGTCCCCTCTCCAAGCCCACTACCTGAAGCCAAGAGGACACCGGGACCCTCCCTGGGGCTGCGCCTGCCCCTTGGACGTGCTCTGCCCCACATCCCCCCGGGGGCACAGACAGCGGGGTGCGATGCAACCTGGTGGGACGCCGGACGGCTGCACCTCCAGCAGGAACCTTCTCCCTGTTCCCGTCTGGTGGGAGAAACCCCCCAGTTATCGCCGATTCCATCAAAACACCGAATTCCTGCTCGGAGGGACTCCAGGAGCATCCCTGCACCAGTCTAAAGATGCAACGGCAGGGGGTGGGTCGGGCACCTGCTAAGGCTCTCTAGCAGCTGGAAGACAATTTGGAGTGGATTAATTGGCATGTTTATATATATATCAGCATCCCCCAGCAGCATTTAAACATCACCTGGGTGTCGTAGTGGACGACAGGGTGACCATGAGCCAGCAGCGTGCTCTGGGTGCCAAGAATGCCAGTGGGATCCTGGGGTGCATGAGGAGGAGTGTGGGCAGCAGGGCGAGGGAGGTTCTCCTCCCCCTCTGCTCTGCCCTGGGGAGGCCCCATCTGCAGTGATGTGTCCAGTGCTGGGCTCCCCACTTCAAGAAAGATGAGGAGCTACTGGAGAGAGTCCAGCGGAGGGCTACGAGGATGAGGAGGGGACTGGAGCATCTCTCCTACTAGGAGAGGCTGAGGGAGCTGGGCTTGTTCAGCCTGGAGAAGAGAAGGCTGCGAGGGGACCTTCGAAATGCCTCTAAATATCTGCAGGGTGGGGGTCAGGAGGACGGGGCCAGACTCTTTGCAGTGGTGCCCAGCGACAGGACAAGGGGCATTGGGCACAAACCGAAGCACAGGAAGTTCCAGCTGAACCCGAGGAAGAACTTCTTCCCTCTGAGGGTGACGGAGCACTGGAACAGGCTGCCCAGGGAGGTTGTGGAGTCTCCTTCTCTGGAGATATTCCAGACCTGCCTGAACAAGGTCCTCTACAACCTACTGTAGGTGACCCTGCTTGGGCAGGGGGTTGGACTAGATGACCCACAGAGGTCCCTTCCAACCCCTACCATTCTGTGATTCTGTGATTCTGTGATCACCCGGAGCCCGTCCCAGCCGTTCCTGCCAACAAAAGGAGTCAAAATCAGCCCTGAAGCACGGTGCCTTTGTCCCACTCCCAGGCAACAAAGACAAATGAGAAAAGAAAAACATGGCAGCTTGCTGTAATTAATATAAAGGATCTTAGGGAGCTGGCAAACGGGGAGGCTGGTAAAATTTTTCTGAGCGTGGGAAGAGAAGAGCTGGGGAAAAATGTAGAGGGAAAGAATTAGGAGAAAATTTCATTAGTTTTGGACTTAACGTCCTGCAGCGTCTTTGTAAGGCTACCGCTTCAGCGTGTGCAGTGGGATTTCTTTTAATGGGATACTGGTGCTGTGGGAGGTGTATGGGGGGGGACCAGTTAGGGCCTGATTCTGCCCTCTCCCCCTCGCCTTTGGTGTAAGCCCGTAGTAAACATGAGCAATCAGTGATTCAGAGGTGGGCGTGCGGTTTTATTCACATGCAGCGACGTGAAAATTGCAGAGGCATTCGCGAAAAACTGAAATGAATGCTTCCAGCGGGCATTTTCTCATCTCGCTCCGCTAATTGCAGCCTCTTTCGCTCTCCGGCTGGGGAGAGTATTTTTAACACCGTGCACTCGCGTTTCGTTGACTTGGTTGCAGTTGAGTTCCTACGCTGCTCCCGCTCATCTTCATTATCCAATTTACGACTGGAATGGGTGGATAGATCACCAGGGGTGCAAGAGTAGAACTTCCACCATCCTGAAGAGCATCGAGCTCTGGAGGTCTCTCAGCTACCAGCAGACAAACCCTGCTGGGTTGTGGCATCCTAGGACGATGCTCACGTCCAGCAGCCAAAGGGCAGTGGATTCTTGCGCTGCTTTCAGCATCGACACTCGCCAGACCGCAGTCAGATTTAATGCACCGTGCTAGAGACCCGTGTGTCCATCATCTTCTGTCTTAGCTTCTTCTTCCTCGTTTTGCCGTGTCTCTTGGTTTAAGTCTGGGAGGGAAACTATGGGTTACCACTCCCCAAGAGACCTCCAGCTGTGCTTTGTAGTAGGAAGAGTTAAATGACGGCTGGGATTTCATATAAAAGAATATCAGGAAAAAAGAAGTCAGAATCCTCATCTGGTTCTTCAGGCTGGTGTTTTCATGGTGGCCACGCAGCATCACTCACCTGCCAGACATCGGCGGTCTGTCCTACCACGTTGCAACAAATATCTGCAGTCAGCATCCCTTACGCTGCATGCATTTTTTTAATTTGGTATCTACTTCCCGACGTTGGTTGAGAGGTTTAAAATTAACTACGGGGTGTAGAAGGTGTTTTCTGTGGTACTCGTGCTTTTAGGGCAACTTGGGTCGCTCTGAACGTGCCTCCTAGAATCACAGAATCATAGAATCACAGAATGTTCGGGGTTGGCAGGGACCTCTGTGGGTCATCTAGTGCTATCCTCCTGCCAAAGCAGGGTCACCTACAGCAGGCTGTAGAGGACTTTGTCCAGGCGGGTCTTGAATATCTCCAGAGAAGGAGACTCCACAACCTCCCTGGGCAACCTGTTCCAGTGTTCCGTCATCCTCAGAGGGAAGAAGTTCTTCCTCGTGTTCAGCTGGAACTTCCCAGGCCTCAGTTTGTGCCCATTGCCCCTTGTCCTGTCGCTGGGCACCACTGAAAAGAGCTTGGCCCCGTCCTCCTGACCCCCACCCTTAAGATATTTGTAAGTATATATTAGGTCCCCTCGCAGCCTTCTCTTCTAGAAACGCCGATGTGATTTGCTTGCTCTCAAATCGAGTGAATTTGAGAAGCGGAGCCAGGGGAGTTGAAGGTGAGGACATCTTCCGCTGGATGCCCAGAAAACACGAGCGGTATTGGACTGAGGGGCTTCACCCGGCTGCCGTGTCCCACCAGAGCTGCTCGATGGCAAGGGTCAGGGTAGCGCTCGGGTTGACTTGGCTGCACATTGACTACACGGCAGGGCAGAGCCAAGCACCTGCAGGAGGCCAAGCTGAGTCAAAACATCTTGTGAAAACCATGAGAGCTCCTCTGAATGATCAGGGTAAGCCCCAGAGGAGCCCTCGCTGCCTCCAAACTCCAGTTTTTTAGCAAGACTGAAGGTGGAAGGCTGACAAGGCGTTGAGAAAGCAGCACCAGCCTGGATGGCTCAGCTGAGAAGGACCAAGCTGGGACCAAGAAACGCTTGATTAGCAGTATTTATCACATATATTATCACAAACTGGCCTTTTCTTGAGCCCCCAGCAACGGTCGGTGCCCACCACGCTGCTGCCTTCACCACCACCTCCTCCCTCCGCGCAGCAGCACCCTCACCTCTGGGCCCTGCTGCCAGAAGGTAATTACAAACCTAATGAGAAACCACGGACGCTGCTAATCCCCACAGGTTCCTTCACTCTCATGCACTTAGGAATGAGCATAACGATATTTTCCGCCGGCGAGAGGACAGCAGTCCAGCCTCTCTAACAGAACCTGATGTGGTAGATGGAAACAGATGTCTTATTTCCAGTGTTTTTATTATCCATTTGTGAAGGTTTCCTCTCTCGCTTCTCTCTCTCTGATGATGCTGAAGCTCTCCTGGGTTCACGCCTCACCACGGACGGATTTTTCCTGGAAGTGTCCAAGCAGGAAAGGCAGATGCGTGATGCTGGAAGACCCTGGCGTCTACGCTCTTCCCAAGTCCACGCATGAATCATCTTCCTTGAAATAAAGGACAAGTTTAGGACCCCAGCAAAGGTGCTCACGTCCAACCCTACAGGCAAGACCCGCGCCAGACTGAGCCCCTACCACCCAGATTGTAAAGCTACCACTTATACCTGGAAATTCCACTCGATCCTGCTGAGGTTCAGCCTAGAACATGGCAAGCACGCGGAGCAGGGCACGGGTCACGCAGCAGCTCGGGTAAACGCTCAGCAGAGCACTGGCTCGTCCAGGCTGCGATGCCAAAGCCCCGCAGCATGCCAACGCCGAGGACCTTCCTGCCACCAGCAACGCTACAGCAGGACACGTCTCCTCCTCTGGCCCCCACTGGTTGACGGTCCTGCTAAGGGGACATGATCCAGGGTCCCTGCTGCCACAGCCATGGGCTGCACAGGGTGGTCTCAGCTCTGCCTGCCATCCCTGATGGCTGGCACTGGGGGGGGACACACAGGGATAATCACAGAACGACATGGTAGGGGTGGGCAGGGACCTCTGGGGACCCCCCACCCAACCCCCTGCCCAAGCAGGGTCACCCAGAGCAGGGGGCACAGCACCGCGGCCAGGCAGGGCTGGAATATCTCCAGAGAAGGAGACTCCACAGCCCCTCTGGGCAGCCTGGGCCAGGGCTCCGGCACCCTCAGAGGGAAGAAGTTCTTCCTCGGGTTCACCTGGAACTTTCCCAGGCTTCAGTTTGTGCCCGTTGCCCCTTGTCCTGTCCCTGGGCACCACTGCAAAGAGTCTGGCCCCGTCCTCCTGACCCCCACCCTGCAGATATTTAGAGGCATTTCTAAGGTCCCCTCGCAGCCTTCTCTTCTCCAGGCTGAACAAGCCCAGCTCCCTCAGCCTCTCCTCGTAGCAGAGATGCTCCAGTCCCCTCCTCATCCTCGCAGCCTTCAGCTGGACTCTCTCCAGCAGCTCCTCATCTTTCTTGAACTGGGGAGCCCAGCACTGGACACAGCACTGCAGATGGGGCCTCCCCAGGGCAGAGCAGAGGGGGAGGAGAACCTCCCTCGCCCTGCTGGCCACACTCCTCCTCATGCACCCCAGGAGACCACTGGCCCAACAGCCCACCCATCTCCCACACCTGACCTCAGGAGATGCTGAACAGTGCAGGATCCCCGCGGTGGGAGTGAGCTCCCCCCCCCCACTCCGTCTCCCCTCCCCGGTGACATGCTGGGGGGGGGATGCGTGTGCACACCCCCGCACACACTTTGTCCCAGAGGTTGCGCACCCAGCCGCGCTGGGGGGAATCCCTGCCTCAGTTTCCCCACTCACAACGTCCTGCAACCGGAGGGGGATGTTCCCTGCAGATACCCCCGGTCCCCCTCCTCCGGGGTGGAGAAGGGAGGGGAGGGGAGGGGAGGGGAGGGGAGGGAAGGGGAGGGGAGGGGAGGGGAGTGGAATCGAAAGGAGGGGAGTGGAAGGGAGGGGAAGGGAGGGGAGTGGAAGGGAAAGGAGGGGAGGGGAAGGGAGGGACGGGGAGGGGAGGGTGGGAGGCTCTGCTGAATAATTCAGCGCTGGGGGGGGGGGATCACAGAGCACCGCGCTCCACTCCTGGCACCGCACCGTGCTTCGGAGCGCAACTGGGAGCGCGGCCCCGCTCCGCGCCCCGCGCATTTCCCTGCGCATCTCCCCGCGCATCTTCCCGAGCATCTCCCCGCTCCTCGCTCCGCGCATCTCCCCGCGCATCTTCCCGAGCATCTCCCCGCTCCTCGTCCCGCGCATCTCCCCGCGCATCCCCCCGCACACCATGGCTCTGCTGCTGCAGCTCCGCACCGTCTCCGGCCTCCGCGGCAAAGCCGACCGCATCGCCAAAGCGGCTTTCCGAGGTAGCGGGGAGGGGGCGGCGGGGAGGGGGCTGGTGGTGAGCTGGGGGGAGGGGGTCCTGGGGAGGGTCGTTCCCTGCCGCCGCCCTCCCCTGCCTCAGTTTCCCCACCGCGGTTGTGTTTGGGTTGGGAAAGGGGGGTGCGAACCTGCCAGCTTTAAGGGCTGCCCACCCCTCTTTTTGTGGGTATGACCCCCCCTTCCCAGGCCGAGCTGCTCTCCATGGGCCCCCCCTGCACCCAGCCCGGGACACTGCAGCCCCCGCGTTCCCTCCGCAGCGGCAGCCCCTGGGGAGGGGGATTCATCCGACGGAAAGTAGGGGAAGTATCAGGGGGACAAATTTCCCCCCCCCGGGACTGGGACCGTGCCCCAGCTTTAGGAAGCTGGGCTCCTGCCGTGGGGTGGAGGGCTTGGTCGCCAAGCTGTGCCACCAAAAAAGTGTCACTGGAAGGGCCAGGGACAGAACCCACCTTGTGCCGGGACCCGGCGTGTGCCTGGGTTTCTTCTAAGGATGCCGCAGCCTTGGTTCTCCCTCTCGGATCCACGCCAGCTCCAAAGCTTTCCAAGGGAAGCCACAAAAGGAGCAAAAACTCTCCGGCAGTGGGTACCCTCCGGAGCGGCCAAACCTTCCCCGAGCCCTCCAAGGGCTTGGGGCAGGCTCGGCGTGGGGCTGGATCCGTCGTCCTCCGGCGTGCGGGAGCCCACCGACGGGCAGAGGCGGGAGTGGGATGGTTTGGCAGCGCCGGGGGTCGGGAACGGGAATCCCTTCTCTCCACAACGTGCTGTGGGTGAGCAGGGGAGCCGGCGTTTTCATCACCTCCCAGCCAGGACAGCCAGCGCTGCCTGAAGTGGCCTTCCCTGAGCTGCCTTAATGACCGTAGAGTCATTAAAAAGGCACAATTAACCACCCGTTCCCCTGCCCCTGCCTCCCAGCGTCAGCGCAGGGGCAGTTAAAATAATGTCGCTGGGAACGGGTCGTACCCCTGGCCAGCTTGAAGCCTGCAGCGGTCCCAGCCCGAAGCCACCCTGGGTGAAGCCACCTCCTCTGGCAGTGGGGGATCTGAGGGGATCTGCAAGATGGGCAAAAGGCCACGGTGGGTTCTCCTGGTGAGCCCCCAGGTGGACCCACATTTCCAGCCCTGAGCGTGCCTGGATCCCAAGCCCGTGTGGGACAGGCAGGATCCATCCCTGTATGACATCTTTGCATAAAATCCAATGTGAGACCCTCGGTCCAACCGAGTGACACCCATATTGAGATGCTTTGAGGTGCAGCACTGCTCTCCGGCTGCACCCACCCACCCGTTCCCTTGCCAGAGCCCTCACGGAGCACCGGGTGTTTCTCCAGGGCTCCCCGTGGGGCCATCCCCATCGTCCCTCCCAGGCGTGAGCTGGTTGCTGCATGGTGTGGGATCACCGTCGCTGTCACACCGCCTGAGGAGGATGACACTTAACTTCACGGCCATGATTCCTGCCCTGGTGCTGAGCCATGAGGAGCTGGGCTCCTCATGGACATTTCTTTCCCAAGGAAGACATCTGGTGTCACTCCTGAGGACAGCTGGGACAGGGTTCTGAAATTTTGTTCCTAGTCTTTTGCTGCAGTCATCTGTGCAAAGAGGGGGTTTCACAGAATCACAGAATGGTAAGGGTTGGAAGGGACCTCTGTGGGTCATCTAGTCCAACCCTCCTGCCCAAGCAGGGTCACCTACAGCAGGCTGCACAGGCAGGGTTTGAATATCTCCAGAGAAGGAGACTCCACAGCCCCTCTGGGCAGCCTGGGCCAGGGCTCCGGCACCCTCAGAGGGAAGAAGTTCTTCCTCGGGTTCAGCTGGAACTTTCCCAGGCTTCAGTTTGTGCCCGTTGCCCCTTGTCCTGTCCCTGGGCACCACTGAAAAGAGTCTGGCCCTGTCCTCCTGACCCTCACCCTGCAGATATTTAGAGGCATTTCGAAGGTCCCCTCTCAGCCTTCTCTTCTCCAGGCTGAACAAGCCCAGCTCCCTCAGCCTCTCCTCGTGGGAGAGATGCTCCAGTCCCCTCCTCATCCTCGTAGCCCTGTGCTGGACTCTCTCCAGTAGCTCCTCATCTTTCTTGAACTGGGGAGCCCAGCACTGGACACAGCACTGCAGATGGGGCCTCCCCAGGGCAGAGCAGAGGGGGAGGAGAACCTCCCTCGCCCTGCTGCCCACACTCCTCCTCATGCACCCCAGGATCCCATTGGCCTTCTTGGCACCCAGGGCACGCTGCTGGCTCATGGTCACCTTGTTGTCCCCCAGCACTCCCAGTCCCTCTCTGCAGAGCTGCTCCCAGCAGGTCAGCCCCAGCCTGTACTGGTGCCTGGGGTTGTTCCTCCCCAGGTGCAGGACCCTGCCCTTGCCCTTGTTGAACCTCATCAGGTTCCTCTCTGTCCAACTCTCCAGCCTGTCCAGGTCTCGCCAAATGGCAGCACAGCCTGCTGGGGTATCCACCACTCCTCCCAGTTTTGCCTCTTCCATGCTTGTCCCAGGCAGCCACAGAGCTAGTCACCAGGACACCCAATACTGCTGTCTTCTGCAAGCTTGGTCCTAGAGGAGAGACTCCCAGTGACCTGACCCAGCAGGGCTGGATCTTGAGGTTGTGGTTAGCAAAACCCAATTGCTAAGAGGGGCGTAGCAGCTGGTTAGGGAGTGATCCCATGCACAGTTCGGTCGGGGAGGGCAGCAGGCAGGTGCTTTAGGACTGACCCATCACTTGGATGGGATGGTGGTTGCAAAGGGATTGTGTGGCCAAACCTACAGGAAGCCTTGCCTGTACGGGGAACAGCAGTTTAAAGCTTCTTGTTAACATTTAGCACATTCAGCTTCAAAACCTCTCTACATCTTACCCAAATTCCTTGTCCAAATAGGGGAACAAGTGGAAGCAGCCGTGTGTCTGTCCTGAGGACAGGGAAGTCCAGCAGCAGATCCCCTGGGTAGCTCTTTGACACGCAGCAGCATCGTTTTGGGTTGTGGGAGAGCACTGAGCCTGAGGTGCTGGCTAACGAGATGTGAATCTGGGACAGGACCTTGCATGGGGGACAGGACCTTTTGCTGGATGAAGGGACCAGAATTCTCACACCATGAGGACACATGAGCAGTAAGATCCGTACGGAAAGGTGATCTTTCTGACACCCCAGTGACAGGACGAGAGACAATGGCCTCAAGTTGCATCAGGGGAGGTTCAGACTGAATATTAGGAAAAATTTCTTTACTGGAAGAGTGGTCAGGCTTTGGACCAGGCTGCCCAGGGCAGTGGGGGAGTCCCCATCCCTGGAGGGGTTCAAAAACCTTGTGGATGTGGCACTTGGGGACATGGACATGGGGGTGTTGGGGTGATGGTTGGACTTGATGATCTTAGAGGTCTTTTCCAACCTATGATTCTACAATTTTATGATTCAACAGTTGTGGTAAGAGTAAGATAGGAGTTCTCACATGCTCTCGGTCTTTTCTTGATGTGCTCGGTGGTACATGTGAGGATTGGCTCATGCCAGATTGGCTACTTGCTTTGGAGGAGCCCTGCAGGCACCTGGGCTGGACCCTGTCCTGCACCAGTGGGTCTCTGGACCCACCTCAGGACCCATCTCTGAGGATGCACAGCCCCGTGTTGCTTTGCCATCAGTGAGAAGGCTTTCCTGCCTCTAGGAAGTTTAGGGCATGGCCACGGTGCTGTTGTAAGCACATCCTGGAGCTGGGAACGGGGTCTGCTCCCCACCAGGTCCCACACTCGAGGTGGCCGTGAGACGTCCCAGCACTGGGCATGGCTGGTGCAGAGCTCCTCCGGTGTTTGGTGTCTCTGTGGCTCAGGCAATGCTTTGCTGTCCCCTTGCCTCATGGGAATCATGGAATGATGGGCAGAAGAGTCAAGGCATGGCAAGTTCAGTGCTGCTGTGGAGCTGCGTTATTTGTCCTGTTGGCTGCCTCATCCTCTCTGATCAGCTCTTGCAATCCCTGGCTGTGTTTTTGAAGTTTGATTAAAATTATGCTGCGCCATTACTGCCCTGATCCTCATCCAGGTTGACCATGGCTTTTCCCTCCAACCAGGGCCCATCCAAACTGCCCCAGGGCTGCCCAGCCCCCTGGCCTAACACCTTCCCTGGCATGGGATGGGATGGGATGGGATGGGATGGGATGGGATGGGATGGGATGGGGCCAGGCACGCTGTCCTGCACCTTCAGTGCCAGACCCAGGGGAACATCCTGGTGTGGGTGGTTTGATTATGGGCCCAAGGTCTCCAGGGAAGTGCCTTGCTCCAGTGACTCTACAGTGACATTAGCATGGAGTGAGGTGGCCTCCCCCAGCCTGGCATCCCTCAGTGCTCCTCATAGAGACCCACAGGTTGAGTGTTGTGCAGATACTCCTCAGTACCCTGGTTTCTCTGGAGTTACTGAGCGTTGCAGAGAGGGATGCTCTTCACTAGTCAAGCTGTCATCCAGCCTTCTCCCTCTCCTCACCCGTCAGCAGCACAGTCTGGGGGTTCAGACAGGGTTCCCCAAATGTGTGTTTATTCATTCAGCCCAAAGCATCTATTTTTGCATGAAAAGAAGTCAAAGAAAGAGCTCGACTCCAGTGCGACAGGCTGCCATGTGCGTTTCTGCAGGTGGGCAGTGCTCAGAAACTCTGCTCAACTTCAGCTCAGGTGGGAGATGAATAAATCACAGCCTTGATAAAAGCATTCCTGAGACTGACAGCTGTGTGGGATGGCTGTGGAATAATGCTGCTCCTCTGCTCTGAGGGATCCCCGCACTCCCAGCAGCCCCGGGGAGCCGTAGCTGCACTATTTGCATTTTGCAAATAGGAGAAACTGAGGCAAGGACAAGAGCTCCCAGTTCTGGAGCTGTGGGAGCAGCCAGGGAGAGGTGCCAGGTTATCCGGCTCCCAGTCTGGAAGCGGAGGGGAGAGGTGGGCTCTGCCCCAGCATCGTGGCCATAACACACCCCCACCCCTGAGCATCAGAGACTCATCTCCCACCATGGCGTTGGATTTGACTCCTCAAACTCCCATAGGACGCTCACACCCTGGGAGGTTCAGGGTGCATTAAACCAACAAGATCCCTTGCCTTTATGACCCTCCCAGTTGTTCCTAGGACACTTGGGGCTGGTTTTGGACTTCAGTGACTCGTAAGGCACCAGTCACTCCACAGCAGCTGCACTGTGCATGCCCCAGGGTGTCTGAAAAGGACTCCAAACCCCAAAACCCGTTACAGTTCTCCACCTCTCCACCTCTTAGCTCTGCAGGAGAAACTAAGCTAGGACTGAATTCGAGATTTTCTGCAATTACTGGCCTCTTCAGGCTGGCTGCAGCAGAAGAGCAGAAAAACGGTGAATTTTCTTCTGCCTGCCTGTTTTGTGGGTGCCTGCTCCTGTCCCCCAGCAGGGTCTGAGCTCACAGAATCACAGAATCACAGAATAGTAGGGGTTGGAAGGGACCTCTGTGGGTCATCTAGTCCAACCCCCCTGCCGAAGCAGGGTCACCTACAGCAGGCTGCACAGGACCTTGTCCAGGCGGGGCTGGAATATCTCCAGAGAAGGAGACTCCACAGCCTCCCTGGGCAGCCTGGGCCAGGGCTCCGTCACCCTCAGAGGGAAGAAGTTCTTCCTCGGGTTCAGCTGGAACTTCCCAGGCTTCAGTTTGTGCCCATTGCCCCTTGTCCTGTCACTGGGCACCATTGAAAAGAGCTTGGCCCCATCCTCCTGACCCCCACCCTGCAGATATTTGTAGGCATTTATAAGGTCCCCTCGCAGCCTTCTCTTCTTCAGGCTGAACAAGCCCAGTTCCCTCAACCTCTCCTCGTAGGAGCTCATAGAGGGTCACTTGCCCGTTGGAGAGTTTTTGCCCTTAGACCAGTCTAACTACATTTGTGGAAGAGGGGACTTGTGCCCCGGTGCAATTAGAGCGCTTGTCAGCTAATTGATCACAGATGGAGTTATAAAGAGCTCCTTGGCGAGGTTTCCTCTCCGGATTAGTGTGTGTAAATGAGGGAGATCATTCACGGATATCTCCTGGAGCACCACCAGGCACCGACTGATAATGATAGAGCTGTAATGAAACATCACCATGATGCTCGCTGGATTGGGAGAGAATGGGGCAGGGTGGTCTCACCGTGTTGGCTTGTCGCAAGTCATATGCTTAGGAGAAATATTTCAGGTGGCCGATTGTCCCCCTTGGAGTGTCCTCTCCTAGATACTGCTTCCTATGTGTGGGCTGTGGGGTACTAGAATCACTGGCTCAGAGATTTGTTTGAGTGGGAAGGAACATTTAAAGGCCATCCAGTCCAACCCCCTGCCATGGGCAGGGACATCTCCAACCAGATCAGGGTGCTCAGAGCCCCGTCCAACCTGGCCTGGAATGGTTCCAGGGATGGGGCATCTCCCACCTCTCTGGGCAACCTGGGCCAGGGTCCCACCACCCTCAGCATAAATAATTTCTTCCTCAGATCCAGTCTGAATCTCCCCTCCCTTAGTTTAAAACCATCACCCCTCATCCTATTGCTGCAGGCCCTGCTAAAAGCCTGTCCCCAGCTTTCTTGTAAGCCCCCTTTAAGTACGGAAAGGCCACAGTAAGTTCTCCCTGGTGCCTTCTCTTCCCCAGGCTGAGCAGCCCCAGCTCTCCCAGCCTTTCCTCCCAGCAGAGGGGTTCCAGCCCTTGGATCATTTTTGTGGCCCTACTCCTGGTGGCTCCATCTCAGTAGAGGAGTGGTCCCATTCCCCATCCGAGTTCACCTCGCTTGGGTGAGAAGGGGCTGGGCTGCATCCTCCTGCATTTCCCATCTCACCCCATGGAAAGCGAGGAGGGAACCAGGACTGCATCAGTTTGAGCTGGGAGGCATGGGGCGAGGGCCAGCAGCCGTCCCATAGCCCATGAGGCTCATGGGTCTCCTCCAACCTCGTCTGGAGTTGGTTTGCGTGAGATAAACATGCAAAGCTGCTGGAGAGCAGCTCTGCAGACTGGAGAGCAGCTCTGCAGAGAGGGACCTCGGAGTGCTGGGGGACAAGAAGGTGACCATGACCCAGCAGCATGCCCTGGGTGCCAAGAAGGCCAATGGGATCCTGGGGTGCATGAGGAGGAGTGTGGGCAGCAGGGCGAGGGAGGTTCTCCTCCCCCTCTGCTCTGCCCTGGGGAGGCCCCTTCTGCAGTGCTGTGTCCAGTGCTGGGCTCCCCACTTCAAGAAAGATGAGGAGCTACTGGAGAGAGTCCAGCGGAGGGCTGCGAGGATGAGGAGGGGACTGGAGCATCTCTCCTCTGAGGAGAGGCTGAGGGAGCTGGGCTTGTTCAGCCTGGAGAAGAGAAGGCTGAGAGGGGACCTTCGAAATGCCTCTAAATATCTGCAGGGTGGGGGTCAGGAGGACGGGGCCAGACTCTTTGCAGTGGTGCCCAGCGCCAGGACAAGGGGCAACGGGCACAAACTGAAGCCTGGGAAGTTCCAGGTGAACCCGAGGAAGAACTTCTTCCCTCTGAGGGTGATGGAGCCCTGGCCCAGGCTGCCCAGAGGGGCTGTGGAGTCTCCTTCTCTGGAGATATTCCAGCCCCGCCTGGCCGCGGTGCTGTGCCCCCTGCTCTGGGTGACCCTGCTTGGGCAGGGGGTTGGGTGAGGGATCCCCAGAGGTCCCTGCCAACCCTTGCCATGCTGGGATTCTGTGATTCTGTGATTCTGAACACAGTGCTCTGCCTATATCCCTGAGAAGCTCGTGCATCTGTGGGTGAGGTGATTCATGGCAGGGAACTGGGAGGGTGGTTTGGGATATGGGACGTGCCTTCTGGGTCTCCTTTATCCTGGTCGGGTGCTGCAGACAGCAGAAAGTCTGACAGAATGATTTTCTGGCTCTCCTTGTGTAATAGTGAAGTTAGAAAGCGATGGGGCATTCCCTGCCATGAGCTGTGTCATTGGGATATCTTCATCTTTGGCAAAATAAACTCAAAGTTGACCCTGCAGTGGTAGATGGGGGGGTCATATGCCCCTCTGGTACCCACTTACCCTGCCCACAGGTTGGCTGTGCAGTGCTGGGCCCAGACGAGACTCAGGCACATAAATGTTTTTAATTACCCAGGAGAGAGTTTTCTTTTCTGGAAGGGAAAGCCTCAACATGATTCAGTGATTAAATATTAGCATTTTTATAAGTTTTCCTCATTCAGTGTTATGAAGTGGATATTAACTAGAAATATTGATTCAGGGGGGTGTTGGTGGGTGGAGTGACCCTGCTGCGAGCAGCTCAGAGCATGGGGCAACCTGTGAGCTGGGGCTCCTTGGGAAAACCTGAGGATTTCAACAACTGATGCACAAGCTTGGCTGTTCTCCCTGGGCTTCCCCTTCGTGGTAGCCTCTCCTCTCGTCCCGTCCCTGCTCCCAGCTACCGGGGGCTTTCGAGGCTCCCCTGCCTTCTCAGGCAGAGCAGCCTGAGCTCCTCATCCTCCCAGGATCTGGGGATACGGCCATGGAGGGATGCTGCCTTCGGGGTGGACCTGTGTGGCTTCATCCCCGTGGTTGGACTCAAACGTGTGGATCCTTTGCTCTGTGCAGGAGCTGGGGTGGTTTTCTTGGGGTGGCCGGTCCTGAATCTCATCCTTGGGGTTCAAGCATGCTTCTGGGGTGTATAGACCTGCATCCCGATACCCCAATGCTTGAGGAGCCCCTGTTCAACCAGCGTGAAAGCCACTGCAGAGACTGCCCCATCCCCTTGCTCTGCTCCACCTGCTCTGCAATAGATGAGACGGGACTTGAGCACACCAATTAAGCTCACTCTAGAAAAACCTTCTTAATTAGCTCTTAAAGCAGGCTCACGTGGTGCTTGGTGCCGATGTGGGGGATCTGAAGCTGGAATTGCCCCCTTCCCTAGGCTGTGTCCCCTCTGCTCCCGCTTCGCACACACGCGGCCGTCCCCGGGGTGCTCATGCCTTCGCAGATGCGTGTCCCTGTCCCAGGCAATGCCCGCAGACTGTGCTCCACCGAGGCCACCCCTGCAGACCCCGACCCCAGGGTCTCGCTGCCGCTGGTGCTGTGCAGCCCCAATCCATGTCTGCTGCCCCGGCTGCCTCTGACCTCGCTGCAACCAACCTGGTTCTCCTCTCCTCTCCAGGGCTCTCCTTCTACACCCGAGTGCTTGAAAACTGCGAGGACGAGGCCAGGTTTGATGAGGTAAGAGAAGAAGTGTTTTCCTCCTGATCTGTCTCCCACTTCTGGTTTGCTTTCCATGGCTCCCTGTCCAGATGAATATCGCGTTCCTCAAGTTAAGTGTGTCGGCATCTTCATTGTCTGCTCCAGGGTTTCTCCTGGTGGGCACCAAATGTGTCCTCTGGCCGTGGTCTGCCTGGGGCTGAGGACACAGGGTGTCCCATGACGTGGGAACAGCCCTACAGCTTTTCCTCACAGGGTGATTAATTAAAAAAAAAATAAATTAAAAATCTGTGTTTTTGCACTGAAGTTTCATGGAGAAATTGCTTGTCTCCACTGGGCAAATCCTGCTGGGCTCTTGGCTTTCCTTTTCTTTGCCTCAAGGGGAAAAACCCATCCCTGTTTCTAATCCCCCGTGCCTCAGTTGCTGATGCTCAGCCTGCCAGCCTCCCTCACCCAATCCCCATCCCTCGGCTACGCTGGGTAACGACCCAGTAGATCTGCTTTGGGCGCCCATCGCATGACCTATCGGCCTTCAGCACTTGGCTTTGGGCTCAGAAAGGGAGAGAGAAGGAACTGAAACCCACGTCCTGTGTGGTTTTAAAATACAGTCTTTTCTTAAGCAGTTAGCAAGAAAATATTCTGAGATGATTGAAATAAGGTCACCCACACAAGCAGCGAATAGAGGTGCTGCTAAGAAGTCGCATTCAAAATGGAGATATGCTTTCAAAAGAGAACGGATGTTTCCTCTGATTGCTTTGTGTTTCTCATAGAAGATAACCCGTTCCCTGGGGGTGGAGCATGCGAGAGGCTATGAGGAATATTAAGATCTTTAAATTGTTTATCACTTCCTAAAGCTTTTTCCACCTTTAGAAAATAAGGTTTCATCCTGGTTGCAGGCATGGGATCTTCTTGTGGGGTGATAAATCCGACGGTGTTCCCAGCTTGCACGGCCAGAAGCACACCCAGCTCCTCCCTGTCCCTCTGTGTCCCTGGCACGAGTTAGTCCTTGCTCCAAGTTTCAGTGGAAGAGCTTAATCTCAGGCTCCCCTAAACTGCAAGGGAGGATGAGGGGCAGGGGAAGCCCATGGGGTGGGCAGGGTGGGATCTGCCACCAGTACCCCCGGGGCTGCAGGGAATCGGTGAGGCACAGCGAGAAGATGGCTGCAGGTGTGGCTCCAACCACGCTCCTACAAAGCCGACGCAGCCCAGGGGAAGCTGCTGGTGTTAGCAGGATGCAGATTTCCATAGATCTGCAGGCAGCAATCTGTTAGTATAATAACTAATTTGAATAACAACCACGGAGGTGTGCACTGGTGGAGCTGCCTGTGTCTCAAAGCTCTCGGTGATTTGATTGAGGAGATCCTTCGCTGCCAGGGCTGAAGGGCTGGAGGCTCCGCTTGCTGTCTCAGGCTTGGTGGGATGCCAGATGCCGGCTGCTCCCGGTGCTTGGTGCTGCACAGGGATCTTGGGGCATCCCAGCCATGCTGTGAGCATCCCAGCTAGCGTGCAGGAAAGGATGGGTCCTGGGGCGAGTCACGAGAACAAGGGCTATGGAGGTTAAGAGACAGCAGGTATAAGAAAGCCTCAAGCCACAGCTGTGTATTGGTGTGCATCGTCTTTTCTTCTTATGTCTTACGGCATCTGTGGGCATGAGCCTCAGGCTGTCCCCATCTCTCTCTTTAGATCATATTGATCACAGATCCTGCTGCGAGAGCCTCATGTAAACCTGGTTAAAATCAGCCTAGTCATATCTACACAGTGAACTGCAGCAGAGTGAGGCAAGTTGTTTTGGAACAACCTGGCATGCCTGGACCAAGCTTTGGACTCTTCTTGCATCCTTGGGGACCTAATATATACTTACAAATATCTGAAGGTTAGGGGTCAGGAGGACGGGGCCAGACTCTTTCCAGTGGTGCCCAGCGACAGGACAAGGGGCAACGGGCACAAACTGAAGCCTGGGAAGTTCCAGGTGAACCCGAGGAAGAACTTCTTCCCTCTGAGGGTGACAGAGCCCTGGCCCAGGCTGCCCAGAGGGGCTGTGGAGTCTCCTTCTCTGGAGATATTCCAGCCCTGCCTGGCCGCGGTGCTGTGCCCCCTGCTCTGGGTGACCCTGCTTGGGCAGGGGGTTGGGCTGGGTGACCCACAGAGGTCCCTTCCAACCCCGACCATGCTGTGATTCTGTGATTCTGTGATGAGCCCTGATGCCTGGAGCAGTATCAAGGGGTGCCAGCTCACTCCTGGAGAGGTGATTGCTCCGCTCTGCTACCTTTTGCCATTAGCTGCCAGGCGAAGGGGACCACCCTTGATGCCAGCGCACCTCTCTTCCCATCAACCTTGAGTAGCTGGATGGTAATTTCGACGGCTCGGCTGCCAGTGGGGTGGGCTGACCATCAGGACGAGCTGAACTAGAAAGGTCCATCGCTTGGAGAAGGTGATGCTTGTGGGAGACAGCAACATTGGTGCGGAATGTGATGCAGGAGGTTCTCAGCTCTCAGCTGGGGCAAGCGTGGTGAAAATCCTGCAGGGAAGTCCTAAAGAGAAGCCTCAGAAATGACTCCCATTCCTCCTGCTTTCCCCTCAGGACAGGGTAAAATGGTGACCTTTGGTCTGGGGGATGATTTGGAGGGGTGGATGTCTCATCCCCTGTGTGGGGAAAGGCTTTTGAAGCTGAGCTGGCTGATCTCTCATCTCTGCGAGGGGAGATGAAATGGGGGGAGGATGGAGAGGCTGCTCCCTGCCTCTTCTCAGAGCTGGGGACAAGCAGAAAATTCACATTGAGTTCACGTAAAGCCAGCGGCTTTTTTAATGGCTCTAACGAGGACATCAACTTTCCCTGCCACTGCTCACCATTCACGAGGACCTGCCAGCAGGCTGCATTCGGGCTGCCCCAGCGGTTTCCATTTGTTTGGTTTCACTCTATTTCTTTTGCAATTATTTTTATTCATTGTGTAATGAATTATGCAAAGCCTGTGCTTCTCCGGAGCCTGGGGAGGATAAGCTGCTGGCTGTTCCAGGGGGTAGCTCCAGCACTACAGCTGTATTTTACTTTCTCAGGAACGGCTGCATTGTGTCCTGCCTGCACCCCAACGGGTTTCCCCTCGGAGGGACTTGTCCTGCAGCTCTCCCCCAGGCACCCAGCACGGGAGGGAAGGGAAGGGGACTCCAGTGATGGTGCTGGGCACGGAGGGCTGTGGATGGGTCCTGTGTGATCTTCCCAGCCTGCATTCCGTCTCTCTTAAAGGGAGTTGTTTGGCTGAAGTGCAGCTGCCAGGAGAGCCGAGACCCAAAGCTCCAGCCTTGACCTGATCGTCTGGAAATGCCCCTGATTAATCAGGCTTGGAGATGACAGGCAGCAGGAGCATCCAGCCAAGACTCTCAGGTGCTCTTTTCAGTGGTGCCCAGTGACAGGACAAGGGGCAACGGGCACAAACTGAGGCACAGGGAGTTCCGTCTGAACATGAGGAAGAACTTCCCTCTGAGGGTGACGGAGCCCTGGCCCAGGCTGCCCAGGGAGGCTGTGGAGTCTCCTTCTCTGGAGATATTCAAGACCCGCCTGGACAAGGTCCTGTGCAGCCTGCTGTAGGTGACCCTGCTTGGGCAGGAGGGTTGGACTAGATGACCCACAGAGGTCCCTTCCAACCCCTACCATTCTGTGATTCTGTGATTCTGTGATTCTGAGCTACAGAAAAAGGGGAGACATGGCTGAAAATGGGGTGACATGGCTTAAAAAGAGGACACATCGCTTAAAAAGGGGTCACTTGGATTGAAACGGGGTGACAGGGCTTGCAAATATGCCCTTCCGCAGCTCCCTAACAGCTGTCTCACTGGAAGTGTCTGGCTGCTGCATTCTGCCACAGCATTTCTCTGCCTTTATCTTTTGTTTTTCCCACTTTGCTAATAAAAACAGATAAAAAAGACCCAGCAGATATCACTTGCTTAGCTTTGCACAGGGCTTTTAAAAAGGCTTTTAACAATAAAATCAGTAAGAAGAATAAACAGGCAGGCAGCAAGGGAAGGCGGAAGGGTAAGGACAGGACCCTAGAAATGCCTCTAAATATCTGCAGGGTGGGGGTCAGGAGGACAGGGCCAGACTCTTTCCAGTGGTGCCCAGCGACAGGACAAGGGGCAACGGGCACCAACTGAAGCCTGGGAAGTTCCAGGTGAACCCGAGGAAGAACTTCTTCCCTCTGAGGGTGCCGGAGCCCTGGCCCAGGCTGCCCAGAGGGGCTGTGGAGTCTCCTTCTCTGGAGATATTCCAGACCCGCCTGGCCGCAGTGCTGTGCAGCCTGCTCTGGGTGACCCTGCTTTGGCAGATGGTTGGGTGGGGGATCTCCAGAGGTCCCTTCCAACCCCCGACATTCTGTGATTCTGTGATTCTGTGATTCTGTGACAGCAGGGAAGCTTCTGGGTCAGTGCTGGTGGTGTTTCCCAATGGGGCTGGTGGGGAAGGAGCAGGGAGAGTGTCCCACAGGTGTTCAGGATGGTGCCAAGCCCCATGCTGAGAGCTGCTTGCTATCAACTCAGCTATTTGAGCAACCTGGTCTAGTGGAAGATGTCCCTGCTCACGGCAGAGGGTTGGAACTAGATGATCGTTAAGGTCTCTTCCAACCCAAACCATTCTACGATTCTATGACCGAGTGCAGTGCAGTGCAGGTGCTGAGAGACTCTGCTCCAGCTGTGTGCCCTCTCCTTCCCTCCCTATTCCACATCTGGCACGCAGCTGGACCAGCCTGACAGCGGTGCTGGCACAGTGGTCCCCCAGGGCCGGTTTTCTCCTGGCACGTGTCCCGGAGCACAAGGCGTTGGTGTGGGCAGGGACCAGGCAGGGAGTGGGTAGAGGGGCTCCTCCAGCCATCTCACTACAACATCCCCCCATCACAACAGTGTCTGGTAGCTCGGGATCTTGTTCTTCACTTTCTGTGCTTCCCTTGAGCCATCAGTGCTGTCTGGTTGCCGGTTCTCACCACTTGGTGCATCACGCTTGTCTTTTCTCCCACTACTGCGTCCCCCACAGCTTTCCCTGCAAACATGGGAAGCAAGAGCAACTTCATAGAATCATTGAATCACAGACTGGTTTAGTTGGGAAGGGACCTTTCAAGGCCATCCAGTCCAACCCCCTGCCATGGGCAGGGACATCTCCAACCAGATCAGGGTGCTCAGAGCCCCATCCAACCTGGCCTGGAATGGTTCCAGGGATGGGGCATCTCCCACCTCTCTGGGCAACCTGGGCCAGGGTCTCACCACCCTCAGCATAAACAAGTTCTTCCCTATATCCAGCGTAGTTTGAAACCATCACCCCTTGTCCTATTGCAACAGGCCCTGCTGAAAATTCTGTCCCCCAGTTTCTAGGCAGATCATTGAGAAGGGATAAAATGGGTTTACAGATTGTACTGTTACTTTAACAGCGATGTAGTACTTTGATCATGCCATGGCTGGAGGGATTCCTGACAGATATCAGACCACCAGTCCCAGGATATCAGCTGTGGAAAGCCAGGAGGTTGGGGAAACTGTGCCGGGCAAGTACCCAGCACGGTGCCACATGAAGAAGCTCAATTGCCTGACTTGGAAGGAGGTGGAAAGCCTCACAGGTGGCAGATCTGGGATAACCCACTGTCCCCATGCAGCATCTCCTTGGGTGCGTCCCTTGGTTAGATGAGAAGTTAGGGTTTGTCATTGCTCTGCTTTGTTTCTTAGCTGGCAACCACTGCAGCATTGCAGGGGTGTTTGCAAAATGCTGGGATGTTCATCCCTCTGTAAAAATGGGCTGAAAGGTTGAATGGAGCTGCTGCCAGGGAAAGAAGGACAGATGGGCCCGCTCTCAGAGCCCTCTGCCTCATTGCCTGAGCTTCTTTGACACTGTGGGCCATCAGAGCACCCAATAGCACTGGATAAATGTAAGATTTGTGGTTTTCCCCTGCTAGCTCACTCCAGTGTTCCTGCTGCAGCAGAGTGGCCATTGCAAGCTTTTCTATTGAAACAAGCCACGCTTCAGCAGCAGCCTTCCAGCCTGCCCCCGTGCCACCTCCTGCCACAGGACCCTCTGCCAGGGTCATGGCCATGGGTAAACACGGTGAAGAGCAACCTGAAGTGCAGCCCCTCGCAAAGGTCGGACTCCTCCAGGACAGGCTGGGACGGATGGGTCACCTCCATGCACACCACATCTGGGGAGTGCTTCAGGGCTGGGGGTGCATCCTGGTCCCTGGTGCTGCTGGGTTCTCCTGGCTTGGTGGAAAGCAGCCTGGGAAGGCAGGCGTGGGACTCGCTGCAGGCAATGCAGCCCCTGCCACTGAATTACCCCGTGGCATGGTTTGTGTTGGCTTCCCAGTTTGCATTACCTGCCACACAGCATTTCCCTTCAGCCCAGCGCTCTGAATTGATGAAAGCAAGTAGTCCCTCAGGACCTGTTATAAATTAACCGAGAAAACTTCAGCTCTAAAACATTTGCCTCCTTGCATAGCTTACATGAAGGGCATCTCCCTGCGAGGGTGTCGAGGGAAGGAAAACCTGCTTGCGAAGAGCAGAGGCAAACGCAACGCAGCTCCTGGGTGAGCTGCAGCTGCCTTGGTGCTGGTGAGAGTGTCAGGAATTTGGGGTGACATGATAATGGCCTGACAGAGCCCGCGCTAGGTCCTTTTAGCAGGGTGCCCGTCTCCAGTCTCCCTTCTGGAGATGCATAGCCTGGGCTGGGGCATTGCTTCACCCCTCCGTGTTGCAAAGGGAGTGCTGGCTTCAGCCCAAGGGCAATTTCCCTGGTGCATCTCCTCAGGCAGCGATGAACAACATCTAAAAAGCCAAATGAAAGAGTTTGGGTAGCACCTTAGCTTGGTGGGAGAACACAGGGCAAAGGCTGGGGAGCTGAAGCCCATAAATTCACAGCAGAAATATGATGCAAATGTTTATCACTGAAGGCGATCAGCAGTGGAAAGCGCTTATCTGGACGTGTAATCCAACGTTGTTGCTTGAGTTCTGGGATGTCTTTTTTTTTTTCCTTTTTTCCTGTTAAAAATATGCTCGGATCAAGCTATAAGGCAGATCTAGGTTTGATTTAGGAGCCTCTGAGTGAAACCTGAAAATCCATAGACTGGGTTGTTGAAGAGGTCAGGATGTAACAATTCTTTCCAGGCTTAAAAGTTGATGATAATAATAAAAAAAGTCTATCTGAGGAGGGAAACCGTATCACCCAGGTCATTTGCACTGTTTTTTTTCTGCCAAGGCTGAGGTGGCTGCAACTCGGAGACGTAAGCAGAGAGACTTCAGAATCACAGAATCACAGAATGGTAGGGGTTGGAAGGGACCTCTGTGGGTCATCTAGTCCAACCCTCCTGCTGAAGCAGGGTCACCCACAGCAGGCTGCAGAGGACCTTGTCCAGGCGGGTCTTGAATATCTCCAGAGAAGGAGACTCCACAGCCTCCCTGGGCAGCCTGGGCCAGGGCTCCGGCACCCTCAGAGGGAAGAAGTTCTTCCTCGGGTTCAGCTGGAACTTCCCAGGCTTCAGTTTGTGCCCGTTGCCCCTTGTCCTGTCGCTGGGCACCACTGCAAAGAGTCTGGCCCTGTCCTCCTGACCCCCACCCTGCAGATATTTAGAGGCATTTCGAAGGTCCCTTCTCAGCCTTCTCTTCTCCAGGCTGAACAAGCCCAGCTCCCTCAGCCTCTCCTCGGAGGAGAGATGCTCCAGTCCCCTCATCATCCTTGTAGCCCCTTATTTCATGGCTGGGCTGGCTTGCCGCTGTAAGACCTCCACCCACAAGGTGCTAGACATTGTCTGGGTGCTGCAGATCCATCACCTGCCTTTCCAAAATGCTCAAAACCAAAGAGCAGTCGGAGAAGCTGAGAGCACCCTCAAGGGGAGCAACTGCCAGGGATTCACTAGCACACGGGAGAGCGCGTTTGGAAAACAAAGAGGGGAAAAGTAATTTTGTAAAACTCACAGCTGGGTGTCACAAGTTGGTTTGAGTGGTTTTCCACGCGCTGGGATAAAACCAGGGGGAGACTGAGGTTGACTGAGCAGACTGGCAGAGCACGGGTCATGGGCTGGGGAACGTGGTGTGGAAGTTGGTTCATAACCTGGGGGTCTGGGTGCCCATTCCTTGTCCTGTTAGTGGTGTTTTTAGGGGGCATTTTGGACAGCTTCCAGAGCAGGGTGCCCTCCTTTGACCTGAGGTGTACAGTCATGGTTGGATAGTCTGTCCAGAAAGGATAGAAAGAATGTGGCCCCCTCCCAAAGGTCAGCTGTGGCTCGGTTTCTACCCAGAATGTACCAGAGTTTCTCCAGTGATGGAGACCCCAAATGAGGGGTATTGATTTCAGTGGGTAACCTCTAAGCATCTAAGTCAAGGTGGATGAAATCCAACCCTGACTTTTAAGCACCAAACCAAGAGCATCTGCTCTGCATTCCATCCTGAGCTATTTAGCCAAACCCAGGGGATCTGCAGCAGAACCCAGATTTGAGCCCCTTTCTGAAGCCCAGCCCCAGGAAACCAGGAACTGCACCGTGAAGGGATTATTTCTGACAGCCGAAAATGGTACCCTGCGTTGCCTTCCCCGGGATTTTAGGCACAACTCCAAGCGCTTTAAGAAAATTGCATGAGTGGCTCTAGACAGGTGGGTCCCTCTGGAACCAGAGGTGCACAAACATGTGTGTGGGATGGTCCCAGGATGCTACGGCACGGTGCCAAGCACCGCAGACAGGGCCATGCTTCTCCACCCCGGGCATCGCTTGCCGGCCCCCCGGGGTTTGCTGCAGCAGCAGCGGATGGGCTGCGGCGTGAACATCCCTGGACGAGATTCTTGGTGTGGAAAGCTGTCAGCCAGGCTGTTCAGTGGGGATCATGGGAGTCTTTCCAGGCCATCGCGCTTTCCAAATGTGTTATTTTGCTGCCTGACAAACCTCTAATCGAGGTGGGGTGTGGCTACACATCGTTATTTCTATATCTTATTTTGGTAGCTGCACTTGAGCTCTGGGATCTGCTCTTTGGAGAGGACCTAATTGTAGAGCAGGATTTCACCGTGCTTGGTGCTGCATGTACCTGGAGAACAAGAGACAGCCTCCAACATAAGAAGGACATGGATGTGCTGGAGCGGGGCCAGAGGAGGGCCAAGAAGATGATCCGAGGGCTGGAGCACCTCTCCTCCGAGGACAGGCTGAGGGAGTTGGGGCTGTTCAGCCTGGAGAAGAGAAGGCTCCGGGGTGACCTTAGAGCAGCTGCCAGTGCCTGAAGGGGCTACAGGAAGGATGGAGAGGGGCTTTTCACAAGGGTGTATAGTGATAGGACAAGGGGGAACGGCTGTAAACTAAAAGAGGGCAGATTGAGATGAGATATTGGGAAGAAATCCTTCCCCATGAGGGTGGTGAGGCCCTGGCCCAGGCTGCCCAGAGAAGCTGTGGCTGCCCCCTCCCTGGCAGCGTTCAAGGCCAGGTTGGATGGAGCTCTGAGCACCCTGGTCTGGTGGAAGATGTCCCTGCTGATGGCAGGGGGGTTGGAACCAGATGATCTTTGAGGTCCCTTCCAACCCAAACCATTCTAAGATTCTATGATTCTGTCCTCCACTCTATAGCCCAAGGATGGGGACCAGAGACTTGTCCACATGTCTGTGTGGCAGGCAGAGATGCCCGTTCGTTCCAGTTCCTCCCCAAAATTTGGGCTGTGGACAAGCAGAGAATGGTATTTCCAAGGAAGGAAAAAAAACCCAGTACTTGCCTGCGGCTTGCAGCCAGGAACAGAGCTCTGCTGGGGTTTCAGGAGGTTCTTCCAGACTTCTTTAAACTCCCAGTCTGAGTCAGATGTGTGTGAGCAGAAAAAAGCCTGTGCTTGGACTGCAGTTTATTCTTCTATAGAGATAGAAGAGGGGTTTGGGTTTGTCTTGTACTGGCCAGGGCTCAGCACAGGTGGATCTGAGGCTCTGCTGAGGTGCCGAGGATGCATAAACATCCTGTATCAGGAAGGGCCAGGAGGATCCAGGCGAAGATGACATCCCTTGTGCTTGGGATCTCTGTCCCTATCTCGGAAGCAACCAGAAGTATTGGTCCTAGAAGAGCAACTTATACCAGGGTAAACTGCCACTGCTGTTAAGAGTGAGGTTTCCCTTGAGAAGATCTAAGCTCTGGTCTCTTTGGCCAGCTCTCGGAAGACTCTGGGAACATCACCTCCCTCTGCGAGGTGGGATGGACAGTCCTCTGTCCAGCTGGAGCTACAGATAATAGAAGGGACCAGTTTCACATCCAGAGCATTGTGGGAGGTTGATGGGCTGCAGTTGTGCTCGTGATGTGGTGGACTCTGTTCCCTTCACCAGCATTTCTGAGGGCTGTGGTGGAGAGGAGAGGCTGGGGGCAGGACCTGATGAATCTCCACCTGCACTTGTTGAGGAGCCCTGAACAGCTGGTATAGCACAACTTCTCAGGCCAGAGAGGCGTGGTGATGGCAGGAGGGAACAGGCAGCTCCTAATTAATCTTGGGATTGCTGGTGGCATTTATCAACCCAGCTAGTACCAGCTAATGGACCATCAAAGTAGTGGGAAGGAGCGATCAGAGAGCAGCACACATGTTGTAAGGGGAAGGGTTGAGTTACGTCCCCATGATGCAGAGCCCAAAGTAAATGTGGCTGCAGAATGTGGAGTGCGGCTGTAGGCTGAGTAAGCAAAGTGACATGACTGTCGTGTGGCCGTTTCTCTTTTTCTGTATTTCAGAGTTTTTTTCATTTGCTTCCTTGATTCTCTGCAGAAAATGTGAAAAGGGGAAAAAATAGCTTAAAAATGAGTGTTGGCATATTTCTGAAGAGTCACTAATTTCTTCCTGTGAAGTTGCTTGACAAGCACTTTCCTTTCAAGACTTTGAACGTGGTCCTGCTGCTCCTGTAGCCGATGCCGGGCTCAGCCCTGCTGCCTCCGCATCTGGGGCATCACGTTCCCATCCTGCGATGCAGCGAGAGCAGCTTGGCAAAGGAGCATGCCTAGCTTTGGGAGGCCACAGGAGACCTGTGACTCGGAAAACTGAAGGTAGCTCAGGTGGTTTAGCCTGGCAGACTCACTTAGTGGCTTGGCAAGAACAAAAACCACAAACAAAAGTGGTTTTTATATATAAATATCTGTAAAAATACAAAAAGCTCCATCCCCGTCACCTCTGCAGCAGCTCCCTGAAAGAAGCCTGACATCTCCCTCCCATCCTTTCTCCACAGACCTTCCGCTGGCCGGTGGCAAGCAATATCGATGGGAATGAGATCCTGGAGATCCAGGTGTTCAACTACAGCAAAGTCTTCACCAACAGGTGAGAGCGTGGTCTGCCCTTCCCTCCCACATACCCCCGGGTCCGCTCCAGTGGGAAGAGGGAGCTCCTGCTTGAGCTGGAGCCACATCCTTGTGTGGTTTGGAGAGTGGAGGGTGAGAAAGACATTGGTGATATCTCCTGGGAAGGGGAAGGAAGCTCAGATGCAACACGCATAGCTCAACAAGTGAGGTTGCCAACCACCAGCAACTGGATGGTAGTCAGTGCTGTGTCCATGCCATGGTTTTCCCCAGGTGCTGCCGTTTGGTTCAATACAATTTGCATGTGTTTAAGAGAAACTGAAATCTTTTGGTTAATTACCAAGGTGGAAGTTGATACCTAAATCTAGTTCCTCAGCTTTTGCAGATTCTGCAAGTGTTTATTTATCTTCTTCTTGTAATTTTTTCTCACAAATATACTACAGTGGTTGTCATGCCTTACTTATTATGTGCAATGGTATGAATATTTTTAAGGTTTCTTACAGTCTGGGTTTTGCCCCCAGATTAACAATGAACACGAGAGAAGTTTGTCTATCCCTTCTGTCAGCTGTAGTGTATTTCCTACATTTATCCATGCTGTCATTCCAAAAACACGGGAGCATTTCACAGAAGCATGAAGTGGCGCACGTGAATCGTCGTACAGAACATTTACACTGACATTAAAGAGGGAAAAGGAAAAACAAGAGACGAGAAAGGGTTCTTGCTTGTGGTTGGATGTTGCACTAGCATTTCTGCCCTGAAATCGAGTGTCATCCCCAGCTGGAGCTCAGCAGGGTCTCCCTAAAGTCTCCTGGGCACACGTTCGTGCACAAGCTTCCTTCAGAGCCAAAGAAATGAGGAGACAGACAGATGGCATGCAGGGCAGGCATACTAAATATACATGATTTTAAAAAAAGCCACAGAAAAACCCCAAAACAAAGAAAAAGCACCCCCAAAAAACAAACTGAAAAAAAGATTACCTACCATTGTTTTGCTTTTCACTAGGAGCTTGAGTAGCAGAAGGAGAATTGAAAGAAACTTGTTTTATTCAGTTGCTCTCTGTGAGGAGAAGAGCAAGGAGTCCCCAGTGTCCCAGCCCAGGTGGGAGCATTGGGTGGGGAATGGGTGACAGATACAGGCAGAGGAGCAGTCCAGGGCTTGCAGGGAGATCTCCACTCTGCCACAGGAGCCATTCGTAGTACAAGTCACTTTGGGTTGTGTTCAGACCACCTCCTGTAAGCACCTGCATTGAGGTAGTGCAGTTGTGGTGGTCAAGGAGTTCAGGAGTGATGGACACACGGAACAGGAGATCTGAAATATTGTTGCAACCCTGAACTGTCCCAGAGAAGATTACCCACAACCCTGGACTTCTCCCGTATGGGAAGGGGCTCCTCAGGGGCTATGGGCAGCAGAAGGGAGATAGGAGCCTGTGATGGACAGACGTGGAGATCCACTTCCTTCCCCAGCCAGTGCCAGCTCCAGCCTCTAGAACCTGTTCTTCATGTTGCATCCATGACAGCGGTGTTTCTTCTTTGACTAGATGTTCCTTCAATGCCTTCCTTCACTTTCTACTCCCCTGGTGTGAGCAAGCAGCCTGGATATTGCCATGTGCTTGCACAGGCTTAGGACAGGCAGCAGCTGGACAACGTGAAGGGACAGAGCATCCCTCCAGCCGTTATGGCTTGGAGCTTCATACCTTCATTACCCAGTGGAAGGGAATGAAAACATTCTAACTGAATCAGATGCTTTTGCCCTAACAGACGGCACGTCAGGATGTAGCCAATTTACCTCCTGGACAGCAACTCTGCGTGCTCTGCACACAAAGAAGCAATCCCTTCTCTCTCTAAAACCTGGAAAAAAATCCGCTTGAAAGATGCAATAAAAAAAAGCAGAAAGTGGTGATTTTATGTTTGGAACACCAATGGCATCCTTAGGTGCATCAAGAGGAGTGTGGCCAGCAGGTGGAGGGAGGTTCTCCTCCCCCTCTGCTCTGCCCTGGGGAGGCCCCATCTGCAGTGCTGTGTCCAGTGCTGGGCTCCCCAGTTCTAGAAAGATGAGGAGCTGCTGGAGAGAGTCCAGCGCAGGGCTACGAGGATGAGGAGGGGACTGGAGCATCTCCCGTACGAGGAGAGGCTGAGGGAGCTGGGCTTGTTCAGCCTGGAGAAGAGAAGGCTGAGAGGGGACCTTGGAAATGCCTCTAAATATCTGCAGGGTGGGGGTCAGGAGGACGGGGCCAGACTCTTTCCAGTGGTGCCCAGCGACAGGACAAGGGGCAACGGGCACAAACTGAAGCCTGGGAAGTTCCAGCTGAACCCGAGGAAGAACTTCTTCCCTCTGAGGGTGATGGAGCCCTGGCCCAGGCTGCCCAGAGGGGCTGTGGAGTCTCCTTCTCTGGAGATATTCCAGCCCCGCCTGGCCGCGGTGCTGTGCCCCCTGCTCTGGGTGACCCTGCTTGGGCAGGGGGTTTGGCTGGGTGACCCACAGAGGTCCCTTCCAATCCCGACCATTCTGTGATTCTGTGAAATGAAGAACCATCGCTGTTCCTCGACGGAATTGGGAATTGGAAAGGCCAGGGCTCACCAGTTGGTTGTAGTGATTAAAGGCTGATAAAGTGATCACTTGGGTAATTCTCTCCGCTTTCAATGGCCAAAGTCACTTAGAATTTTCCAAATACCCAACACAAAATAAATATCCATCCATTTCAGCCAAATTACTTAAAGTGCCCTTTACCCATGGAAGAGCTGCACATACAAATCAGTTGGCTGCATCAGCTAGCCAAGAGCCCCTTCTACTTCCAAGATGACCGTCTCTTTTATCATTTTCTTCACTTTGGACGTTTTCCCCTGCCTTTGGCTCATGAGGGCCTGGGCTGCCACGAAGGAGCAGCCTTTCCTTTGAGCAGCAATTGCTGACGCTGCAGGGGAGAAGGCTGCAGCCACATCCCAGCGTCCTGGATGGGCTTGCACTCCCCGGGACGAAGACTGCATCTCTTTATCTTCTACTGTGCTCTTAGCTAGCTCAACTGATCCTTACGTGCCCCAACCTCATCTTCTGAGCAGAGCTGTTAATTCATTTCTCATCATTAAGGGACGACCAGATCCGCAGTGAGCAGGAATTGAGTTCCAACGTCCCAAGAGAACTGGCTCCTTCCACCAATTTAGTCCCCCCTCAGTATGAAGCAACCCACAAATGTTGTGGTTCTTGTCCCAGGGGCTCGAGAATCTGAGCTGAGGCAGCTCGTCTCCCCCATCGTGGTCTCTACAGCACACGAAACCAGGAGCATCTCTGCCCACAGCTTGCCAGGTATTTTCTGCTCTATTGCACATTTGTAGTCAAAGCACCTCTCAGTCTTGTTTTTGAGCAGGTCGCTCTTAGTACCTCTGATTGCGTGGTGGTTTTTACTATCTCAGATCATCTTCGTAGCTCTTTATCCCACTAGCGTTCAACTTTTCAGCATCCCCCCTCTAAAGTACAGGCATAGGCGGGATGCAGATGCTTCTGCCCTGTACCTCCCCAGCTCTGCAGACTGAGGATGAAGAACACCTCTCTTCTCCCCCATCCCTCCTCCGTTTGAGCAGTTAGGGGTTCTTTGGGTATTTATTCACAGTGCTGGGCTGCCGGTGCACCACTCTCTCTGGAGCTGTTGCATTTGTGGAAGTTGGGACTGTTTTCTGCCAGCTTGAGATGCGGATGCTGCTTTTTAGCAGCGTTTTTGGCACGTGAGCGTGCTTTTTGTTTGGCTCAGGCATATACCAAGGTCCCCGCTGCTCTGCCTGGCTGCCTCCACTCTCTCCTGGTTGACTGCTCTGTCAGTCTTCACACTATTTGGAAATTTGATTCTAGGTTATTTTTACATCCCAGTCACTGGTGTAGTAGTCATGGGCTTCACAGCAAAATTGCACCGTAGCACTGTCATTCAAAGATGATTCTCAGCTGAAGTCCTATTTTTAGAGTTTCTCCGTTAATCTGCACTCGTTAGCGTGTAGTGCTGATAGCAGGCAGCGTTAAACCAAACATTTTCTAGGAACCTGCTCCTTTTCTGCAGTTACCAAACAAGCTGACTCCAGAGAAGCAAACCAAGCTTGTTTTGACAGGCTCTATCTCCTCATAAACCTACCTTGCACGTCACTGATTACACTCCAGGTTTTAATTGCTCATTCACTGAATCCTGTACAAGCTCTCCTATCCCTTTCCAAGGATGGCTGCCAGGTTAACCCGGCTCTCTCCATTCACCCTATGTGAACTCTTTACTGTGCTGGGATTCCTCTATTATTCCAACTTCATTAAATATTGGTATCAGTGGATCAGATGTTGCTGGTTCTTTTGAGATTATTACCCACAAAATACCCCCGTCCTGCAAAAACCAACAGGAATATTTATCCAGCATGTTTGCCTGCTTTGCATCATTAATGGGCTGGAATAGGAGCTGCTGCTCCTGTTTCTGGGATGCGTTTTCCTTGAAATCAGAGCATCATCGAATCATAGAGTGGTTTGGGTGGGAAGGGACCTTTCAAGCTCCACCCCCTGCCATGAGCAGGGACATCTCCAACCAGCTCAGGGTGCTCAGAGCCCCATCCAACCTGGCCCAGAATGGTTCCAGGGATGGGGCATCTCCCACCTTTCTGGGAAACCTGGGCCAGGGTCTCACCACCCTCATTGTAAACAATTTCTTCCCTATATCCTGTCTAAATCCCCCCTCTTTTAGTTTAAAGCCATCACCACTTGTCCTATGACTGCAGGCCTTGCTGAAAAGCCTGTCCCGTTCTTTCTTTAAGTGCTGAAATGCAGAGCTCATCCTCCCCAGCAGCCGGACCCCGGTTAAAGTCTCTTCTCGACCTTCTTCGGGACACAGCTGGACCAGCCCTGCTTCAGAGCAGCATCAGCTCAGCTGCCCAGGGCGGTGATGGAGAGTCCATCACAGCGCTGGAGTATCCAGCACCTCCCTGCAGAGGTTTTCCAGGGTTAATTATCTGTTCAATCTCTCCTTGCTAAATTAAGAAGCCCTTGAGTTTAGAAACAGTTTCCTCATGCTGGCATTTACAGCCTGTGGTAAAAAGATCCCCACAGCACATCTGTGGCAGCGTGCGTTCAGCCTGTCCCTCAGCAATGAAGAGAGACCCAGCACAGTGTGCACTCCTTGCTGCCCGGCGTTGCTCTGGGCCATGGAGCAGCTCATCCCTGCAGCCCAGCCCAGAAATGGAGCAGGGATCAGAGAGCTCCTTCAGCAAACACCAGACAAGACATCACCCTCAGCTTTCCCTTGACAGTGGTGGGAAGCAGAATCCCAGAAGGTGCTTCCTCTCCTCTCACTGCATTTTAGGCGTCCGCAGGGAGTTGGGACTCAGCTCAGGTGCCCACACGGGTCTCCAGTGCCCCTTGAGTGTCCAGTTTCTGGAAGGACCCACGTCTCCTGGAGATCCAAAGTTGTATCTGCCAGCCCTGTGTTTGTCTTGGACATCCCAGGACATCTGTGTGGTCACAGGTACTCATGTTTAGGTGATGGAGCTGAACCACCAGTGGCTGGAAAGGGGTCTGGGAGAGCCATGAGTAGCAAAGCACACTCTGCTTTGGGACAATGTGCTTTGGGCACAAGGAACTGAGAACTGGCTGTGGCTGAAGGACGGGCTGAAAAGGCTGAAGTTCCCTGAAGCAGGAGACAACCAGGAGCCCAAAGGAGGCAACAGCAGAAGAGCCTTAGTCCAACCCTATACCCATCTGCTGATGGAATAGATTTCAGATCTGAGCATCAGTGGCAGGAATCAACCTGCAGAATAGACTACACCAGGTCATAAACAGAAAGAGAATATCCAGGAATTTCCGTTCAGACTCACAGAATTTCTGCTGGCCGAGAAATGTCTACCCCAGGTACCAGTGCCAAGGCACAGCCAATGGCCCCATCCCACCCCCAGCAGCTGATCCTCCCTCAAAGGAATGTGAGGAATCTGTTGTACAAGAAAAAAATTTAAAGCCCAGGGTGACAAGCCAGTTCTGTAACTACCGCCCATCCTTCTTGCACAGAAACGAGTTGTAGGAGGAGGACAGACAGACATAAATCTTGGAGAGGAGGGAGAGGAGTGGGGAGAAGCAGAGCCCTGGCGCTGGAGTTTGGAAAGCTGAGCCGTGCTTTCTGTGAATAATTCACATGCAGCTGCTTAGTGCTGTTTATCAAAACTCCAGATAAAAGCGTGACACCTGATGCAGGTCCACCCTGAATAATGGAGGGGGCCAGCGCCGAGACGTGGCTGCATGGCTCATTGAGTTGCTTTTATTTCCCGCCTCAGTGGCCATCAGCATGCAGCTAATTAGCTGGTAAGATAATCTTTTCCCGACCCTGGACAGGTTTCTCGGCCTCCTTACAGTGGCTGATTGTGTGCTGGCTGCTCCGAGGGGCTGTGGGCTCTGGTGGGTCTCGGCTCTGGGACGATGGCTGTCCCTTGGAGCTGGTTCCTGGATGTCTGAGTGCCCAAAGCAAGGAAAGAGAGCATGGAGGTGAGGAGATAGGTCATGAGGACAACTCAAATGAGCTAGACCAGTGGTGCCACCAGCCCAGAAACCTCTCTCCATCCCCTGACTGGCCAGGGCATCCCCAGAATGCGAGACTCTCCTCTCCAGCCAAGACCCATCCAAACCACAGCAGGGACACCTTGTCCCAGTGGGGTGGATGAAGGACAGTGCCATATCCCACTCATGGTTAATTTACTGCAGTGTAAAATTAGTGCAGATTCAGGCTGAAAATGCTCCACACAACAGAAGGGCCAATTATCATGAGTCCTACACACCCATCCTGCAGACATGAGGTGCTTCATCTGATGCGATGTGTCCCGTCCTGGAAAGCAGGTGGTGAAGCCGAGTAGCTGCCGCATGGTGGGATGACCTGGACAGAAACCGAGTTCCTACTGGAACTCAGTTCATCTCAGTTCTTGCTCTTCTGGTCCCCTGAGGAGACCTATGAAATGCCTTCAAGATGAGTGAAAATTCATAGCATGTGGTCCCACAGTGAAGGGCCCAGGGAGAGGGCATATGCAGGAGCTGGGTGCCTGACCTGAGGTCCCAGATGTGGATTTGAGTGTGTCTGAGCAGGAGAAGACACTGTGGGACACACATGAGTGATGTGGGGTGAAGGACCGCATGCCCGGGAGAGGCAGAGATGCAGGAAGCAAGTGGAAGCAGCAGGCAGGGCAGAATTCTGTGCCGGTGAGACATCAGAGAGGATGGCTGTGTGGTCCAGCAGCCACAGAGCATCATCCCCAAGGCAGGAGGTCTGGTCTCTGCTGCTGCTCTCATTCCTGACCTGCTGGGACAGCCTGGATGAGCATCTTCTGGGCCACACATCTTCCTTGTGCATAAAGCCACCACATCCCTTAAGGATGAGGAAGGCTGCACAAAAACTAAGGGTTTTTGCTTTGAGGTGGTTTGTTTTTCCTTGTGTCACTGTTTTCCTCTCTGGGGTGAGAAGAAGTAACGAGATCCGGCCCAAGGCCAAAAGCCACGTTACAAACCCATCAGCTCCTCACTGGCTGGGTGATTCAGGGCCGGGGGCACAGATAACACCCCCTGCAGAAAACCGATACCCACGGAGAAGAGACAGGAGCTGGCTCTCCTTACCTGACAGAGAGACAAAGAGACTAATACCAAAGGCTTTCTCCGGGATAAAAACAGGGCTTTGTTTTGTCCTTTGTACTCCAGCTTCTCCAGCAATTAAGATCTTTGCAGAATTCAAGTCTTCTGTATGAAACCACCTCCAACTTGCAGAAACCGGAGTGCTCACCTTTTCATCTGCAGAAAATAATCCAGTGCAGAATCACTGTAGGAAGAGTACGATGGAAAAAATTATTAACTCTGATGCAGGAGGTTCCCCGCCTTGTCAGAGTGCCCTCCCCGCTCAGAGCAGTACTCGGAGAGCAGACTCTGGGCAGGTAGGACATCGTAAGAGCTGCGTTTTGCAAACCAGAAGGTTCCACAATTTCCTTGAGACAGTGCTTGGACCGCAGCGGGGCAAGATTTTCTGCTGCCCAGCTTGCTTAAACATTGCAGAGGTCCAAGCTGCAGCCCTTGGAGCATCGTCAGTGACACAGGACATTCACTTCTCCCCGGTTTCTTCCCTCTCGGTGTGGAAGATCCCAGGGATGCCCTGAGGTCGCATCCAGGGGTCTGTTCTGGCTCACTGGGTGAGCGATGCCTCTGGCGCACATGTCAATATGTTATTTTTTGTCTGGAGAAATGCTAAAAGGCAGAAAACAATTAAATCTCTTGGAAAGAAACTGAATGTGCTTGTAACTCTAACAAATTTTTACACAAGATCACGGCACACGTCCAAAAGAATTTTTTAGAGTCCCTTTCTAATTTCGCCAGTAAGACAAAAAAAAATCGTGCGGCAAGATTTTATGGGATTTGGAGTGCACCTGCACAATTTAGAGTTTATGTTTGTCATTTTCATATGTGATTTGGATGCCCAAGCTTTGTTACATGAAGTCCAGACCACCAGGAAGGTCTCTTAGAGGTAATCTTCTACCTGTCTCAGTACTTGGAAGCAATCCAGGAACCTTGATTACCCAGACATCAGTAAAACAAGTTCTCCACTAACGCTTTTTCGCTGGAAACACAGAAAGTTGCTTTCCAGTCTTGTTATAGGTAATAGGTTATTGTCTTTGCAACAAGCTGTTGGTCATAAGAGTCCTTGGGTTCTGTGTTATCAAAACTGCATTTGACATCTTCATGGAAGAAAAATCTGCATGGTTTTACTGAACACAAAGACAGCCCCTGTGACGCCAATGTGCCCAACATCGCTCGGTTTGTCACGTGGAGGTCGGCTGTGCATTTCTTCTTCCCCCTGGCATGTCCCACCCCTCTCACTTTGCAGAGTTCATGCCTGCTGAGCGTTACTACTCAAAGCCTTCCCTGCTTCTTCAGACCATTGGTAAAACAACCCTTCATGGGTTACAGTTATTTCCATACAGCTTCTAGATTCATGCAACTGAAAACCCAAGCCCTTCTTTGCCAGAAGAGGGCTGAAAAGTTGAAAACAGTGATTTATTTTCTACCCATTGTAGCATTTTCTAGCGTTATGATTTCTCTGTCTCCCTGCACGTGAGGATGCACTTACTGGTACATGCACCAGGGGCTAACCTGTGGGCATCTTGCCTCCGAGAAAGGTTTCTTTGCTGTGGGACCTTCTTACTTCGCACCAGCAACCCACAGCCACGCCTGTCCTTTGGCTCTATGGTGCCTTGCAGCCAGGCAGGACTGGCTGGGAGACCGGGTAAGTATGAGGGGTCCAAAAAAGGGGGATGAGAAACCAAGGAGCAGCTGTGATGAATCACAGAATCACAGAATCACAGAATAGTAGGGTTTGGAAGGGACCTCTGTGGGTCATCTAGTCCAACCCCCCTGCCCAAGCAGGGTCACCTACAGTAGGCTGCACAGGACCTTGTCCAGGCGGGTCTTGAATATCTCCAGAGAAGGAGACTCCACAACCTCCCTGGGCAGCCTGTTCCAGTGCTCCGTCACCCTCAGAGAGAAGAAGTTCCTCCTCATGTTCAGACGGAACTTCCTGTGCCTCGGTTTGTGCCCATTGCCCCTTGTCCTGTCACTGGGCACCACTGAAAAGAGCTTGGCCCCATCCTCCTGACACCCACCCTTCAGATATTTGTAGGCATTTATAAGGTCCCCTCGCAGTCTTCTCTTCTTCAGGCTGAACAAGCCCAGTTCCCTCAACCTCTCCTCGTAGTGGAGATGCTCCAGTCCCCTCACCATCCTTGTAGCCCTCCGCTGGACTCTCTCCAGTAGCTCTTCATCCTTCTTGAACTGGGGAGCCCAGAACTGGACACAGTACTCCAGATGAGGCCTCACCAGGGCAGTGTAGAGGGGAAGGAGAACCTCCCTTGTCCTGCTGGCCACACTCTTCTTGATGCACCCCAGGATCCCATTGGCTTTCTTGGCACCCAGGGCACGCTGCTGGCTCATGGTTAACCTGTCGTCCACCAGGACACCCAGGTCCCTCTCCGCAGAGCTGCTCTCCAGCAGGTCCACCCCAAGCCTGTACTGGTGCATGAGGTTGTTCCTCCCCAGGTGCAGGACCCTGCACTTGCCCTTGTTGAACCTCATCAGGTTCCTCTCTGCCCAGCTTTCCAGCCTATCCAGGTCACGCTGAATGGCAGCACAGCCTTCTGGTGTATCTACCACACCTCCCAGTTTGGTGTCGTCAGCAAACTTGCTGAGGGTACATTCTAACTCTTCATCCAGCAGCTTCATGAGCAGCTGGATGTGTCTGTGAAGCTCATGGGGGTACCTGGACAGAGAGGCAATGGCTTTCTGAGACCTCGGGCTGGACAAGAAGAAAGTAAATGAGCTGAAAGGGAGTTGCGGTTGGATGCTTGGCGGTCTGACGGTGCATTTAGAAGCTGCAGCGCTTGTGTTTATGTGCAAACCTGTGTTTGGCGATACGGATAAATGCAAACCATCTCCTCCTGCAGCTTACACGAGGAGTGCCCTGGAGCTCGGACCGAAATGAAAAGCCTTTTTCCCTGTCTAGCCAGATTGCAGCTTCACCTGTAATCATCTGACTCTTTAAGCTAAAGCTTCCTAAATCACTTCCCTCCTAATTACCCCTTTCGATCAGCCCTGTGCGGTAGGCAGCTCGGAGCTGACACTTGCAAGTGTGTGTTATTATCATTGTTTTGTTAGTGTTTGGATAACCTGGCAAAATGTAGGACACAACAGCTGGTCCAGCTTAGCAGCCTCCACATATTAAAAGCTGCTTCAGTGAATTAAGCTTTTTTTTCAACAAACTCTTGCAAAAATTCTTATTAAATATAAATGGATTTTCTTTTCACCCTGGAAGACAGGGGGAATAGCATAACGAGTGCCAGTGAGCCCTGTCGTGTTGAAATATATCCTGTCAGGTAACTACTTTGGGACGAGATTACAAATCTGGTTGCTAAAGTGGTAATTTGGGTATACTTCGACTTTTTCATGGTGTTTGACTTGGCGCCGCGCAATGTTTTGATTAAGAAATGAAAAATTCTGTAGAAATTTGACATGGCAGGTGCCGAAGTTGCTACGCACGTGAGCAGCTCTGAGGAGTGAGTGCAGGCAGGGATTCGTCACCGAGGATGCTGGCAGCCATCGGAGCCCCGCAGGGACCAGACCTCGTCGTGCAGGAATTCGCATTTCCTCGCACGCGGGGAGCGGTTATGGCCAACAGCACGGGCAAGGACACCAAGTGTGGGGAAGCCACGTCTAGGGAAGCTGCTATGGAGCTGCTGCAACTGCTTGGCAGCTTGGGAATAACAGCGTTACCTGCTTCAGTGCGGTCTGGAAAAAAAAAAGGCGTCTAGTTTCAGAGCCCACCGCTTCAGAAAGGTGCTGGAGAGAGCCCAGCGGAAGGCTATGAGGATGAGGAGGGGACTGGAGCATCTCTCCTACAAGGAAAGGCTGAGGGAGCTGGGCTTGTTCAGCCTGGAGAAGAGAAGGCTGAGAGGGGACCTTAGAAATGCCTCAAAGTATCTGCAGGGTGGGGGTCAGGAGGACGGGGCCAGACTCTTTCCAGTGGTGCCCAGCGACAGGACAAGGGGCACCGGGCACAAACTGAAGCCTGGGAAGTTCCAGCTGAACATGAGGAAGAACTTCTTCCCTCTGAGGGTGACGGAGCCCTGGCCCAGGCTGCCCAGGGAGGCTGTGGAGTCTCCTTCTCTGGAGATATTCAACCCTACCTAGCCGTGGTCCTGTGCAGCCTGCCCTGGGTGACCCTACTCATCAGCAGATCTGCCTGTTTGGCTTATTGGTGAGGAAAGGAAGAGATGGCCTGATCACAGAAAAAGGAGTGGGAATTTGGTGGTTGTCACTCTGGGAGCTGACAAATCCACAGGGGTTTTAGCTGAGTAGCGCTGAGCCGCATGGTCATCTAAGCCCCATAGATAGTTCAAAAGATCAGGATCTCCCACAGTCACATCTCTAAGCAACCCCGGGTGTTGGTCGTGTCCCCTTGCTGCCTGGTTTGCATTGCAGAAGCTCGTTAATTCAGGGCAGACTATGCACGGGGCAGGTGTTTGGGAGACCTGCTCTCCCTCCCCACCACACCTCCAGGTTGGAGGCTCTGCCCCCACTCCCACTGTCCCTGTTCTTCTGGGTTGTAACCACCATGCAGGAGCTGAGTGATGCAGCTTTGTGTTGCGGGGTGTAACTAAACCCTTTGGCATTTTCAGGTTGCCATGGCAGGGGTGGGAAGGAATCCTGGCAGGGGGATGCAGGAAGATGCAGTGGCTGCTCCTGCCTGCCCTATTTCCCCACACAATATTCCTGTTTTTTTCCTCAGGCATTCCAGAGTATGACGAGCATTGAAAGCTTGTCTGGGTGGGGAGCAGGCAAAGCTGGAGGGATGGGTTGTATAATGGTTTGGCTAGGTAACATTTTTTTCCTGTTTTATCTCAGATTACAACCCTAATTTCACTTCTACAGCTTTGGTGTGGGTTTGACCCATTTTCTCCACCTACCTTAGTGCCCTACACAGACATCACCAGGGTTCTTTCCTATCCCAAGCCCCCAGCTGAGTTGGCCACAGCCAGGCAGTGTTGGTCTCCTCTCCAAATCACCCTGGGGCTGCCCAGCCCTGGGCTAACCCCTGCATCCCTGCGATGGGTTGGGGACCATGCATTGGCCTGGCCAACTCTGGTGGGCAGCATCCTGATGTGGATGGGTGAGGGACAGTGCCCAGGCAGCCCTTCTTTCCCTAATTTAGGTGGAGCCAACTGCTCCAGGTGGTTCCAGAGCAGGAGACCAGCTCATCCTGAGGTCTTTAAGTGCAGGCTGGATCCTTCCTTAGTCATCTGAGCCTTCATTCCAATCTCCTGGTCTCTTGCAGGCCTGGCAATGGGTTAAAAGCAGTGGCATCCCCTCTGCTTTCCCCACCCTACCTTGCGATGGGTGTCTGGAGGTGGGGACCAAACCAGGACAGAGATGCCATGATCTGCCTTTTGTCACTTCCCAGTATCTGATGATGGATGTATGGAGATGGCACCCCCCTACCAGAGTCTCTCCCTGGCTGCGGGAGCAGAACTTGCCCAGGGAGTAAACAGCATCTAAGGGCTGAGGTAGCAGAGAAGCAGGGACAGGACTTCACGGGCTGGAGGATGCTCTTAGCAAAGCCAGATACACATCTTAGCCTCATAGCCCTTGCCTGGACAGAGTGGGCACTTTGCTGGCAATGCCTGGTGGGCTGCGTCGTCACCCCTGGCCACTATCTCCCCTGAACTGCACTGGGCACACAGATGGCTTCATTGAAAGATGCCACGTGCCACATGGGAAAAGAGCAGAGTGTGATCTGTCATGGGGTGTGCAGTAGTCCCAGGCTGCCCTGACACAAGGCTTGGAGCAAGCTTTGAGCACCGAACCAGCCAGGCTGGCTTTGAAAGAAGAGATGATCCTGCAGTCTGATAAAATTACGAGTGACCCAGAAAAACTCCCTCTCTTTCCATCAGCAGAAATGCCAGGGAAGGGAGCAGGGCACTTGATGAATTATGAAACACTTGGAAATGAAAGGCTGCATAGACAAGTGCTGAATATTTCATTCTCTCTTGCTTGGGTCTTGCCTTCCAGGGGGGTGGGTTGGGAGGGGTACGAGAAAAGAGAACGTTATCCCAAGCCTAATACAGATGCATCTTCCCAGTAATTCACATTCTTGCAGAAAAGCCAGCCCGAGGTCTGCGAGCAGAGCTGGGGAGTGCGAAAGCACATAAATCAGGCTGAAAGCGTCGCAAAGACATGCTGAGAGGATGGTGAAAGGCCCTAAATGACACCATTTTCTCAGGAGGTGGGAGCATCTTCTCCTCTTTGCCTCTTGCCATCATCCAGATATTGTGGCTGGGGAAAAGGTGCCTCGGGGCCAGGACTGGCTCTCTCGTACCTGTTTTTATCCGCTCCCGAGGTAGCAACAGCCTGCAATTCCGAGAGCTCGCAGGCAGCGTGTGCTTTCGACTGTAGCTCAGCTGGGGAGAGCATCGACGTGCTGGAGATGGACGTGATGCTGCTCCAGCATCTGGGCTTCTCTGGGGTCACCTTGTCCCAGACAGACGCAGCACCGCAGCAGGTCACAGAAGCAGGAGGTGTCTGGAAAGTCGGACTGGGGGGTCAGGAGGGTCCCCCAGCTCTCTGCTGCAGCTGGAGCACGTGCTCATCCAATGAGTCCCTCTACCTGGGACATCATCACTGTCGTCCGTTCTCCTGCAGAGATGTCGCCTGATGCTGGGGTCTCCCCCGTCAGCCCCAGGTGCCCCCACCCCACAACCACGCACCTGAGCATGCACAGCAACAACTGTAGAACGAGTTATAGAAATAGGATAGGATAGGATAGGATAGGATAGGATAGGATAGAATAGAATAGAATAGAATAGAATAGAATAGAATAGAATAGAATAGAATAGAATAGAATAGATTAGGATTCTTGGGGTTGGAAGGGACTTTCAGAGGTCATCCCCCTGCAGTGAGCAGGGACATCTTTAACTAGGTCAGGTTGGTCAGAGCCCCGTCAACCTGACATGTAGATACACCTTCTATAGATAACGGCTGTGCACCCAGTGCCTCTTGGAGACTTTTGCACCCGGTTTGACTTCTGGGGTATTTTCCCCCATGCTTTTTGCTATTTGCTTTGACAGGGCCAGATCCAGATGCTCTCAGGGAGAACCACCGTACGGGTGTGTGGCTGTTACCGTGCCATAAAGCCTTGAGCACACAAACTGCCACAGCTCTCATACCCCTCCTAGCAAAGCCACAAGGGATACACTGGAGGAAACCCCCCAGTTACTCCTGTTTCTAAAGCGCTGTTGGTATTAAGATGTGACTTCTTGTGAGATTCACTGACACTTGTGATTCATGACACTTGTGAGATTCACCAATTAATTGCAAAGGCTTGTCATGACTCACTGAAGACTTCAGTCGCTTTGTCGGTGGGGTCAACACCACCAGCCATCAGCTGAAACTACCACCACCATCATAAATGAACCCTAAATTGACTGGTGCCTGGAGCGTGCAACCTGCAGAGAAAGGTGGAGGGAGCAGGAGTTGATTGGTCTGGTGGAGAGGAGACCAAGGGACCACCTGACAGCAGCCTGCATCTACTCGAAGGGGAGTTACGGAGATGACAGTATACACAAGTGAAATAACAAGGAGCAACAGGCACAGGCAGCAGCTTGGGAGGTTCAGGCTGGATACCAGGAAAATGTTCTTCCCCACGATGGTGGTGCAGACTCAACAGGTCATCGAGGAGGTGGGAGATCTCCTTCTATGGAAGCTTTTGAGTCTTGGCTAGACAAAGCCATGGTCAAACTCATCCAGATTTGAGGACGGTCTTGCTTGGTGCAGGGCATCCCTTCCAGGCAGCAGGTCTGTGATTCAGACATAATGGCCCTTGAGCAAAAAACTCTGAACCCTGCTGTGAGATCCCTCAGGAAACATTTCAGTCCTGTGCTGATTTGTTGCTACAGCAGCAGCTGTGAGCACTGGGCTGCAGGGGATTTCAGATGGGAAACCAAGAGGTGTTCAGGCAGGGACAACTGGCTACAGGCACATTCCTACCCCCTGCCGTTGCAAAATAAGGCAAGGCAGCTTGAAAAAATTTTAGAGACCCCTCTGCAGCTTAAATAGAAAGCAGAAATGCCCAAAGCTGCAGTACTGCAGTCTCACTGTTGTTCATCCTCCATCAGCTTGAGGATAGTGAAGTGGAAGGTGGACAGCGGTCTCATGTAAGTCAGATTTTCTAGAGGATTGCATTGACCAGGAAAATACAGAGATCTGTCTGAACCTGGTGAACACAATTCTGGTGTCAGAGACATGCTTGGTTTACAGTAGATGAGCTCTGAAGACTTGCCATGTGCTCATAGGCCACTGCAAAGACAACCGAAAGCCTTGCTCTTCCTCAGTGCCATAGACATAGAATCATAGAGGCTGGGAAAGACCTCTAAGATCATCAAGACACCATACTGCATCCCTCGGTGAAGGACCACACCTGGTCTTGAAACCATGGCTCTTCCCTGAGGGTAGCTTGGTCAAAGAGAGTTACTGGGAGGGAGCCTGAGCCCAGGGTAGGTTCTCTGGAGCTCAGGCTGGTCCAGCTTGCTTTGCACTGCCCATCACAGTAATAAGGACATCTCCCATGGCTGAGGGGTGTTCCCACTTCCAGGCACATCTGCCATCACTGTGCCCATGCAAGGAGATTTCTGTTCCTTCCTCAGGCAATATACATCTGTGACCCAAAGGTAGCTGGGTCCACCTTGAGCTAAGAGGAGCAAAGAAGCTGCCACCACACCTTAGAGCTGCGTGGCATTTCCAAGGGGCTGCATTTTTATGAAGTGCCATCAACAAACATTTTAAATACTACCAACACCTCTGAGCACACGTACGAGCAAGAACTGCGCAGTGCGTTACCAGCTGAGCCTAGCAACCTTCCTAGACAAATCTAACTCGTAAGCAACTGCACTAAAATAACCTGATTTTAGAGCTCGGGCCACAAGAGCATCCCTCCAAACTGACCTGCTGAAATCAAACCCAGCCGTGAGCAGAGGACAGCCCTCCAGAGCCCTGCAGCAGAGTCTGTGCTCAAATCCTGAGAAACAAAGCGCAGACTTGTCTCAAGGAAGCCTTTCCAAAACAAGAGAGCTCCTGCTCTTGCAAACAGAAAACAACATTATTTCACAAACCCTGAAATCCAGGCTGATATGGCAGGCTTTTCCCCCGATAAGCCCATCTCAGAGAAGAAGTCCGTCTCCATGGGAGGCAACGATGCATTATTCATCGTGCATGAAGCAATACGAAGCACACAAGGAAAAGGTGCTCGTGTTCAATGCCAAACATGGCACTTTGGAGACAGAGTTAAAGGACCTCAACTGTGGGAGGTGAAAGTCCTGCAGGGACGGGCCCCATCCTGCCCAGTACAGCAGGGCAGGTCTGCCACGGGTCTCCTTTGCTCCTGGAGCATCAAGTTCCAGCAAGGTACAGCAGGACCCATCAGAGGTTCGTTGGAAAGCAGGACCTCCCTGCTGCAAGCCAGATAGAGCCAGGCTGAGCCGACCCTGTTCTTTGATCCAGCGTTGTGCTGCATTTCAGAGGGTGCTTCAAAGCACGAGGGGACGGCTTGAGAGCTGGGAAAGACAAACCCCATCCTCAGCTCTGCCACAGGCTGACCTAGGGCATATCTGCTCACTCTGCTTTTACAGAATCACAGAATCACAGAATAGTAGGGGTTGGAAGGGACCTCTGTGGGTCATCTAGTCCAACCCTCCTGCCGAAGCAGGGTCACCTACAGCAAGCTGCACAGGACCTTGTCCAGGCGGGTCTTGAATATCTCCAGAGAAGGAGACTCCACAACCTCCCTGGGCAGCCTGGGCCAGTGCTCCGTCACCCTCAGAGGGAAGAAGTTCTTCCTCATGTTCAGACGGAACTTCCTGTGCCTCAGTTTGTGCCCATTGCCCCTTGTCCTGTCACTGGGCACCACTGAAAAGAGCTTGGCCCCATCCTCCTGACACCCACCCTCCTGATGCAAGGCAGAGCATCAGGTGCTTGGGTTACACAGGGGCAGAGGGAGGAGAGGAGCCCTCAACATCCCACCACACAGTGCAGGGAGTTCTTGTCTCCCTCTCTGAAGTTACGCCTCGGTAAATCAACATCGCGGCAAGTGATGCCTTGAGGTTTGCAAGGAAGGAGTGCAATCAGCAGCAGCTTTCTCGCTGGCCCCAGCTGACACAGCAGTTGCAGACACATTCCTGCTGTGACATCTCCGCTGTCAGCTGGAGATGACATACAAGGCAGATGGTGTAAGGCAGCTCCACATTCGCTGTTTCAGGGCTTTTTCCGTGTCGGGAGTCACTTGTTGATTCACAGCTGGCTCTTCTCAGGCTGGGAAGGTCCCTCTGGTGCAACAGCAGAACACGAAGAACATAAAGCCACAGCTCCTTGACAAGCTGTGAGCTGGCAAATAAGTAATGACTTTTATTAGAGAGCAGCAGGCTCCTCCGTTCTCTCTGGTATTTATTTGGACTTGTAATTTAACAGATGTGGCTGGTTTTAGTGCACACGGTGCTGCACTCCCTGGCTGCAAGAGCGGCGGCCTGCAGCAAGCCCAGGGAAGAGTTGCTAAGAGCAATTAGATGCCCTCATCCTGCTCATCTTGGGGGAGTTTAGGTGGTGATCTGGGGAGAAATGGCCGTGGTGGCTGAAAGGTGTTACACGTCCTCACCTCAGCATTTGTCCTGGTGGACGACAAGGTGACCACGAGCCAGCAGCATGCCCTGGGTGCCAAGAAGGCCAATGGGATCCTGGGGTGCATGAGGAGGAGTGTGGGCAGCAGGGCGAGGGAGGTTCTCCTTCCCCTCTACACTGCCCCGGTAAGGCCCCACCTGCAGTGCTGTGTCCAGTGCTGGGTTCCGCAGTTCAAGAAAGATGAGGAGCTACTGGAGAGAGTCCAGCGGAGGGCTACGAGGATGAGGAGGGGACTGGAGCATCTCTCCTACGAGAAGAGGCTGAGGGAGCTGGGCTTGTTCAGCCTGGAGAAGAGAAGGCTGCGAGGGGACCTTGGAAATGCCTCTAAATATCTGCAGGGTGGGGGTCAGGAGGATGGGGCCAGACTCTTTCCAGTGGTGCCCAGCGACAGGACAAGGGGCAACGGGCACAAACTGAAGCCTGGGAAGTTCCAGCTGAAGCTGAGGAAGAACTTCTTCCCTCTGAGCGTGCCGGAGCCCTGGCCCAGGCTGCCCAGAGGGGCTGTGGAGTCTCCTTCTCTGGAGATATTCCAGCCCCGCCTGGCCGCGGTGCTGTGCCCCCTGCTCTGGGTGACCCTGCTTGGGCAGGGTGTTGGGCTGGGTGACCCACAGAGGTCCCTTCCAACCCCGAACATTCTGTGATTCTGTGATTCTGTGATTCGTCTCTGCTGGCTGTGGGACTCTGCGCATGCAGGTCAGTGCAAGATGTGTGAGCCCTCCTCGTCTGTTCCTGAGCAGAGTCAGGTGGCTCAGTGCCAGCCGTGGGGCTGGGGAGAAAGATGGGAGTGCTCTGCATCCAGCACAAGAGAGGGAACAACCTGGGAAGGAGGAAATAAGGTGTTAAACCATTGCTCCATGCCTGTTGTAAAGGTCTCCCTTCAGCCACAGCAAGCCCTTGTGGCTCTGGGACATGTGGTCCTGGCTCACGTGGGGCTGTCACCAACTCCATGAGGCGTGACAAATGGCGTGCAGCTTGCCCCATACACTACAGACCACAGCAATAATTGTAGGATCAAGGATTGTTGGAGCATATCAAAAGATCACAGGAAAACTCAGACTGGAAGGGATTTTGGGAGATCTCTAGTCCAGCTTCATGCTCAAAGCAGGGTCAGCCTGATCTCACACCAGGTGGATTTTGGCTTTTTCCAGTTGAGTGTTGAGAGCCCCCAGGATGTAGACAGCCTACACCTCCCTGGGTCTCTTCTGTGTTTCTTGAAGGCTGGGATTGGGCTGGAACGAGGACATCAGTTCTGATTAGACCTCCCTTAGTAGAGGGAGTCTTCTCCTCTGAGCAGCTTTCAGACTCACATGCAGCACCTTCAGAATCTGTCCATCCAAGTAGACTAACCAACAAGAGCCCTGTTCTCCAAGCCTGGGCCAACACAGCTGGGCTGGGCTGTGCATCTCATCCTGCACACAACCAGACACATCCAAACGGCTCTGGGGATGCCCTGCCCTGGGATAACCCCTCAGGCATGTTGGTCTGGGACCTCCCCATGCCATGGCCTGTACTGACAATGTTCTAGTGCAGACGGGTGAGAGACAGTGCCCTGGTTCTTACCTTTTTCAGTTTACGAACACAGACATAATTGCAGATGTTTAGGATCAAGAGGCCAGTCTGGGTTTCCTTAGTTGCATCCCAGTAATTTATGACTGATGATTCCCAAAGTCTCCTTCTATTCTTAGCCCAACAATTTTACTTTGAAATGACTTGTCTCCTGATTTCTCCTTTGCCCAGCATCTCCATTGACGTGAGGTCACTGCCTGCAGCTGCCAGAGTCCTTGGCCATGCTCTAATCCCACATCTTGTGTCTACCTCACCCTAAGGCAAATGGGAAGACAAAACACCCTTGCAAGTGTCAACCTGGCCAGCAAAGACCCTTCCCATTAAAAATGAACAGTGATGGGTTCTCACCACAGCTCACCTGACTTTTCTCTTCTTTGCTCCATAGGCTCATTGGCACTTTCCGGATGGTCCTGCAAAAGGTGGTGGAGGAAGGGCAGGTAGAGGTGACGGACACGCTCATAGATGACAATAATTCAGCCATTCAGGTAGGTCATGAGGAATAAGCAGTCGCTGCTACCCTTCAGTCATTGGTCCATCTCTCCATATATCTGTTGGGTCTGTGGGAACAGAGAGGTCTGTGTTACGCACCCGAATCCCCGAACCCTCAACCTTCCCTTCATCCCATTACTCTTGGTCTGAAGGACTAAGGTATCCAGGACTGTCTTGAGGAAAGGCTGGTTGTTCTGCTTGCTGTGAGAAGTTTAGGATTGGTGGTGAAGAAGGAAGGGACTGAGTTTACACAGCCTTAACCTGCACACAGACAGGGTGCAATTGTTTATGCACATCTCAGATACAGCCTGCAAATGTCCTGCTGCTGGAGACCTGTGGCAGCTCAGAGAGCACAGCATGGTCCTCTGATCCCTGCAGAGATGCTGAACAGCCTCTCCGACTGCAGTCCCACGCTGAGCTCTTCTCCCAGTCCTCTCCCCCTGCACCTGAGCAATCCCCAGCTGTCAGCATGTTGGCTTCAATCTCTGCTGGCAGACTTGGGGGTTCGAAATGCTCAACATGAGGCCACATCTGGAGTACTGCGTCCAGTTCTGGGCTCCCCAGTTCAAGAAAGATGAGGAGCTACTGGAGAGAGTCCAGTGCAGGGCTATGAGGATGAGGAGGGGACCGGAGCATCTCTCCCACGAGGAGAGGCTGAGGGAGCTGGGCTTGTTCAGCCTGGAGAAGAGAAGGCTGAGAGGGGACCTTCGAAATGCCTCTAAATATCTGCAGGGTGGGGGTCAGGAGGACGGGGCCAGACTCTTTCCAGTGGTGCCCAGCGACAGGACAAGGGGCACCGGGCACAAACTGAAGCCTGGGAAGTTCCAGCTGAAGCCGACGAAGAACTTCTTCCCTCTGAGGGTGACGGAGCCCTGGCCCAGGCTGCCCAGAGGGGCTGTGGAGTCTCCTTCTCTGGAGATATTCCAGCCCTGCCTGGCCGTGGTGCTGTGCCCCCTGCTCTGGGTGACCCTGCTTGGGCAGGGGGTTGGGTTGGGTGACCCACAGAGGTCACTTCCAACCCCTACCATGGTGGGATTCTGTGATTCTGTGATTCTGTGACATATGCAGTATTTTCTCTGACCTCAACACCGCTTTTACCTGACTCCTGTAGCACATAGGGAATACCTCCTGCAGCAGCTCTCCTGACGTCCCGCTCTTTATACCCCTCTGGGGAAAATCAGGATAAGAAATACCACCCGGCCTGGGTCTGCCGCCCTCACCCAGAGCCCCCAGTGCCAAGGAGAAGGCTCCCTGCCTGCAGAGCAGCTGCTGTGTAGCCCAGAGCATCTCCATCTGGGTAACGCATCTCACGGGAGCTGTTTCCCAGGGAGACTGGGTTTTATAACACACTTGGAAATGCAGCTACTTCTGATCTTCTTGGGTATGAAAACCCTGGTGTTTTAATTAAAAAAAAACCTCAGCCTCCTGCCTTCCCCCTTCCCTTATTCCTTTATAAGCTGCTTCCTACACTCAGCATAAAGGAAAAGCGCAGTCGCATGTAGCCCTCTGCGCTAGCCACAAGCAATTAGCAATGAAAAAACGAGTGGTTTCATTAGGAGGATACAGGAGGTGACTTCTCCTCTGGGGGCAGAGGGGATGAAACCAATAAAACTACAAGGGACACAGGCCTGACGAGGGAGAAAAAACGGAGGGGGTGCAGCCCCGGGACGCAACAATAATTTCACAGCTGGAGAAAAAAGCTCCTGCTCTTCTCTGGGTTTATTAGACTGAGAATTTGCCCGATTAAAGTCCATGGGACCCTCCAAAGGAAGAAAATCACAGATTTTTAAGACCCTTCATTGTCACGAGGGGCAGAGAGGAAGAATCAATGGATGAAAATTAAATACCTGCAACTTCTACCATTCTGTGCTTCTTTGCGTGTGTGATTCTTGATGTCGGAAATGATGAAATTCTTAGAACGACCAAACCTAGGTCTGAGGAGGTACCTGCGTCACCTGGTGCCTTGCCGTCTGCCCAGGAGCTTCATGTAGCTGCACAGTGAGGCAAAGCAAGTGGTCTGCTGCCCTTCGCTTCTTTATCAGCCATGGAGGAGAAACGACGTTCCCCAGCCCGTGCGTGGTGAGCTGGACAACATGCACCCATCCCCTCCCCTCTGAATCACAGAATCACAGAATCACAGAATAGTAGGGGTTGGAAGGGACCTCTGTGGGTCATCTAGTCCAGCCCCCCTGCCGAAGCAGGGTCACCTACAGCAGGCTGCACAGGATCTTGTCCAGGCGGGTCTTGAATATCTCCACAGAAGGAGACTCCACAGCCTCCCTGGGCAGCCTGTTCCAGTGCTCCGTCACCCTCAGAGGGAAGAAGTTCTTCCTCATGTTCAGACGGAACTTCCTGTGCCTCAGTTTGTGCCCATTGCCCCTTGTCCTGTCACTGGGCACCACTGAAAAGAGCTTGGCCCCATCCTCCTGACACCCACCCTTCAGATATTTGTAGGCATTTATAAGGTCCCCTCGCAGCCTTCTCTTCTTCAGGCTGAACAAGGAGGACCTCCTTTCTACATCTCCTCCATGCCGTGGCAGCTCTGCTGGACTTGGTTTAGATGGTATCCCCAGAGCGCTGTGGAGAACATAAATACAGACTGTTGTCTGTTGCTACAAAATCGGGGCAGCTGGTGAAGGCAGATTTCCCAGGAGCACTGATCCCCCTCGGATAACACAATAAATCCCCCCATGTTCAGCACGCCGCAAGCCATACGGATGCACACGCACAAATCCTGCGTTCATCTTGCTTGCTGTGAGCAGATATCCCACGTCCCTCACTGTCCCCTGCATCTCTGAGGAATCGTCTGAGCCCCAGGTCCCCCCTGCTCAGACCGGAGCTGGGAGGTGAGGACGTGCGTTTGCACTTTGGGCTTTCGGCAGGATTTTGGATCCCTTCTCCCATGCCGTCTCCATTGCAACTTCAGGGGCACAGAGAGAACTCCTCCTCATAAATTCCCTCTCCAAACTGCTCGCTCCCAGCCTTCGCTCCAGCAAGAGGATAAATTCAGACGGAGGGAGCCTCAAGAAGAGAAAATCCAGAGGGCAATGCCGGAGACATTTTGCGTGGAGAAATGTTAGTGGAAATATAAATCTGGAACAGTTCCTGACAGGCAGCGGAGTCAGCCCTCCTGGAGAGGTGACCCACTTTCTCCCGGACTCATAAGATGATTCTTTTAGTAGGTGCAGGAGCTGACCACAGCCAGTGAGGGCTGTTGCAGAAGGGGACTGAAGAGTGATCAGATGTGTCAAGGAGGCAGAGGTGGGCAGGCATGGAAAGTCACTGCCCATCAGCTGAGATAGGATAACCGCCCATCTGCACCTCTCGTCCTTTGAGATGCAAAGAAAAAGGTTTTGCTTGGAAGCTTCCTCGCAAACTGGAAGACAAATCATGTGCAAGGGTTGCAGTCTCCATCTGTCCCCTCTCTGCAAACCTCACCTCTCTCAGCTTCTTAAATCTGTGATTCCAAAGGTGTGTTTCCTCTCCAAAGGCGCCCGAGTACGCTCTGGCATTGCATTCTCTGCGGAAGGGCCATGGGCAAGCACGGCGCAGGCTCTCGAGGTGCTGCAGCACAGCACATCTCGTTTTTCTGCAAGACACCAGGCTGGCTGCAGGGATCCCTCCTGCAGACTGCGCTCACCGAGGTCCTCCTCAGCGCAGCCATCCCACCTCCAAACCCACCCTGGGGACACAGAATCACAGAATGTTAGAGGCTGGAAGGACCCTCTGTGGGTCACCCAGCCCAACCTCCTGCCGAAGCAGGGTCACCCAGAGCAGGGGGCACAGCACCGCGGCCAGGCGGGGCTGGAATATCTCCAGAGAAGGAGACTCCACAGCCCCTCTGGGCAGCCTGGGCCAGGGCTCCGTCACCCTCAGAGGGAAGAAGTTCTTCCTTGGGTTCAGCTGGAACTTCCTTTGCTTCAATTTGTGCCCCACACCGGGACACATCGGTGTGACGCGGGGCCAGCTCCGGGCATCAGCCCCCTGGCTCGGGATGAAGGAAGACGTGCATCTCCGCTGCTGTCACTTCTTGCAGAGCACTTTCCAAGCAGGACTTCATCTTTCTTTGCAATCAAACGCAAAGGAAGGGTTGAAAATTGTTTTCCTTTTTCTGGTCCGAGTGCAAAACATCACTGGCAGCTTCCAGCCAGCCCTAACAATGTTATTGACTTGCCTCAGCAAAGAGATTAAAAGAGCCAGGAGTTATAAAGCCAGGAGGGATATTACAGTCGTGTCGTCTGGCCTCCTGCAAGAAAGGCTCTGGGATGTCTCAGAAATCTGCTATTATCTCAAGCAGTGAAGAAAAAGCTCCAAATAAAAATGATTTTAAAATGCTCAGTGACAGCAATCCCAGTCCTTCTGTGAATCATTCCGCTCGTTAATTTTCTTTACCGTTAAATTGAGTTTTGTTTCCAGTGTGAATGTCTCTTGGTTTCATCTCACACCTACTAATTTCCCTTCAGACAACTGATGATTTTCTTCAGTCCATACCGAAATATTTCAGTTTATTACACCCATAATTTTTCATTTCTTTTAAAGGATTTTTAAACCTTTAAACATAGTTTAAAAATGAGATTTCAAAACTGAATATTTCACTACAGCTTTGAGGTGGTTTGAAAAATGCGAAAAATTAACGTTTCCACATGGATCTTTACCTCTTCTCTGCATTTGATTTTTTAAACAATCCAAAACAGCTTGGTGAGGTCAGCACGGTGTGGCAAATCGTTTCGATTGACTCAAATTTGTATTTTGCCATATGAAGAATAAAATCTGTCAAAACCTTCCTCAAAGCTCTGTTTCCAGATGGGTTTCAATCACCCTTTAGATGTCGTTTGCTAAATGTACAGCATCCTTCCAGGCCGTATCTTGTGTTTTGCAGCCTTTTGTCGTCCCTTTGAGAAGGTGAAGTAGCAGCAAGTCAGGATGCTGTACCCGCTCCTAAACACACAGATGAGAAATGGAAGATTTTTGTAAAAAATTTTCCCACTCACTGTTTGTTAGCCTTTTTGTTTTGTCCTTGTGTCCAAAATCGATTGCCTTTGCATTGATTATACCTTAAAATTTCTTCATGGAGGCTGAAAGGAGGTCGAGAACGTTTTTTGCTTTTATTTTGATCTTCGTAGCAGCTGTTTGCTTTTCAAAATAGGTATGTTTGTCGCAGAGATTTTTTTCTGGCTGCTTCGTCCAAAGCTGTGGTTTCAGAAGGGCTTTGGACATCAGGGCAGAGGTGGTGCTGGCAGTTCTTTGCAGCAAGATGAACTCTCACATATTTGATTGGGTTTTAAATCCAGAGAAAGATTTTTGGGGGAAAAATATTTGGAAGCTCCCACCCTGAATTTGCTGCAGCAGCCTGGTGCAGTCTTGGGTGGGGATGACCACGTAGAAGAGGGAGAGGACCTTACTCTTCTTTGGTTCATCCACAAGAGGCTTGAGATCTAGCTTGGACTGACCCAAAGTCAGGTCCCTTCCTGTCCCTGAGCCCTAGCTAGGCTGGTCACGGCCAGGTTGGAAGACCCCCTACCCAAACCTGGATGTATCCAAACCTCCCCATGGATGCCCATCACTGGGCAAGCCCTGCCCCGCCCCAGGATGGCATGGGGCCAGGCAGGAGCATGGCACCATGCATCCATGGGGCTTGGCAGCCCATCACTTAACAGCAGGGCACAAATTCTTAATAAGCTGATGCACCACAGAGGAAACCCCACCAACATGACATGGCTTCATCTGCTTGTGGTGCCTTCATCTGCTCGAAGGGTTTGTCTGCAGTTCAGGGCTTTTGGTGTCTCTCATAGCTGGTCTGGGATGCACCAGCAACTCCAAGTGAATCAGGTCCTTGAGGTGAAGGGACTCTGCAGCACCACACCTGAGCCAGGTCAGACCACTTCTGAAGCCAAAGACCTGCTCTCCAACTATGTCATGCACTAGGAAAAAAGAGACTTTGGGGTCAGTAGGGCTCAGAGATCAAGTCAGCTGATGCATCAGCTCTTTCTGCCTTTCACATTTTGCAGGACCTTCCTCTCTCCCTGTGCTGCCCTTGGGAGCTGATGGTGTCTTCCTTGTGTGTTGCAGACCAGCATCTCCATAGAGATCAGGTACCAGGCTCTGGATGGGACAGTGGGCACGTGGAACGACAAGGAGTTCCTGGAGACCCCCAGCATCCACTCAGAGGGGGATGGCAGGTACCCCTTAGAGACAGACAGCCTCCTCTCCGGCCATCGGCAGGGTTTGAACATCTCTCCGGGCAGATCCAACCAGCAGTCCGCAGAGAGGAGCTTCAGGAGGTAATGTGATGCTCAGCACTTGGAGCTTTGTGATGGCAGCAGGGATGGAGAGGGCTTGGCTTGTCATGAAAGGGCAGCATTGCCCCAGTACTCCTCTAATGTTCATCACGTCTCCTGGCCATAAGAAGACCCATTATCACAGTTCAGGGTAAGGATGGGCTATGTGTCCACTCACCAGCGCCAGCAGGTCCCTGGTGCTCCACCACACCTGTCCAGCACAGAGCTGAACCTTCCAGCAAATGCTGAGGTTTGTAGCATGTGGCAGATGCTGGAGAACAAATATAATTAAGTACGGATTCAGAGATGATTAAGGGTCTGGCTGTTGGTCAGGCCTCTTATTAGATGGGGTTAGAGCCATGCATGGAGTGCAGAGCCACGTGTGGGATCTTGTCTCGATGGAGCTCGCGGTGTCCCCAGGACTCAGCTGCCTTTGGGGTAGGTGTGCCAACCACACCAGTGTGGATGCTTCTGGGGTGGAAGGTAACAGTGACAGTGCCTCTGATGTGTGTCCATGTGCTGAGGGGCATCATGAGCATGCATATCCCATGGCAAGGTGGTTGGCGTAGCAGGGCTGGAGGAGAAAGCAAGGACGCTGTGGCACAGAGGAGGGAACAAGCCCTGGCACCTCCCTTGCAGCATTAATCCTCAAACACACAAGCACTTGGCTTCTCAAAGACGTTGTCAAAGAGCCATCAACAGCAGTCTGTCAGGACCTCAGTACCTCGACAGGCTTAAACGAAATCCCATTCTGAAGGCAGTGCCTGGGGAGGGGAGCCCTGCTTGGATTATCTGAGGGACCCTTCACCCTGTCATGGCAGGTGGGGACACCTCCAGTTCTTCTAGGTGTTACCAACTTGCTATTCGTAGAAGGGTCCTCAGCATCACCCTTGTGTCTTTCTGAGCTCATGGGACCTGATGCTGGATGAAAACAAGCCCAGGGACTGTACCCTTCTCTTTCTGGACACAGAGCTGCTGTAACCAGTTGCAAAGCCAGCCTGATGACTGGGATGGGTACAGAAGGCTCAGGACTGGGAACAGTGCAGCCGGTTTTCCACGGGGATTAAGTGCAAGCTGGGACCAGTCCTGCCATGAGCTGTGGCTTATGGATGCTCAGGGCTCAGTCCTTGCTGGGAGGAACAGCCCCTCTACCACCTCACTTGTAGCCACGAGGCCAAGGCATGGATGGACAGTGAGACCCCATCACGGGTGCTTTGAACTCCGTGCTCAAATCCTCACCCAGCTCGTCAGACAAGAAAAGAGTTTTGCAAATGTGAAACCACTTGTGTGTTAACATATTGGGTTCATGGGCTGCTAAGACAGATTTTCAGGCACCTTTACAGAGTTTATGTAGTTGTGTTCTCCGTGGTAGTGGCTTTGTCTGTCGGTCTCCACACCAGTAGCTCTTGAATCCATTGGCCTCTTTCAGTTAGAAGACAGGAGACATCAAAGTCCTGAACTTGCTAAAAGTCTCATGGAAGGAGGGAGATGGATAAAGGAGCGAGACTCTGAAAGTGGGACAGGCAGAGAGTGCAGGCAGCCCAGGCAGAGCTGGGTCCTCAGGTCACCCACCGCTCTCCTGGGATGAGCACAGCCCTTGTCCGAGGTGTCCCAAAGGTGTACAGCCCTTGTGTTTCCAAATCCACAAGGAAGCCCAGCCAGGAGGTCTGAATCCAAACAGACCCCTGGGAATTAGCAGCTTTTTTAATGGCATTTACATCTCGGGTGCTGCTGCAGCCGTACATCCCCCACGCTGGGTTTATGCAGTTGTGTTCTTCAGCAGCGTTTGATTTCAGTCTGGATTTAGCACTTTATTGTGGCCATATAAGGGCAAAATTTCTTTTTCCCCATGGCGCGAGACTCAGGGAAGATATCTCCAGTCGCCCGCATCACTCCTAGGCAGTTAATTAACAGTGTGAATTGGGCTGAAACCTGTGAATTTTCAAGCAAATTGGAAGTGCAGATTCGTTTCCCAGCTCAGTGGACCGCGGTGGTGCTGAACAGGGAAGATGCTGAAGGATTTAAAAGGCAGATGGCAGGGCAGCGCAGCAGGCAGAGCCCAGCTTGCGGAGTGGATTTCACAGAATCACAGAACGTTCGGGGTTGGCAGGGACCTCTGTGGGTCACCCAGTCCAACCCCCTGCCCAAGCAGGGTCACCCAGAGCAGGGGGCACAGCACCGTGGCCAGGCGGGGCTGGAATATCTCCAGAGAAGGAGACTCCACAGCCCCTCTGGGCAGCCTGGGCCAGGGCTCCGTCACCCTCAGAGGGAAGAAGTTCTTCCTCGGGTTCAGCTGGAGCTTCCCAGGCTTCAGTTTGTGCCCGTTGCTCCTTGTCCTGTCGCTGGGCACCACTGCAAAGAGCCTGGCCCCGTCCTCCTGACCCCCACCCTGCAGATATTTAGAGGCATTTCGAAGGTCCCCTCGCAGCCTTCTCTTCTCCAGGCTGAACAAGCCCAGCTCCCTCAGCCTCTCCTCGTAGGAGAGGAAGAGTCTTTCTGTCTGTCAGCCCCGTATTATGGGAAACCACAGTCCTGCCTGCACCACGTGGACTTGGGAGATGCAGGCAGCATGGTGGGAACATGACTTTGCTCTCACCAGAGACATAATTAACGCCACACGGCTGATTCACTGCCCGCAGCTGGCAGTCGGATCAATCAAGGCTCTAGATTAGGTCTCCAGGGACTGTAAAGTAAATCTAAGCTGACCAGCTCAGCTGGAGGGTGAGGACGGCCACATTCAGCCTGATGGATCCCACCCAGGGGCAGTTTTTAGTGGGAGGCTCGTGGTTTGCTGAGCATCCCTGCCCAGGTGCGTGGAGGTGCCTCGTGGCTGAAGGCTGCCGAGCTGTGCCGGCTGCACGCAGGCAGCGCTGAGCAGAATGACTTTTTGGGGTTGGTTTGTACGTAGTTGGTGAAAAATCCTTCCTGTCAGAGAGCTGAATAAACGTGACAGTTTATAAACAGGCAGCAGGGCCGTGTGGAGGTGGAACGCTGCTGTGGCATCTGCAAATGGTGCTGCGGCACTTGTCCTCGCGCCGCGTCTCACCCCACAGGTCAGTGGTTCTGAGCTGGTGGGAGAATGGTTCCTGGTGGTCACATATCCTTGATATGTGGTCCCTTGATATTTGGCTTCAGTTTCTCCTTCGGATTCATGGTGCTTTTGAAAAAAAATCCCATCATAGCTACAGCTTACCCTGAGCGAGGCCGAGTGATGCGGGTGGCCAAGAGAACCTCTGCAGCCCCTTCCCGTTGCTTCATAGCCCAGGCTTGCAGGAGCTGGCTGTGCAACCCTGCACTGGAAGCAAGCTTATGCACGGCTCTTCTAGAGGAGGAGAGAGAGGAGAATCTCTTAGCAAACACACCAGACAAGCAAGTCCCACTGTCCCAGATAAGTCTGGACACGGACAGTTGGGCTACAGCTGGGTTCACCTTCTGTTTTTGTCCCGGGGAGCTTCCCCGTGTCCTCTGGTTTGGAGTCTTGTCCCACAGCAGGTCATTTTGAGCACAGGGGGCCTGTCAGGTGTGGCTGTGTCTTGCTGCCCCGCACTCACCTCTGCCAACCCCAAGGGCCATGGTCACTTCAAAAAAGATGAGGAGATACTGAAGAGAGTCCAGGGGAGGGCTACGAGGATGAGGAGGGGACTGGAGCATCTCTCCTACGAGGAAAGGCTGAGGGAGCTGGGCTTGTTCAGCCTGGAGAAGAGAAGGCTGCGAGGGGACCTTCGAAATGCCTCTAAATATCTGCAGGGTGGGGGTCAGGAGGACGGGGCCAGACTCTTTCCAGTGGTGCCCAGCGACAGGACAAGGGGCAATGGGCACAAACTGAAGCCTGGGAAGTTGCAGCTGAACCCGAGGAAGAACTTCTTCCCTCTGAGGGTGATGGAGCCCTGGCCCAGGCTGCCCAGAGGGGCTGTGGAGTCTCCTTCTCTGGAGATATTCCAGACCCACCTGGACAAGGTCCTCTGCAGCCTTCTCTGAGTGACCATGTTTCGGCAGAGGGTTTGGACTGGGTGACCCACAGAGGTCCCTTCTAACCCCCAACCTTCTGTGATTCTGTGATTAACGTCACCACCACTACTCTTACCGAGGAGGGAAAGCACTCACGTTCTCTGTGTCACCACCCTCGCAGGATGGAAGAGGACGAGATGTATTACCACAGCGAAGACGAACTTTTGGGAGAAGGGGACACCCTTAGCCAGGGATCCCTCAACACGAGGTAGGGAGCCGGCCAGCACCCACTTGTGCTGGTGGCAGTGAGGTTTGCAGTGCTGTGATGCTCCTACCTTGTCCCTGTGGATGTCCCACAAGCATTGCCCGTGGATTCCCATTTCTCAGCTGCAGGAGAGCTGGTGAGGAGAAGTGATGGAGCAGTTGGAAAAGCGTCCTTGGAAAGGATGCCCAGGAGGGGTGCTGGGATGGAGAAAGGGCCTTGGGGTGGGGCTGCAGCTGGGGTACTGCCTCACCCTTGAGGGCCCTTCCTTCTCCAGGTCCCACCACACGTCAGGCAGTTACCCACAGAACCAGAGCTCAGCCGTGGCCAGCACGTGGGGAAGAGTTCCTGCTGATGTGCATGAGGATCTGTTTTCTGTTTGCAGTGGCTTTTCTTGCAGTGCGGTGCTGTGGGTTGTTCCAGAAAGAGTTTGGGGAGGAGCTGCAGCAAAGGGAAGTTCAGGTAAAACCCAGGGGCCAACCTGATGGCTCTGAGAGCAGCTCAGCCAAAGGAAGGAGCATCCTGGGGGAAAATGCTCAACTTGTGTGGGTCCAGTGACGGCAGAAAGAGCATGAGGGTGGTTCTTCCTACACACAGCTCTGATGGGGAGCTCATTTCTCATGGTAGCTCCCCATGCAGTCTGTCACCAAGTGCCTCAAGCTTCACTAGCATGAAGATATTGACTTTCCATCATGGGAATTTATGGCCACATCTGTACTGGTAAATACCCCAGTCAAGTTTCATTAATTAGACAGTGCCAGTCCAAGCACCTGAAGCACCCACAACCTTAACAAATTTTTAGGACAATCTTTGAGAGGGTTTTGGCTGCCCAGTACTGCCCCAAATGTAGGGTCAGGAGGTGCAACAGCCACTGGCCAGTCCCTAGGAGCAGGTTAGGGATTGCCCATCCAAACCATTACCATGAGTATGATGCTTGCCAGGCAGTTTGGCTTCAAAGGCAGGGACTGTCCCCCTGAGCTTTTATTTTCATAGCTGTAGCACGTGCCCAGTCAGCAGGACACTCACATCTGTTCCTGCACGTGCCCCAGGCTGTGGATGCGTCTGGGATGTCTGGGTGCCTGGAGATGGAGAGACAGTTGCCTCTGACAAGGCTGCTGGATGACTGGGAGTCCCCCAAAAGCTCAAATGCCACTTGGGTCAAGCCCAGATGCGGGGGCCATCCCTCCACACGTTGGATGGGGCATTGCTGTGCAATTCCTGCAGCTTCCCCTGGGTACCACTGCTCGGTGTGGGGACTGAGATGTGCAGCCCTGCTGTGCCACCTCGACCTTTGGACCTGGACACACTGAGGAAGCCAGATTCAATGCCAGGTGCAGCTCCTGCCTTGTTTTCAAGTTTTGGGTCAGGTTCGGAATGAGCTGCTCATCATTTTGGCACAGGACAGCCAAAAATCACAATTCTGCAAGGCAGCAGTGAGATACGCTGTAGTGATAAGGGGAGAGAAACCCCGGGTCTGACTGGGTGGGAGTTCAGCTCCTGTCCCTGGAGATGCTTAAGTACAAGCTGGATCCACATTCGAGGAAGGGTTTGTGGTGAGCTGATCCCCCCTGGGGAAGAAGTTGGACTTGAAATCTTCTCAGCAGCACTTTTGCCTGTCATTCTGTGTGTCTCCCCAGTCTGTTTCCATCCTCTGTGTCCCCCGGGGGAGGCTCAGAATCCAAATGAAGGCAGCGGAAAGACCTCCCTGGATTTCCACAGCCTTTCTGTCAACACTGTCTCCATCGCAAAGCTGTTTACCTCCTCTCCTGGCTCATTAGGGACATTATTTTGTTATTCAGCTGATTCTCTTTCCTGAGGGGATGCAGGGGGGAGGAAACAAACAGACCTTGAAATGGGAAAAGCAGCAGCAACAACACGGAATGTATAAACAGGGCTGGGCTTGCCAAGTGCTTCTCGTTCGCTTGCAGCCGAAGAGAGGTGCCAGCGATGCTGGCGAGACACGGGTTGGAAACCTGTGCTGGCAGTGGGGATTATATCAGAGTTATTTGCAGCCAGGTTCAGTCCCTGTGCTGCCAGGAGGAGACACACACCTTGGAGAGAAACACCAGATTTGCTCTTGTAACCACCCCGTGCCCAGAGCAACAACTTCAGTTCATAAAAGATGTTTGCACAAGGTGAATTCTCGTGTTTTCTGGACAAAATCTCAGGTGAGGGAATAAGGCGGGGGAGGCAGAAGCTTGTACGGGGTAAATACATCACCCAAAGGGAAGCACAGGAACGGGCTGGGCTCTGACACAATAAAAGGCAGAAAAAACTGTAGAGCATAGTCACGATTCGCTGCTGCAGTCAAGGAGGTGTCCAAACCCCTCGTCCGTGCTGGGCAGGGGTTGAGGAGTGGCCCCCTGAGCATCACCACAGCTGGATGCCACGGAGCAGAGAGGTCAAGCGAGGCCCCTCTGCTGCCAGCATCCCCATCGCTGCCACCGCCCCTCCACTGCCAGCACCTCCATTTGCCCGGCCAAGCCAACAGCCAGGTCAGGGCATGGATCCACCCGGCAAAAAAAGCCAAACAGAAAATAAATAACTGCTCTGGGCCTTTATTTATTTGTTTTTCAAAACTGAATCACTTCCAGTTCACAGTGGGACCACACGCTGACCACCAAGCTGGCTCCAAACCTTGCACCACCTTTGCTGTTGACTCGTAGCCTGAAACTGGCTGAGCTCCTGCCTGGAGTCAGACTTTGCGTTTTTGCGCAGAAGCTCCGACCTTTGTGCAGGCAGATGTGAAAGTCTGGCCAAGTTACTGGCCAGGGTCACCTGCCTCCAGTGGCTCAGAGGTGGGGAGGTCCTTCTGTCCAGGGCTGTCGGAGGAGGTACCCAGTGCTCTAGGGAAAGCTGGTGGGGATGTCTGGGACGTTATGGTTACACAGCAGTGAGCAAGGGATGCCAGGTCTTCCATCTCCGCTAGTTTGTGCTTTGTCATAGAATCATCAACCACAGACTGGTTTGGGTGGGAAGGGACCTTTCCAGGCCACCCAGTCCAACCCCCTGCCATGGACAGGGACATCTCCAACCAGATCAGGGTGCTCAGAGCCCCATCCAATCTGACCTGGAATGGTTCCAGCAATGGGGCGTTTCCCACCTCTCTGGGCAACCTGGGCCAGGGTCTCACCACCCTCAGAATAAACAATTTCTTCCTTAGATCCAGTCCAAATCTCCCCTCTTTCAGTCTAAAGTCATCACCCCTTGTCCTATCACTCCATGCCCTTGTCAAAAGTCCCTCTGCAGCCTTCTTGTAGGCCCTTTCAGGTACTGGAAGTCTGCAATAAGGTCTCCCCAGAGCCTTCTCTTCTCCAGGCTAGACAGCCCCAGCTCTCTCAGCCTTTCCTCACTGCAGAGGTGTTCCAGCCTCTTATCTCCTGTATCTCCCTTAGCAAAAACTAGATCTGAAAGCCCTGTCGCGACGCGCGTTGTGCAGGGACCACCCTGCCCTCAGCATTAGGAACAAATTCTTAAGGGATGGCCATTTCCTCCCATAAAGTCCCAGCAGAATTCCTGGCATCCAAATTCAGATGTAAAGCTCTTTTTGCTATTTTTTCCTCCGTGACAAGGAAAAGTACCCAAAGGCCTGGAGCACCTCCCCAGCTTCCCATTAATGATCCAGGCAGAGGCAAATAGCACACCGAGAAATCAGGCTGCAGTCAACAGACCTGCAGGAAGGTTTGTTGGAGGCTGCTGCCTCACTGGAAATATTCTTCTTAAAACATAACCGTGCTTCCTGATGGCTTGACCCTTGCCTGCTGATGGATCTTCTGGGAGCCTGGGCTTATTCTCTGGTTGCACACATGGTGCTTTCGCGCAGTGACAGCATCATTATTGGCATTTAACCTTGCCAAGACTGTGAACCAGTTAGTATCAGCATAGTCCAACTCCACCTCTGGTTTTTTTCCACCCCCCTGGAAGAGCTTGTATTATTTGCCATCCAGATATGTGACAACTTTTCTTACGTGCCTTCCCAGGCTCCCTCAACATTAAACAGAGACCAATGGGGCATCTTCACAGGTCGTTTGTCCCCCTCAGACCCAAGCCCAAGGCGGGTGGAGGATCCCTCATCCACTCTTCACAACACTTCTTCATGCGGGCTTCAGAGAGAGCTCCTGTGCTCATGACACTCTGTAGACCAAAGGAGCTGGGGGGGGAACGGAGAGGTCCTGCAGGACGTCATGGCTGGAGCACCCTCGCCAGGCACAGCATGGCCAGCTCCGTTTTTTTCTGATATCTCCAGTTAGTTTGGCAGCTCTAGTTGTTTTGGCAGCCAGGAACAAGGACTCTTGGTGCCCTGCATTAGACCTCCAGCAGAGGAGATGGGCTCATCTAGACCTCATGGCTCTCTACAGCTTCCAGAGGAGGGGAAGGGGAGAGGGAGGTGCTGAGCTCTTCTGCCTCGGATTCAGGAACAGGATGCATGGGAATGGTCCAAAGCTGCACCAAGGGAGGTTCAGACTGGACATTAGGAAGCATTTCTTTATCAAGAGGGTGGTCAGACATTGAAACAGGCTTCCTAGAGAGGCGGTCGATACCCCAAGCCTGTCAGTATTTAAAAGGCATTTGGACAATGCCCTTAATAATCATAGAATCATAGAATCATGAAGGTTGAAAAAGACCTCTAAGATCATCAAGTCAACCCAACACCACCATGCCTGATAAACCATGTCCCGAAGCGCAATATCTACGTGTTAGAATCTCCCCTCTTTTAGTTTAAAACCATTACCCCTTGTCCTATTGCTACAGGACCTGCTAAAAAGTCTTACCCCAGACGTGGTGACCTGGTTCAACTCCCATCTTTGCAAATGACCTTTCCTATGATCTAAGTAATCTTCCTTCCTTGCTCTGCATTTCTTTCACCCTGTTCCCAGCTTTGAGACCTGGTGGTCTCCTTTTCCACCTGGTCAGTCTGCTGGGACTCAGACATCCCCGAGACGGTTCAGCCCAGAGGACATGCAGCACTGGCAGGTCTGCTAGCAGAGGTACAGCCCTCTCCAGCCCCAGCAGAGCCAGCATGGTCTGGGGCAGCCCTGCCACCTTCCCGTGGAGCACAGCAGTGCCCCAGCCAGCAATTCTTCATCATGGCTTTTGGGGATTGTGCACTAGGGCTTCATCTCATGCTGCCAGCACCAGAGGAAACAGATCCATCTACATCAGCACAGGGTCCACACGCTGCATTTGATCCAGCTCCTGCAGAGCCAAGTTGAGGTCTCTACACCAGGTCCCACCATGCAGGTGACTGGGCTTCGGTGCTCCCAGCAGATCAAAGCCCTACCAAAGCTGAAACCCAGCAGTAAGTCTCTGATGACCATTTCTCACTGTTCATCTTTTCCCATGTGGGCTGCCTCTGGGTTTTGCATGTGAGTTTTTTGTGGCTGGGCAAGTTGGCAGCTGGTTGGAAATGAGACAAGGAGAAGGCAGCTGGTACCAGTGAGGAGGCAGAAAGCCACTAGCACCCCAGCTGAAAAAGCCCCTGGCGAGATCATCAAATCATTGAATCATTAAGGTTGGAAAAGACCTCTAAGATCATCAAGTCCAACCATCACGCCAACACCCTCATGCCTGCTAAACCATGTCCCCAAGTGCCACATCCACACGGTTTTTGAACCCCTCCAGGGATGGGGACTCCCCCACGGCCCTGGGCAGCCTGGGACAAGGTCTGACCACTCTTCCAGTGAAGACATTTTTCCTGATCTCCAGTCTAAACCTCCCCTGATGCAACTTGAGGCCATCGCCTCTCATCGTATCGCTGGTTACTTGGGAGCAGAGACCAACCCCCCCTCACTGCCCCCTCCTGTCAGGGAGCTGGAGAGAGCGATGAGGTCCCCCCTCAGCCTCCTCTTCTCCAGACTGAACAGCCCCAGCTCCCTCAGCAGATTTGTTCTCCAGCCCCCTCCCCAGCCTCGCTGCCCTGCTGTGGACATGCTCCAGCCCCTCCAGGTCCTTCTTGGAGTGAGGGGCCCAAAGCTGAGCACAGCACTCGAGCTGCAGCCTCACCAGTGCCCAGTACAAGGGCACGATCCCCTCTGGCTCCTGATGGCCACACCATTGCTGGTACAAGCCAGGATGCCGTTGGCCTTCTTGCCCACCTGCACACACTGCTGGCTCCTGCTCAGCCGGCTGTCGACCAGCACCCCCAGGGCCTTCTCCGCCGGGCAGCTCTCCAGCCGCTCCTCCCCAAGCCTGGAGCATCGCGTGGGGTTGGTGTGACCCAAGGGCAGGACCCGGCACTTGGCCTTGTTGAACCTATGTTCATGCAGTCAGCCAGGGTGGGGTGAGGGCAGGACTTACCAAGGGAAAAGCAGCTGGTAACTTATCTTACCTCCTTTGAGGCAGCACTGGGCACAGCACTGACCCAACACAGCCTTTTCCAGCCTAAACATCTTTTCTCTTTGAGCAAATTCACCCCAAGCAGAAGGGAGGAGGGGAGGAAGGAGGTCAGGGTGGAGGGGACCAGTTCACTTCCATCCTAGTGTGGAGCTCGGCCAGCCAAATAACCACAGAAAACCAGCCTGGGTCATGCACAGATCCTGCAGGCACATGGATTTCCAGTGCAGGGCAGGTGTGGGTTTTCAGACATGCATGGAGTGGTTTGCTGTGCTGGTATGTTCTGAAGTTCTTCCTGTACTGAAGCGAATCATCCTGGTTTTTAAAATGCTGACAACAATGGAAGAGCCCTCTATCTTTGTATCACAGTGGGTTTTTTTCTCTCTCTCTGTAAATGCCCTAGCCTTGGAGATGATGGAGAAGAAGAGCACCACACTAGGTAAATACCCACACCAGCCCTGCTCAGACAGTGGTCCTGAAATCATAGAATCATGGAATCATAGAATCATAGGTTGGAAAAGACCTCTAAGTTCATCGAGTCCAACCATCCACCCAACACCATCATTCCTACTAAACCATATCCTGAAGTGCCACATCTACACGTTTTTTAAACACCTCTGCAGTGCTGAGACTTGTTCAAAGTCTTGCTCTCCAGAGAGCACTTCCTTAAATCCAGGCTTAAACGTCAAAACTTGGAGACCCAGATCTGTCAAGTCTAGATTCATGTGTTTGTCTGGGGCTCGGAGGCTTGAACCCCACTCACCCTATGCAGCACCCATATGATGAAGAAAGCCAGGGCACAGGGGGTAGCACCTTCCCAGCTCTTAGGTCATTAGCATGGTCCCTACCATGGCTTTGGCTCCATATATGCCTGGGGTAGTTTATCACAGCACAGGGACTATGATACGATAGAGCAGGGACCACCCCCAACAAACAGCCTGGGTGTAGTCAGTGGAGAGAAGGGACTTTCTCTGTACAGACACAAGCTGTGTCATGGCCAGAGAATGAGCCTTGGCGCATTTGTTTACCCATATAGACTTAACCTTAGATTCCCTCTGTGATGGGCGTTTCCAGAGGTGGTTGAGGGAGAGCGGGGATCCTGCTGGACTGCCAAAATTTGGGTGGGATAGGGCTGTGCATGTCACGGCTCCTGACCGTCTTGAAACTGAGATCCCAGGAAGCATCACCTGATAGCTGTTGACCTTGAAATATTCATGGGCAGAACTCTGCAGCCGAAAGCAATCTGGTCATGGTCAATTATTGATTGAGTCTTTTCTTGTGTGTGCCCAGTGGATCCAAGACATGTCTGACTGGGTTCAGACCTCCGCCTGCCACTAATTAACCCTGCAGGTCACTTGCTCCAAAGCTGGGGTCATTGCCAAGCACTGGAGTTGAACTTGGTGATGAAAATACCCATGGCAGGAGGCTGGGAGAGGCAGGACTCCCTGCTTCTGCCAGGCCTGGGCACCTCCCTGGTCAGTTTGGGCTGGTCAACAGTGCAAACACATTTTCTTGGCACTATTGCTGCTCACGGTGGCTTTCCAGAGTTGCTGTGGCTATGGAGAGGTAGAAATTAGGTAGTGCTGTGAGGTGCATCCCAGCACCATACTGCTTGGCCCTAGGAAGCTCAGCAAGGCTTCCTGCTATGATCCCAACCTTCCTAGTTTGCCCCTATAGTCAAGGAAGGAGGAACCTCCGAGGGGATGGTTATGCACATAGGATCTGACTCAGCCTTTGGATGTGTGTGTTCTCCATCCTTGGCTGTCGTAGAAGACTAGTGTAGACAGGTTCATAGCCTCTGTGTCCAAGTACAAAAGGAGGGTCCAAAATTGCTAACTCAGGTGTGGCATTTGGGCACACATCTTAGGGGTGTCACACACTAGACCATTGCCTCCATCAGCATAACCAGGCAAGCAACAAGGTCCTTTTCACCCTGAGCAAAGTGAAATGATCTCCCAAAAACTATCAGCCCCTGTCCTTTTTGCAACCCTTCATTAAACTGCTGAGAAAAAAATGCATCCAGAGGACCCTGAAAAGCAGGAAAAGGGCTAGGAAAAGGTGTTCAAAGCAATGGCCTGGGTGCTGCTCCAAGTCCCAAGACAGAGCCTCCAGCAGCGTTGGATATTTCTGTTAGCACCTGTGATCTAGATTGACCCAAAACTGTTCCAGTGTAGGAGATCTTCCAGGTCTAGCAGGAGCAACGGGTGATGCCGGCTGCTGGGGTGGTGGCATCTCTTATGCCCTGTGCCAGAAGTTCTGATCCTGTCACCAGCCAGCTTATTCCTAGGGACACTGTGAGTGGAGCACCCTAGCCTGGGTGCACACAACTGAAGTTACCAGCCATCATCTGTCTTGGAGCACCCTGTGGCAGGGAGCTGTGGCTTGGACACACCACCACCCATCCCTGGAAAGGATGTCCCTGCACTCACCAGGTCCATGCTTCCCTTGCTGCTGGTGGGTTGCTTTCAGAAGCCTGACTCTGGTATTATTTTTTTTCTCTCTCTCTTTCTCTTCGGTGCCTCACTCAGGATTAAGTTTAACGATGGATACAAGTCAGTAGCAAGGTACCAAAATGTCATGACTGGTGGGATCTTGGCTTTTTTTTTTTTTGGGGGGGGGTGGGTGGCGGTTGTTCTCATCCCAACCCATCCCAGTCACTGCACTTCCCATGAATACGTGAATGTCCAGGCATAAAAACACCCAGGATATCTGGGGTACAGCCCAGTCTGGTTTGAGCTCCCAACCTTCCTTATTTCAAATTAATTCCCAAATCTTAAGCCAGGAGAGCCGGGTATGTAGTCCAGACCTGGGTGAAGCCAGTGGTTCACGCACCAGCATCACAGCACTGCATCTCTGCAAGAGCAGGACAGCACATGTGAGTGCTGGAAGATGGGGCTGAAGCCTGCAAGGGAGGAAGAGCTGTATGGTAGCACATGAGCCCTGTGTTCCAGGAGCTTTCTGTGGGACCCAGCCACACCTACAAACCTCCTCCATGTCACATTGCAAAGGAGAGGCAGGTCCTGTGGTCCATCTACAGCCAAATCCGACAAAATATGATGATGATCACACCATCTGTAGTGCTAGTGGGCTCCCAAAGGCACAGTGGATAAGAATACAACTGTATAAGTAAATTTAGCTGGCATGGGTGAGTCCAGGACAATGATCCCAGTCCAATCCATCCCTGCAAGTCTGTTCTCCATTGCTGCTGCTCATTATCTGGGGGGAGGTGGAGAAGATGCAGAAGAAACCTGCAGAAGACAGCTGTCCTGCCACTGGCAAGCAGGACTTGGTGGTGGCAAGGAGCTGTAGGACAATGTCTCCTCTGCACCTCACCACACCGAGCTGGCCAAGGCCAGAGTGGGACCTTGCCCTCTGGAGTGCAAAGCACTGAATGAAGCTTCTCGGGATCAGCCCAGGAGGATCCTCCCACGAGGTGGTGGCAGCCGTCAGCCCCTTCCCCTGTCCTGGCCAGGTGCCATGGGTCATGGGGGTGGGGTACATCTGTTTGGGTGGGTTTGTTTCTTCCTCACATTCATCCTCCTGGCTGTGTCTCTTCCAAACAGCGAAGACCCTGAAGATCCCAGGTACTGGGCATGGTAGCCCTGCTTCGCTCAGGCCCTGCGGACATGCTGTGTGCATGCATGTGACATGCGTGTTGGCGTACCAATCCCTGCATGGTGTTTGGACCCAGGGAAATGTCCTAACTGCTTCCTGCCCCCTCCTTCATGGGAGGAAGAGCTTTCTCATGTTCACTCCATCCCCTCCTCCCCAAAGAGCAGGGCTTCTTTGTACTTGGTCTACTTTCCCCTGTGCCCACCAGGGACATGCTTCCTTCTGTTCAGGAGCCTTCCAAAGGAGCTTTGAGGATAGTATTTGTCTGTCTGCCTAGCTATCCATCCATCCATCCGTCCATTCATCCCAATGCAGTTCTCACCATCCACCAATCTGTCCATCTGTCCATCAGTCCATCTCAGTACAGCCCTATGCATCCATGCATCTCATTGCATTTCTTTCCATCCATCACTGAAATTCTGACCATCCATTCATCCATCCATCCATCCATCCACCCACCCGTCCGTCCATCCATCCATCCATCCATCCATCCATCCATCCATCCATTCATTCATCCATCCGTCTGTCCGTCCATCCATCCATCCATCCATCCATCCATCCAGTCATTCATCCATCCGTCTGTCCGTCCATCCATCCATCCATCCATCCATCCATCCATCCATCCATCCATCCATCCATCCATCCATCCCATCCATCCATCCATCCATCCATCCATCCATCCATCCCAATACAGGTCTCTCTATCTGTTTGTTCACACCAGTGCCATTCCATCTACCCACGCATCCATCTTCCTGTGATATTATCTGTCCACCCATCTATGTATAACACCAGCCAGCCCAGTGTCATATGATTTATCCATCCATGCTCTTCTTCCATCCGTTGTTCTAACTTGTTTGTGCAGGCTCACTTCTCCCTTCTCATCCCAGCACCACCAGTACTGACACTACCTCTGCACCCAGTTCCCTGGATGCCAGAGGGTTAGGAATCCCCTTTGCAGCAAGATCTCCCTCTGGCATGCTTGCAAGTTGGGTCTCGGTGATTGCTTGGTGCATGTTGCTCATGGGGGTTTTGAGGGGAGAAGGTGGGCAAGGGTTTTTGTCCCTGCAGCAGGACGAATTGTGTCTGAATGAATTGCTCTTTGTGATTGCAGAGCTAAGGCTAAGGGGAAAGAGAAAAGACACCTCGTGTTACCATTCAGGTACCCTGACCCCCTCCACCCCTGCTTGAGCCCAGGCTCACTTCCCAGCTCCAGCCCTTCTCAGCAGCGTTACTGCATCCCCCTGAAATGGCTGCAGGGCAGGACCTCAAGTCCATCTGTGCTAGTGAGAGTGCTTAAGACCAAGTTGTTTGAAGGTGTAAGATGAGAATTCTTTGGTGGTGCCACTAATAGGAAATCTGTGCCCTTTTCTGGCACCCAGAGCCCAACCCGTGGCTGTCTGCAGTCAGAGAGGCACCTTTTGCAGTGAAGGTTGGAGGGAAAGAGGGGCGAGGGATAAAGGAGGGGAGGGAGAAAGGGTTAATCTGGTGTTAGCTGCTCCACCAGCCCCTTGGGGAAGGCTCTGTGGACCTCCCACCTAGTGCAATCAGCTCGTTCACCTAGGCACTGAAGATCCGAGTGACCAGGACCCACAGCACCATGCATTGCTGCACTGGGAGCCAGGAGAGCAGAGTTGCCGGAGGAGGGAGATGCTCAGAGCAGGAGGGCAGCCAAAGCTACTTTCTTGCATCCCTTGTCCAGGACACATTTACACCAGCGAAGTGAAAAGGGGAAGGATGCAGGAGCAGGCACTGCCCTGTCCCACCCCCCCAAAGGATGCTGCTCCCCATCCTGGCATGGGAGGGACCAGACGCTCTGGCACTCCCAGGGCAGTTTGGATGGGCACTGGTGGGGAGCAAGAGGTTTCCAGCCCAGTTGCAGTGGGGAAGGGTCTTGCACCAGTGAGTTGCTCGGGGAGATGCAGCTGCTGGTCCCTACAGCCACGCAGAGGGCTTGTGCCTTCAGAGCCAGCCAAACCAGCCATGCTCGGGGTGAGGTGGTGACGAGCCGTGGCTTTGCAGGGAGCTCGGACCACACGCATGAGCTGCAGGAGAAAGCATGGAGTGATTTAAAACCTCTCCCCGCACTGGGCAGGGGCAACAGGGCAGCTTTTACAATGCAGATGAACCAGCTGAGCTGCTGGCACTGGTGTTTTCTTGCTCCCGTGACAAGCTCAGCTGGCAAGGGAATAATTTCTGCTGGTTTGCTCTCAGAGCAAGTGTCGGTGCAGGGAAAGAGCAGGACTGCTTGTTTCAGAAGCAGCTTCTGGATGGATTTCCTTGGCCGTTTTCCAGCCCAGGCTCCAAGCTGATCCCTGCCCATGAACTGGAGGACCCTCTGCTCTTCCCAGACTCCCACCCAGCGCTGGGTCCTGCCTCCTGTCTTGTGCTGGAGCTGGTCTTCTGGACTGCATGTCTCTAGAAACCCATCCAGCAACGCAGTAAACAAAAATGGTTTTTCTGGGTGGTTTTCCAGCAGATCAGTGTACAGGGAGCTGGAGGTCCCTGCTCTGCAGCCATCCTCCTCCTGTCTCATGCCCTCAGCACAGACATGGCCATGGGGTGGAGTAGCAAGCTGTAATTAAAAACCAGCCCTCCTAATTACTTTCTAGAGCTGGTTAATTGCTTTCTCCTCCCCACTTTGCTGATGCATAATTGGGGAGATTAGCCAGGGAAGAAGTAGTGACTGGGGAGGAAAACAGGGAGGCAGGACCCAAACAGAGAAAAGCAGGAGCCGTGAGAGAAGGGAAGCAGGTTCAAAAAGCCAGAGAGCAGAGACAGAGCAGGCATCTGAAAAGCAAAACGGGCAGGTGAGGAGTCGGTGATTCTGTGTGGTGTCAGGGCAGGAGGATGCAGGGTCAGTCTGGGCAGGGGTGAGGACACCCAGCTCCAGCCCATCTCCTCCAGCTGGGCCCTTGCTGGAGGGAGGGTATGAATACGCCTTTGCGGGAGGATAAGGAAGACCACTCACCTCTACCAAAAAGTAGAAGCAGCCTTGTCTCCTGTCCCAGTGGTATCTCCGGTCTGTGCAGGTACCCACTCACATGGGTGCGTGCACAGCTGTAGGGGCTTTACTGGTCCCATACAGGCACCTAGTGAGTGTCCATCACCTCCAGGTCCTCGTGCTGGGAGTTGTGGTTCCTCCAAGCCCCCTAGCCTAGCTGAGGGCAACAGAGAGATGCCACATGCCTAAATCACAGATGTGGGCAGGACGGGGGGAGTTGGGGTCAGCCCTGATGAGGAAGGTTGCCTGTGACCACAGCCCAGGGAGGGGGCACTTGGAGGACTCGTGAGGAGCAGGCAAGCTGCAAAAGGAAGAGCAGCCTCTTCTGAAGTTATGGTCTGATTTGAAGCACTTGAAGTGCACTGAAGCTTTTTTGCCTTTTGTTCCCTTGATGCTTGGCCACCGGCTCCAGCAAAGGCAAAGAGAAGACGAAGGAGCACAAGTAGGTTTGCTCTCGCTGCTCCTTCTCCTCCTTCTTGTTTCCAGCTTTCCTAGCTCCTGTTGCAGCTGACCCGGTACATGGTGTGCTCTCCCTCTCTCTAAAGCTGAGCCTGTCAGCCATGGAGGAGCTTGGGTCTCTTGGATGTGTGTCCTGAGGCCTCAGAGCCTGCAGGGAATATTTATCTATAGCCAAAAAAAATGTGAAAGAGGCTTGGAGTGGTCCATGGTAGCACTGGAAGGGAACTGCGATATCTCAAGAGAAGCCTGGCTCCCATCAGGTATGGATGGGTCCTGGCTGGGGGCAGATTTTCCCAGCTTGGGCATGGACAGCCTGGCCAAGGCTTGGGGTGGGAGAGGGTCTAGGTGCAGGTCATCAGCAGAGGGCTGGGAAAATGGGACTTGGCACAAACTTTAGCTCCTGTGCTCACAGGTCAGGCTGCCACACCATCCACATAGATGAGTTTCTTCGGCTCCTGCCTTCCTTTCAACCCCAGCTGCTTGCATTGATGCCAGACCAGCCTGTGTTTGAGCTTTCTTCCAACAGCAGCTTCCTCAGATCTGCTGAATTTTAATCTTGAGTCTCCTGTGAGCGTAAGCTAATCTCCTGCCGTCCAGGGGACAATCCCTGCAGCCACCACAGGGCACTTTCCAGTCAGTGAGGTCTCTTCTGGCTCATATTTATTGCACTGAAGCTTAAGGACCAGTTTACACAGTATCTTACTGATGGACCCTCCTAATTCATGGTGTAAAGCGAGGAGGCAGAGATGAGTGGGGAAAGGAGAGAAATGTCTTCAAGCAGTCAGCAAGGAGAGGGTAGACTCAAGAAAAGATGGGAAGAGATCTTCCTGCACCGAGCAGCCTGGTCCTTGCTGGCTCCCCTCCCCAGTCTGGCTGCGTGGGGAGGGGCGAGAGGCAGACAGGGTCTGAGGGTTGGGGTCTTCCCCGGGCTCGAGGGCGGTGTGCGCAGGGTGGTCCCATGGGGCTGGCAGTTGGGTCTGTCCCCAGTACAGGTGGGACAACTGGAAGCTTTGTTAGCACAGGGGCGATGGAGGCAGCACCCGCCTGACACGCATAATTCCTGCAAAGAAACGAACCGTGGAAACCTTGTTCCTGGCTCCCAACTCCCCAGTAAAAAGCAATGATTAAAGTGTCCTTTTTAGCCATGAATAATTAACCAGTAACCTGCAACCGGATCTTTAACTAGAAGCTTCCCAGGAGAGAGACTGCTTCCACTTCCCTGCCCATGACTCAAAATCTGTCTGTCCCTCTGTGCTTTCCTCCTGAAGAATCACATGGGTGAAACTCTAAAGCGCAAAGCCAAGTGCTTCTGGGAACAGCAAACTAGATGGAGGATATCTGCTTCACCATCAACTGAATACAATTCATCTGCTCATTCCCATATTAGACACCAGAAAATCCAAGAGGAGAGTGCCGTGGGAGGCTGGGTGGATACTCTGATGTCTAATGCAGGTTTAAGCTTGCTCGGAGACCTGTCCTTCTTTGGCAACAGAGGCGAACTATTCACAGAATAAGAGAATCACACAATGTTTGGGGTTGAAAGGGACCTCTGTGGGTCACCCAGCCCAACCCCCTGCCCAAGCAGGGTCACCCAGAGCAGGGGGCACAGCACCGTGGCCAGGGGGGTCTTGAATATCTCCAGAGAGGGAGACTCCACTGCCTCCCTGGGCAGCCTGGGCCAGGGCTCCGTCACCCTCAGAGGGAAGAAGTTCTTCCTCGGGTTCAGCTGGAACTTCCCAGGCTTCAGTTTGTGCCCGTTGCCCCTTGTCCTGTCGCTGGGCACCACTGCAAAGAGTCTGGCCCCGTCCTCCTGACCCCCACCCTGCAGATATTTGTAAGCATTTATAAGGTCCTCTCTCAGCCTTCTCTTCTTCAGGCTGAACAAGCCCAGCTCCCTCAGCCTTTCCTTGTAGGAGAGAAGCTCCAGTCCCCTCCTCATCCTCGCAGCCCTCCGCTGGGCTCTCTCCAGTAGCTCCTCATCTTTCTTGAACTGGGGAGCCCAGCACTGGACACAGCACTGCAGATGGGGCCTCCCCAGGGCAGAGTAGAGGGGAAGGAGAATCTCCTTCGACCTGTTTGCCACACTCCTCCTAATGCATTCCAGGATTCCATTGGCCTTCTTGGCAGCCAGGGCACGCTGCTGGCTCATGGTTAACCTGTCATCCACCAGGACACCCACGTCCCTCTCTGCACAGCCGCTCTCCAGCAGGTCCACCCCAAGCCTGTACTGATACATGGGGTTGTTCCTCCCCAGGTGCAGGACCCTGCCCTTGCCCTTGTTGAACCTCATCAGGTTCCTCTCTGCCCAGCTTTCCAGCCTGTCCAGGTCACACTGAATGGCAGCACAGCCTTCTGGTGTATCTACCACTCCTCCCAGTTTTGTGCCGAAATTCACTCCCCCGCCCCCAATCTGCAGGACCCCAGTTTTGACCGTGCTGCCAAATTGGGTTGCAGTGGGCCAGCATCTGGTTTGGAGGGGAGCAGGTGAGCGGGTAGCAGCATCCTCTCCAGCGTCTCATTTTTTTAGGAAACCAAGCTAAACCCAGGCTTTGGCAAAGCGGGGGCTCTGGGTGCCACCACGCAGCCTGTGTTGGCATCTCAGGTTCTCGGGTCCTCATGTATTATTCATGTGGGGACGGTGTCAGCTCGCTGCCAGCAGCAGCTTCCCATCTGCACCGTCGGATGCCTGTTAGGAGCAGCGGAGGTGTTGGCACAACCCTTGTTTAATGCTGCAAAGACCCTGCTGTGTCTGGAGAGGAGGCTTGGCCAGGGTCTCCATCCCTGCTCGGTACCGACCTGCACGTGGGGCTCGGCCCTCGGCGCCAGGATGGATGCACCACCCTAGACGTGCCGCTGGCCGCTCTCCTGTCTCGGCTGAGCTCTTCCAGCATCTCCTCCTGGGGGAAGGCAAGTCCTGGACAGCCGGCGGGTGAAGGTAGCACCCCCAAGGGATGGGAAGGGGGAGGTTTGTAGGATGTGACAGTGCTCTCCTGGTTTGCAAAAGGTGGCAGAAGGGGCTTGGGAAGGAGCTTGGGGGACGAGAGTGAGCCACTGGACATCTGCCTCCAAAGCATCTGGGAGGGCTCCTTCCTCGTCCTTCACTGCTTCTTCCCTTCTCCTCAGCGCATACCAAGTATGCTGCCAAAATCCACCAAAATCCACTGTTTTTATTTTTTCTTCTATTCTTTTTTTTTTTCTTCTTGGTGACCTCCAGACTCCATTGTTTCCTAGATATTTGCCTCCCTGGGACTCCAGACCACCGCAATAATACCAGTAAGGGCAGTGGTGAAGGAAGGAGGCAGTACCAGAGGTTGTAACTGGGGCTGTGGAGAGCGGCAGGGAGGTGTGGCTGGGATGAGGGCATGGGGACAGCACCTGAAGTTTTATGCCACCGAAGGACCTTGTGCCCTGTGGACTCTGCTCTCCGAACCAGCTAGAGCCCAGGCTAGTCTCGTGGATATGCTTGAGGCTGTCAGGTTATTTCCTACTTCTGGGACCTCTTCTGCAGTAAAACTGTCACTGGGGACACACGAGAGGTTCCTGCCACTGATGTCCCCAGGACTTTTTCTGAGGGTCAGCTGGCAGCGAGGGGTCATCGCTCAGGGAGGGGATGGGGGTGACGCTGGCTCCCATGTGCATCCCTCTGGAAGGAGCTGGGTTGGACTGGTGCTGCTGGGAGGGGGCTCAGTGCAAGTTCCTTGGACCAGGTCCTTAATCCCAGTCTTGTTCCACGTGGCCCAAAACCAGCTTCATCCTTTTACTGATAGTGGCATCAGAGGCTTTGCTAACCAGGACCCAGCGTGTCCTCACTGCCCAAGCAAGGACCTTCTTATTTTGGGTCTTGGTACAGGACCAGCACTGTCAGTGTCTTCCCTGCAGAGTCGTACTGGCTCCAGCACCAGTTGCTCTTCAGCTTTGTTTTCCTTCCCAAGGAACCTCAGAAACTCCTGGGATAGATGCAGTGATTTTGTCTCTAACCATCCACAAGAAAACTGCCTGCATTCCAGCTCTGGGGCTGGTGGGATTTTTTTTTTTTTTCCCTTCATTTTTAAGGAATTAATTGGAAAGAAGGTAGTGTAACCGACCGTGGAGGTGTGTTGTCTTCTCAAGGGGCCACCGTGTTTGCTGGGTTTCCCGCAGCTGCTGGAAGGAAACTCAGTGGTGGAGAGCGGTCTCGGAGCAGAATTTCACAGCCTGAGCTGTTACAGCATCTGTTCATGAAAAAATGAGTTTGCAAATAGCTTAAAATTGTTACTTCCCCTGTAGCACCTCGAGGTAGATGTTTCCTGGCAGGATTACAGCTATGGAAACCTCGCCCTCATCTTTCTTCCTTCTATCCTTTGAGAAACTGCCCTTTCACTGAGGATCCTGTGAATTAATCACAGTTAGCAGAGACTGCCCTGAGGCCCAAGCATTGCTTTAGTCCCAATAAAACCTCAGCTATAAATAATTCCTCTATCTAATGCTGGCCTTCTGTCCCAGCTGAATTCCCCCCTCCCTTGGTGAAGAAGTTATCCTCCTATTCTTATTTTTCTTCCCGTTTACTCTAGGTCTGTCAGCAACCTGAAAACTTCCAGTCGTTATTTAAGACAACGAATGCATCAGGCTGGCTACAACGCCAGGACTTCTTTGGCTTGAAAAAAAAAAAATAGGGTGCAACTTCATCCTTTGGCCCTGGGCAGATGTCATCAAAGCTGAGGCCGGGCGATCCTGCAGCATCATGGCTGTCACCTGGCTCGTGGGCAGCACGTCCCAATCCTGCTGCGTCCAGGGCTGGTGCTGAGCCCTGGTAGAGAGCTTGCAGGTGAGCTCCAGGCTGGAGGTGAGCTCCAGGCTGGAGGCGAGGTTCCCCCTTGCTTGCAAGCTGGCCCAAGAACATGCCCATTAAACCTGCAAGGTTTCTGCAAAGAGCAGCACTTTCAGGTAATGGGAATTTTCCAACAACAACAAAAAATTCCCCTTCATATTTGCCACTTTCTGCTCTTGGAACAGTCACAGGTCATTGCCTTCAAGTCTCTTCTCCAGCTGTTTGCTCTTGAATATCAGAACAGAGTTATCACACGGTCTGACTTATGCTTTGTGCTGGTTTCAGGTTTACAGATGCTACGGAGTTTTTTTCTGCTGAGGTTTTCAGCTGAATCTTCAGGCTAAAAATCCACTTTACATCCAGACTCTTTGGCTTTCACCAGGGTAGCTCAGAACCTCCCACCTCATTGCAACAGCAGCGTGGGCTTGCCTCCAAATACCAGGGAACGGTCTCCTGAAAATACCTGCAGGGCTCTAATTGTGTTTAACAATCTCTGCCCTGTTGCTGGATCTGCATTGGAGAGCAATCCAGGTTGCCGTGCAGAAATCCTGTCGTATACACAAATACAGCGTTTGGTAAATCTGCTGTGCGTGTTTGTAACAAACACCAGGTAACGTGCCCAGACTGTCAAGGCACTTGTGCTTGCGTGGGCTGATTTCTGAGCCGGAGCGACAGCCCTAGCCCCACCGAAGCATTCGGAGCCAGGAGTTAAACGTCTTAAACTCGCCTTGAAATGACGGGTATTTTTAGATAGCAACTGGCAAGCTGTTTGCAAGCTACTGTTTTATCAGCCAACTCAACCCAAACTTCCCTGAGTGGATTTGCTCCCCAGTTCAAGAAGGATGAAGAGCTACTGGAGAGAGTCCAGCGGAGGGCTACAAGGATGGTGAGGGGACTGGAGCATCTCCACTACGAGGAGAGGTTGAGGGAACTGGGCTTGTTCAGCCTGGAGAAGAGAAGGCTGCGAGGGGACCTTATAAATGCCTACAAATATCTGAAGGGTGGGTGTCAGGAGGATGGGGCCAAGCTCTTTTCTGTGGTGCCCAGTGACAGGACAAGGGGCAATGGGCACAAACTGAGGCACAGGAAGTTCCGTCTGAACATGAGGAAGAACTTCTTCCCTCTGAGGGTGACAGAGCACTGGAACAGGCTGCCCAGGGAGGTTGTGGAGTCTCCTTCTCTGGAGATATTCAAGACCCGCCTGGACAAGATCCTGTGCAGCCTGCTGTAGGTGACCCTGCTTCGGCAGGGGGGTTGGACTAGATGACCCACAGAGGTCCCTTCCAACCCCTACTATTCTGTGATTCTGTGATTTGACCCCAGGCCAGACTGCAGACAGGGAGCTCAGACTGACCTGGTGCTGGTGCTCACCACGCTGGAGGGGGAAAAATCACGTTGCTGCAACGGGCTGCGGAAAAAAAATGGGATCTGCACAGGTTTGCTAGCCAGAGAGGTTATTGATTTTTCACAGCAAGGTGGTGGGACACTTTGATTTTTCGTAAATGGTTTTAGGTAACCGCCCTGGGGAGCAACTGCAGAAACTGGTCAGGAGAGATGAGAAGTCTGGGCGCAGCGGGGCCAGCAGCGGAGATGGGAGGGATGGGCATGCTGTGCTCCAGCCTTGTGTTTTATCCCAAATTGTGGCATTCTCTGTGGAAAAAAAAAAAAAAAACAAAAAAAAGAGACCCAAGACTCCAAGGCAGTGCGTTTAGCTGCGATCTTGAGTCTGCCCTGTGGCATGTTTGCAGCAGCCCCTGCTAAGTCTTTCAGCTGGTGTTTCCTCTTTTGCTTTTGAGCTGTGGAAGGCTGCTCTTCCAACCTTTAAGTTCCAGAAAACAGACTGAAAATACAGTAATTGATGGCTTTTGGTTTGTTTTTTTTTTTCTCCCTCTTCTTCTTCCAGAGCCGGGAAGGGAGTTTTTTCAGCCATGAAGCTTGGCAAGACGCGTCCGTCAAAGGATGACCATCGGAAGCAAGGTATGTTGTACCTGGGAGGAGGTTGTTCCCTGCTCCACTGCTGCTTTTTGGCTGTCCTCCACATCCCAGGAAAGCACCTGGGAGACCCCATCAAATCACAGCCTGGTTTGGGTGGGAAGGGACCTTTCCAGGCCATTCAGTCCAACCCCCTGCCATGGGCAGGGACATCTCCAACCAGATCAGGGTGCTCAGAGCCCCGTCTAACCTGGCCTTGAATGTTTCCAGGGATGGGGCATCTCCCACCTCTCTGGGCAACCTGGGCCAGGGTCTCACCACCCTCAGCATAAACAATTTCTTCCTTAGATCCAGTATAAATGTCCCTTCTTCTAGTTTAAAACCATTACTCCTCGTCCAGTTGCTACAGGCCCTGCTAGAAAGTCTGTCCCCAAAGTGGCTCACGTCGGGCACAGCGCATCAGTAACTTGGGGGTTAGACAGGGACCTTTGGGTTCTTGGGAGGAGACCTGGGGAGAGGGGCAGGAATGGATGGAGAGAGGCTCCCGCTGAAGGCTTGGCGAGATGTCACCCACCTTGTGCAACTGGGGCAACACCCGGGTGTCATGCAGGCAGCTTCCAGCTTAATTTTTAGGGATGATTTGCAAATGTGACAACGCAAAGCAGGATTTAGCCCTTGCTGGGTGCAGCTGCTGCAGGGCTGCCTGTGCCCCGGACTCGGCACCGTGGCGGGGCTGAAATCAGATGCCATTCTGGAAACGCACAAGAGGGCCAGCGATCGGAAATTCGTTGTTGTTGCCATTCAGACCAAGGGATTGGGTTTCAACGGCAAAGAAATGGGGGAATGCATGTTTGTGGGCAAGGACCAAGTGTTGCTTTAGATAGCGTTTCTGGGCAGATCTCCACTGTTTTTCTGCTAGGTTTCAGGATAGGAAAAGGGGGATTTGGCTTGGGACACCAGTGTAGGTAGAGGCACTGGCAGCCCGTGGGAAGGAATGGCATTGGAACCTGGGTGGCCTCCATCTCTCCCCAGTGCCTGGGCGTTCATCTCGTGATTAAAGCTTCACACAAGGCTGTGGGGAAAGCAGCTGGGATGCAAAGACAGGAACAAGGTGTGCAGGAACACAGCAGAGTGCCTTCACAGATGGGGATTTACCCATAGTTGGGGAATGGTTGCAACACAGCTGCTATATTGCTTGGTGTGGGCAGTGCTGCACAGCCATGGGGCTCCTTCTTCCACCTTCCCTCTCCAATCCCACACTCCCTGGCAGCTGGTATTACCATGGCAATCGCTTCTTCCCCAGCCATCCACGTACCTCTGGCTTTCACACCTCACCAGGGCTCTACTGTATTAACCCCAGCCTCATCTCTCGGCTTCAGTGCTGTCTTGGTCGTGATTCCTACCCTTGGTCTGGTCAGCTGGTGGTGGGATGTGTTGCACCCTGTGACTGAAGGGTGACATGCATTGAATTTCTCCTGTCAGACTACACGCTGCAGTTCTTGTTGCGCTTCCCAAGGGTCAAGCGTCAGCATGTAGGTGATGGAGATGCTAGCACAAGTTCTATGGCTGCAAAAGCCTTTTCCCAGAGCCCCCAGAATGTGGAGGGGAACTCCTTGTTGGCCAAGCCATCACCCCTCTTGTGCCATGGTCTGCTCTCCTTATGTAATCCCATACAGACTCAGGTCAAACAAACCCACTGAATCGCCCAAAATCAATCTGGGAAGGTATGAGCTTGCCCGCCCACTTGCACGTGGCAGGATCAACACTGTTTATGTCCTTCCTGGCTGGTGTGACTCTGGTTCAATCTCAGAAACTCCCAGTGAGAATGAGGACACTTTTTCCCCACCCAACGTGCAGCACTGTGTCTCTCTCCACCCTGATGGAAAGCTTTTCCTAACACCTAGCCTAGACCTCACTCTCTTCAGCTGAAGCCTACAGTATCTCAGAAAACCAGGCCAGACTACAGTGAAAAACCTGATTTCTGGTCTCCTGGAGCATGCTGGTCTCCTGGAGCAAGCTACGAGCTTGCCCAGGTTGGTGAAGAGACAGAGAACCCGTTTCCCAGGAGCATCTGTTTCCCAAGTGGGATCTGGGGTCTTGACTTTCCCTGCAGCATTTTTTCTCCTTGGGAAATGACCCCTTTCTCCTGTTTTTTCAGACCTATGTATCCCATAACTAGACGGATGGTTGTCTTTGCAACTGCTTTTCTGGTAGCTAGAGCATTCGAGCAAGAGTTGCAGCTCTTTCTCCCCTTGAAGTCTGGGGTGTTTGTCATTTTGTGTTTTGTTTTTGCTTTCACAAAACCATATACAGGCATGTTGCCCAGGCAGAGCAATGCGTCATAGGAGGCAATACCAATTTTAATCCCTTTATAGACCAGGTTGTCTGTGACCTGAACTGGTGACCATTGTTCCTTGTGTTATCAGGTGAGGTTGATAGGACGTATTGGTTACCTTACTCTTCACCTTTAATTATTCACCGAGTGGAAACAATAACTGACATTCTTTTGTCTCCTTTATGCAGATGAACCTGCTGTTTTGGAGGCAGAAGACCTGGACCGAAAAGCCATGAGACTGGGATGTGGACTGGAGCCAGACACCATCTCCTTGGCCTCTGTCACTGCTGTTACCACCAATGTCTCGAATAAGAGGTGAGGTCCAGATGTGAGCTTGTGCAAGCCAGGAGATGAGGGCACGCTAGCAGGCACCCCACAACCCTGTGTCCGGGTGGGGTATGTTGGAAACCACATCGCCCCATGCAGACAGAGTTTTTTTTTAAATACCCAACATGCTACAAAGAGCACGGATGTTCGGTGGGGTTTCACAGCCCCCGGGGTTTACATTCCTCAGATTAAAAGAGGTCAGGAGCTTAGAGGGGTGACCCTGCAAATGCCCTGTCATAGCTTGAAGCAAGCCCATCTGTGGTTTGACTGAGGGTTTCTTCTGCCCCTCCAAAGGTCCAAGCCTGACATCAAAATGGAGCCGAGTGCTGGGAGGCCAATGGATTACCAGGTAGGTGACAACGCTGTGTCCCCAAACTCAGCTCACGAGGGTGACAACTCAGGGGGTGGGGGAACCGTTTTGCAGGGAACAAGTTTGTGTTGGGTTTCAAGGTACTGTAGTCACAAAGCACGACTTCCCAAGAGCTGCTATTTAAACGGTTGAGTGACAAGCTCGAGATGAAGTAATTAGCTTGTTTTGCTCTTCATCAGGTGAAGCCCAGAAAGCCCAGATTAATCTGTGACTGAAACAGGCTACCTCCTATACAGTCCTCTTACTTCCCAAGAGCTTTCAGTATGATGTTTAGTATTCAAGCTCGGTGAGCCCTGGCTGGCAGTAGGTTGCTGACTGGATTTCCTCAGATAGAATCACAACCTGATTTGGGTGGGAAGGGACCTTTCAAGGCCACACAGTCTGACCCCCTGCCATGGGCAAGGACATCTCCAACCAGATCAGGGTGCTTAGAGCCCATCCGACCTGACTTTGAATGTTTCCAGGGATGGGGCATTGACCACATTTCTGGGCAACCTGGGCCAGTGTTTCACCACCCTCATCATAAACAATTTCTTCTTTAGATCCAGTCTGAATCTCCCCTCTTTCAGTTTAAAACCATCACCCCTTGTCCTACTACTTTATCTAGAGTCAGAAGAACCACACATTTAGTTTCCCAAGGCTCAGATAATCCATGATGCTCCCTCTTCTTTTACTAGCTGGTGCCAGCCTGATTCATAAGTTTGCTCCTCTTCTCATTTTTGCAAGTCGTGCTGACTCAGCAGCAATTTAGCTTTATGTCCTCACCTCTCAGCACAGCAACACGTTCCTGGGGATATCTCGGAACAATGCAAATAATGATTTTTTGTTAGAGATTTATTGCAGAACATTTGCAGCATCCACTGCGGACAAAATCGTGAGGCTTACAGGGAATGAGTGTGCTGGGTTCAAGAGGGGAGAACATAAAGAACATAAAGAGGAGGGGGAAGGTGCAAAACAAATTAGAACCAAGAGGCAGAAGGAACACAAGGTCCAGTTATTTGGCCACAGGAAACAGGAGGATCACAAGGGTGGTGTTAATGGAGAACGGCTAATTTCTGGAGGATTTTTCAGCACTAGGCTGGTTCACGAATAAGGTACTTGCCTGGTCGACCTCCTTATATGTGCCTTCCTTTGGCAACTGGCTTTTGTGGAACATCTGAGAATGAGAGGAAAGGACTTTATCTTCCAGGTGCATTTGCACCTCAGATCTTCTGCACTGGGTCTTTTGGGCAATGGTAAATGCCAGGCGGCCTCGCTCCCTTCCTCGGAGGGCTCAGCTACCCTCTGTCGGCTGCCTTTTGGGAGCACGTTAGAACAGAAGAGAATATTTCAGCTTAAATTATCACAGCATCCCAGCAACATCTTGTGTTTTTTTCTTTTTTTTTTTTTTTTTTGACTGGAACCTGAGACTCTTTTAAAGAGATTGAAAGTCAAGCCTTTAATATGTTACCAAAATGAAATTTCACCAGAATTACCCACAAAGACAATAGCTGAATTTTTAATAGGTTTCTATTATCCACCATTAGATGACTTAAGAGAAAGCTGAGTTCAAGTTACAAAAATGATTAATATGATAGTTGGAGAAGGCATGTGTAAATTAACTCATCTGTTAAGCTTCAAGGTAGCCCGGACTGAAAGTTCATGTTATTAAAAGAAAAAAAAAAAAAACAAACAAACTTAAAGGATACCCAAATTCACTATGCTTTGAAACCTGGAGGTTACCTGTCCTGCCACCACCTTATGATAGATGTTACTGAGATGACTCTAGAAAAATGGCTGCTTGGAACTGAAAAGATTTGTTCCCTACATGGAATTACACCTTGGTTTTTATTTAAGAAATTTAGGTATAATCTAAGCAGGAATTCCTAATATACATTTAATATTGCAAGGAAGGAATTTAGATATGATTTTAATACCTGACATTAATTTAATGTCACAAGGTGGATTGAATTGTGAATAACAAACTTCTGTGCCATAAATACATGCAAATGTTTCATCTGGATGATTTGCTCATATTCTGTTTTAAGTAGTTTATTTTTCATATATCACGTACAGGAGTGGCTACCTTGAAGCTTAAGAGATGAGTTAATTTACACATACCTTCTCTAGCTATCATTAATTTAATTAAGTAAAATTGCATGTGTGTATGCATGCATATAGGATGGTTGAACCACGAAGTGGTGGAGAATACTGAAGAAAGAATAAAGCATAGAATAGAATATTTTGTTTGGAAGGGACCTACAGTCCTCATCCCCTTGTGTTTTCTAGCAGAAGCAAGGGACGCCAGCCAGGGTCTCACCAACTAAGCCTCCCTCCCACAGCTTGGCTAAATACATTTGACTTTACACCTTGTGTGAAGCCACCCATGCTCTGGGGCTGAAGCAACAGGGATGTCCGGGGTCTCCTTCATCCCAAACGGCGTTGCAGCTTGCTCTGGCTTGTCCGAGAAGCTCAGTGTCTTTGGTGTGACAAGCAGAGCCCAGGGCTGCCACCACCACACTGAAAATGCCTCAAGAAAGGGGAGATGGGTGGACAGGGATTAAGGTAGCGAGCGGCATCTGATGCTGATCTCAGGAGGTGAAGATGTGTGAATCCCTCTCCCCAGGTCAGCATCACCATCATCGAGGCCCGGCAGCTGGTTGGGCTCAACATGGACCCTGTGGTCTGCGTGGAGGTTGGAGAGGAAAAGAAATACACGTCCATGAAGGAATCGACGAATTGCCCTTACTACAATGAGGTGGGTCTGTCCTCCGGTGATGCTCACGGCTACCTGCTCCTCAGGGTCTACAATGCAGTTAGTCAATTAAATGTGATTTCTTGTCACTTGGTGGTTTGTTTCTTTTTTTCTTCTGTCACCTCTTGTCAGAATAAGATGAAATCTCAAACCACGCAGAAGGAGAAATGAAGCCTTTGCCCTCGGGTATTTTGCAAAAATGGTAAAAAGTGCACTCACTTGATCTGTGCTAAATTCTTCTCAGTTTTCCTAAGAAGTTAGTGCTTCCTTCCTGTTCCCCAGACTGCGGAGGCTGTCAGTGCTGGGGCTCGAGTGGATGTATTCCGCCTGTGACATGTGCGGCAGCATGCTCCTCCAGGCAGCCGCAGATTCTCCAGCTGGAGCGTTGCACCATCATACTGCCTTTCAACCCAAAAGGAGCCCACCCTGGGTCTCCCACCTTCACAAACATTCTTTCTCTTTCAGTACTTCGTCTTTGATTTCCACGTCCCCCCAGATGTCATGTTCGACAAGATCATCAAGCTGTCTGTAAGTGAGCATGGTTGTGTTGTCCTTCTCCTGGGGATTTGGAAGAAATTAGCCCGTTCTACGTATGCACTGGGGATGGATTTAAGATCTTGATGCAAAACCTCCAACAGGAGCCAAGGTGCTCGGTCCTAAGAGCCTCAGCTCTTTTGCAGATCCCCAATTGCTGACCTTCATTGCTGGGGCCACACAGCTCCACTCCTGCATTCGCGATCTCTCTCCATGGATGATCTCTGGTGCTTTGGAGCCAGGCAGAAATAAACCTGTCTTGGGAAGCGTTTAGGATTTTGGGGAGAAGAAAGACTTTCCTGAGTGTGCCAGATGGTTTCCTGGGCATGAGACTGGCAGGGCTACTGTGGAAATTCAGGAATGCAGATCCTGAGAGCAAAGCAGAGACTGCAGCCCTCCCCACAGCCATGCAGGAGGGTGATCAACAAGATTTGCAGACTCGCTGACCGAAGCACGCTAATTAGGAGTATTCATATCTATCCCATGCACAGATTGGCATTCAATCCAAGCATACACTTGCTTGCAAGACTGCTAAGCAAGAGCTGCCAACCCCACCGCGCCTCTTACTGTCCTTATACAGACCGTGGAAAATGCACCATCTCCTTCCCTGTCTGACATTGAACACCACTGCAAAGAGCCTCATGGCTTCCAGGGCATGGAAAGAAGTCTGACTTGTTTTCCCCTCTCCATTTCCAGGTGATCCATTCAAAAAACCTCCTGCGCAGTGGGACTTTAGTAGGCTCCTTCAAGATGGATGTTGGAACCGTTTATACCCAGCCTGGTATGTAAATGCTGTTTGCAACCAGTCCTATGTGCCTACTGGCACCACTGAATCACTGTCTTGCAAGTCAGCCAGGCAGGTGCTAGTTTCCTCGAGTGATGCTTATCTAACTTAATTTTAGTATCTTAGATATAAGCAAGTCACCTGGGCTCCCTGAGTCATCAGGAAAGAGAACTCAGCTCCTCCAGAGAAGGTTGTAGGTCTCATCATGAAGTAAGGTGTTGGAGCCAGAGGCTGAGATGCCCTCTGGGTGTGCTGGTCTCTGACCTCTGACCTGCTGAGGAAGGATGCCCAAGGTGACTTGCTTAGGCAAGATACTGACCTTCCAGATAGCTGAAGGTCATGGGATGGACCTTGCCCTGTGTGGCTGGCATTGAAACCAAGAAATGAAGATGCCTGGTGCGCGATGGAAAAGAGAGAGAGGTTGATTAGGGCTGCTGTCGTGTTGCGCTTTCATGATCAACAGAACAGCAATGACCATCTGAACACCCAGTGCTCGCAGCATGCCAGAGATGAACACACAACACCCCTTTTGAAAAGATACCTCCAAAATCACCGTGGGTTTTTTTTCCCCTTGCTATGTTATGCCTATTGCAGCATCCCACCTCTATAAGTAAGACTGAGAGCTAACATGTAAATGAAGCCTCTAGCATCTGCACTTCAGGGCTGGCCAGCAGATGATTCTGGAGGGACCTTAAGAGAGTATCTAGTCTGGTTCTCTGCTCCATAGAAGGACGAAGTCTTTCTAATGCCATCCAAAAGGCATGTGAGGCCCTAAAGACTTAAAATCGTAGAATCACTTAGGTTGGAAGAGACCCTTAAGAACATTGAGTCCAAGCATTAATCTAACACTGCCAAGTCCACTACTAAACTATATCCCTAAAAGCCACGTCTACATATCTTTTAAATACTTCCAGGGATGGTGACTTCCAGTCATGAAGACTCCACCCCTCTTCAGACAGTTTATCCCACTGCTTCTCTGTCTTCAACATGAGACACATCTTTCTAATGAATTTTTCAGAGGTTTCTGTCTGAAATCCTAACACCTGAAGGTCTCTCTTACCTGTACTTGCAGATCCCCCTTTTGAGTGGAAGGACATTTCAAATCCTCGTGGTAATTGCTGTGTCTCATTCTGATCAATGGCTGTCTTGTCCCCTGGTTTCCAGAGCACCAGTTCTACCACAAATGGGCCATACTTTCCGACCCTGAGGATCTCACTGCTGGCCTGAAAGGTTACCTGAAGTGTGACATCGCTGTGGTAGGGAAAGGGGACAACATCAAGACACCACACAAAGCCAATGAGACGGATGAGGATGATATTGAAGGGTAAGGATCTTCAAAGCCAGCTTCACACAGATGTTCTTGGGAATGAGTTTTCACTACCAGATCAGGCTGGCAGGCCCTCTGGTAGCCATGCTTGCCTTGCTCAATGAAACCATAGGGACCAGTAAACTGCTTTTCAGAGAGAAAACTTGTGGCAAATTACTGGTGCAAATCCAGGCAGTATTAAGTGCAGACCAGTCACTTCTATAAGTTCAGACCATCTGCTGGTTATTGAGCCCTCTATACCAATGCCAGCCTGATGTTAACCAACCTGGTGTCCTCACTGGCTCCTGTCGGCGATGGGATGGGGTCTCATTGCTCACTGCCAGGGCAGAGCAGGGAGGTCTGGATGAGGTGTCACAGGCTGCATGGGTGGACAGGCTTCTTTGACTCCCCAGAGCATCTAAATGGCCATGGAAGAAAAATCAGGAGAGTTTACAACTTAGTTCCAGCCCCAAAATATTTCAGGCTAATTAAGTGTTTCCAAGAGCAACCATACACTTTCAAGTCTGTCTCAGCCTCTCACCACTAGTCAGAAACCCAGACTAGCAGCAAAATACCAGTGCAGCTTTCTTGACTTGCTGGGGACGGGTGGGTTTGAGGCACCACCTGTACTATTTTGGGTCAGTGTTCCATCCTGTGGTGATGTTATCCCACTTTTCACTGACAGCTCCAGCAATTCCTCCAGAAATTGTTTTGTTCACAGCATCCCCCATGGCTCTCATTTCTTCCTCCAGAAGAGGCAAACCATGTATGCCAAGTAAACCAATTTGGTGGAGCTCCCCTTGTACCCTGACAAAGAAAAAATGCTCTTCTAACATTCCATTCATCTGGACTGCTTTAGATGTCTAGATTACGTAGAGTTTGTTCCCTAGACTCTACGGACAATAATAATTATATCCCTTCAGTGGAATGCACTTTGTCCCTGGAGAACCTCAAGTTGCTCCTCTAAGTTTTTGCTTACGAAACCACCACTCCCCATCCCAAAACAAGAGGAAGTGCAGAAACAGAACAGCAATAAAATGTACAGCTGCAGAAATGGTCATCTGTCCACCTCCACGGAGCCTGTGCTCAGAAAGTGGGGCAGCTGCTTGGTGTGTATATCATGGAATAATAGAATGCTTTGTGTTGGAAGGGACCTTTAGAGGCCATCTAGTCCAACATCCCTGCAGTGAGCAGGGACATCTTTAATTAGATCAGGCTGCTCAGAGCCCTGTCCAACCTCACCTTGAGTGTTTCCAGAGATGGGGTCTCCACTACCTCTCTGGGCAACCTGTCACAGGGTTTCACCACCCTCAGGGTAAAAAATTTCTTCCCAACCCTATCTGTTGATGTTGCAGGAACCTCCTCCTCCCAGATGGGGTCCCTCCAGAGAGGCAGTGGGCTCGTTTCTACATCAAGATCTATCGAGCAGAGGGGCTGCCCCGTATGAACACCAGCATCATGGCCAATGTGAAGAAGGCTCTCATTGGGGAGAACAAGGACTTGGTAGACCCCTATGTGCAGGTGGTCTTTGCAGGGCAGAAGGTGAGCCAGCTGTGTGTGGTACCAGGGTGACCCTGGGAGGTAACGTGCGCAGGACCAGCCATTGTACATGTGGCCAGAGATGATCCTAGTGGTCTTGGCAAGTAGATGCTGAGATGAACAGCAAAGCCCCCTTGTTTGCTATGTTTGCTTGTGCAGACTATGATGGATTTGCAGCATTTCCCAGCTGAGGAAAGGAGCTTGTTACTTGGGAGAGGAGAGCCACAAGGCAGAATACATGTTGCAGTGGTCATTAGCAATGGAGCAGTTCAGATTTTGAGGGGTGGCTCAAACCCTTGCCTAACATCCATCTCCTCCCACTTGACAGGGGAAGACCTCCATACAAAAAAGCAGCTATGAGCCTCTCTGGAACGAGCAAATAGTCTTCACAGAAATGTTCCCCCCATTGTGCAAGCGGATAAAGATCCAGATCCGAGACTCGGACAAAGTCAATGATGTGGCCATTGGTACCCATTTCATTGACCTGCGGAAGATCTCTAATGAAGGAGACAAAGGTAAAGCTAAGGTGGGGGGCAGACTGAGCTACCTTCATGGTAGAGAGACATCCCTTTGGCAGAGAACTAGGAAAATAGCCTGGGCCCTTCCCCACCCCCGGAGATAGCTGCTTCTTGGTGGCCAGCCCAAGAGACCTTGATTCACTGCAGTGGTCTTCTGCGGTCACAAGCCTCCAGTCCAATACCTGAAAGCAAGGACACCAAAGAACAGTTCACCCTCCCAAAAAATTCATTGCCATGAATGGATGAATATCTGACAGGTTCCCCCCTTCACGCACACACAAACACATCAGCACGCATAGGCAAGGCCAACGTGAACCCAAAGATGTCTCTAGAAAGGGGACTAATGGGGGGATCTTTTTTCTTGACTCTGACACTGGGTAACTTGCCCAATGGGAGACTCATCTCTGTCTTTGGGCTGGTGCACTGCACAGTCCCCATTGCTGCCTTCACTGCAAAACTGTCTCCATGTATGGCTGCAAGCGTGCATTTTCATGCACGCACATGTGCACATTGAAGCCCGTGTCACTGTACACAGACCAGGAATGTGATGCCAATCCATGAGTGAGTTAGACCTCCTCCTTGCACATCCCCTTCCCTACATGCACGTCTGATCTGCTGCAGGCTTCCTGCCAACCTTTGGCCCCGCGTGGGTGAACATGTACGGGTCCACTCGGAACTACACCCTGATGGATGAGCACCAAGAGCTGAACGAGGGTCTGGGCGAAGGTGTCTCCTTCCGGGCCAGGCTTTTGATGAGTCTTGCTGTGGAGATCTTGGACACCACCAATCCAGAGATCAACAGCTCCACCGAGGTGCAAGTCGAACAGGCCACATCAGTCGCCGATGTAAGTCACCCTATAGCTGCCAGTGGTCAGTCTTGGGTCTCAGGCCACTTGGTTGATTAACTTTCATCTCTCAAACTGAGGATTTCATTTAGTGTTTCCCTAAATGTTCTGGATCCCCCAGCACAATGAACGCAAATCTTGTAAGGATTCCAGATTTTATGATCATTCAAACGCCCACCTCTCTTAGGAGTGCTGGGCAGAAGAAATATCTGGGTGAGGGATGATCCTAAACTTTGAGATGTTTCTACACTTGGGAGTTAGACAAGGGCAAAGAGAGCCATCTCCTAAAGCCAGCCGTCTCACTCCTATTCCTGAAGATGGATTTCAGACAGAAGCCAAGAATCGAATATATATCCCAACCAATTCTGGCAGAGTGAAACCAGTCAAAGAAAATGAACTTTTGTTTGCTGAAAAAAGAAGCCCCACAGCTTTAGTCCTGCTGTGTAGGGCCCACAAGGCTGCTGCTTGTGCTCTGCACAGACAGACACATCCAGGCTTGTCCTACCTGGGGATGCCTACGTATGTAGATCCATATGAGCCAAGGGTGTGAAGTAGAAACAGAGAAGCCTGATGACAGTGTACCCTCTGTGTGAAAGCTCTCCTTCAGAAGTAAAGTGGCCTTAATTCATCTCCAGGGCAAATGAAGCCACCTGGAAATAAAGCCATTCCAGTTCCGAAAGAGCATCGAGGCAGATGGCTCAGTGTGATTTAATTAATCCAATTTGTGAGTGAACTCAGTCTTGTATTCCTGAATGTCCCTTAGTCCCTCGCGTGCAAGCAATGGCTGATCTCAACACACTTAAATGTTAGGCTAAAAATCTTTAATTAAACTTGCTCTGCAATGAGCCGAGAGATGGCTCAGGCTGGGGGAGAGAAAAGATTTATGGTCCCCTTGAAAGCCTGAGCAATGACATGTCACTTTGAAAAAGACCGTGAGGGTGCTCAGAGGTGCCAGGTGAAGTCTGCCCAAGGGGACCTCCCCTCCTAGGTGTCCCTCTGACCTCAGACCTAAGCCCCGTGATTTGTCCTGCAGAACTGCACCGGGAAGGTGGAGGAGTTCTTTCTCTTTGGAGCCTTCCTGGAAGCTACCATGATCGACAGGAAGATTGGTGACAAACCCATCAACTTTGAGGTCACAATAGGTTGGTTGCTTTTTGGGGAGGGTGATTTTGAAGCATGCTTGGCAGGGAATGCAGGATATGAGGCTGAGAAGGATTTCTTCCCCATTTTCCATACCAACAGATGCCAGAGCATGCAAGGCTCTCAGTGTAAGGAGAAGGTGATGGTAACTTTACCGGCACAAGCTACCCAGGTCCCCAGATGATCTATTCCATGCATGCTGTGCCATGGCCAGTGGAGCTGCTCCTTCTCTCACCCTGGCTTTGTGCCTCCTGAGGCTGACCACCAAAGGGAGGTGTATTCCTACTCGCTCGAGAGGGGACATGAGCAGGGGACAGACACCCATCACTCGTTTGTGGTTCCTTGGCAAGGTTTCAGAGAGTTGAACTCTGCTGCCCCCATGGTTCCTGCAGAAATAACTTCTCCCCAACCTGAGCTAAAGCCAAGAGATTGAGCCTGATTGGAGTTACAGCCTTGTGACATCGTTTCACAATTTTTTTTTTCCTGAGGTAACTACGGGAACCAGATCGATGGCATGACCAAACCCATCCTACGGAGGAAGAAAGAGGGAGGGGATGGGGACGAGGAAGAGTCTGAGCTGCTCCAGAACTCAAGTGACGATGAAGGTGATGAGGATGGAGAGTTTGTCTCTGTTTCTTCATCTCAACCCATGAAGCCCCTGGTCACAGACAGGTAAGCGTGCCTGCCTGGCCAATGAAGTGTCACAGGGTAGAGGTGTGGATCTCAATTCAGACGTGGTCTGTAGGTAGGTGTTCCCACACGCAGTGGGTGCCTGAACTCCCACCGCTGTCTGCAGAGATGAAGTCACAGGTAAAGTCCGTGCCACCACGGTACCTTGGAGCCATGCAGCCAAACAGACCTCGGAGCAGCAGTGGGGACCAGATCTCCACACCCTGTAAAGGTGGGTTAGATACCACATGTGGATAACATCTTAAATACTAGTCTGCCAGCTGAACACCCACCCCATTCCCTACAGCTCTGAGCACTCCTGTGGATTCTCTGATGTCCAATAAAGGCTAAATTCACCTCCCAGGCTACACTACAAAGCCCATCCTTCATCCACCTGGCCAGATATGCATCCAAAACTCATGGCTATCTGACACCCTTAGTGCTCTTCTCCTATGTCAAATAGGGATGAAGTTAACCAGTGTATTAAAAAAAAATTGTTAGTGGATGCTGAAAAAAATAGGTTTGCTCCCATAGGTGTGTTTTGCACATCTAGGAAACCAATCTGAAACCAGGTCTTGCCCTAGGATCGTTGCCACCCTTCGTGGCTCAACCCATCACTGGATATCAGGGAGGAGAAGTCTGGGCTTTGCACCTGTGTTCTCTCTGGCTACCTGAAATCTAAAAACATCACAGGCACCGTGTGGAGACAAGAAAGAACATCTAGAGATAAGGCACAGATTTTAGTAATCAAGGTAATTTGTGCTGAGACAGGGTGCATTTCTTCATCACGTCACATCTTAAAAGCTAGACAAGGTCACAGACATGCAGAGGGGAAAGGATGCAAAAAACTGGTGGGAGAAGTTCTTGAGACTGTGTTAGGCAGGGTAAAGACTTAAAATCCTCTTCGTCTCACGAGTTTGCAGCATTTTGGTCAGAGTCTCTGTTCCCAGTCACTGACAGCCACACTCTGGTGTTTGACTGCACCAGGGCTTGGGAAACCAGGTCCTACCCTGGATCTGTCGATGCACAGCTGGTTGTCAGCAGAGAAATCGCTTCTGGTGTCTCTGCCTCAGTTTCTCCATCTGTAAAATTATGACTTTTTTTTTTGTCTGCTTTACTAGTTGCTTTGTGACGTGCAGGCAGCAGTCACCCTAAAATACAGACGAGATCCAGAGGGTTGCAAGCGTGGTTCTGGTGGGTGCTTTCCTCCCCAGGCAGCTGGATCAGGAAGCCCCAAACTGAGCAGGATCAGCACACGTCTCGGGATGTCTGGGCTGGGTTTCAGCCACAGCCTAGATTTGAATACAAAGGACTAGCACAAAGGAAAGCTAATTGGATTTGACCTGATGAGATATGCTTAAAGGGGATTTTAACTGTGTTATACCAGCAGATAGATGTTAATAGAATTGACTGGCTGACTTAATTCGATTGGGAAATGAAGCAAACCACACTGAATCGATGGTATTTGCACTCCAGATAAAAGTATCTACCTAGGGTTCGTTCACTTGTTCAGTAGCTCCTTGTCAAGGTGAACGCGAGGTGGAGATGAGAAGCACCCGTGGCTTTCCAGCCTGTTTCCTGGGCTCTGACCCTCACGCTGTTCATCCAGATGTTTCCAGCCCCTGGGTGCCGGAGCCTCCTGCTCAGCCACGGAGTTCTGCTGACATCTTCTGGCTGGAAGCACCTCGATGGCTTCAGAAGGATGGGCTGAAGCTGGTTTTTAACTAACAGGGATCCCAGGTGCAGCAGGATCTTCAGTGGCTTTACACTGGGTGGGTCCCAGCTCACAGTCAGGAAGCCAAGAAGCACAAACCCATACTTCACAGAATCACAGAACATTAGTGGTTGGAAGGGACCTCTCTGGGTCATCTATTCCAACCCCCCTGCCGAAGCAGGGTCACCCAGAGCAGGGGGCACAGCACCGCGGCCTGGCGGGGCTGGAATATCTCCAGAGAAGGAGACTCCCCAGCCCCTCTGGGCAGCCTGGGCCAGGGCTCCGTCACCCTCAGAGGGAAGAAGTTCTTCCTCGGCTTCAGCTGGAACTTCCTCTGCTTCAGTTTGTGCCCGTTGCCCCTTATCCTGTCACTGGGCACCACTGGAAAGAGTTTGGCCCCATCCTCCTGACACCCACCCTGCAGATATTCTTCAGCCTCATGCTCCCCTTAACTGTACCACGACTATTACCACTCCATCCCACCAGCAAGTGGAGACCCATCAGCTCTGCGAAAGACAGAGACCTCTGCTGAAGGCCAGGGGACTGTAGGAGATGCTCAGCAGTATTCAGAAAAGGGTCTTCATGCTTCAGTTTCCTTCGTGCCCCTGCTCACTCTGCTGCCCAGCTGGAGATGTTTGTTCTCTGCTGGGCAATGGGTGAGGTCGTGGGAGTTGGAACTTGCCGCACCTCGATAGTGAGAGTGATTAAATGTCCCGCTCCGTTAGCAAGAGTGACTCAGATTTGCCGATCCCCTTGGCTGGATTAGGGTGAAATGACACCGGAGATCCTGTATCACTTTGCAATATTTATTCTTGATGATGATAAATCAACTTACCGTGGCATGGTTATGACAAGCAACACACTGAGGCACACTTACGATCAGCAGACTACGGTGGTACGATTATGATAGGCCTGGCTTTTGTGGTTTCAAAGGAGAAGGAAAAGAGCATAGGGGAGATGGAAAAGAAAAGAGAGAGGAAAAGAAGAAGAGGGAGAAATAAAAAGATCTAACCAGTCCTGGGTGGAGCATTGATCTGGCCAGTGGAGCGGGTGGAGGAGATGTCCAGGTCCTGGGGGGTGCCGCCTTTACAGTGATTTTTTTCAGTTTTTATACGCAGCTACCCTCCTCTCAAGAGCTGAGTTTCTTACTTCTCATGCTAACTAATTCGATGGCGATAATCACCTTTTCTGTTTTAGGCTGTTAGCCTTGCTTTCGCTGTAAATTAGCACATGTGCTCCTCACAGGTAGGGAGGGAAAGTCTTTTTGGTCTTGAGTTGAGTTGATGGCTGCGATCTTCTCCTGCCGCTGTTACCTCTGTTTGACCTCTTCTGGGTGCAGGACTCTTGGAAAAAAGGGAGTTGAGTACGGAGGCAATTAAAAGTGGTCTGCTCAGCTTTACCAGAGTAGCCTCAGGCTGTGAGGGTCTCTCCCTCACCCCATATGTCACTCGGTTGATTCAGTGCCCAACCATCAGGATCAGCAGGCCTTTTGCTCAGGTCCAGTGCTTATCAGCAGAAGACAAGCACGATGCTCAGCCTCTGCTTTTGTGATTCTGTATCCAACTGCCGCAGGCCTCGTCATTCACATTAGCACTTTTGGCGAATGTTTGAGACACTTAACCTCATCTTGTCCCAACCGTTACAGAGCTTCCCTGGTTTCTCTCTGGGCCACCAGGTCCAAGATGGTAAATTTGCAATCCCTGGGTCTGGTGTTGGGAAGGGTGCTAGGAGAGAAGGGTGCTAGAGAGAACCTCTGTTCTTCACAGTGCAATTCACCTCAGCCTCCTCTCTCCCATGCCTGATTTCCTGTATAACCCCCTCCCCATCACACACCTCCCTGGAAGAGTTGTGGGCCAGGGGCTGTTCCTGGCAAGGAGAATTACCACCAAGGAGCAGTTCTTCTGCCTCTTCTTGCAGGAACTACTTCCACCTGCCATACTTTGAGAAGAAGCCGTGCATCTATATCAAGAGCTGGTGGCAGGACCAGCGCCGCAGATTGTACAACGCCAACATCATGGACAAGATCGCAGACAAGCTGGTCAGTACGTGCTGGGGAGGGAGGGAGGGAGGGAAGGACACAGCTTGGGGCATGGGGCTGGCCTGAGGCACATCCAGGCTCCCCGCGCATCTCTGTAGCTTGTCACAAAGCAGGGACAAACAGTGCAAGGACCCAGTAGCAAACCTGTGCCAGAAAGGGGGAAGTTTCCCAGTGCTAGATGCTCCACAAATTGAATGTCCAAATCCAAGGAGCTCATTGAATTTTACGTAGGTCAGACCTAAGTGTCCCCACCAAAGGGAGCAGGAGCAGGGAGGCTTTGTCCCCATGGACCGCAGGCTAGAATCCCTTGCATGGCAGAGCCTCCTTCATAGTCTCAGCTAATTCCCAAGGAGCCTTTGTGACAGCTCCATGTTGGCAGGGTCTCAGCAGGATCTGCAAAGTGAGACCCTGGCAGGTCCAGCCAAGTCCTTGGCCAACTAGTCTCATGGAGGGTGGCGGAGCCATTCCCCTCACCCACAGCTGGGTCCCCACAGCCAAACATTTGCCAAACCTGAGCCCTGAGGCTGGCAGGTCTGGAGAAGCAGCAGATGTTTCCCACTGGCAGCCCCCAAAGGGCTGTTCTATGCATGGCTAGACCTCGGGTGGGACCTTCCCCCACTGCAGGGCTCTGCCCCACCACCCCCTCACCGCTCCCTCCTTTGATGCTGCAGGAGGAAGGGCTCAACGATGTGCAGGAAATGATCAAGACAGAGAAGCCACACCCAGAGCGCCGGCTCCGGGGCGTCCTGGAGGAGCTGAGCAGTGGGTGCTCGTGAGTAAAAGATGGGCAAAGGTGGTACATTGCAGACCCCTGCTCTCTGCGGGGCTATGGGCAAGGTCATGGGCATAAGCTCACCTTGCCTTATCCTCTGGATGGTGGGGAAGCATTTAATTGCATTGGCACAATGTCATATCAGCTGCCTTCTGGCTTGGAGCAAGGGTGAGGTGATGCTTACCTCTGCACCCCAAAGACCCCAGACCAGTGGTAAAAGCCTCAGTCTTGTGGCCTCCATGGACTGGTAACTGATTGGCAGCTAGTCCTCGTGCATGACACTCAGCATCGGGTACAAACAGGCCACTTGGCCACGATTGTGTTGCAGACTGGAGGGAATGAGTACGTTTCCCTCAGGTGAGATTGCCCTGCTGCTGGCAGAGATGCAGCCAGCCACGGTTCCGTGGGGAGAGCCCATGGGCTCCCATGGGATTCGTGCTGACCACCTGTTCCACCAGGCGCTTTGTGACATTGGCGGACAAGGACCAGCACCACTCTTCCCGCACGAGGCTGGACCGAGAGAGGCTCAAGTCCTGCATGCGGGAGCTGGTAAGCGGCAGCCAGTCACGAGTGGTGTTCCCCAGGGCTCAGTTTTGGGTCCGGTCTTGTTTAACATCTTTATCAATGGGGGATGAGGGGATCGAGTGCTCCCTCGATAAGTTTGCAGGTGACATCAAGTTGAAGTGTCGATCTGCTGGAGGGTAGGAAGGCTCTGCAAAGGGATCTGGACAGACTGGATCAATGGGCCAAGGCCAGCTGTATGAGGTTCAACAAGGCCAAGTGCCGGGTCCTGCCCTTGGGTCACAACAACCCCATGCAATGCTATAGGCTTGGGGAAGAGTGGCTGGAAAGCTGCTAGGTGGAAAAAGATCTTGGGGTGCTGGTCGACAGCCAGCTGAACATGAGCCAGCAGTGTGCCCAGGTGGCCAAGAAGGCCAACGGCATCCTGGCTTGTACGAGTAATAGTGTGGCCAGCACGAGCAGGGAGGGGATCGTGCCCCTGTACTGGGCACTGGTGAGGTTGCACCTCGAGTGGAGTGTTCAGCTTTGGGCCCCTCACTACAGCCTGTTTCAAGCAAGGTTGTGCCTGGTCAGGCATTGGAATAGGCTGTCCGGGGAGGTAGTTGAGTCATCATCCCTGGAGGTGTTCAAAAAACACGTAGATATGGCACTTCAGGACATGGTTTAGTAGGCATGGTGGTGCTGGGTGGATGGTTGGACTTCATGATTTTAGAGATCTTTTCCAACATATGATTCTATGATTCAGTCAAGCAGGGGGGAGGATTCATGAGCAAGGGCTCGACCTTCTCAGTGCAATGGGCAACTTCAGTCCTTAGGCGTGCTGATTCGCAGTCTCTGTGGATTGAGTGTTTGGGGTTTACTTCTGAGTAGAGTCGCCCAAGAGCACTTAGGTCTTGCACAGGTCCTAGGTGGCGCTTGGGTCCACACTGCTGCTTCCTCTCCACCAGACTCTACTTTGCCTGGAAAGGAATCCAGGAGAGCAGAGGAGGAGCTGCATTGCTGTCAGATAACTGAGGACACCATGCAGGAGTAATTTAGTTGAACCCCGCAGAGCACAGCTGCTCCGGGAATAGATATGGCCTAGAGGCTTGGGGCTGGTAGCCCAGCTCCTTGCAAAGGAGTTAAATGTGCAAAAGAGATGCAAGTGGCTTGTCCAGCTGGCACAGCCAAGGACATCAGCTCAAGCAGCCAGCTGCATCCTACAGAGCGATGAATCTAGCATGTGAAATCCTCCATGTCCTCTTTCCTGAATGGTTAGGGGCTGAATCACAGCAGGGCCAGGAGAAAGGGTGAGATTATCCTTAATACCAGCTAGAAGCCACCCCAAAATGCCCTAAGCACAGCAGACACCTCTCTGCCCTGTGCCTCCTCTCCTGGGATAGACATCTCTGCGTTGCCAGGGGTCCTTCCTCCGTCCTGCCAAAGCTGATGGATGGATGTCAGAAGTACCATTTCCAGGATGCCTGTGGTGAGATTAAGGCATCTCACCACCCTTTCCCAAATGCCGGAGACCTGCCTGGTGCTGCTCCTTTCTCTATTCTCTGTTCTGCTCTTGCTAATGCAGTGTCCTGGGCTCTCCTTTAACTACAGGAGAACATGGGGCAGCAAGCCACAACTCTGCGATCGCAGGTGAAGAAGAACACCATGAAAGACAAGCTGAAGATGGTGCAAAACTTCCTGCAGAAGCTCCGGTTCTTGGCAGACGAGGTGAGTCCCTCCACACATTAGCTGGGTCAGCACACGGTGACAGCAGCCTGGGATGGATGGAGACCTCTCTTCTAACACTGCAGGCAGGAGAAGTCCTCGGTAGTACAGGTCTTCTGCAAGGAGCCACTCCAAGTCTACACATTGCCCCACGCCCCCCCAGACTTGCCCCTGCACTACTGGTTTGCAAAGAGTCAGTGCTAAAACGAATTTAAGAGCTTTCCCCAGCCATTAACAGAGCTGGTTCCTCCTGCAGCTGAGCTGAAGGCATTTCTCCAGCCTCAGCCATGGCGAAGACATGCAGCTCCCTGGGGGATCAGTCGTCAGAAGGTGGCATGTGTCCATGCAGCTTTAATGGAAGCAGCAGGGAGCCATTTCTGATCCATCTAGGCAGGGAGTTGTTAAAATAAGTGACCCTACAGAGGGCTGTGGGCTAAAGCTCTGTCCTCTTGCACGACTCAAACTGTCTAATTTTTATCCATGCACCGTATTCTTGCTTCACTCGAGCTCACGGGTAAGAGATAGTAGTCCAATGTATTAGAATTGCTCACAGAATTTCCAAAGGGACGCTGTATCTGCAAAATATTTTTTCCTTCCTTCATAAAAATACAGCATTTTTTCTGATATTTTTACAGTTTAGGACTGGGTCAGCCATTGGGGGTTATTAGCCCTCACGGGGGCTGTAGCTGTTGCACCTCCTGTGCTTATTTCCCACGGCAGGCTCCCACCCTCGACTACATAACCCGTGTTACAGCAAAGCCTTCCTTGGCTGTGACACCACAGCAGAACATAAACCAGGCTGCAAGGTGTAACGGGACCTGTCCAGACAGAGAAACTCTTCCACAGTAAGGAAAGAAGCTATGGCCCCTGCCCTACAGTCCCCGTGGCCACTGAATGAAGAGAGAAGGAAAATCTTTGGTCTTCTAATCCAAAATTATTTTTTTTAAAACCAGAAAAAATGTAAATCCCAGTTTTTTTCCTGCTAGGCTTCACCCTGCCGAGCTTAGCTCTGAGCAGCTTTCCTTAAGCAGACAAGCTTCTGCAGTGGGAGGCTCAAAACCCTTTCAATGGCCCTGATGTGGCAATCCATCTCCTGTGGCTTCTGTTGAATCTGCCTTCAGAAGGTGTCCAGCCCCGCCGGTGCCTCAGCAGTCAGAGGGAGCTGAGACTCTGACAGGGCTCTTCGCTCGTGTTCACAGCCCCAGCACACTATTCCCGACATCTTCATCTGGATGATGAGCAACAACAAGCGCATTGCCTACGCCCGCATCCCTTCCAAAGATATCCTCTACTCCATTGTGGATGAGGAGATGGGCAAGGACTGCGCCAAAGTGAAGACCATCTTCCTCAAGGTGCCGGTCTGTCTTCCCTGGGGGAACTGCAGCCAAGAGAAGGGAGAAGCAGGAAGAACAGACTGGGAGGATGGGAGGTGGTGATGAGGGAGCTGCGTATCCAGTTTTGCTGGGCCTTGAACAGTAAGCAAAACAGACCCGTGCTCTACTGGTAGGGGTGGAAGTCTGCTGCTAGAAGCATGAACCACTGATCCTACCCAGTCTGACAAGTGAGAAGTGTCTGGAAGGAGAGAGATGTTTGATCCAGCTGGCCACAAAAGAGGATGCTGGCTTAGAAAGTGGAAGCCAACATAGCGGGAAGAAGATAATGCATGAGCCAGAGTAGTGTCATGATCCAAAATGATGAGGGCTGGGTCCCTGGTTTTAAGGGGCAGCAGTAAAAGCAATGCACCGTAAGAGGCTGAGTGCTGCAAGAGGTGGTCTTTCCATCTCTAAGGCCTTCCCTATATCCATGTAAACTCTTCTGTGCTTTGTGCCCAGCTGCCTGGGAAGAGGGGATTTGGACCTGCTGGCTGGACAGTTCAGGCCAAGATGGAGATGTACTTGTGGCTGGGCCTCAACAAACAGCGCAAAGACTTCTTGTGTGGCCTGCCCTGCGGCTTTGAGGAGAAGAAGACCGCCAGAGGCCAAAACCTGCCATCCTTCCCGCCCATCAGCCTCCTCTACACCAGTAAGTACTTCCTGCCTGCAGTGGGTCTGGGGACAGGACTTGGAGAGGGCTGGAGGGAGCCTGGTTGGACACCACTTGGGCCAAAGGCTTCCAGGAGCTAAGGGCGAAATAATTCCAGTTGTCACAGTCTGAGATCCACCACTGCTCCCATGGGGAGCTGGGGTGTGGGAACTGTGCACCCTCTTATGTCTCCTTCTGGAAGTGTTCAAGGCCAGGCTGGACAGGGCTTTGAGCAACCTGGTCTGGTGGAAAGGGTCCCTGCCCACGGCAGAGGGACTGGAATGAGATGGTCCCTTCCAACCCAAACCATTCTATGATTCTTCCTGACCCCATTCATAGCTGTCATTCTGTACATGGCGAACAGGATGGTGAAGAAGTCCGTGTCCATGCAGGACTCCTGCTTTGAGCCTTCATCAGCGCTGACCCTGAGCAAAAGCATGCTCCTGAGACCTCAGTCTGCAGGCTGAGCCCCATGGCTGGGCTCCAGGGTTGCACGTGTCATGAATGAGAGGTTAGGTCACTTAAAAAATCACTGTCAAAGGTGTTTGCAAGAAGAGATTTTACTGAAAGTTTAGAGAATGTGATTTTAAGTTCTTTGGTAAGATTAACTCTATTACTTATTAAATGAATGGAATAAAATATCGAGGTAGGATAGAGGTGGAATGATTTATACAGAGGTAAAAGAAAATTATAAGGGGTAAGGGAGACCCTCCCATTGAGTCACAAGGTTCGGAATGGACCCCCTTGCTTTCTATACTCCTTCTCAGAGAGGAGCCTAGGTGCAGCTAGATCCAGACGTGGACTTAGACCACAACGCTTTATGTCTAAGGGGTACGTTTAACTGCAATTCATTGGGTGTTCACAGTTTAGTGAGAGGTAGAATCACAGAAATTTAGCAGCAATTAATACGATTCCAGTCATGATAATATGGTATCATGCTTTGATTTGATTCACAGACACCAAATAATTCTATCTGCGTAGTTAAGGGCACCTGTTAAAAATGCCCCTTGAGTTCAATGGAATGCTCACTTCAAATTAACACTTGTCTCAGCGGGCGAAGGTCGAGGCTCAAGGAGTGAGGGATCCCTGTAGATCAGCCCAGGTAATGCTGACAGTTTGAAGTGCTCTGAGGAGCGTCCAACACAGGGGGAGTTACTGGGCACAGCCCACTGCCAACCAGAAGAGCTCAAAGGGTCTTCCTTGGTACCGCTGTTTATAGGCTCTCCATCAGTAATATTCCATCCTCATCACAAGCCACATGATATAATCCTGATAATTTGACAGCAACTATACAATTCCAGTACTCCCCAGAATGTACAGTTCTGACATCTACCAGGCGGGTGAGACTCCAGGTATCAGGAGCTCCAGGTGTGGTCAGGGAGCACCTCATCGGCCCAACTCACTGCTCTTGTGCAAAGACAAGGAAAGTGCCAAGTCGTCCCGATTCACTGCTGTCCTTCAAAGGCAAGTCAAACGGCCAGCCACACCAGCTTCAAATTCTTGCCGTGTAAGCGAGCAATATTGGCTGGTTTTGAAAAAAATGACCAGTCATGCCAGCTCATTGTGAGCATGGATGCAAGGTTGGCCAGTTCTGGGATATCCAGGGGTAAGGGGGGGTTGCACCACCACATTCCACCCCATGACTAGAGCCAATCCATCTCTCCACAGAGCGGCGGTGTGGTCACCTCTTGCCTCTGTGCCCATAAAGCGAGCAATACTATATTCCAGTTATAATTGAAAGGAAATTTTTTATTGGTTCCCTTATTTATCAACATTCATTAAATATGACTAAGCAATCTCACATATATAAGTAGGGTTTTGTAACAACGTTACCCGTCTAGCTAGCTGCCCCACTCTAATACATACGAAAACGTTTAGCAGCAATACAAGAGTCAACAGAATCACAGTGGGGTGTAACATCTGGTTCAATATTCTGATCATTGTTGGAGACCATCGGAATAAGGTGTCCCACCAGCGATGTTCCCCATCCTTCTTCGCTCTTGCAAGGACGTGGTGTATTTCTTCCATATCATGATGGACAGAAACCAGGGTTCTTTGTCCATTGCCTCGAATTCCTTTCAGCAATTGATGCAGATCATCATGTTGCAACAGTTTTTTTTCTCCAATGTGAGATTCACCCCGACGGGGGTAGGTGACAGGTCTTGATGCGTAGCTGGATTGCAGCAATTGAGGAGTTGTAATAGGAGCTGAATAGTTGAAGTTGCATACTGCAATTTTGGTAAAATTGCAAATACAGATGTTTAAGTTATTATCTATATCAACAGTGGTGCTATCCATAGATAAAGAATCACACAGGGTTCTCATACAAACGCATCCATTTCCAATACATACAAGTGTAGTTTCAGGGGTTTCATCAGAGTGTATTTCAAAGTGACAAATATTTTGTTTTGAGTCAAGACAAAAGTCTTGGACCTTTCACAAATAAATCCCTGTTGTTTCTGTACAACACATGCAGTAACATGGACAGTTTGCCATTTATTTTCTTTTTTTTTTTAATTTTTTTTTTTTCCTAATGGATGGAGTACGGTTCCATGGTGATTTAATCCCAACGCAATGACTGGGTATAGAGTGTATACCGAAGCATTGTTTATTGTCAGCACAAAAGCTGTGGCTTTGCTGTTTAGTGGGTTTGTAAGTGAAGTTAACTAATTGCCACGGGGATTGGAATTCCCTTTCAAATTTAGTTGCATTATCCCAAATATTTTTCAAATTTCGGCTTTTGGATGCCTTCTTCACCCTGTCTTATAATTGTTGCCACAGTAAATTGTACCCACAGTTGAGCCTGACTACAGCTGAGAGTGAGAGAGGCATTAATTTGGGCTGCACTTAGTGCGTCCATAATTAGTGGGTGATACTTTTCAGCTCTTCTCTCGCATTGGGGTAACATATCAGATAAGAGCCATTAGTTAGTCCCTAATGCTGATAGAGAAGATTGTAATGGCTGATTTTAATCTGTACAAATTACTTGTTACTGAATTTATCTTGTTTGCCAAAACTTCAGCATCTATGCTGTGCAGTACTCCTAATCCAGTTCCTAAGAGACCAGTCACATCTCTCCTTGGCTGTTTTGGAGAGGTCACATTCATCCATGCGGTCATGCTGACCATCCCGTATAAGACGTGTTCAGGAACGGTGAGCAGGTAGGTTTAGTTGTAGAGATGTTAACCCGCATTGACAGTTCCACTCGTTTGAGAGACAATGAGGGGTTAAATAGCATTTGCTGTTGCCCTGTGTTTTTGATTATGTAGAGACCAGTACTGTAAATGTAAGGAGACAGTTCGAGAGGAGGCTCAGTCTGTTGACATCCGTTGTGAATTGGAAATCTAAGCTGAAGTGAGAGTTGGGGTCTGCCCAAAGGCACATTGTGAGTGTTGGCTGTGGTATAGTAAATGTATACCAGCAGTCATTTTTGAAAGGACAGGTGTGGATGAGCTCTTCTCCCCCAGCATAGTGTAGGAGAAGGTGTAAATCTGCTGTCATGCCCTCGGTGTGATTTTCAGTTTGACATCCTACCGAGATGGTATCTCCTTCAGTTCCCTTTGGAGACGGGATTGGTGAATTTTCATTGTCATTTTTAATGTCCCTACCTTGTCTGTGAGAGGTAATGTTATTGTGTAGTGCTATCATACATAAATTTAGATTACAGAATCACAGAATCACAGAATTACAGAATAGTAGGGGTTGGAAGGGACCTCTGTGGGTCATCTAGTCCAACCCCCCTGCCGAAGCAGGGTCACCTACAGCAGGCTGCACAGCACCGCGGCCAGGCGGGGCTGGAATATCTCCAGAGAAGGAGACTCCACAACCTCCCTGGGCAGCCTGTTCCAGTGCTCCGTCACCCTCAGAGGGAAGAAGTTCCTCCTCATGTTCAGACGGAACATGAGGGACAGGTACGTCACGAAAGTACGTCCGCATCATTCCATGGCCATCCCGTGGAGCACAAGGTCCACGCTTGTCATTCAGTAATCATGAAATCAAATGATAGTTCTACACCATGATTACCCCAGAGGCAAAGTGCCAGCAGAGGCTGTGTAGAAGTGAAGTTGCACCAACAATCTGGCTCTGGTATATTGTAACAAGATTTTTCGTTGTCTCTCGGTGTGGAAAAACTGGTGTAATATATTTTCATTTCAGTGGGTTTACCGTGGGTAGATCCACTGATTGCTCGACGCCCTATATTTACTTCCTCCAACGGTGTGGCTTGGAGTGACAAAATTTGATGAATGTTATTATTATTGTGAGATATTCCAGTTCCTTTATTCCAATTCCTTTATTGTTCAACGTCTCCCATCTCCATGCCTCCTTTAGGTATGCCTCGTCTCTGTGCAGAACTAAAGTAGCAAGGTTCAGATGGTTTCCATCTGAACACGAGGAAGAATTTCTTCCCTCTGAGGGTGACAGAGCACTGGAACAGGCTGCCCAGGGAGAGTGTGGAGTCTCCTTCTCTGGAGATATTCAAGACCCGCCTGGACAAGGTCCTCTGCAGTCTGCTCTGGGTGACCCTGCTTCGGCAGGAGGGTTGGACTAGATGACCCACAGAGGTCCCTTCCAACCCCGACCATTCTGTGATTCTGTGATTCTGTCTTTTGGTGGGACCCCAGCACTTTCAGTATGATTTACCAGTGCATGGTTCCAAGCGTCTTGTGTGGGGATTGTCGAAGGATTTTGTGTCTGCACCAGAAGGGTTATACTTCTCCCAATTAAGAGGAAGAATGATGGTGAACTGGGGATACACTGCTGTCGTCGCCGTTGCCATGGATGTAGATGCATTTTTTTTTTATTTCTTGTGAAAAGAGAAAAGATTCGCTGCGGAAGGCTGAACAGGTTACCCCTTTGTGATACAGGATAAACTCACCTAGTAGTTATTCTGTGTTTTGTACCACTAATATCAGTGGCTTCCCAAGGAAGTGGGCCATGAGATTTAATTCGAGTCATTAGTACATTTTTATTTTGTCGTAAATTGACCATAACAGGTTGTGCTGGTTGTCACGTCGGTGGACATTTTCTTTTGTCAGAAGGGGGAGCGCAAGGCTCAGTTTTTGCAAAGAACGCTCTGCTCACAGCACTTCCAGTGGGTCCATACTGGTTATTCAACTGGTGTTTTAGAAAGTCGGGTGTCCCACTGCACTTCGTGTGGTCCAAGGCTCTTTTTTAATAAGCCGTTAGGTCTTACTACTAACCCGTTTGACTGAGTAGAGTAGGGGGTATGAAACACCCATTCACCTTCTTCCTGCTTTGCCCAGTCTTGCACTTCTTTACATATAAAATGTGAGCCATCGTCACCCTGGATGACCTCAGGAGCAGGCAGGATGGAGAACCAAGATGACAACCTTCATATTGTATTTCACCCATTGGCTTTTCGACACTTAGTCACCATAAGCAAGCCAGAGACTACTTCTACTCCTGTGAGGATGTATCGATATCCTGCGGAGGATTTAAGCAGTCCAATATAGTCAATTTGCCATGGCAAAGCTTTTGCCCGGCTGATACGTAGAGGTGGTGCTTTAGCAGGGTGATGTGTTTGCAATTTCAGTTTGCATCCGGGACATTCTGTAAGAACAGTTTCACAAGTTTTTCTGCTTAGAGGCAAGCCTCGACTTTGGGCAGCAAAGAAAAGTGCTTCTCCGCCTGTGTGACTTAATTTCTGATGTGGCCATTCCCCTAATTGATACCATTCAGAGTTTAGTGTATTTTCTGTTTTTATTTCCCTAATTGTGGCTATTTCATCTACTTGTTGGTTCCGTTTTGAGGCTGGTGTATTGTCTTTGGTACGTGCTTTTACCCATCCCATCTTAAATGGTGTTTTTCTAGCCATGTTCAATAATAGTCGCCAATCTTCGGTTCTTCAAATTGGGGATCTGTTTATTTCCCAGTTTAATGCTTCCCATTGACAGACCCATCGAGTGGCACCTACCCACATGGTACAGGAGTCGACATAAATAGCGTTTGCCCCATTCTGTGCTGCTAGAACAACTGCTCTGCATTGTCCTACTTGTGCGCTGCCTTCCCTTTCTTCTATCACTTGCCTACCGGTGTTAATTTCTAATGCGGCAGCTCCATATTGCCGCTTGCCATCTGTTCTCTTTGCTGAGGCATCGGTAAACCAAATGCCCTCAGTTCGTGTTTCCTTAGTGAAGGGAGGAGCATCGAGGATCGGTGAAGGTTTAAACGGTTGTTTCAGTGCTAGTGGGTCTGCACTGATCGGCATCTGAAATTTGGAGGCTTTTCTACGTCCTTCAGTTAATTGCGTTTCATCTACTGCTCCCACCAGGTAGCCATACCATTTCCTGACGGTAGGTTTTTGTGCAGTTCCCTCAGGAGGAGCGGTTCCTTCTAGAACTGATAAATTAAATGGCCCTCTGGTTTGAGCAGGTTGATTTTGATTCATTTTCTCAGCTTGTTTAACTGCTGGAGCTAAGGACAAAAGTCCCTTCTACTCGGTGGATCTCTGTTCTGTCTCTTCAAAGGCAGTTGAGCTGAGTAATAGCGGTCTCTTCGGTCCATCTGGGCCAGCTTGAAATCGATTATGGTGAGTACCATGTTCTGCAACACCCCATCCCACTATAACAGGATTGCAGGGGTGTATTGGCCCAAGTGATTGGTAAGTTTTTAATTCTTCTATTAGAGTTTTGACCGCCTCTTCATGTTCTGAATTCCATTTCCATTGTTTTGCCTTTCGTAAAAGCGAGTACAGTGGACAAGTAATTATAGAAAATCCAGGTACGGAAAATCCAATATCCTAAGGACTCATAAGCTGTTGTAGTTCTTTCCTAGATCTGGGCATTTGTAATTGCTCTATTTTACTCAAGGTGTCAGGTAGAATTGCTGCACTAGCTGCACTCCACCAAGTGCCTAAAAATCTTACCTCTCTGCTTGGTCCTTGACATTTTTAAGGTGGGATTTCAACTTCTGCTTTGTCTAATGCTTGCCATGCTGCTGTTGCTGCTTCCCTCACCTTCTCAGGGGAGGTACCTCTTGTTAAAGATTTTATTCTCACACGAGTGTGTTACACTGGGTATTGCGTTATTCCCAACTCAGAGTTGGGCCATCACCTCAGTGAGTGGCAAAGCTGAACTTGCTAGACCAGTTTATAGACATTTATTAAACCGATTACGTCAAGTCTAGAATCATCACAAGTTTCTAAGCAACTGTTCTGTTCCTTGAAGAACATCATTTATTAAGTTCTTTCTATGCTTCTGTCTTCGTAGAATTCTCCCTCACTGGTTTCAGGCCCTGCTTGGTTTCAGGGTTGTCTCGAAGTCGTTGTTTGTCCTTCATCTTCTTTTGTGAATTCTGTTTGATGCAATCCATACAGTTGGTTTCTATCCCAATTGCAACACACCGATTGTATGGTTTCTTAACACAGCTGTGTTTACACAATTGAATCTATGTTCTAGTTCTATGATTTTATCCTATTATATACTCAATCTTCTTTATAATCAATCTCTAACACCTCCGATCAGATTATCATCTATAGATTGATATAATTTTACATCTGGAGGTAATGAGAGTGTCTGTAAAAGCTCAGCAAGTGCAGCGTGAGTAATTGTGGGTGAGTGTTTGTATCCCCTGGTATATTTTACACCTTCCCAAGTAAAAGCAAACTTCTCTTTATCATTTTCCTGTAAGGAGACCATAAATAACAAATCTTTTACAAGTAATCTCGCTATCCAGGGGTGTGCAGCTGCTTGTAAAGTAGCTGTTAAGTTTGCAATGTTTGGTACAGCAGCTGTTAGTGGACCTGTATTAGCATTTAGGCACCAACAATCCATGGTTAAACACAAGCTCCCGTCCGGTTTTCGGACTGGCCAAACTGGTGAATTAGGTGGAGAATGAGTTCTGGAAATAATCTGTCGCTTTTCCAGGTCGGCTATCACTTCAGAAACTCCAGCTCGTGCTACAGCAGAAATTGGATACCGTGGGACGTTAGTGATTTTTGAATCAGGGAGTGGGGCAGCTGTGCGGAGCACCCACACTGTAGCTCCCCAATTTTCATTTGGGTTAGGACTGACATTCGAACCAAAAGACCACACGCTGCCATCCAGCAAGTGCCAGGTTCATCCATTTCAATCACTGAATCCTAAAATGTTTTCAAGGTGAGTTTAATGGCAAAGCGAGCAGAGGACGTATGCTTCTCGCCAGGGAGCCATAGATTAATTTTTGCACTTTGGCAAATAGTACTTGCTCCATTCACTCTGGTAATCATAACTCCTTGCTGTCCGGGTCATACACCCAGCTCCTCAGCATCTTGTTGTGTTGGTATTGAAATCTGTGCTCCCGTATCTACCAGAAATTTTGTTAATTGTTGTTGAGGTCCGACTGGGATTAAAATGTGTGGACCATTATCATGTATCCATTGACAGGGTTCCACTTGCCGGACAGACAGACCCGATTGTCGTCCAGGTGCTATTTGTTTTCTGACCGAGAAAGGAAAAGGGTTACTATTCTCTCTCGGAGCTGGTGGTGGAGGTGTTTGAGTGTTTGGAATGTTTCCTCCCTGGCCTTGTCTCTGGATGACATTAATCAAACTCGGAATAACACTGGCAGGTTGTCTTTGAGCTGCAGCTCTTGAGATGCCCTATGTTAATGCTTGATTGTAGAATTCTCTCCACCTTTGGGTCCTGGATTGGCGATCGGTGGCGTTGGGCCGATCAGTGGGTTGTGGTTCCTGGGAATCATTTTGAACCGATTGTCTAATTTGTCTAATGTTACGGCTTATATTTTTGGTGTCATTGGTTAAATCACCTCATCCCATTTCTCGCCCATGATTTATGATGTCGTGCATTAATATTGCCCAGGTGGGGAGATTTCTTTGTGCTAGGATTTTGTCCTGCTCATCAGCAACTTCTCTTATGGCCAACAGAGCATTATAGTCTGTGTCTCTCTTGATTTCATCGCTTTTAGCGATGAGGTGAGGTTTGAGTGCATCAGGAGCTCCTTTAATTAATGGCTTTAACATGTCATAGGATTCAGTTGCCAATATGGGAATTTCAATGGGACCACGTTCTTGCATGGCCTGGATACAGGCAGCTTTTATGCTAGCAGTGGAGAGCTCATCCAAGGACCTAATAGGTATAAACAGAGGCTCTCCTCCTTCCAATAAATCTATTCCACCAGCCCAGTATGCCACTCTACTGGTTATCAAGTGAGGATCATTTGGGTGTTCGGGACCAGAATTTAGAAAGACACCAGGATCCCAGAATCCACTGGCTTCATCACCATTTAATAGGATTCTATCTCCCCTGGTTCGACACGCTCGCCACAAATATTCAGTTTCAGCTTCACCCAGGTTACGGCCACAGTGTTCTTGTACATTGGCCATCTGGATCGGATCAAACTGGGCTGTTTTTCAGGTGCAGTCTCCTGCTCCACCCCATAGTCCAGCAGTTTCTTCTGTTTTTACAATGGGTCTGGCTTCATATACAGGAGGATTTGGAGGAGACAAATCATTTTCTTTTGATTCGCTAACATTGGGGTCACCCCATATGTTCCCATCCCATTCTTCAGGGCATGCACTTAGTTTCCTAACTTGTACAATGTCAGGATGATTGGGACCCTACATAAGCATCATTTCAACCCTTTCTCCCAACTTCTGTTCTTCTTTCCTTTCTTGTTGTACCTCCTTTTGCAGCTGTTCAGTTTGCAGGGATTCTAATAACTCAACTTTCTTTAGGTCTTGTTCCCTTTTATCTCTTTCCTTCCTGTCTTGGTATGCAGCTTCTAAGCAGATGCCCAGCATTTTCCAAATAATTCCTTTTCTATCTTTTATGTGAGTCCTAGACACTTGTAATTGCTTTACTACAGCCTCCCCGTTATGCCAGTAGTCACAGACCCATGCACATGAGAATTTAAGAAGTGGATTCGTTCCATTTTTTTGTAAGTAATTAGTGACACTACTTGCCATCCTGCCGACTACACCAATTTGTCACGAGTGAGTGGTTAGGTCACTTAAAGAATCACCGTCAAAGGTATTTGCAAGAAGAGATTTTATTGAAAATTGAGAGAATGTGAGTCACGAGGTTTGGAATGGATGCCCTTGCTTTCTAAACTCCTTCTCAGAGAGGAGCCAAGGTGCGGCTGGATCCAGATGTGGCCTTAGACCACAACGGTTTATGTCTAAGGGATATATACCAGAATGTACAGCTCTGACATCTACCAGGTGGGTGAGACTCCAGGTATCAGGAGCTCCAGGTGTGGTCAGGGAGTGCCTCATCTGCCCAACTCACTGCTCTTGTACAAAGACAAGGAAAGTGCCAAGTCATCCCGATTCACTGCTGTCCTTGAAAGGCAAGTCAAACGGCCAGCCACACCAGCTTCACATTCTTGCCGTGTACGCAAGAGCACAATGTTGGCTGGTTTTGAGAAAAATGACTGGTCATGCCAGCTCATTGTGATCAAGGATTCAAGGCTGGCTAGTTCTGGGATTGCCAGAAACCCAGTAAGGGGGGAGGTTGCACCACCACAATATCAAGCTGTCTCACTTCCCCTCTCTCTTGCAGAGAAGCAGGTTTTCCAGCTGCGAGCCCACATGTACCAAGCCAGGAGTTTATTTGCAGCTGACAGCAGTGGCCTTTCAGACCCCTTTGCACGAGTCTTCTTCATCTCCCAGAGCCAATGCACCGAGGTAAACACCGGCTCCTGACCTGGAGGTCTAGGCTGGGCTCTGGCATTGCATGTCCCATCAGCTCTCCATCCTGCTCCGCTGCCACAGGGCTCATCACTGCTAGTGCATCAAAGATTAGGTAGATCATGGGGTCCTAGGTTGGGAAAGCAGCCATAGCACTGGGGCTGGACTGTCTCCAGGAGCCCCTTCCCCAGGATCACCTTCATGACCTATCCCCCCACACCAGCACACAGCTATCCCATGTCCCTGTGGCCGTGATTCGCCTGCCTGGTCAGGAGAAACTGGTGCATGTTGAAGTGGGGTTTGTGTCTGTCCTTCCTGGGCTTTAGCTAGCCTGCTGGACACTGGAGATAATTTGTGTCTGCTTGCCTGCTGTTGGGGTTTTTATCTCACAAGAGTCCTTGGGAGATACCCCATGCCTCACTGGCCCAACAAAATGTGCGGCAGCCCACTGAGACCAAAGCCTTGTCTGCTGCCCTTGCACAGGGTCTTAGCCCCTCTCTGGAGCAGTAGGTCTCTCTCCTGTTCTTCCAGGTTCTCAATGAGACTCTTTGCCCAACCTGGGACCAGCTGCTGGTCTTCGACAATGTGGAACTATATGGAGAAGCCCATGAGATGCGTGATGACCCTCCCATAATCGTCATTGAAATCTATGACCAGGACACAGTGGTAAGATGAATGCCAGCAAAATAAAATGTTTATGATTTAGAAGCTGCAGTTGCTCCTGAGTCAGAGGCCAGGCAGATGGTGCAGAGCATGTGAGAAGCAGCTTTTCTCCTGACTTTTGGAAGATGGTCCCCCCCAACATCTCCCATGGCATGAGCAGCCTCTGCTCATTAGACCTCAGGCTCAGCTGAATGATGTCTTGTTTTTGGAGAGGGAAGAAAGAGCTTTTGTGAGGCTGGAGGCAAGGAGACATTACCTGAGTCTTTCCCTTCAGAAAAGCTGCTCAGCCTTGGCCTCCTTGCTGTCCCAGCCCTATGCCAACCCTTCACCTTATCTGAAGAAGCCAGGAGTGAAAGCTGTCACTAAGCTTTGGTGTCTCAGGCCCACTGGGCTGGCCCTGTTCTGACCACGATGGGGAGGGCTGTGATGCTAATTTGGGAGACCTCGTGTTGGGTCAACAAACCCAAGTGCTCTCTTCATCTTTCCAGGGCAAAGCTGACTTCATGGGCCGCACTTTTGCCAAACCGGTGGTGAAGATGTCAGATGAGCACTACTCCCCGCCACGCTTCCCCCCGCAGCTGGAGTACTACCAGATCTACCGGGGCAACTCCACAGCAGGCGACCTGCTGGCTGCCTTTGAGCTGCTCCAGGTACCAGCTGGCCAAAGCCACCCCAGATGGAGGGAAACAATGGGATGGAGGTTTGCAAGGGAATGGGGGTTGACCTATGCTTACGTATCTTAGATGCTTCAAGGAGCAGATAGTTCATACATCCTAGAAAAGCTAGAAGGGTTTAGCACAGCTACTAACCCAGTGAGAGGGCAGCTCCTGCCCAGTTATGCTGGTCAAGATGATGTGCAGTGAGTCCCAGGCATGCTGCTGGAAAGGACACCCCACTGCATTAGCCCAAACTCTGCATCATCATTGGGATACAGGAGGTGCCAATGGGGGTCCTGGTGCTCTTGGAGATGCCAATTTGAAGGTCTCTGGAAAAGGGGGTGTGAATTCATAGCAGCATCCCAAGACTATGGTAACATTCTATCCTCATAGTCTGTGGGGGTAGCAGACACAAACTCTTCCGCTTTTTGTGCCAACTCTGACATTTGTGTGGACATGTCTCAGCAGTCTCCTGGTGTGCCAGGGTCGTGAGACATCACAGCTGAAAAGAGAGACCCCCAGAAAACTCAGCGCAGTGCTGGTGGGTTTGGATGTGCAAGGACCACAGGCACCTCTAATGCAGCTGAACACCAAGGGGCAGTGGTCTCTAGACTGGCCTCACATCTGTCCCTGGGCAGGTCCCTCCGCCTCTGGATCCCCCTTTATTTCAAAGGAGACTTTTCTTTACCTGCCTGTCTGCCTGAAGTGTCCTCAGATACCCTACGATGACAGCAAGATCAGGGCAGCCTTGCAGGCTGCTGCTGAGCCTGGTGTCCCACTCCCCAGGGTACTTGTCCTGTCTCCTTTGCCTGCCAGGGCAGGTGCTCATCCAAGCCCTTTTTTTCCCCAGCTTTCCTCGCAGTGAGGTGGCTTCTCTAGGGAATGGCTCACATGGGATATTTGATCTCCCTTGTAGAATCACAGGATGGTTGTGTTGGAAGGGACTCTAAAGCTCATCTCTTTCCAATCCCCCTGCCATGCCCTGGGTTGGACACAGGACCTGAAAGCTGCTCCTGGGCTGAGCTCTTGGACCATTTCTGCATCTCTTCACACGCAGTCCAGGCAGATGCAGCTCCTGGTAGGAGGATGAAGTTCAACAAGGGCAAGTGCAGGGTCCTGTACCTGGGGAGGAACAACCCCAGGCACCAGTACAGGCTGGGGCTGAGCTGCTGGAGAGCAGCTCTGCGGAGAGGGACTGGGAGTGCTGGGGGACGACAGGGTGACCATGAGCCAGCAGCGTGCCCTGGCTGCCAAGAAGGCCAATGGGATCCTGGGGTGCATGAGGAGGAGTGTGGGCAGCAGGGCGAGGGAGGTTCTCCTCCCCCTCTGCTCTGCCCTGGGGAGGCCCCATCTGCAGTGCTGTGTCCAGTGCTGGGCTCCCCAGTTCAAGAAAGATGAGGAGCTACTGGAGAGAGTCCAGCGGAGGGCTGCGAGGATGAGGAGGGGACTGGAGCATCTCTCCTCCGAGGAGAGGCTGAGGGAGCTGGGCTTGTTCAGCCTGGAGAAGAGAAGGCTGCGAGGGGACCTTCGAAATGCCTCTAAATATCTGCAGGGTGGGGGTCAGGAGGACAGGGCCAGACTCTTTGCAGTGGTGCCCAGCGACAGGACAAGGGGCAACGGGCACAAACTGAAGCCTGGGAAGCTCCAGCTGAACCCGAGGAAGAACTTCTTCCCTCTGAGGGTGACGGAGCCCTGGCCCAGGCTGCCCAGAGGGGCTGTGGAGTCTCCTTCTCTGGAGATATTCAAAACCCACCTGGACACACTCCTGTGCAACCTGTTTTAGGGGAATCTGCTTTGGCAGGGGGATTGGACCAGATGATCCACAGAGGTCCCTTCCAATCCCTATGATTCTGTGAAGAGGAACAGCCGTGGGTTTGGGGTGCCTTGGTGGAATGAGAAGTTTGTTTTCCTGCTGTGCGGAAGCACAGCCCTGCCCAGCTCATGTATATGCCTTTTCCCAAAGTACCTGCCCTGCAGTCAGCTGGATGCTCAGAAACCCTGGTTGATCCTGCACCATCTGAGACAAAGCAGACCCAACGCCTGAGACCAGGGTGTGCCAGTTACAGCTGAGACTGACCAAGAAACTGCTTCCCAGCAGCTGAGTGTCAGCTCAGAGGAAGAGGTCCTAATCCATGCTGCATCTCTTCCAGATTGGCCCTGGGGGCAAGTCAGACCTACCCTCCATCAACGGACCAACCGACTTGGACCGGGGCCCCATCCTGCCAGTGCCACTGGGGATTCGGCCGGTGCTGAGTAAATACAGAGTGGAGGTAATTGCCTTGGAGCACCAAATTTTAATGTTCAGCATTGTGTGGGGCAAGGGACCCTGTCCATGGGTGTTTGAAGGCCAGCAGGGATATGTGAGGCTCTGCTGACTAGCTGGGCACCAAGAACAGACCTGCACTGCACTGCAAGGACCTGTCTGTCCCGGATGAGAAGGGAGCAAGGCTGCAGCAGCCCTAAAAGAACAGGGAACTGCATCACTCCTTGCTGCCTGAAATGTTGGCACCACAGCAAGTCCAGAGCCCTGCAGTAAGTGGCACTTGGGCTGAGACGCAACGCAGGGCATGTTAGGGATACACAGGTAACACAGCCAGTGATGTTCAGTGCACAGTTCACCCATGGCTGCAGGCATCTCTGCTCAGGTGAGATGCTGCTGACCAGATCTCCAGGTGTCTGAAAGGATTCTAGCTCCTGGTCTTCCAGACATTTGCACCTGGTTAAATAAATCATAATTCTCTGATGTGCAAGATGAACACAGCCATGGGTAATCAGCAGGTGGAAAAAATCTGTTTAGGGGAACTTTTGGTCATGGTGGTGGTCTGTTATCCCAAGAAGGGAGAGGCAAGTCCCACCGGTGATACTGATATCATTTTGACAACATGATACCAGTGCTGATTCAAGAGCCACTGTGGGTGGACAAAGCTTTTCTGGTCCTGCTCTATGGAGTCCCATGGCAGAAAAAGGCTAGAAAGGGAGAAAGGCAGCAAAGGGACTGCCAAGGGCAGCAGGCTGGAGATAGCAGGCTGCTGCACATCAAGCGTGGATTATTTGGGGTGTCAGAAAGAGATTGTGCTGCAGTCCTGAGCCATGTGGAGGAGGAGAAGATGCCCCAGGGATCCACAACTGCCCAGGCAAGGACATTTGCAGTAGGGTCCCTGCTTCTGGGAGATATGGAGAACCAACTGCTTTGGCTCCAGCCTGGCTACAGCCAGGGGCAGTCCCTTTCACATTCATGCTCTTCCTTCTCCTCCTCCTGCCCTAGATCCTGTTTTGGGGGCTGAGGGATCTGAAGAGAGTGAACCTGGCCCAGGTGGACCGGCCCCGTGTGGACATTGAGTGTGCTGGGAAGGGGGTCCAGTCAGCCCTCATCCAGAACTACAAGAAAAACCCCAACTTCAGCACTTTGGTCAAGTGGTTCGAAGTGGTGAGTGTTTCCTCTTCCCCCTCAGCCCCCTGAAATCCAGATTTTCTGGAGCCCAAACCATGGCTCCTTGCTTCAGTTTCCCCACAGCAATGGAGGATGTGAGCTCCATCCCAGCTGTTGAGGGCCTTTCTTCAAGGCCTCCCAAGCCATACTTTGCTGGAGTTGCTCTAGACCTCTTCCTCCAACACGATGCCCACTTTAGTCCTTACTGGCCTTTCCAACCATAGAAGTAGACATCACACAGCCCACACCCAGCCCTTGATAACCAGCACACCTTTGCTTCCCAGGACCTCCCAGAGAATGAGCTTCTCCACCCACCCCTCAACATCCGGGTGGTGGACTGCCGGGCTTTCGGGCGTTACACTTTGGTGGGTTCCCACGCCGTCAGCTCCCTCCGAAAGTTCATCTACCGTCCACCAGATAAGAAAGCCCAGCACTGGAATATGACAGGTACCAGGCTTGGGCAGTGGCGGCCTGGCTGGTATGGGTCATTGGTGGGATGTTATGTGCAACTGAGGGGCACAGAAGAGAAGGAGATGGTTTGTAAGGACTATGGGATGTTGCCTGCTTGTTGGTTAAATTAAGCAGTGCTTCTGGGTTTGGGTCAAGGGGGTGAGAGGCCACAGGGTGTGAGGCCATGATTCCCCTTTGATTTTTTGATGTGTGGGTCTCAGTGCGATAACTGCGTGCTCACGTCTGTCAGACAAAAAAAGTTGGTTCACCTCTAACATCTCTGCAGCTTCATGACTCTACACTCACCAAATGTTCCCCCAGACCAGGAGATGAATTTGCCATGCTCAGTGCCTGCTGCTGCTATTTTTTGAGTAAACACTACAAAGCTACAGACTGAGGTCACCCTCATTCCCAGCCACCACCCTATCTATCAGCAGCCATAGCAAAAACCATCACAAACCCACTTGCCCTGCACCCAGCACAGCAGCCGAGGGCTTGGTGAGCCACAGGAATTGCTCATCGCCTTCCAGTCCTTGGTGGAAGCGGAGGCACTTTTGGCTGGGCAGGGACAGGAGGTCTGTGGGGGGACTGCCAATGGCCATCCCTGGTTCCAGCCAGAGGTCTGGACCTGTGGCTGTGTCTATGCCAGCTGACCCTTTCAGGGCGACCATCTTCTCTGTGTCCTCTCTGGAGGCTGGTGCAGGTGAAAAGAACCATGATTTTTCATCATCTGCTTTCCTTCACTGTGGAAGGGGTTTCTAATCATGCTTTAAGGGTCTGTGCTCATTTCCATCTCTTCTCTTCTCTGAACAAGGTGATGACTCAAAACTTCTGCATGAATCCTGTAGGATCTCACCTGAGTTCTTAGTTTCTCCTCTACACTCTCCTTCTCTCTTGTTCTTTCTCTTTCTCTGTCCTCTGTCCAGCTAAACACCTCAATGGCTATCTGGCAATGGCCAACAGGGCCCATCGCTCTCGTCCCACAGGGGAGATTGTTGTCAATATGGAACCTGAGGTTCCCATCAAGAAGATGGAGACAATGGTGAAGCTGGAAGCTGTGAGTATCCATATGCGAGCACCACTTTAGCATCTCTTTCTTCACTGAATTGCCCATATCTGAGGTATTCCACCCAAACAGAGTCCACCTTGTCCTGCTGGACATGGAGTTTGGTTGATGCCTGGAATAAAGGGCCTTGGGTCATCATCAGTCCTACAAATTGGCCTCTTTCTGTCCTGGCTGAAGTTAGCTGGTGCTTGCTGCCCAGGGAAGGACTGTCCTGGGCTATGCTCATTAGACAGCTGTATGTTTTCCTTCAGAAACAGTCAGATGGGAATGAGCCCCCATGAGCACAACCCTGTCCCCATCGATAACCAACGCAGACACAAGTGACCCATCAGAAATCCCCCATCTGCACAGTGGCAGCCACCAGGCCCTTTCCAAGCGCTGCACACCGCACAGCCTCTGCAAGCAGCCAGCGTCACGCAGATTCCCCTGACTCTTTTTCCTTTTTATAATAGTTTTGAGACATTCGGATGGCTACATCGGCTCTTTGAAATGCCCAGTAGCTTGGATGGGTGGTCAGCATGGTGTTGCTGTCCAGCCACGGTACAGCAAGTCTGAGCCATGCAGACGGGACAGATGCACATGGCATAGAGCTGGTCGGAGTCAGTCCAAGGCAGCCAAAGCTCTTTAGACCTATCGTGCTTGCCCTGAAAATTTGACACTCTATGCATTGGACAGGCAACGTGTCCCAGTGGCATCAGGCTTTGTTCACACGCTGCAGGTCCCCATGCCCGTTTTCTTGCCCGGAACAGGAATTTCGACTCCTCCTCACACCCTTCTGCTCCAGAGCTTCCTCCACAAAATGAATCAGATTTCTTTTTGCAGGAGGCCCTTTGCAGCCACGCACACGCACCACCCACCCCAGACAAGCAGCATGTGTGCCTACAGGCATGTGGTGGATTCCACGCATGCAGGACCCCCACATGTGCACATTTACCGAAGGGCTATGGCAGTTGAAAAGCCTCAGAAGCACTCATGAACAGATACATCCACTTACACGCACCCCACAAGGTCCCTGGTGGAGTTCCTCACCTGTGCACAAGAAGCTGTGTCACATATGTCTGCTCACACAGCTTCATGCGACAGGAGCTACAGGGTTTGTGTGCATGGGTACCTCTGGAAGGCCCTAGCACCCACATCCTTCTTGAATTCTACCACAGTAGTGTGTGGACCTTCCTGGACAGACAAGAAGATCTCCAAGAGAGCAAAGAGGTGTTACCCACACTGAAGGCTTAAGTGTCTTTCCAGACCCAATCCCTCGCTGTCTGGGACGGAAGTTCTCCCTTAGAGAGAGAGAGAGAGATCCTCCACAGGGAGATGGGTTTGGTGTCTCGCAGCAGACATCTCCCCTGCATGCAGAGCTTTCCCAGCCATGGCTACTCGTCCGAGGCGTTCAGTTCCTTCATCCCTGGGGAGCTGTCTGTGACTTTTAATGTGTGTGCGTGCCAGTGTGTATTTGTACCCATCCGAGGCTGCGCTGCTAACCTGCTCTCCCTCTCCCTGTTCCTTTCCACCCCGCGCGGCAGAACTCCGATGCAGTGGTGAAGGTGGACGTGGTAAGTGACGGATCTGCTCTGCATCCCTGCTCCAAACCCTCCAATCCCTGTCCAGCCCTTCTGTGCGGCTTCCACCAGACCATGCATCCTCCCCAGAGGATCATCAAGTCCAACTGTCAACCCAACACCCCCATGCCTGCTAAACCACGTCCTCAAGTGCCATCTCTACATGTTTGTTGAACCTCTCCAGGGATGGGGACTCCACCACTGCCCTGGGCAGCCTGGGCCAAGGCCTGACCACTCTTCCAGGAAAGAAATTCTTCCTAATCTCCAATCTGAACCTCCCCTGACACAACTTGAGGCCATCGCCTCTCGTCCTATCGCTGGTTACTTGGGAGAAAAGACCAACCCCCGCCTCACTACCCCCTCCTGTCAGGGAGCTGTAGAGAGCGATGAGGTCTCCTCTCAGCCTCCTCTTCTCCAGCCTGAACAGCCCCAGCTCCCTCAGCCGCTCCCCATCAGACTTGTTCTCCAGCCCCCTCCCCAGCCTCGCTGCCCTGCTCTGGACACGCTCCAGCCCCTCCATGTCCTGCTTGGAGTGAGGGGCCCAGAGCTGAGCACAGCACTCGAGCTGCGGCCTCACCAGTGCCCAGTACAGGGGCCCGATCCCTGCCCCAGTCCTGCTGGCCACCCCATTGCTGGTACAAGCCAGGATGCCGTTGGCCTTCTTGCCCCCCTGGGCACACTGCTGGCTCCTGCTCAGCCGGCTGTCGACCAGCACCCCCAGGGCCTTCTCCGCTGGGCAGCTCTCCAGCCGCTCCTCCCCAAGCCTGCAGCGTTGCTTGGGGTTGGTGTGACCCAAGGGCAGGACCTGGCACTTGGCCTTGTTGAAGATGAAGCAGTAGCCTGCTGCTTGCAGCTTGGGAAGCTCTTCGGGGCCAGCACTTCTCAGCCCAGCTGTGCCTGGAGGAGCAGGGCAGACAGCATGCAGTGGGGTGATGGTTATTCCCACCACAACAAGACATCAGTGTTAAGGGCTTTATTGCACCCCTAAGTGGACCCAGGGTACTTCTCTGGGCAGAGGGAGGAGTGCTGCCATAAATGATTCAGGTGCTGTAGCCTGGGAAATGCATGGATGAAAGGGATGATGGAAAGGACTCGGGCCTCTGACGTTGTGTCTCTCTGGACCCTTGGGCATCCTCCTGCTCTGCAGCTCCATGTCTGTGGCTGCAAAACGGGGAAAGTGCTAACGAGGCCACCCAACCAGGAAGGTTCTGCCTTCTCAGGCGCTTCACCCTCCACCCTTTGCTCTGCAAGAGACATTTGACATTCATCTGATCCCTTCTCTGTCTTTGCTTCCCTTGTCCCTGCAGTCTGAGGAAGAGAAGGAGAAAAAGAAAAAGAAGAAGAAAGGAGGAGGAGGAGAGGAAGTAGAAGAGGAGGAGCCAGACGAGAGCATGCTGGACTGGTGGTCCAAGTATTTTGCGTCCATTGAGACTATGAAGGAGGTGGGTGCAGAGCAGAGGAGGGGTGTATGGGGGAGGGGAGGAAAATGTTTCCTGGCTGCGAGGTCTCACCTACGTCCAGCTACTTCCAAAGGCTTAGGGCTGTGCTGCTTTCCTCCCTAACCTTGCCTGATGGTTGGCAGGGCTTTTGCCTGGCAGAACTGAGCAGGACTCCTCATCCTTGAGTGTGCTCTGGGTGGACCGGTTTGCGTTCAGACACGGGCACCTAACAGCATCGGTGCTCAAGGCTGCACTGAGCAACTTTGATTTCTCCAGCACTGCCAGAACCTCACGCGGGGCTCGGACGGGAGGAGCAAGCTGTGACCCTGAGTTAGGCATGTCCAGAGACCTCGACACAAGCACCCACTCCCTGCTCGCTTCGTTTCTCCCCCAGCAACTCCGGCAGCAGGAAGCAGCCGCAGCAGAAGCAGACGAGAAGGAAGAAATGGAGCTTGCAGAGGGTAAGCAGGCTGCGAATGAGGGAGGGAGCATGGCAGGGAGAGGTAGGACCAAGACTCCTTTTTGTGCTTGAACACCCCTTTTGGAGCCTGCCGCTGATCTTCTGCCAAACCAGATGCTCACAGCATGTTGTATGTCCCTGTGCAGGATCAATTTTTGTGAACGCAGGTCTGGTGTGGGCTGTGTTGGGCTAACATGTTAACGCCAAGTGAATCCAAATCCAAGTGTCGTATTTATGGGGCCAGACTCTTTCCAGTGGTGCCCAGCGACAGGACAAGGGGCAATGGGCACAAACTGAAGCCTGGGAAGTTCCAGCTGAACCCGAGGAAGAACTTCTTCCCTCTGAGGGTGACGGAGCCCTGGCCCAGGCTGCCCAGAGGGGCTGTGGAGTCTCCTTCTCTGGAGATATTCCAGCCCCGCCTGGCCGTGGTGCTGTGCCCCCTGCTCTGGGTGACCCAGCTTGGGCAGGGGGTTGGGCTGGGTGACCCACAGAGGTCCCTTCCAACCCCGACCATGCTGGGATTCTGTGTGTTTCTGTGATTGTGGCAGCCTTCAACCCATCTGTGCTGGGAGGAAGGCGATGCGCAAGTGATGCGGACTAGCGACCAGGTTCCATGCGATTGTCCGAGGACATTTTTGTGCAGTGACAAGTTAGTATGTCATTAAAAGTCCCGTCGCTTTGGCCATGCAGATGTGTTAGCTATAGGACTGTGTGCCTGAAGTCTGTAGAGATACTTCTAGATACTAGATACTACTATATAATTCTAGATCACCTTCATGGAGTTTTCCATCCTTGTTTTGCTGGAGGCTTAAAAAAATTTTTGATTTTTTTTTTTTTGTTTTTTTTAATTTTGCTCTAGTTTTGCAAGGGAAAATTTAACCAGGCAAAAGGTCTGGGATTCATGTAATCTGAACACTTTTACCTGCAGGTAGAGGCCTCCTTGTCTGCTGTTCTAGCACAGGCAGTGAAGAAAAATACGCACTTTTAGGGCAAGTTCTCTGCCCTATTTTCAATATTATGCTATGATCAGATGGACTGTGCCCTAAATGTGTTTTGCTTTGAAGGAAGTCATGGGGTCTGTAGCTCAGATGGGGTGCTACAGACATCTGAAGTTGGGTGAGATAAATTTTGTACCACAGGTGATGTGGACCAAGAATACTAGTGAGCTGGGACATGCTGGTCAGGGGTGACTTTGTCCATTTGCAGGCTGGAGGCTGCTTGCCAGTTCCACCAACAGGGCTTCCTTCATGGAGGCTTTCTCTGAGGACTTTCACCCATGCTCTCCATATTTCCCATGTCCCCATGACAGTGCATCGCCGTTATGCCTGGGCAATGCAAGGTCCATTAGCTCAGAAAAATACAGAGCCTGGTTTCTTTTGGAATATTAGTCTTCATATGACAAGAAATATGAGGCTGGGTCTTGCTGAGCTTGGAGACAATTCTGAGCAGCTTCTTCCTGGGCTTGCTGTCACGGCAGGGCCGCTTGTGTCCCCCACTCTTTTCTTTCTGTCTTCTGTGAAGGGTCTACTTCCCCTTGGCACTCCCACTCCCTCCTCCTTTCCTCTGCCACATAAAGTCTTTGTCTGTTGTCATCTGTCTGTCCCCATCCGCTTGCCCAGCAGTCACGAAAGCTGGCAGAGGCAGTGAGGGACAGGGATTGTAGTGGGGTAGGAGAAGAGTTCTTCGAACGTGGCTTCCCAGACAGCCTGTTCCCAGTGTAGCTGATGTCCCTGGCTGGTAGTTGCTCTGCAACTCATCTTTCAGCAGCAGCCTGTGCTCAGGTGCTGAACATCCAGCACTGTCCCCTCTGCGATACCTACACTGGGGTTTTATCTCCAGGCTGCATACAGCAGGAAAAGTCTCCAGCAGAAGGAAGAAAAGGAGATCAGGTCTTCTCACTGCTATCGAAGCTAAGTGGTTGCCCAGAGAGGTAGTGGAGGCCCCATCCCTGGAAACATTCAAGGCCAGGTTGGATGGGACTCTGAGCAACCTGGTCTAGTTAAGCATGTCCCCGCTCACTGAAGGGGGGCTGGGCTAGACGACCTATAAAAATCCCTTCCAACCCAAAGCATTCTATGATTCTATGATTCTGGCTGGAGTCCAGCACTCTCAGTCCACGTTTTGTAGTCCTGCAAATGATTTCTGCTCTGGTCAGCTCAGGAAGCTCCCTGCACAGAGACTTCTGGGCTCCTGGAGATGCTGTGACCCAGGCATCAGCGACCAGAGTCAAGGAAAGACTGGAGAGGTCTGGGGTGGGAGTTGCAGGCAGTAGCAACTGTCAGCTTTCATGGTCCTTCTGTTTGAAGGACTTTGATCAAGTCCCCCTCCCTGTCTCCTCTACACCTCTTCATCCTCATTTCCATCCCCGTCGCTTCCCCGTGGACTCAGAAATCAAACTTCATGACTCTCCCATGAAAGGCTCCAAGGGTCAGGGGAAGAACAAGGAGAAGTCCAAGGCACTCAAAGATGATAAGAAAAAGAAGCAACAGTCAGCCCCTGAGCTTCCCGAGAAGAAGAACAAGCAGAAGATTGAAGAACTTAAGGTGAGTGTGTTGGCAGGGGAGGAGACCCTGCCTGCTTGGTGGGAAGCTGGGAGTCTGGCAGGATGGCAGCCCCAGCCACCTGGTGATCAGAGCAGGACAGATACAACCCTGCCTGAGGCACCTTGCTATCTGAGGGGTATCTAACCCCAGGTGAGATGTGCCTTGGGACTGCCAGCTTCTCTCCATAGTTTGAAGGAGTCAGCAGTAACAGGCTTTACAGAGAAGGGGTTGTCCTGGAGTAGATTCCTCCTCGGGGCAACTTGGATGTGCCCTGGCTGGAGGGGACAATTTCCCAGCCTGGTTATGGCTGGCCCAGCCAGGACTCAGTGCTGGGATGAGCTCTGGTTCAGTGTACTGGCCAGTGGTGTTTACTAGGATTGATGTAGTCTGTGATTCTGTGGTTCAAAAGGGGTTTGAACCTGGGTCTTGAGCAGAGTGGGGACAGCTGCCTCGCCCATTCAGCTGAGCTTCCCTCTTGTATGGTGTCAGAGGTGCTTGTGGCATCAAGGTCCAACCCAATGGCCCTGGAGATTCTTTCCCTTCCTAGAGAACCTTTCCCTTCCTAGAGAACTGAGCACTGGGAGCCGAGGTGTCCATGTTCCCTCTGAATTGACTTGGGTAGTCACCATACCTTTTCCTCACCTTTTTCTTCTTTTCTTTTTTCTCCTTTTCTTTTCTTTTCTTTTCTTTTTTCTCCTTTTCTTTTCTTTTCTTTTTTCTCCTTTTCTTTTCTTTTCTTTTCTTTTCTTTTCTTTTCTTTTCTTTTCTTTTCTTTTCTTTTCTTTTCTTTTCTTTTCTTTTCTTTTCTTTTCTTTTCTTTTCTTTTCTTTTCTTTTCTTTTCTTTTCTTTTCCTTTCCTTTCCTTTCCTTTCCTTTTCTTTTCTTTTCTTTTCTTTTCTTTTCTTTTCTTTTCTTTTCTTTTCTTTTCTTTTCTTTTTTCTTTTCTTTTCTTTTCTTTTCTTTTCTTTTCTTTTCTTTCCTTTCCTTTTCTTTTCTTTTCTTTTCTTTTCTTTTCTTTTCTTTTCTTTTCTTTTCTTTTCTTTTCTTTTCTTTTCTTTTCTTTTCTTTTCTTTTCTTTTCTTTTCTTTTCTTTTCTTTTCTTTTCTTTTCTTTTCTTTTCTTTTCTTTTCTTTTCTTTTCTTTTCTTTTCTTTTCTTTTCTTTGCCTTGCCTTGCCTTGCCTTGCCTTGCCTTGCCTTGCCTTGCCTTGCCTTGCCTTGCCTTGCCTTGCCTTTTTTACCTAATTCCCCTCCTTTAACTTTCTGCCATCTCAGGTCTTCAACAAAGAGCTGGAAACAGAGTTTGATAACTTTGAGGACTGGCTGCACACCTTCAACCTGCTCCGTGGGAAGATTGGGGACAATGACGACAATGCAACAGAAGAAGAGCGGATAGTGGGAAGGTTCAAGGTGAGTTTGGTTGCTGAGTTGTTCCAGGGCAGGGGCAGCTTGGGGAGCCCTTGCCAACAGGTTTCTCTGCTGAAGCTCTTTAGCAGGAAGAGGTTGGATGCAGTAGAAACCAGTCTGCATTGATTCAGCTGCAGGCACCTTGCAGGGAAGGAAAGTCTCCAAGCATAGCCCCAGAAACGAGATAGCTTCAAAAAGCACATCCACAGAAGAGATGATCTGCAAGCGAGCAGATCCTTGATCATTCTTACAGAAGGCCAATGGAAAAGCAGGCCTTCTTTCTTGCCCACTGTGGAAATAAGTATTGCCCTGGGTTATCTTTTGCACCCATACCAGTCACCTGGTCTCACGGCCATGTTGCACCATTGCCAGGATGCAGGCAATGTAGGATCTGTCAGCTACAAGATTCTTGGACAAGAATGTTTTCGAAGGTGGGATCCTGGCCATGTGAAGCCTGTTGATGCCGGTTTTGCCCTTTGCTTAGCAGAGGAGATGAGCAGGCCATTCCCCACTTTAGGTAGGATCAGATGTTTATGGAGCCTAGAAATCAGCAGTTTCATGTGGTAGTTCCCAGATTTTCCAGCCCATCCCTGGTCAATCCTTTTATTCCCATTGCTTTTGTCCTCCTGTCAGTTTTATTCTTGGAAATCTCTGTCCTTGCTGGTGTGATTCATCTGCAGGCCTCCTTCCCTTTGTCCAATTTCTCTGCTCACGGTTGCAACCCCTGCAGAGGTGCTTGTGTGGTGGAGGAACTTTCTAGATCTGGCCAGTCTGCTCCAGCGTGTGGCTAGAAACAAGGATGTTGTCTGGGTCCTCAGGAAGGGTGGTTTGGGATGGGTCTGCCCACCCTGAACCCCTGGGCAGTAGGACTCTTATCGGGCTGTGCACTTCCTCGCACCAGGGCTCCATGTGTGTCTACAAAGTGCCGCTCCCTGATGATATCACCAAGGAGGCAGGATATGACCCCAACTTCGGCATGTTCCAGGGGATCCCCAGCAATGACCCCATCAATGTGCTGGTCCGAGTCTATATTGTGCGGGTGAGTATAGCTGTGTGGGGTGGCAAGGGGTGATCCTGCGCTTCCTGCCACGACGCACACCCAGGAGCTGGTCCCAAAGCTGTAGGGATGTTGGCTTTTGTCGCTCACTGCATCAAGGCCAAGGATGCAGCACTAAGGTTGAAGCAACTCATTTGTGGGGGCTTGAATGGTGTCTCCATAGCTGTGTGCTCGAAGAAATGGGAGCAAGCCAGATCTAAGATCCTGCCAGATCCGGAGACCTTTCTTCTGATATGTAGGATGGACCAGCGTGTCTGTCCTAGTGCTTGACTCAAGTGGAATAATTTGGATCAGCCTTGACTGCAAGGTGGTTGTTCCTTAGATAGCCATGACACCACAGACGCTTCACTGCAGAACTGAATGGGAGCTGGCAGGGTCTAGTAGACCTGGCTGAAGGGCATGGCTTCTCCTTGAACACATACTGGGCTAACACACGTTTCTTTCTATGGACCATGCTCTGGAAACAGTCCTTTCCTGTCCTCTAAACTGGTCATCCTTGTGTCCCCAAGCATGTGAGTGAGGTAACATAGCCAGGCACTTGAGAGGGATCTCAGTCCTGCTCAAAGCACCTGGGCTGCCTTGTGCTGGTGTTTTACAAATGCAGCCTGCTTTTGGCTACATTTCTCACTAGCCTGATTCTCCATCCAGTGCTGCATCCCATTGGCCAGTGGGGTAACATGTCTCCCATCCATCACCAACAGACTGAGGCTGCAATAGGAGTCACCAGCCTGGTCAGCATCACCAGCAACCAGGACTGGCTGAACGTGTCCTGATGTGGGCATGTGCTGTTTTGTGCTGTGGTGGACGATGGAACTGGAGAGGCAGGGGATACTCAACCCCTTCATGGGCAGAAGCCAGAAGCCCTTGGCCCAAAAGTAGTGAAGGAAGAGAACAAGAGGGGAAGAGGACAGTCTTCCTGACATCTTGGTCAGGTTTTTGCCCTGGATATCTCTTTAGAGGAGCCTGTTTCTTTCCACTGATGAAAGAGATGCCAAAGGAGACTGTGGTTGTGTCTCTCTGAGGGGACAGGGCCAGCCCCCACCCCTCCCCAGACCAGGACAGGGATTAACACCAGGCGGGATTTACTCTCAATTTAAACCAAGACACTCTGTTTAGGTGGACCAAAGTGCTTAGCCACATGCCTATGGCCAGGGCCAGATGCTCTCAGGGATGGAGAATGGGGCCTGAATTTTTCACTACTGTGGACAGCACTGATATATCTCATCGGTTCTCTACAGGCCACGGACCTTCACCCAGCTGACATCAATGGGAAAGCCGACCCCTATATTGCCATCAAACTGGGGAAGACGGACATCAAAGACAAGGAGAACTACATCTCCAAGCAGCTGAACCCTGTCTTTGGAAAGTGAGTTGCCCCAGCCGTGTCACCTGTCTGCCCCTGGAATTGGTGAGCTAAGCCTGAGCCAAGCTTCCCAGCCCTTGGACCTGCACCCTAGCCATCCCACAGCCGCTGCTTGGGCTCAAAAGATGGGACCCATCACACAGAACTTTCCTTGCAAGCAGTGTAGGCATCTTCGTTTCAGCCATCCGTCCTTGTTTGCCAACTGTATGGTCAATATAGTAAAGGATGTTTAAGAGACGCCCATATCTGATCAAGATGAAGTACCTACCTCAGGAATCATTAGGCCTAAACCCAGGTGAGAATGTGGCCTAGCTCCAGTGACACACAAACTTAGTTTCAGGGCTACTGAGACATCCAGGTCAAGCAATCACCCCATGCCACCTCCTGTCTGGGTCTGTAACAGCCCGTGCAGCAGTTTAGTTAAAACCCTCTACCTCGAATGCCCTGCCGTGGTAAATGCAAATTAAACACTGTCCACAGGCTGGAGCAGACCCACCTCACCCATGTGCCTGTCTTGAGTAGCAGCCAAACCCTTCAACAGCTTTTCTCTTTCCCCTCGCCTGCTTTCCCCTGGCCTAGATCCTTCGACATCGAGGCCACCTTCCCCATGGAGTCCATGCTGACAGTGGCCGTGTACGACTGGGACTTGGTGGGGACTGATGACCTCATTGGAGAGACCAAGATTGATCTGGAGAACCGCTACTACAGCAAGCACCGAGCTACTTGTGGGGTGTCACAGACTTACTCCATGTACGAGCAAAGCTTTCTCTGCCCAGCCTTCCACCTGGACCCATGCCTGTCTCTTCTTCCACACCAAACCTAGATCTTCTGCAGAAATCCCCCTCCTTGATTGCCTGCTAACGAAGGAGTCTGTGTTGTACCCTCGCTCTTCAGACAAGTTTTGTGACCAACAGCAGAGCAGCAGGGGAGCCCAGGGCAGGGAGGAAGGGCCTGAGGGTCACTGGTGGGACTGGGTGGAGGGGTGAGGCCAGAGATGAACTAGCAGCAGGACCAAAGGAGCAATGCTGAGCATCAGGAGACAAGTAGGGTGCGCTGGGAATTTCAGGTATGAGTCAGCACAGAGGTCCTGTGCAGCCTGCTGTAGGTGCCCCTGCTTCAGCAGGCGAGGTTGGACTAGATGACCCACAGAGGTCCCTTCCAACCCCAAACTGTGATTCTGTGATTCTGTGATTGTGTAAAGGGGTTGGGGTGGAAGGGTGTTAACAAAGTGTAGAGAGGGACCTGGTCTCCTCTGAAGATTCACGTTTGCTGCCTCAGATCCTTTCCCTGTGAATCCTGGGTCCTTCATGGCAGTAGCATTTATTTTGCTGGCAGAGGGGAACAAAATTGCTTTTTCCTCCAGATCTTGCTACTACTTCACTGACCTTGCCCTCCTGTTCGCAGACATGGTTATAACACCTGGCGTGACCCCATGAAGCCCTCCCAAATCCTGTCCAAGCTGTGCAAAGAGGGCAAGGTGGATGGGCCACACTTTGGACCAGGAGGAAGAGTGAAAGTTGCCAACAGGGTCTTCACCGGCCCCACGGAGATTGAGGATGAAAATGGTACCTGCCCTGTGGGATGAAGGTTGTGGAGGGGAGCAAGGGTCTGGGGTGTCCCCTCTTCATCCAGCATTGGAGACAGATGTAGTGGCCTCATCGCCTTAAAGCAGCACTGCAATCACACTCCATCCACCACCTTAAATGGACCTTCCAGTGTGTGATCAGTTAGACAGTGTCTTTTAGACCACCTGGGCCACTGGGTTGCTCTCAGAGCCACTCACGGGCATCTGTGGCAGAGCATCACCAAAGCCGCCTTTGAAAACTTCCTCCCGGCAGTGTATGCCCAAGGATCAATGAAGAAAGCCCACCCTGGCCTTTCTCAGGTTTAGGAAGCCATTCTCCATCTAACTGCTTCCCCTAACAATGGTTGTGTCCCGATGCACTCACTTGTGCTCAAGAAAGATGAAGGCAGGCCAGGAGGGGTGCAAAAGAGAAGGAGAACGTTGTCAATGAATACAGAGCTTGTTCAGCTTAGGAAAATGCAGACTGGCAGGGGACCTGGACCTTCTGTAAATCACCAGGGTTAGAGAGAGGAGGAAGAGGGGAGTTGGGAAGTGCTGGCTGAAGGATGAAGTGTATACAAGGCAACGGAGAGGAGTAGCTAGTAGGCAGTTCTGCGCCCTTGGAGTGGGGATAGAGGAGCAGGGTTGTTTGCTGTCCCTGGTGTCCTCTGTCCAGTTCTCCAAGCTGAGCCCAGCTTTGCCCACGCAGGTCAGAAGAAGCAGACAGATGAACACCTGGCCCTGACTGTGCTGCGCCACTGGGAAGACATCCCACGGGCAGGCTGCAAGCTGGTCCCCGAGCACGTGGAGACGCGTCCGCTGCTGAACCCTGACAAACCGGGCATCGAGCAGGTCCTCAGAGTCCCAGACCAGAAGTGGAGGCAGCCCACACTGCAGGGCCTCCAAGCAGGGAGCAGAGATGTCAGCTGGGCAGACCAGCTGCAACCCACCTTGTTGTGGGCAGCGGAGGTGGGAGAGGCATCCTGCAAAGAGTGGCACTTGGGCATCAACAGCCCTTAACCTGTTGACCCTAGCAGACTAAATTTTTGGTGCCTCTCCTGCTCTGCCTGCATCCATTTCATACCCCCAAATCCCTTGGTCCCCTGACTCCCCATGCCTGTGCACCTCGGCACCATGCCATGCCAGGAGATGTTCTTCTCCAGGGGGTGGAAAAGGACTCCTGGTCCAGGGAAGCCCTGCCTTGCCCCATATCTAGCAGGGTTCAGTGCTGCAAGCCCTGCCCCACATCTGGCACAGCCAGACTGATGTTGAAGGGCTAGAGAAGCTGGACGAGACACTGCCGGGGTGGGGAGGGGTGGCCAAGGAGGGACAAGGGTAGCTGACTGCATTTCTCCAACCTTACAGGGTCGCCTGGAGATGTGGGTGGACATGTTCCCCATGGACATGCCAGCGCCCGGCCCTGCCACTGATATTTCTCCCAGGAAACCAAAGAAGTAAGGAACCTCCCAGCCAACAAACCCCGGGGAAAACTCGAAGCTGGGGATGGAGCCCTGCTTCTCCCCTCTCCTGATGCTGCTCCATCGCCCAGCCCAGACCTCTTCCTGGGTACCTCGACCATGCTGGCCTTTCCAGAGATCCCAAGACTGGAGGCATCTTCCAGAGCTGCTCCTGAAGGGTGGTATCTCACCCTGAGCACTTGGGATTGGTCAGGAGGTGATGGCCAGAGCCCGGCGCAGGGAAGGTGACAGGGACAGAACTGGTCAGTCCAAGCAGGACAGAGCAGGCAACAGGCAGAGTTTTTCCCTCTCCACCTTCTCTCCCCTAACTCATTTAGAGAGAAGAGAGACATTTTGTCCCTTGGCATCTCTCCTAGCCCTGCCTTACCTGCTAGACTGTGTCCTTGGGCCCCTTTTCCCACCTCCAGGGCCAGGATACGGGGACAGTGCTGGGCATCCTGGTGGGAGTCGCTCACAATCCCATGCCCAGCAGACGATGCTTTGGATAGAGAGAATGTCCCTTGATCCTCGTGGGTTGCAGCTGGGGTCTGAACAGCAGAGCAGGCAGCTGTGGGAAAGCTGAGGCCAAGGGCAAGGTCCAGACACCAGCATGGACTGGAAAAGCAGCGGGTTGTCTACAGTCCAGCCCAGGACAGTCATGTTCAGCAGTGACCTGTGAGCTGGAGCTGAGGTGTTCCTACTGATGGGCTGAAGAGAGGGTTTTCAGGTAGCCTGTTTCAAGCAAGGTTGCGCCTGGTCAGGCATTGGAATAGGCTGCCCAGGGAAGAGGTGGAGTGACCATTCCTGGAGCGGTTCAAAAACCATGTAGATGTGGCATTTCAGGACATGATTTAGCAGGCATGGTGGTGTTGGGTTGACGGTTGGACTTTCCAACCTATGATTCTATGATTCTATGGTTATTATCCTAGGGGTTCAACCCATCTCCCCTATCTTTGCTGGGAGCATCTGCCACCACCTGACAGTAGCTGTGGGTGCTAGGTACTGGGGAGGCACAGCATGGGACAAGCTCCCACCCACAGGTGCAGACAGGAGGGAGAGATGGGGCAGAAAAAGATGGCAAGAGTCCCAAGGCTGGGCTCAGCCAGGGCATTGCCAGGAGCTACTGGAGAGAGTCCAGTGGAGGGCTACGAGGATGAGGAGGGGACTGGAGCATCTCTCCTACGAGGAGACGCTGAGGGAGCTGGGCTTGTTCAGCCTGGAGAAGAGAAGGCTGAGAGGGGACCTTCGAAATGCCTCTAAATATCTGCAGGGTGGGTGTCAGAAGGACGGGGCCAGACTCTTTCCAGTGGTGCCCAGCGACAGGACAAGGGGCAACGGGCACAAACTGAAGCCTGGGAAGTTCCAGCTGAACCCGAGGAAGAACTTCTTCCCTCTGAGGGTGACGGAGCCCTGGCCCAGGCTGCCCAGAGGGGCTGGGGAGTCTCCTTCTCTGGAGATATTCCAGCCCCGCCTGGCCGCGGTGCTGTGCCCCCTGCTCTGGGTGACCCTGCTTGGGCAGGGGGTTGGGCTGGGTGACCCACAGAGGTCCCTGCCCACCCCGAGCATTCTGTGATTCTGTGAGGTGGGCAAGGAAGCTGTAAATCCCCTTCCCCTCACTTGTAGGACGCCCTGGTACTTCCAGCAATGTGCTTGTGGCCACACGGCTGCGTTTGTCGGCCACTGTCCTCCAGCTTTTCCACGTTGTGGCAGTGCCCTGTGAGGAATCTGTCTTCTGCTCTTCACCCTCCCCCTCCCACCAGAGCTGCCTTCTCCATCACCAAAACTCCCAACCAAGCCAAATGTGGATGGGAAACCTGGGGCTGCTGCACAGGGGAGGCAGCGCTGGGAATGTCTCAGAGCCTCCAAACCTGCTGGAGTCCTAAGAAGGACTGTGATGCCCATTTCCATGGGGGGACAGCCCTGCTGAGTCAGGTGGGGAAACGAGGAGGAGAGCTGGACTCAGAAGGTTTTGCAGACCCCATTTTAGCCACAGATCTACCAAAGGCCAAGCCTGGGCTGTCTCCTCAACCCTTTGACTTGTGCCTTGCAGAGGTCCAGAGTAGAGGGAGGTAAAGTCCCCCTTGCTGCTCTGCTCACCCTCCCTGGGCTGATCTGTGCTCATGTAGAGATCCCCCTCATGTTCTTGCCCTTGTCATCCATCAGATAAGATCCCTGTGAGCAGTTCCCTGCGGTCTCGCTGCCTGACCCTGGTTTCTGGCAGCATCACCCCATTCCCTCCTTCCCCAGTGCCTCACCTCCTTGTCTCCCTTCCTCCTGCCAGGTACGAGCTTAGAGTGATAGTGTGGAACACAGACGAGGTCATCCTGGAGGACGATGACTACTTCACCGGCGAGAAATCCAGTGACATTTTTGTCAGGGGGTAGGTACAGCGTGGGATGCCAGTGCCACCTCCTCTGCTTCCACCCAGGCAGGGGGTGCCAGGGCTTGCTGGGGTTCCCGGGGGGTGTTGGAGCGGGGTGGGGGGTACATCATGGACTGTGGTGCAGGGTCAGATAGTGTCAACACTGCCGTTGTCTTCTGTGCTGTGTTTCTTGCTTCTCCACCGCTCTTCCTCGGCTGCACGACCCCTCTGCGTGTGCCTGGCCTGGCCGCCCATCTTCGAGCTGTGGGTCATTATCTGGAACATTGATGAGGTGGTTTTGGATGATGATGTTTTCCTGGTGGGAAAGAGGATGTCTGACATCTATGTCAGGGGGTAACAGCCGAGGCCTTGCTCCTTGGTCCTGTCGGCCCCTCTTCCCTTTTTTGAGCTTCTCTTGACAGCACCACTTGGCATTTCAGCCCTGCAACCTCTGATTCCAGCATCTGGAGCCAAACTGTGGCTTGTTCCCATCTCTGCTTCACTCTCACCCAGCAGCAGTGGAAAGCCTCTTCCAAAACTTTCCCCTACAGAGATGAGGGGACCCACATCCACGCATAGCCCCATTTTTTACAGGACCTCAAACCAATGCAGTGGCATCCCAGTCTGTCGAACTGCTCGGTGCTTCCTCTGCAGCCTCGCCAGCTCAGGCCAGGTCTCCTCTACTTGCACCTCATGCTGCTCTCAGCAAACCAGATCTGTTTTGGCATCCTGGGTCCTATCACCCCAGTGGCTTTTCTGCGGTGGCTCTGAATCTGAGATGCTCTGGCTCTTCCCCACCTGTGTGGTGGAGGAATCACTTGACCTTTGTGTTTTGCGGGGCAGAGCAAGACATTGGCATGTGCAGAGCCCGAGAGGACAACCCTGCATTGGGTGCCCAAGCATGGAGTTGTGTCCTTGCTGGCTGCAGCCCCTCGGGACAAACAGACGGACAAAAACCTGAGAGCACCCTGGGGAACAGAGATGGCTTGACTTGTTAGAGAAAGGGGCTGGGGGCCACTCACAGTCTTTAAAACAAAGCTGTGCTCTCAGACTTGCTGGATGGACCATCCTCCGTGTCCCTTTTGCTCCAGGAATCATGCTCACTGGAGCCAGAAAATTGTGGGCACAAGCTCACGCAATGGTAAGGTGGGCATAGCCACCCCATCTCCTAGGGCAGCAGGACTTGGACCCCGCTGTCTCCAGCGACACGGTGCCCACGGTGCCCACAGTTCCTGGCTGAGCTGGGCACTTTAGGTCCCTTCGCTGGGTCAGCAGAGATAACCCCACCATCGAGCAGAGACTGAAGCAAGCTCTAAAACCTCTGATGGGCTCAGATAGATGTGCCCTGACACAGACCGAGCTGCCTCCACACGGACAGCTGCCATCAGGGGAAGCCTAACAACCCTGTGGTGGAGCGAGAAGGTCTGCAGGGCTGGTCTGCTCCACAAGTGCTAGATGGGGACATCCTTCCAGCATGCTGGGCTCCGGACTCCCCAGCAATTCTCCTTGTTCCTGCCCACCTCTTCAGCATCTCCCTGCCCAAAGACCCCTGACAAGCCACTTGCCTTTCTTGCTCTCCAACCCTTCTGTTCTCTCTAGGGCCCTCCTGCCCCCGTGCCCATTCTGCCCCTTGGAGATACTGCTGTGGTGCACCCCCAGACTGTTGCTCATGCCTTTTAAGTCCTTCCACTCTGTCCTGGAGACATCCTGGCTGCATGGACAGGATGGTCCCTTGCCCTCTCCTCCCTCCTGTAACCTCTGCCACCCCTCTCACCCCTCTGGGCCCTGCAGGTGGCTGAAGGGTCAGCAGGAGGACAAACAAGACACGGATGTCCATTACCACTCACTCACTGGTGAAGGCAACTTCAACTGGCGCTACATCTTCCCCTTTGACTACCTGATGGCGGAGGAGAAGATCGTCATCTCCAAGAAGGAGTCCATGTTCTCCTGGGATGAGACCGAGTACAAGATCCCAGCTCGCCTCACCCTGCAGGTCTGGGATGCTGACCACTTCTCGGCCGACGATTTCCTCGGTGAGCAGGGGGTCTGCTGAGCTGGGGCATGGCTGGACAAGCAGGGAGCACTGGGGGATGAGCAAAGCCAATAGAGAAACAGAACCTGGAAGGGTAGCCCTGCTCCTCAAGCCCACAACATCCTACCAACTCCTGTAGATGTTGCTGGTAAGAGTAGGTAGGATGAGAGTCCTTGTCTCTGCTGCTGCTGTTGAAAGGCTGCTCCTGTAGCAAAGATGTCAGCTTTTTAGTTCCCAGAGCTGGTTCAAAGTTGCTCTTCAGGGAAGGAGATGCTGGCCTAGACCACCTCCAGCCAAGGACTCAGCATTCTGGCGGTGCCAACATCTGTGCTCCTTTTTCTTCTTCCAGGGGCCATCGAGCTGGACCTGAACCGCTTCCCCCGGGGAGCCAAGACATCAAAACTGTGCAGCCTGGAGATGGTGACGAACGAGGCAGAGCTGCCCATGGTCTCCATCTTCAAGCAGAAGCGGGTGAAGGGCTGGTGGCCGTTCGTGGCCAGAGATGAGAATGATGAGCTGGAGATCACCGTAAGGATGGGGAAAATGGAGGGATTTTGCATCCTGGGGATTGCACTCTTTGCAGACACCCTTCTGCCCTCCTGCACTTGCCTCTGTTCACTCAGGTCCCCTCTGTCACCCTGTCTTGGGGGGCTGAGGTGGGGAGCATGGCCTGGGTCTCAGCACAACTCTCTGCTCCCTGCAGGGCAAAGTCGAGGCTGAACTGCACCTTCTGACGGCAGAGGAGGCAGAGAAATCCCCGGCTGGGCTGGCTCGCAACGAGCCTGATCCGCTGGAGAAACCCAAGTAAGTAGGAAACCCCGCTCCCCAGCAGACACCTGAGCTTCTGGGAGATGCTGTGGGGTGGTCGCCGGGAGGGAGCTGGGCATGGGGAGGCGAGGAGGAGGTCGCGCTGAGGGATGTAGGAATGAGGGTTATGGGCAGAACCATCTCTACTGGTTCCCCCCATTGCCTGCCAGTCACCGCCCCACTGCTTTTCCTTACTCCGTTCTTCTTCTGCATCTCTTGTTGGCTCCATCCCCTTTCCTTGGCCTCACACCACCTTCTCCCCTCCGGTCCTCACCATCAGATTCCAACATCAGCTGGAATCACAGAATCACAGAATCACAGAATAGTAGGGGTTGGAAGGGACCTCTGTGGGTCATCTAGTCCAACCCCCCTGCCGAAGCAGGGTCACCTACAGTAGGCTGCACAGGATCTTGTCCAGGTGGGTCTTGAATATCTCCAGAGAAGGAGACTCCACAACCTCCCTGGGCAGCCTGTTCCAGGGCTCCGTCACCCTCAGAGGGAAGAAGTTCTTCCTCATGTTCAGACGGAACTTCCCAGGCTTCAGTTTGTGCCCGTTGCCCCTTGTCCTGTCACTGGGCACCACTAGAAAGAGCTTGGCCCCATCCTCCTGACCCCCACCCTTCAGATATTTGTAGGCATTTATAAGGTCCCCTCGCAGCCTTCTCTTCTTCAGGCTGAACAAGCCCAGTTCCCTCAACCTCTCCTCGTAGGGGAGATGCTCCAGTCCCCTCCTCATCCTCATAGCCCTCCGCTGGACTCTCTCCAGTAGCTCTTCATCTTTCTTGAACTGGGGAGCCCAGAACTGGACACAGTACTCCAGATGAGGCCTCACCAGGGCAGTGTAGAGGGGCAGGAGAACCTCCCTCGTCCTGCTGGCCACACTCTTCTTGATGCACCCCAGGATCCCATTCTCCCTCACAAACCTTCATTGCTCCACCTGGCATATGTCATACTGACTCCCCTTGGCCACCCTCCTGATCCTCCTGGTCGGGCTTTTTCACTCTGTGCAGACTTGCCCAGGGAAGGGGACCCTGCACCTCCCTTTTCCCCACGGTGTCTGTCATTGCCTGCTGTGCATCCCTTCTCCGTGGCCATGGCATTAACGACAGTATTTGCTTCCCCTGCAGCCGCCCGGACACCTCCTTCATCTGGTTCCTGAACCCGCTCAAGTCCATAAAATACCTCATCTGCACGCGCTACAAGTGGCTCATCATCAAAATCGTGCTGGCCCTGTTGCTCCTCATCATGATCGCCCTCTTCCTCTACAGCATGCCAGGCTACATGGTCAAGAAGCTGCTGGGAGCATGAAGCATGGGAGCCTCCTCCATGTCCCCAGCCCCACAACGCAACCTTCCCCAGCCCAGTGTCCTTCTCCTCCCCATGGCATCTCAGCAGCTTCGGGGGACATCTTGCTGCTGCTGCTGGGCCTCCTCTTTTGCATTCCTCCTCTGTGGGTCCCTTTCATGGCTTTAGTCCCAGAGAAATGGGGCTGGAGGATGGCATTGATCCCAAGGCTGTGCGTCCCTCCCTGGGGCTGGTGGAGGTGCCCTGCTGTGGGGCAACCAGGCTGGGGGTCTGAGAGTCCTTTGCTCATGGGGGCCATGGCAGGTGCCCTTCTGGGGAGCTCAGCCCCAGGGGACGGGGAGCGAGAGCTGGGTCTGCATCGCTGGATCCTTGGAGGGACGTTCAGAAACCAGGGCGAAGCAGGGACTGGGGACAGCTGGGGACATGCCAGCGCCACCGGCGTGGGGATGGCACAGAGCAGCCCCAACGCCTGTCCCCAATGCCTCATCCCCACTGCCAGCACTGTCCCTGCTCGACCCACAGCTCTGGAGGTCACTGTCCCCGGGTGCAGGGACCCATCCCAGTGTTGGGATCAGCAGGCACCGAGCCCCAGCCCTTCCCTCCCCACAGCACTGGCAGGGGCAGGGAAGTGTCCAGCAGCTCAAACATGTCCCCACGGTTACCGACCCAGAGCTGGTGGTGGCTGGACATCCCGGGGGGCTCACAGGGACCTGGGTTCTCTGGCACAGCGTGAGCTCCCTGTGGCCTTCTCAACTCTCAGTTTATTTTGTTTGGATTGATATGTTTTGCGGCTGGAGTCTTTCTTGCCGTGTATATTAGGGAAGGGGTCTTTTCACAGCTGACAGCGATATTCAGCTGTTGAAAAGCCACCTTTCTCGGCTTCACGTGTGTGAGATCCTCACTGAGTAATTGAGGAGATCTCGGGAATGTTTTTAGGATGCTACGGTTTCAATCAGTCAATAAAAATCGGCTTTCACTGATGGGTTCTCCGCCAAGGTCTTGTGTTCGTGGGGTACGTGGGGCTCATCACTGGCTGATTTTCGAGACGAGCCCTTTTCTCCTTCCCCCTGTCTGCCCTGCTGCTTCCCAGTTGCAGCCTCTTCTCCCACTGCTTCTCCCCAGTCCCCAGGGCTCCAGCCTGGTCCCACGGCTGCAGGGGAGCAACATGGCCCTGCCTTCCATGCTGGGCAGGACGGCAGCGGGCCGACGGCGATGTCCTGGGGACAGCAGGGACCGAGAGGGGCTGCTCCTGGGCAGGGAAGCCCCAGCTGCTTCTCTCCATCACCTGCCGTCTGCACTGGAGGGGCTGCCCAGCAGGTGGTCTCCTCTTGCCCACCTTAGGAGGGAGAAAGGAGGTGAAGAGGGACCCCAGGATCCTGCCTCTCCACATGCTTTCCCTCCCAGAAGTTCCGCCTGTCTCCAGACCAAAACTCAACGAGAGGCCATCACATCTCTCACCGGCATCCCAACACTCCCAGACCACAGGACCTCATCCTGCAGAAACACCTCCTGAACAACACAGCTCCTCACAGCTCCACAGAAGACTGGAGCCTGGCTGGGCTGCTTTCCCTTCAGCTGTCCTAGCAGGGCGAGGCACAGTTCGGTGATGTCCAGGGACTCCATGAGGGATCGGGCAAGCTCCTCCATGGTGGTGATGGAGGGCTGGTTCCTGAGGAGCTCTGAGCTGGTGTTGGCACTGAAATGTCCACCCTGACCCGTGTGTCCTCTGTGCTGGGGGAGCTGCTCCCTTGCAGAGGCTGCTTCCCTGCTGCAGTCGCTTCCCCACCATCCTGCTCCGTGGGGCTGCTCCCACCCGTGGGGGGAAATACCGGCTGCTGTGGGGCAGGAGGGACCCAGTGCTCCTCCGCACTCTGGTCTTCATCCTGCACCAGCCCCAGTTTACAGGATCCAGACAGATCAAGCAAAACCCTTCAGGGCATTTGTGTCATCTCCCAGCATCTGAGTGGCTCCCAGAGAGGAGAATTTTCCTCCAGCAGCATCTTCACTCCTCAGCAACAGCCAAGTCTGCGACCGGGCATCTGTGATGGCAAAGCCCCTCCGGCCCACGCTGCTGCCCAGGCTCGCTCCAGTCGGTCCTGAGCTGCTTTCTGCAGCAGCCACACTATTTTGGAGGTGGGGGAACCAGTGTGCCCATCGTCACGAGCCAAGATTTGTCTTTGTCATTGCCAAACACCCGTTGTACCGTGGATGCGCACAGGTCATGAGCAATGCAGCGATGCGGGCTGAGGCTGGGCAGATGTAGAAACATCGACTCACAGACTGGTTTGGGTGGGAAAGGACCATTCGAGGCCATCCAGTCCAGCCCCCTGCCATGGGTAGGGACATCTCCAACCAGATCAGGGTGCTCAGAGCCCCGTCCAACCTGGCCTGGAATGGTTCCAGGGATGGGGCATCTCCCACCTTTCTGGGCAACCTGGGCCAGGGTCTCACCACCCTCAGAGTAAACAAGTTCTTCCTCAGATCCAGTCTGAATCTCCCCTCTTTCAGTTTAAACCCATCAGCCCTTGTCCTATCACTGCAGACCCTGCTTAAAAAGCCCGTCCCTAGCTTCCCTATAACTCCTCTTTAAGTGCTGGCAGCTGCTCTAAGGTCTCCCCAGAGCCTTCTCCTCTCCAGGCTGAGCAGCCCCAGCTCTCCCAGCCTTTCCTCCCAGCAGAGGGGTCCCAGCCCTCGCATCATTGCTGGGGTCTCCTTTGGCCCCGCTCCCACAGCTCCAGCTCTGTCCTGTGCTGAGGGTTCCAGAGCTGGACGCAGGACTCCCGGGGGGTCTCAGCAGAGCGGGGCAGAGGGGCAGAATCCCCTCCCTCTCCCTGTGCCCACGCTGCTGGGGATGCAGCCCAGGGCACGGGTGGCCTTCGGGGCTGCCAGCGCTCACTGCCAGGTCACGGCCAGCTTCTCATCCCCCAGCACCCCAAAGACCTTCTTGGCAAGGCTGCTCTCCATCCCTGCATCCTCCAGCCTGTATGGATATTTCAGTAATTCTCCCTTTCCAACCAGGTTGCCTTCATGGCTGCTCACCTCACCTCCCCAGCCTCACCCAGCTCCCACCTGTTGGACACTGTTCCTGATTCACCTGTGCACCAAACAACTCCCAACACTGGGCAAATTCAGGAGCTGGGTGCGGACCAGTCCCTCTCCAGCACCTGCACCTCACCCACGTCCCACTGGCCCTGCGGCGCAGGGCTCCGGGGACACGCATTTGACCCTGTTCCTTGGAATGACATCAAGGAGTTATCAGAGAAAGGTTTGTCCTCCCTCACCAGCGTGACGGGAGGACACAGGATTTGCTTTCTGCCTCCCCCCCGAGCTGCAAACACCCCTGCATGGGGCAGGACCGAGCTCCATCTCCCCTATCCGTGTACATCGCTCGCCCACAGTGGGAATTACTGCATCCCCAGGTCTCATCAGCCCTTGGACCTGCTGTCCTGGCCACACACCGACGAGTCTGACGGCGGGCGAGCGAGCCACGCGGCCGCTGTGCCAGAGGCAGCCAAACCCGACCACAGCACCCGGGTTTCGGTGCAGCTCTTCCCCCTCCTCCCCGCAATGAAGTGACGAATTGGTCATTTCTCCTGTCCACCTAGTCCGTACAGAGGGGGTTGAGCCCTCGTTTGTTTGTTTTCTTTCCTAATAAGCTCATAAAATAAAGTTTAATTTACAGAGTACGTTGTCCCGTAGATCTGCAAGGGACTGCCAAAATATTATTAACAATCCCTTAAGTATATCACACCTACCACGACAATCCTCTTAGAGGAAGCCACCCAGATGGCTGATAAAGGACGAGGCATCGCTTAAATACACCTAGGATTTGGTCCAGAGGGAAAGCGCGTGGCCCAGGGCACGGGGAGAGGCCACAGGACTCCTGGGCTCTGCCCAAGGCTTTGCCACCAGCCTGCAGCCTCCTCCACTGCTCCCAGGACAGCTTCAGCCCAGGATTCCCCGTTGCTGCTGTCACCCCGTGCCCCGCGTGCTGCTCTGAGGTTCCCCAGCCCATCACCATGGTGGGTGCTCATCCACACCCTCTGAAGGTGGGTTTAGAGGTGGCCTGGCCAAAGCCAAGCTCCTCCAGCTTCTGGGAGCCTGGGGTCAGTGTCCAAGCCCAAGGGTCTCAGACCCTCAGCAACAGCTTGGTCTGCAGTGGGGCAGAGCCCGTGCCTGCTGCAACGTCCCAATGGCTGGGGGTCAGCCATGCCCCATGGAGCTGCAAGACACAGAGCAATCCCTTCGCTTGGGGAGCAAAACAGCTCCCGGGGCTGTTTCACACTCACGATCACAGCCAGGAGAGCGTGGTTCCTGCCCCAGCAGCTCCATCCATCGCGCACCTTTATGCACAGAATCATAGAAACATTAAAGTTAGAGAAGACCTCTGAGATCATCAAGTCCAACCATCACCCCAACACCCCCATGCCTGCTAAACCATGTCCCCAAGTGCCACATCCACAGTTTTTGAACCCTCCCAGGGATGGAGACTCCACCCCTGCCCTGGGCAGCCTGGTCACAGAATCACAGAATGTTTGGGGTTGGCAGGGCCCTCTGTGGGTCACCCAGCCCAACCCCCTGCCCAAGCAGGGGCACCCAGAGCAGGGGGCACAGCACCGCGGCCAGGCGGGGCTGGAATATCTCCAGAGAAGGAGACTCCACAGCCCCTCTGGGCAGCCTGGGCCAGGGCTCCGTCACCCTCAGAGGGAAGAAGTTCTTCCTCATGTTCAGATGGAATCTGAATTAAAGAAGAAGAGACACAGACAAGAACAAGAGCTGGTCCAACGCCTGGTATTTTCAGTAGCCAGCCTGGGTGGGCTAGCGCTGATGGTCACCAGGAGGTCCGGTGGCTGCGGAATGAGCAGCAGCGTGGAGGTCCTTGGGACCCCCCACCACAGCACCCATTTCCCTGTGTGCTGGTGGAAGAAGGCTGAGCTTTCCCGCCCGCACAGAAGTCCCGGGCGCGACGGCACCACTCTGCAAGGCACCGGGGACAGGGTGCGATGTGCGGGAGGGTGGCACTGGGGCCGAAACTCCCTCGACTGCGTTCTCCCTTCTGTCGAGCGAAGGGCACGGAGGGGAAATTCAGCGCACGGGACGTACATCCTGCACCTCTCAGCCAGTCTGCCGAGCCTCCCAGGAGCTTCTGGAGTGGGAGCGCTGGTTTCTTTGGTCGGTGAAGTGGATACAGAACTGGCTGAATGGCAGAACTCAGAGGGTTGTCATCAGCGGCACTGAGTCTGGTTGGAGGCTGGTGACAAGTGGTGTCCCCCAGGGGTCAGTACTGGGCCCAGCCTTGTTTAACTTCTTCATCAACGACCTGGATGAAGAGTTAGAATGTACCCTCAGCAAGTTTGCTGACGACACCAAACTGGGAGGTGTGGTGGATACACCAGAAGGCTGTGCTGCCATTCAGCGTGACCTGGATAGGCTGGAAAGCTGGGCAGAGAGGAACCTGATGAGGTTCAACAAGGGCAAGTGCAGGGTCCTGCACCTGGGGAGGAACAACCTCATGCACCAGTACAGGCTTGGGGTGGACCTGCTGGAGAGCAGCTCTGTGGAGAGGGACCTGGGTGTCCTGGTGGACGACAGGGTGACCATGAGCCAGCAGTGTGCCCTGGGTGCCAAGAAAGCCAATGGGATCCTGGGGTGCATCGAGTGTGGCCAGCAGGACGAGGGAGGTTCTCCTTCCCCTCTACACTGCCCTAGTGAGGCCTCATCTGGAGTACTGTGTCCAGTGCTGGGCTCCCCAGTTCAAGAAAGATGAAGAGCTACTGGAGAGAGTCCAGCGGAGGGCTGCGAGGATGGTGAGGGGACTGGAGCATCTCCCCTACGAGGAGAGGTTGAGGGAACTGGGCTTGTTCAGCCTGAAGAAGAGAAGGCTGCGAGGGGACCTTATAAATGCCTACAAATATCTGAAGGGTGGGGGTCAGGAGGATGGGGCCAAGCTATTTTCAGTGGTGCCCAGTGACAGGACAAGGGGCAATGGGCACAAACCGAGGCACAGGAAGTTCCAGCTGAACATGAGGAAGAACTTCTTCCCTCTGAGGGTGACGGAGCCCTGGCCCAGGCTGCCCAGAGGGGCTGTGGAGTCTCCTTCTCTGGAGATATTCCAGCCCCGCCTGGCCGCGGTGCTGTGCCCCCTGCTCTGGGTGACCCTGCTTGGGCAGGGGGTTGGACTAGATGACCCACAGAGGTCCCTTCCAACCCCTACTATTCTGTGATTCTGTGATTCTGTGATTCTTTGGCCATATCTGGAGACAGCCAAAGCTGCCACCACCCCATTCCTCTCCGTTGAGCCCGGTGCCACCCATGCGCTGTCCCAGGCGTGCCCGGAGCTGCACGCGCAGAGCAGCGACTCAGACCTCCGTGTCTGGCTGAATTTTGATGGAATTTGGTGGCCACAAACCAAGATGCTCCCCCAGCCCCATGGTGTGGTGTTCAGAAGGGAGAAGGCAGACCCTCTCCCCTCCCCTGCTGCAGCCTTGCCCACCACGGGGCCACCAACCAGAGCAGGGACCATGTCCCTGGCCACCTCCATGTCCCAGCACAAGTCCCCTTGATCTGAAGCTGGGTGAGCCAGGAGGGGCACGACTCCACTCACCCCCTGCAGAAGGTTGGTCTGGGGCTTGAGAGGACGATGTTCCTAATTCCTGACCTCAGCCACCCCGGCTAAATCGTGTGTCCGTGGTCTCCTGCCCAGGGACCGTAGCCACCAAGAGCAGCTTACTGCCCTGTGCGCAGCCCGGGCCGCGCTGGAGCAGGGATAAGTCGGGGATCACCCCGATTGGCACCGAAGCCGAAAGCTCTAAGAGCTCGCTGCGATCACGGCGAGCTTTGTTGGGGCCGAGCTGAGTCCTGACTTAGGGCAGAATCACAGAATCACAGAATAGTAGGGGTTGGAAGGGACCTCTGTGGGTCTTCTAGTCCAACCCTCCTGCTGAAACAGGGTCACCTACAGCAGGCTGCACAGGACCTTGTCAAGCTGCTGCCAGGAAAATGCTCGTTTCATAGAATCGCAGAATCATTAAGGTTAAAGACCTCTAAGATGATCAAGTGCAGCCATCACCCCAACACCCCCATGCCTGCTAAATCCTGTCCCCAAGTGCCACATCCACACAGTTTTTGAACCCCTCCAGGGATGGGGACTCCACCACTGCCCTGGGCAGCCTGGGCCAAGGCCTGACCACTCTCTCAGTGAAGAAATTTTTCCTGATCTCCAACCTGAACCTCCCCTGACACAACTTGAGGCCATCGCCTCTCGTCCCATCGCTGGTTACTGGGGAGCAGAGCCCAACCCCCCCTCCCTGCCCCCTCCTGTCAGGGAGCTGCAGAGAGCGATGAGGTCCCCCCTCAGCCTCCTCTTCTCCAGCCTGAGCAGCCCCAGCTCCCTCAGCTGCTCCTCAGCAGACGTTCTCCAGACCCTTCACCAGCTTTGCTGCCCTGTTGTTTCCAGTGACACTTCCCACAGCACCTTGGATCCTCGACGAGCAGGGCCACCAGAGCCCATCACAGCAGGGCAACGAACCCAGCGCTCCAGGGAGAGCTTTTCCACCTCTGCCGTGGCGAGCGCAGCCGCTCAAAGCGGGGCTGGAGCCCCACTCCCACATCCGCTCCCTGCCTGCTCAGCAGAAAGAAAAAGCCAAAAAAAAAGACAAACACCATTAAAAGGCTTGGAAAATTTTATTCTTTACTGGACTTTAATAGTTCTTTGCTTGGTTTGAACACAATAAATATTTCAGTAATAGCATTTAACAGACTGGAATCCGAACCCACCGCGGTACCTAAACCCCCAGCGATGGGACTCTGGACTGGGGTCCCCGGGACCACGGCAGTGCCGGCACCGCTGCTCGCAGCCCGGCTGCCCCATCCGATCCGCGGGCAGGGGCAACCCCGTGCAGAGGGATGGGACCTGCTCAGCCCCGGTGGGGAGCCCGGCAGAGCCCCCCGAGCCCCCCCTGACAGCGGCTCCTCACCTCAGCGGGGCAGGGACGGGACCAAACCGCACCAGCACAAGCACCGAACACGTCTTTCCCTGCATCGCTTCACAGAATCACAGAATGTTCAGGGTTGGCAGGGACCTCTGTGGGTCACCCAGCCCAACCCCCTGCCCAAGCAGGGTCACAGCCCCCATGGCCGCAGGGCAGCCGCCCAGACCTTCAGAGATGCTCTCAAGGTTGCCCTGCGCTAACACCAAGGGCCCGGTGGTAGGAGCCCGGAGCGCTGGGACCGTTCACAAAACCACTTCTAGGTAAGGGTTGAGTATGAAATGCACCGGTTCACCCCACGGAGACCCTCTGAGGGTTGGGTTTGATGCTGCTGCCTTGCTTTCCCTTTTGGTGCAGGTTTACAACCAGAGAAGAGAGCGATTCAGCACTCCCTCTGAAGACCAGAGCCAAAATCAGGCTGGGACCCACCACCCTCCTCCTCCAGAGGGGCTGGCACCAGCGCAGCATGGACCACTAGCAAAACCAGCTGAAAGCTGGAGGGACAGGAACAGGTCAGTCTGAAACACTGCCGGGGGGAGCGGGGCAGAAGAGGTCTCAGCGAGGTCTCCAAGCTGAAGCACAGCACCAGCTCCTACCAAACAGCCACCACCGATGCTGCGGGCCGAGATGAACGGCACCTTGGAGGGCGAGCAGCGAGTTTCACCAAGGACCTCTGCTCCCAGGGCAGCAATGCCCTGACTGCGTCCTCGGAGATCAGCCCAGAGACATCTCAAGCCAGGTCTGACCACGCCTGGATGGGCCAAAGGGTCTTCTACTGACTAACTGTGACCTCTTCCAGAAGCGAAGAGGTCATCGCGGCACCCACTGTCACTATGTCCCACCACAAGCAGCCTCCACGTCGCCTCGGCCACTGCTTTGACACAGCACAGCGAGGTAGAAGATGCGGGCAAAAGCAGGATGAGTCAAGGTGGCAACCCCACGCCAGGGTTGCAGATCTGCGTTAGAACAGCGAAGAGTAACCGAGCTTCAGGCTGACCCGGCTCCATCATCACCACCGGCCCGCGGTGCTGGAGGAAGGCTGACACCCGCGGCCAGGCGAGTCTTGAGTATCTCCAGAGAAGGAGACTCCACAGCCCCTCTGGGCAGCCTGGGCCAGGGCTCCGGCACCCTCAGAGGGAAGAAGTTCTTCCTCGGGTTCAGCTGGAACTTCCCAGGCTTCAGTTTGTGCCCGTTGCCCCTTGTCCTGTCGCTGGGCACCACTGGAAAGAGTCTGGCCCCGTCCTCCTGACCCCCACCCTGCAGATATTTAGAGGCATTTCTAAGGTCCCCTCTCAGCCTTCTCTTCTCCAGGCTGAACAAGCCCAGCTCCCTCAGCCTCTCCTCGTAGGAGAGATGCTCCAGTCCCCTCCTCATCCTTGCAGCCCTCCGCTGGACTCTCTCCAGTAGCTCCTCATCTCTCTTGAACTGGGGAGCCCAGCACTGGACACAGCACTGCAGATGGGGCCTCCCCAGGGCAGAGCAGAGGGGGAGGAGAACCTCCCTCGACCTGCTGCCCACACTCCTCCTCATGCACCCCAGGATCCCATTGGCCTTCTTGGCACCCAGGGCACGCTGCTGGCTCCTGGTCGACACGGAAACCCCGCGCCCACTTTTGCCATTAACTGGTGACCGGAGCGCAGCCACAGCTTGTTCGCACAAAAACCAACTGTCCCCTTGGAACCACGTACAGAAAAAAACGGATCTGAGCTAGGTCCCAAACAGCACCACTTCCCTACAGACTTCCAGGTCTACCACAAGTAGGCACAGATGATCTCAGAGAAGATTTAGGGGCCTTGCTCCAAGTGACCCGAGACCGAAACAGCTCCCGGGGGGGACCATCAAGCCAGCTCCGTTTAAGGAGCTTAAACACACGTTTCCAGAGCCTCAGAAGCTCACGCTTACAACATTCTGCTCCCCGGGCTCTGGCAAAGCCACCCAGATCAGGCGGTTGATGTTTCCCAGAGGGGAAGGCGGCTGCCGAGCCCTCGCGGTGACCGACCGCAGCAGAGCGGAGCTCATCGCAGCGCCGGGGGAAGGAAGAAGCTAAAACCACGTAGGTTGGAAGCTAAAACCACAGCGTGTGGGTGTTTGGTTTTCCCAGAGCTTGTAGAACGTTGCTTGTAGCGTGTGGGCAGTTTTACCCAAACCCCAGGAGGTCCCAAAACCTGCACTTCCCCGCCTTCCAGCCCCACTCTGCTCGGGGATACGGGCGCGGAGGCAGGAGCTGGGAGCGCTGGGACCTCATCCCGCAGCACGAGGACCTGCCTGGAGCCCCAGGCCAGGAGCCCAACGTCCCGGCGGGTCTCAAAGGGCTGCACCCCTCCTGCAACGGGTTTTCCTAGAATCATAGAACGGCAAGGGTTGGAAGGGACCTTAAAGATCATCTGGTTCCAACCCCCCTGCCATCAGCAGGGACATCTTCCACCAGACCAGGGTGCTCAGAGCTCCATCCAACCTGGCCTTGAACACTGCCAGGGAGGGAGCAGACACAACTGCCCTGGGCAACCTGTTCCAGTGTTTCACCACCCTCCTGGGGAAGAATTTCTTCCCAATATCTCATCTCAATCTGCCCTCTGTTAGTTTAGAGCCGTTCCCCCTTGTCCTATCACTGCACCCCCTTGTGCAAAGCCCCTCTCCACCCTTCCTGTAGCCCCTTCAGGCACTGGCAGCTGCTCTAAGGCCACCCCAGAGCCTTCTCTTCTCCAGGCTGAACAGCCCCAGCTCCCTCAGCCTGTCCTCAGAGGAGAGGTGCTCCAGCCCTCGGATCATCTCCGTGGCCTCCTCTGGCCCCGCTCCAACCCATCCATGTCCTTCTTGTGTTGGGGGCTCCAGAGCTGGACACAGAACTCCAGGTGGGGTCTGACGAGAGCGGAGTAAAGGGGCAGAATCCCCTCCCTCACCCTGCTGGCCACGCTGCTCTGGATGCAGCCCAGGACACGGTTGGCTTTCTGGGCTGCAAGCACACATTGCCGGCTCATGGTGAGCTTCTCATCCACCAGCACCCCCAAGTCCTTCTCCTCAGGGCTGCTCTCCAGCCACCCCCCGCCCAGCCTGTAGTTGTGTTTGGGATTTTCTCCTGGTAATACTCTGCATTGAAATAAAACGTGCAAAACAGATTTAGGGAAGCATCAGACACCCCTATGATTAACTCAGCAGGTCCATCGGTAATTACGAAAAGATGATTAACACTGTCCCTGGGAGAAGAGACAACAGAGAGCCGCTCTCGGCAGCACACCCCACCGCAAGGACGGGGCCTCGCCAGCAAGGCGACCACCACCGCAACGCAACGACCCTCAGACGCCGTCAGCCAGGAAGGAATACATTTATTTTTAAGACTTAAAACCACTATTCTTAATAAACAGCTTGTTTCTCAGCACGCCACACCCCACCGTGGCAAGATGGTTTGGTCTTTCTGTTCCTTTCCAGTCCTGCCAGCACCTGGGAGCAGAAATCACTGAATTTCTAATCAGAAAAGCTCAGCAGCAGCACGGGTCGGGAACGAGATTGGGTCTGCTCTCTCCGCGCTCCGCCGCGAGCCTGGCAGCACCAGAGACAAGCGAGCCTGTCTTCCAGCGCCGATTCAAGGAGATCTTTTTGCTAGCTTCAAGGTGCAATAAATTAAGGCACCAAAAATCCAGGAGTCTCCAAAGGTAAAGCCCGTGCGGATAGGAAGCGGTTCCAGCTTTTAGGAGAGATGTTTCTCCTACGGCACGGCGAGAATTTGCAGGGTTTTAGGGGGGGGAAGCCCTGCTTCCACATCTCCATAACTTCACAGAGGGGTTTTTCAGGGTGCTGCAAAAGCGTCCCCGCTCGCAGCGAGACGACAGACAAACAGGGGATCACGAAGCGACATCACGAAGCGACATCCTGAGATTTGAGACCAGACAACTCCTCGCAGCGCTGGCACCGGCCCAGCCTCGCTAACAGGAAGAGCCAGGACAACGCAAGCTCCCGGCTCGGGAGCCCAGAGCTCAGCTGAAAGCCTGAGGGAACAGCTTGGTCATTCCCTGGTCCTGCAGAGACGTAATTAGGAAGTAAATCGGCCAAGCTCCGCGTTTTGTCAGCCCCGCTAGCAGCATTTCGCCATCCGAGCACGTCCCGTGGAAAGCGTCGTGTCCCGCTTTCAGCTTCCCTGTAATTCTTGTGTGAGTGTCACAAATCCACCTCCCTTCATAATTATCTTTCATTAAATAGCAAGAGTCAAAAATTCAAGCACAGCCCAATTCATTTGTACACTTAGGGTTGGTTTTTTTTTTTTCTCTACAACGTCAGTAAAATCTATAGGAGTAAGCTGCTTTATTAAATAAATTCTGAAAGCCATTTGCCCCCTCTCCCAGCTCGGGCGCCCTGCCCGGGCCCGTGGCAGCCGTACCGACGCACGAGCAGACGGACGCCCAGCCGAGCGCCCCGGCTCACCCCTCGCAGGCCGTACCGTCACCGGGCGAACGCCTCAGCCCGCCACGGGATTTCCAGTCTCGTGGTCCGCGTGCCGATTCAAACTCGACGAAAGGAAAAGCATTAAATAGCAGTGATGGCTGGAAGGCTTCCCAACGAGGGAGGGGTCGTCACCTGCAGAAGGAACATGCTCCGGCCAAGCCCTGCGGACCGCGCCACGATCGGTGCGTAAGCGCCTCTGATCCCGCGGCAGGTCACCCGTGTGCAGTCTGCTGTGCTCGTTCGCTTCGGGATGCAGCCTTTCCAGAGCCTGGGTTTAAGCTACACTCTTCATTCAAGCACAGGTCTTCATTAAATAAAGCGAAAAGAAAATCAGCATTCAGTCTTCACCACCCCACTCTAACTCCGTTACAAAAACAAGATTAAAAAAACAAAAACCAAAACAAACCAATTGAAACATCTCTTTTACAAACGGACAGTAAACAAATACATCCCTGGATGAGACATGCAGCCGCTGGGGACAACGGTTCTGAAAATAAAGTGATGTTTGGAAAGGACCCCGCCACGCACACGCCCGTGAGCTTTCTCAAAGAGCACACGCAACCGACACCAGGCTCGTCGCGGTGCCTCTCCGAGCGGTGGGCTCGCTCCCGTCGCTGCCGGGCGGGCAGACCCGCAGGAGACGAGGCCCAGGCACCGTGGGGTGACCCAGCGGAGCCCAGCTGGCACAGCGAGGTCGTGCTGGCGGGGAGAGGGGGGTGTCAGGCACCTCCCGCTGCCGGCCGGAGCCCGGACCCCGCTGCCAGGCGGGGAACGCACGCGGACGGACAGGAACGCGGTGGAGATGTGGTCCCAGGTACCCACAGCTCGAGCAGCGGCGGCAGAATCCGCCTTCCAACTTTTACCAAAAAGCAAGCCCTGATTTTCTAAGCTCACCCCAAGTAGAATATTATTATTTTGCATGTTTTCTTTTTTTTTCCTCTTAAAAAAAAAAAGGTGCAAGTATTTGCCCAAATAGGTGAGTGCAGGAAGGCAGGACAGACTGTGGGAGACCCGTCACCATCTGCTCCCGAACCACGAGCCCAGCACGAGGGCTGTCCACCAGGATTAGGAACTCCCCGACCATCAGGACGTTCCCCTGGCCTTGCAGAAATCGGCTCTTCCGTTGGGTTTGGTGACAGGTCAAGGTGCTTTGCTCAGGTAAAGCCATTCACATCCCCAGGCAGCTTTACCCGAGCAAGAGCAGGAGTTTGAGGTTTCACTGGGAACATTCAGTTGGTCTGATATACAGTAACGGTGACCTGAAAGGCGAGACCCTCCTCGTCCAGTTTCGCCCAGACCCGAAAGCTTGCACTCATCCCACAGCAGCGTGGGCTGCCCCGTGCCAGTCCCGCCCTGGCCGCACCGGATACCGTGCGTACTGTGCCCTGATGTCCGTCCAGAGGTGAGGTTTAGATCCGTGGTGATGGTGGAAGTATTTACAGGTATTTGCAGCAGTTATTTACAGTACTTCTGCTGACCGCAAGCCGATTTTCTCTTCCTCCACTCCTAGTCAATCTGGCGTGGGCTTCTTTAGCGAGAAGGGCCGTATATTGAAGTGCCTGCTCAGCTGGCTCACCTGGGGACAAGGCAGATGACAGGAGTGGGTTAGTGAGGTGAGGAGGGGCGAGGAGGAAGGCGGACAGAGCACCAGACCGGTTCCCTGTACGGCCGACAAAGCCCTGCCACCTTCCTGCACCACTTTCCCCACCACTGCCCACCCTACGCGCTGCCCCGAGGCGCAGCAGATCACAAAATCACAGAATCACAGAATCCCAGCATGGCAGGGGTGGACAGGGACCTCTGTGGGTCACCCAGCCCAACCCCCTGCCCAAGCAGGGTCACCCAGAGCAGGGGGCACAGCACCGTGGCCAGGCGGGGCTGGAATATCTCCAGAGAAGGAGACTCCACAGCCCCTCTGGGCAGCCTGGGCCAGGGCTCCGGCACCCTCAGAGGGAAGAAGTTCTTCCTCGGGTTCAGCTGGAGCTTCCCAGGCTTCAGTTTGTGCCCGGTGCCCCTTGTCCTGTCGCTGGGCACCACTGGAAAGAGTCTGGCCCCGTCCTCCTGACCCCCACCCTGCAGATATTTAGAGGCATTTCGAAGGTCCCCTCTCAGCCTTCTCTTCTCCAGGCTGAACAAGCCCAGCTCCCTCAGCCTCTCCTCGGAGGAGAGATGCTCCAGTCCCCTCCTCATCCTCGCAGCCCTCCGCTGGACTCTCTCCAGTAGCTCCTCATCTTTCTTGAACTGGGGAGCCCAGCACTGGACACAGCACTGCAGATGGGGCCTCCCCAGGGCAGAGCAGAGGGGGAGGAGAACCTCCCTCGCCCTGCTGCCCACACTCCTCCTCATGCACCCCAGGATCCCATTGGCCTTCTTGGCACCAGGGCACGCTGCTGGCTCAGGGTCACCCTGTCGTCCCCCAGCACTCCCAGTCCCTCTCCACAGAGCCGCTCTCCAGCAGCTCAGCCCCAGCCTGTACTGGTGCCTGGGGTTGTTCCTCCCCAGGTGCAGGACCCTGCCCTTGCCCTTGTTGAACCTCATCAGGTTCCTCTCTGCCCAACTCTCCAGCCTGTCCAGGTCATGCTGGATGGCAGCACAGCCTGCCGGTGCACCCACCACTCCTCCCAGATCACAGAATGCTTTGGGTTGGAATGGACCTTTGGAGGCCATCTAGCCCAACCCCCCTGCAGGGAGCAGGGACATCTTCAACCAGACCAGGTTGCTCAGAGCCCCATCCAACCTGGCCCAGAATGGTTCCATGGATGGGATGGGATCTGGACCACAGCCTCTGCCTTCTGCCACGGGGCCAGCCCAGGAGCTGAGCCCTGTCCCTGCCAGCCTGACCTTGGGGCCACCCAGCGCAGGGCCCTGCAAGGTGCAGCCCTGCTCCCTGCCCACATCTGCCCAAGGAACAGCCTGCTCCGTCCGGGAGCGGGCTCACCTCCGTTCCTGCCCTTCTAAGGGGCAGGGGTCAGAAACACGGAGCCCAGGCACGCAGGATTTTACCCTGTGGTACTGCTCCCTCTCTGCCCACCCCTCCCCAGCAGAATTGTTCATATTTTGCTTAAATGAATTTGATAATCTCAGATGATACCTGTGTGAAAAGTTTCTCCCTGAATCCATTTGCAATTAAACTGGGGCTCAAGCACACGGCACTGACCGTGCCGACACGCACAGGGGGGTGACAGAGCGGAGGGGAACCCAGCACCAGGCTTGGGATAACCCGGTACTGAGCGGCTGAGGGAGCTGGGGCTGCTCAGGCTGGAGAAGACGAGGCTGAGGGGGGACCTCATCGCTCTCTGCAGCTCCCTGACAGGAGGGGGTAGTGAGGGGGGGTTGGGCTCTGCTCCCCAGTAACCAGCGATGGGACGAGAGGCGATGGCCTCAAGTTGTGTCAGGGGAGGTTCAGGTTGGATATTAGGAAAAATTTCTTTCCTGCAAGAGTGGTCAGGGCTTGGCCCAGGCTGTCCAGGGCAGTGGGGGAGTCCCCATCCCTGGAGGGGTTCAAAAACCGCGTGGATGTGGCACCTGGGGACAGGGTTTAGCAGGCGTGGGGGTTGGGTGGATGGTTGGACTCAATGATCTCAGAGGTCTTCTCCAACCTATGATGTATGATTCAGGTGCCTTTTACAACCAGGCTTTGGAAGAAGCTTTCACTGCCTCCTTTGAGGACTTAATAAAACCACAGAGGACCAAGAGCTGCACCAGGAAACAAGCTTCCAACCATGGTTCAGAGAGGAGGACGAAATGGATGGTGTGGCACCAGCATTTGGTTGCAGACCCAAAACGAGCAGTGCTGAGCAGCACCGGTGGCTGAGCCGGGCACAGAGTCAGAGCAGAGGGTTTATTCCCAATCTGGGCTCCCCCGTTCAAGAAAGATGAGGAGCTACTGGAGAGAGTCCAGCGGAGGACTACGAGGATGAGGAGGGGACTGGAGCATCTCTCCTCCGAGGAGAGGCTGAGGGAGCTGGGCTTGTTCAGCCTGGAGAAGAGAAGGCTGAGAGGGGACCTTCGAAATGCCTCTAAATATCTGCAGGGTGGGGGTCAGGAGGACGGGGCCAGACTCTTTGCAGTGGTGCCCAGCGACAGGACAAGGGGCAACGGGCACAAACTGAAGCCTGGGAAGCTCCAGCTGAACCCGAGGAAGAACTTCTTCCCTCTGAGGGTGACGGAGCCCTGGCCCAGGCTGCCCAGAGGGGCTGTGGAGTCTCCTTCTCTGGAGATATTCCAGCCCCGCCTGGCCGCGGTGCTGTGCCCCCTGCTCTGGGTGACCCTGCTTGGGCAGGGGGTTGGGCTGGGTGACCCACAGAGGGCCCTGCCAACCCTGCCATGGTGGGACTCTGTTACTCCCAGATTCAGAGCCGTTTGGGATCATGTCCCAGCCACGAAGCCTGAAAAGCTCAATAAAATTCTGTTATCCTGGAAGAGGAGACTGCACAGATGGGGCCTTGGAAAGCTGGAGGGGGGCAACGAGGGGAACAGCAGCTCAGGGGGGCAGAGCACTGAGCTCCTCGCTGCAGGGGCCGGGCAAGCCTGGGCAGAGGAGGATTACACCATCCAGCCAGTCCCCATCTCCAGCTATGATTCCAAGCCCAAATTTATTTAAGCTTCTTAGCTATTCAAATCCTTCTTGCACAGAAGCCTCATTACACTAATTGGAAAGACAAGACAACCTGGCTATTACTTCTTTGCTGTAATTACAGTTCGTACTCGACTCTGGAGGCTCCACATTAGAGCTGGGGTTCCCGGGGGACAGGGCTTCCCGAGGAGAGTGCAGGCACGTGGCAGCAGCCAGCTCCAGAGCAGACATCAGGTCCCTTGCCCTAGTTCCTCAGCACCTTCCCAGGGCATTTCTGATGGGACTCTGTCTCCTCTGAGGTTATTTTCTCTCTTAATCAAAATTCAGGGAGTCGGGCAGAGGTGGCACAGGGCAAGGGGAGCAAATTTGGCCCCGGATCTCTACACAGCCCTTGCAGCAGGGGAAAGGCACTGCAGCTGCAGTGTCACCACGTTCCCCAGCAGGGACATTGCCCCTCTGTCTTGGCTCTCCCAGTGACTCCAGCACAGGGCAAGAACTCACCAGCCAAAGAAACACCGACAGCACTTTAACTTTTCATGGGCTCACAGACTGGTTTGGGTGGGATGGGACCGTTAAAGGTCACCCAGTCCAACCCCCTGCCATGGGCAGGGACATCTCCAACCAGGTCAGGGTGCTCAGAGCCCCGTCCAACCTGGCCTGGAATGGTTCCAGGGATGGGGCATCGCCTACCTCGCTGGGCAACCTGGGCCAGGGTCTCGCCACCCTCAGCATAAACAATTTTTTCCTTAAATTCAGTCTGAATCTCCCCTCTTTCAGTTTAAAACCATCACCCCTTGTTCTATCAGCCCCTGCCCTTGTCACAAGCCCCTCTCCAGCTCTCTTGGAGGACCCTTCAGGTACTGAAAGGCCACAGTAAGGTCCCCCCGCAGCCTTCTCCTCCCCAGGCTGAGCAGCCCCAGCTCTCCCAGCCTCTCCTCCCAGCAGAGGGGTTCCAGCCCTCGCTTCATTGCTGGGGCCTCCTCTGGCCCCACTCCAAGAAGTCCAACCTCAGACCCACAACATTCTGGACCAGCTCCAACAGGTTCACACTAAGAGTCCCAAATTAAGCACTCCTGCCTGACGCGCAGACACAGCATCTGCTGCTCTCGGCATCTCCCAGAGCCACCCTTCCCACCACCCACGGGTGCAGGTCACCCATGCTGCCTTACCTCTAAGCTGGTCTACAGGCTTGGGGAGGAGCGGCTGGAGAGCTGCCCGGTGGAGAAGGCCCTGGGGGTGCTGGTCGACAGCCGGCTGAGCAGGAGCCAGCAGTGTGCCCAGGTGGCCAAGAAGGCCAACGCCATCCTGGCTTGTACCAGCAATGGGGTGGCCAGCAGGACTGGGGCAGGGATCGTGCCCCTGTACTGGGCACTGAGGCTGCAGCTCGAGTGCTGTGCTCAGCTCTGGGCCCCTCACTCCAAGAAGGACCTGGAGGGGCTGGAGCGTGTCCAGAGCAGGGCAGCGAGGCTGGGGAGGGGGCTGGAGAACAAGTCTGATGGGGAGCGGCTGAGGGAGCTGGGGCTGCTCAGGCTGGAGAAGAGGAGGCTGAGGGGGGACCTCATCGATCTCTGCAGCTCCCTGACAGGAGGGGGCAGGGAGGGGGGGTTGGTCTCTGCTCCCCAGTAACCAGCAGTAGGACAAGAGGCAACGGCCTCAAGTTGTGTCAGGGGAGGTTCAAGTTGGAGACTGGGGAAAATTTCTTCCCTGAGAGAGTGGTCAGGCATTGGCCCAGGCTGCCCAGGGCAGTGGGGGAGTCCCCATCCCTGGAGGGGTTCAAAAACCATGTGGCTGTGGCACTTGGGGACAGGGTTTAGCAGGCGTGGGGGTGTTGGGGTGATGGTTGGACTTGGTGATCTCAGAGGTCTTTTCCAACCTGAAGGATTCTGTGATTCTGTGGTCACTAATCTGCAGCTGCAGCCAGGAGGAGTTAAACACAGCAGCAGAGATCACAAAATCACAGAATATTTGGGGTTGGAAGGGACCTCTGTGGGTCACCCAGCCCAACCCCCTGCCCAAGCAGGGTCACCCAGAGCAGGGGGCACAGCACCGTGGCCAGGCGGGTCTGGAATATCTCCAGAGAAGGAGACTCCACAGCCCCTCTGGGCAGCCTGGGCCAGGGCTCCGTCACCCTCAGAGGGAAGAAGTTCTTCCTCGGGTTCAGCTGGAACTTCCCAGGCTTCAGTTTGTGCCCGTTGCCCCTTGTCCTGTCGCTGGGCACCCCTGGAAAGAGTCTGGCCCCGTCCTCCTGACACCCTGTTTCACACTCATCCCTGGTACAACAGCCCCCCGTCACCCAGCAGCAGCCCGTGCAAGTGTCTCACAAGAAAGCCAGCTCAGCTTTCAGACGGTCGCAGACAGCACGACACAGAGAGCCATTCCCACCAGCATCCTTGTTTCTGAGCAGAATATTAGGGCTACAAGGATGGTGAGGGGACTGGAGCATCTCCCCTACGAGGAGAGGTTGAGGGAGCTGGGCTTGTTCAGCCTGAAGGAGAGAAGGCTGCGAGGGGACCTTATAAATGCCTACAAATATCTGCAGGGTGGGTGTCAGGAGGATGGGGCCAAGCTCTTTTCAATGGTGCCCAGTGACAGGACAAGGGGCAATGGGCACAAACTGAGGCACAGGAAGTTCCGTCTGAACATGAGGAAGAACTTCTTCCCTCTGAGGGTGACGGAGCACTGGAACAGGCTGCCCAGGGAGGCTGTGGAGTCTCCTTCTCTGGAGATATTCAAGACCTGCCTGGACAAGGTCCTGTGCAGCCTGCTGTAGGTGACCCTGCTTCGGCAGGGGGGTTGGACTAGATGACCCACAGAGGTCCCTTCCAACCCCTACTATTCTGTGATTCTGTGATTCTGTGATTCTCCGCCCCAAAGAGCTGCAGTTGGAGATGGGCAGCCCAGCCCGACGCCCACGCGCTGAGTCCACCTACCACGACCACTCCGTAGTGGATGTGCGCCAGGGTGAGGAGAGCGGTCAGCACGTAGAGGAGCAGCGTTTCGCTGCCGGGCGCCAACCCAGACATCACCACGCCGAGCACCGCCGCGATGGGGAGCAGCATCCAGTTGAGAGGCTGGCAGCGCGTGCTGCTCATCTGACAGACGATCAGCTGGCACTGCGGGAAGAGAAAGCGGTCGGAGCTCGCACCCGGTATCGGCTCTGGAAGCTCAGAGCTGCCCACGGTCACACACGTCCACGCACCAAACGTCTGCGCTTACAGTTGCCATCACGCCGTTTCCCCCCCCGAGTTTCTCACTCGGGATATTTCTTTGCATTAGAATTCCTGCAGGACACACCGAGCAAAGCCCTGTGGGGCAGGAAGGTAATTAGGGAATCAGGCATCCAGGGCATGGTTAAAAGAAAAAGGAGTTCCCTTGAGCTGACACCGAGCCTCGCCAGCACGATCTGCACGATCAGCAGAAAATCCTGCCATGAAGCAGCGCGAGCTGCTGGACCCGGGGCACGACACAGAGCCGCTCGGCCACACGTCTGAGGTGACGAGTACAGGTGCCTCTGTTCAGGTCTCCAGCAAGCACAGATGCAATACGCAGCTAAATCAGATTTTTACAAAGGATTTAGCTCCCCACATTTTAAGTTTCTCCCCAAAAATAAAGCAGGAACTCCTTCCATGCTTGCAGTTTGCTATTCACAACACAGAGGATGCGTGTGTGGGTAAAAACACTCCATTTAACTAATTCTCTAGTTTCTAAAGAGAGCTGCAGCACAAAATTCGCAGACCCCAGACCCTGTCCGCTTTCCTGTTTGTTCTTTCATTCACAGCAAAATGGAAAAGCTGCTCAGCTAATCTTCACGTCTCCCTTCTCACATCTGAGCTGGTCTTTCTCCTCCTGCGTCCCACGCGTCCTGGCAGGCTCCACGCTTCCCAGGGCACAAACGGGAGCGTAAAGCAAAAGCTGCTTACAGAAATGTTAGCGAAGGCTGTTCCAACCATGAAGTAGAAGAGCCTGGGATGGACCTCCAGGATGTCTGTCGGGGACACGAAGATCCAGGTGGTGCAGAGCAGGAACAGCAACACTGGGGACACCAGCGGCAGCATGATTTCATACACAGAGTGGTGTTTCAAGGTGTTATTTTTATAAGCCCTGAAAGGCAAGCAAAGACATGAAAATACCTGGAACCACAGCTAAGAAATACCTTGGATGAAGAGTTAGAATGTACCCTCAGGCAGTTTGTTGATGACACCAAACTGGGAGGAGTGGTGGGTACCCCGGCAGGCTGTGCTGCCATCCAGCGAGACCTGGACAGGCTGGAGAGTTGGGCACAGAGGAACCTGATGAGGTTCAACAAGGGCAAGGGCAGGGTCCTGCACCTGGGGAGGAACAACCCCAGGCACCAGTACAGGCTGGGGCTGACCTGCTGGAGAGCAGCTCTGCGGAGAGGGACTGGGAGTGCTGGGGGACGACAGGGTGACCAGGAGCCAGCAGCGTGCCCTGGGTGCCAAGAAGGCCAATGGGATCCTGGGGTGCGTGAGGAGGAGTGTGGGCAGCAGGGCGAGGGAGGTTCTCCTCCCCCTCTGCTCTGCCCTGGGGAGGCCCCATCTGCAGTGCTGTGTCCAGTGCTGGGCTCCCCAGTTCAAGAAAGATGAGGAGCTACTGGAGAGAGTCCAGCGGAGGGCTGCGAGGATGAGGAGGGGACTGGAGCATCTCTCCTACGAGGAGAGGCTGAGGGAGCTGGGCTTGTTCAGCCTGGAGAAGAGAAGGCTGAGAGGGGACCTTCAAAATGCCTCTAAATATCTGCAGGGTGGGGGTCAGGAGGACGGGGCCAGACTCTTTCCAGTGGTGCCCAGCGACAGGACAAGGGGCAATGGGCACAAACTGAAGCCTGGGAAGCTCCAGCTGAACCCGAGGAAGAACTTCTTCCCTCTGAGGGTGCCGGAGCCCTGGCCCAGGCTGCCCAGAGGGGCTGGGGAGTCTCCTTCTCTGGAGATATTCCAGCCCCGCCTGGCCGCGGTGCTGTGCCCCCTGCTCTGGGTGACCCTGCTTGGGCAGGGGGTTGGGCTGGGTGACCCACAGAGGGCCCTGCCCACCCCTGCCATCCTGTGATTCTGTGGTCCCTGCCTTCAGGACCTGCAAAATCTCGTCGGCTGTTCTGCTGCCCAAAGCATAACCACGGGCAGACGAGGGAGGTGCACACCTTCACCGCTAACCCAAAAACCTCCCAACCTGCAGCAGCACCTGGCTGGCTGGCTCTCTGCTGTGACCAACGGGACAAGCCTACCAAAGCCGGGGGCCGTCCTGCACGACCCTGCTCAGCAGGCTGCCAGCCCACTCCTCCCAGCGCACCCTGCAAACTGGGACCTTCTGGCGTGGCAGAGGCATTCAGTCGTCTGAAAACCACTATGGAAAAAAAAGTTCTAAGAGGCTTCGGGGCTGTTGCAAAGGTGCCAGTGCGGGGAGGGAGACTTCAGGACAGAGGAACTTACTTGTAGAAGTTATAGAGGCTCATCGGCAGCGTCACGGTGAGCGCGCAAGCTGGAAGAGAAAGAGCCACGTTAGTGCCCTGTGACGGAGGGAGACCACCACGTGCACCCCCCGACCGGGCAGGCTGCTGGGCTCTGGTTTAAGCTGCTTGCAACCAAAAGAGCTCAGAGGTGCACCAAGAATAGCTCAGCACGTTTAGAAGTAGGTGCTCAGCACGCCGGTCCCAGAGCTGTAATTACAAGGTCTGCTATGAATTAAAGACATTTCAATTTTAGAGTTGCATTAATGAGCCCAGTATTCTGCTTTAAACAGCTGCAAAGTTTAATTATAATGCTGTCTTTAACGAGACATGAGGTGAGTTCAAACTCCACAAGGGACATGGCTGCACACAGAGTTTTCAGTCTCCATAATAAAGCCAGTCTGCTGTTTCTCCCACTTCTCATGCGCTTTGAGTTTCCACTGTGCAAAACAGTTGTTGTCAAATAACTTGAGAAATGAGAGAAAGAGCCTAAATAACCTTGAAAAAATTTAGACCCCACTAGGGAACACCACCCGCTACGCTCAAACCCGTGAGTCTATCACAGCTCCTTCCGTGTCTACATAGCTCCAGGTATTTTAACAGAGCCGTAAATATTCCTGCTTTTAATAACCCGGCTCCTGTGTGACTGCACAAATCCAGCCAATGTAGGCATCGTGCTCTGTTTTCACACAGGAAAAGTGCATTTATTATGCATACATTAAGTTATACAGCTGCCAAAGGAAAGCTCAAAAAATTCAGTAAAGACAAGTGCGTTAGATTTAACGTGACAACTCAAGACACACCGATTTGAAATCAAGTAGGTACAATCCAGCCCTACAGAAAGGCACACAGGCTAAGAAAAATTAAGATAAGCAAGAACTTATAATAAGCTGAATTTCATTAAGCAAAGACAGCTCTCCCCTGCTAGGCTTCACCTGCACAACTCCCCCTTTGCAGCGACTGACCACTGGAGAGAAAGGCTGAGGTTTTCTCTAATTTTATTTACATTTTTACTTCATTTTTAGGTGGGTGGGTTGAGGGCGGGATCCCCAAACAGCCAGCGTGCTTTTCTCCAGCTCCACGGCCATAACCACCCCCTGCAGCAGCCCCAGGCTCCGGCGCAGCCTTTGGGCTCGGGGTCTGCAGGCAGCAAACCGAGCCCGCTCTGCAAAGAGCCCGAGGAGGTGGTCCCCGCTGCCCCCCAGCACCCACACACACAGGTGATCGTGCCCCTGTGCTGGGCACTGGTGAGGCTGCACCTCGAGTGCTGGGCTCAGCTCTGGGCCCCTCACTCTAAGAAGGACCTGGAGGGGCTGGAGCGTGGCCAGAGCAGGGCAGCGAGGCTGGGGAGGGGTCTGGAGAACAAGTCTGATGGGGAGCGGCTGAGGGAGCTGGGGCTGCTCAGGCTGGAGAAGAGGAGGCTGAGGGGGGACCTCATCGCTCTCTGCAGCTCCCTGACAGGAGGGGGCAGTGAGGGGGGGTTGGTCTCTTCTCCCCAGTAACCAGCGATGGGACGAGAGGCAACGGCCTCAAGTTGTGTCAGGGGAGGTTCAGATTGGAGATCAGGAAAAATTTCTTTCCTGCAAGAGTGGTCAGGCCTTGGCCCAGGCTGCCCAGGGCAGTGGGGGAGTCCCCATCCCTGGAAGGGTTCAAAGACCGTGTGGCTGTGGCACTTGGGGACATGGTTTAGCAGGCGTGGGGGTGTTGGGGTGACGGTTGGGCTTGGTGATCTCAGAGGTCTTTGCCAACCTGAATGATTCAGTGGTTCTGTGAAAACAAACCACGCTTCCCCTGGGCAAGGCGCAGCCCGCAGCCCCAGCTCTTTGGAGGAGATGTGTTTTCACATGTCCCAGGCACGAAGGAGTCTCCCATTCAGCACCCAAGAGGGAGTCTCCTATTTAGCATCCAGAGGCTGATGTTCGGCTCCAGCTGCCTCCCAGCAGCCTGGCACACCGGACCCCAAGCAGCAGCCAGAACCCTCAGCCGCTCTCTCTGCCCACGATGCTGCTCCGGGCCAGGAACCACTTCGTTTCTGCCTGCAGAAGCCCTTAGCCCCGGGCAGGGAGCAGCAGGGCCGATGCCCCGGGCAGCAGCGTGCGCCTACACCCTCAGGACTGACACGAAATGTATCTGAGGCATGGGTGCAGCGCTTCGCTTCCTTGTCTTTTTGGTCAGCACAGACCCAAGCACACTGGAGTTAACTCACAGAATCACAGAATCCCAGCATGGTAGGGGTGGAAGAGACCTCTGTGGGTCACCCAGCCCAACCCCCTGCCCAAGCAGGGTCACCTACAGCAGGCTGCACAGGACCTTGTCCAGGTGGGGCTGGAATATCTCCAGAGAAGGAGACTCCACAGCCCCTCTGGGCAGCCTGGGCCAGGGCTCCGTCACCCTCAGAGGGAAGAAGTTCTTCCTCGGGTTCAGCTGGAGCTTCCTCTGCTTCAGTTTGTGCCCGTTGTCCCTTGTCCTGTCGCTGGGCACCACTGGAAAGAGTCTGGCCCCGTCCTCCTGACCCCCACCCTGCAGATATTTAGAAGCATTTCGAAGGTCCCCTCTGAGCCTAAGGGGCTCCTCCTCCAAAGTAACTCTGCAGAAGACAACAATCATTTTACACCCTGGGAAAGGGCAGGCTGCAAGAACACCCTCCATGAGTCACTTCCATAACAGCCCACAGGAGCTTTCATTACAGCAAAGAGAACAGCGTTATCATATAAAGGCAACGGAATTCAGTAAAAAGGTGGAGGTTAAAAGACAGGCTTCAACATGGAGTTTCTTACCAATAATCATTGTAGTGAATAGGTCTCTATATAAGAAATTAAACAGGAAAGGTGCATACCAGGCCTCAACTCCCACAATGGCTGTCACTATGTAGACAATTGAAATGGTCTGAAAGAAAGCAGAGGACAAGCAGGCGTGAGCAAACCCGGCAGCACCCGAGCCGGGAAAGGCAGCCTGAGAAGCACGCTTTGAACTGCACCATCTTCAGTGCTCCCCACTGGTGGGAAGGGGAAAAATAAAAAAAAAACCCCACAAACACCCCGTGTTCTGAGACCAGGTCTAACCCGTGTAGTAGCTGAGCTGCTGAGAAGAACACGACCAGGAGCTGCTCCTCGCAGCAGGAGCAAAGATGCCCTGGCACAGCGAGATGCTTGAAGCACAAGCGACAGGTTTGGTACAACACGTTGAGGCGACCCTGGAGGGTTTGTCTGGGGACTCTCTTCTCCATCCAGCGATGCAATTAGAGGGAAAAAGCTAACAGGGGCTATTTCAGTTTTACTAATAACCCTGAAGCTGGGGGAAGCACGGTAGCTTAGCCCTCCACCTCCTGCCTTTCTGCAACAGGTAGAGATCAGTAGGGTCAAGCAATGCTTGAGGAGAAAGGGGTCAGCGTACAGCCAGAGGGGCCCAGTGCGGTCTCCTTTTACCAGCAGAGATGATTATTGCAATTAATGCAGCTGCACCAGTCGAGCTCTCCTTCCACCGCACCGCGTTTTGCACCCAGCGCCTGGTAAGCCGTAAGACGGAGGAGCACCGCGTGCTGCAGTGCCCCAGGGCTGCAGCCCGGCCGGGAAGAAGAGCCACCAGCAGCAAAGCCAAGTCCCACCACCCACAGCTCACTCCCAGTTCTGACGGGCTCTTCAGAGCGAGCTTCCTGCAGAGAAGTCCTTATGAGAGATGGACATGGCAACGCACCAAAGGGTCCACCATCATCAGCCTCACCAGGGGGGCACCTCCCCAGGAACCTCTGCTCTAGGCACAGCGATTCACAGAATCACAGAATAGTAGGGGTTGGCAGGGCCCTCTGTGGGTCACCCAGTCCAACCCTCCTGCCCAAGCAGGGTCACCTACAGCAGGCTGCACAGGACCTTGTCCAGGCGGGGCTGGAATATCTCCAGAGAAGGAGACTCCACAACCTCCCTGGGCAGCCTGGGCCAGGGCTCCGGCACCCTCAGAGGGAAGAAGTTCTTCCTCGGGTTCAGACGAAACTTCCTGCGCCTCAGTTTCTGCCCATTGCCCCTTGTCCTGTCGCTGGGCACCACTGAAAAGAGCTTGGCCCCATCCTCCTGACACCCACCCTTCAGATATTTGTAAGCATTTATTCACACCCCAGTTAGTTACTCTGCAACGTTTTGGCACGCACCCTGCTAGAACTTCTACACCTGAACGTACCCTGGAAACTAATTAGAGCAATGATTTAGGTGACTGAGCGATTTAGGGCAGCAGAAAGCGGGCAGAGGAAACACAGGGCCACATCCATTCCCCAAGCCTCGTTTCTTTGTGGAGAGTCCATCTAGAAAAGCTACTCAGCACAAAATAAAAACCACACCGCACAAACCTCCTTGGATTGAACGGTTCTGAGCAGTCGAACTCCAGTGCCACGTGACCCCGGCTCATTAAAGCAATTAAAGCTCGAAGTCACGCAGGCCGTCCTGGCGAGCTCTCCTCCTCCACCACGTCTGGAGAGACCCACCTCCACAGAGCATCGCAGCGATGGATTTACAAGGCTCTGGACACGTAGTTTATGGAGCTTCTGCTGAAGCCAAGCGCGGCGCGTACTCACCACCTGGCTGATGTCATATCCCCAGGGCAGGAAGAGGATCCCCGTGTTGTACTTCTCCCAGTGGGAGAGGATGAACGAGAACAAGACCACCCATAAGAGGAGGTAGAGAACGAAGACACTGACACCCGTGGAGCCTCGCCCAAAGGTGGAGTAGACTGTCACGACAAAGTACACGCAGGCCCAGCTGTCCAGGCCGTGATCAAAGAGCTCTCCCAGGGGCGTGCTGGAGTTGGTCCGCCGAGCCTGTTTCCCGTCAACACCATCTGGGAAGAGAAGAAGGAGAAACGAGGAGTTTTGCTGGGCACCTCCATGCAAAGCAATGGGCCGGTTTGCAGCTGACAAAGCGTGCAGCCAGGGAACAGCGGCGTTTGCCACCTCCATCCTCTAATGGAGAGGGCACTTCCCAGTCCCTGCTCCACTTGAGGCTGAAAAGCACACTAAAGTCCGAGGAGATTATATTTATTTAAAGCAGACCAAAAACAGAAGGTCACAATTCGTCTCAAAGTCAGTTCCAGCACTCTCCTTTCACATCAGCTGCTCTGGGACACCTTCCTTCTGTCCACTTTGCAAAGCAGCTCGCAGAACTGCTCCAGCAGACCCAGCAGCAAATGGTAGAACCTGGAATCAAAGATTGCTCAACGGGCTCAGAGATAAGACGACACGCAGCCGCAGCATGAACAGGTCAGAGACACAAACCCCGCCATCAACCAGGTGAAGTCTTACCTAACGTATAGGCAATGAAGTTGAGGAGACCCACAATCACCCACACTCCGTTGGGAACGTGCTGGTGATCAGGAGCTGCAGAGATCAGAGAGACCCAAGTCAGGACAGCTCAGTACGTACGTTCCATGGGTTTATTTGGGCACAAGAGGGACAGCAACACGGACGGGCAGCTCGCCAAGACAACAGAATCACAGAATGGCAGGGGTTGGCAGGGCCCTCTGTGGGTCACCCAGCCCAACCCCCTGCCCAAGCAGGGTCACCCAGAGCAGGGGGCACAGCACCGCGGCCAGGCGGGGCTGGAATATCTCCAGAGAAGGAGACTCCACAGCCCCTCTGGGCAGCTTGGGCCAGGGCTCCGGCACCCTCAGAGGGAAGAAGTTCTTCCTCGGGTTCAGCTGGAACTTCCCAGGCTTCAGTTTGTGCCCATTGCCCCTTGTCCTGTCGCTGGGCACCACTGCAAAGAGTCTGGCCCCGTCCTCCTGACCCCCACCCTGCAGATATTTAGAGGCATTTCGAAGGTCCCCTCGCAGCCTTCTCTTCTCCAGGCTGAACAAGCCCAGCTCCCTCAGCCTCTCCTCGTAGGAGAGATGCTCCAGTCCCCTCCTCATCCTCGCAGCCCTGCACTGGACTCTCTCCAGTAGCTCCTCATCTTTCTTGAACTGGGGAGCCCAGCACTGGACACAGCACTGCAGATGGGGCCTCCCCAGGGCAGAGTAGAGGGGGAGGAGAACCTCCCTCGCCCTGCTGCCCACACTCCTCCTCATGCACCCCAGGATCCCATTGGCCTTCTTGGCACCCAGGGCACGCTGCTGGCTCATGGTCAAAAGGCACCTACACAACCCAAAGAGTGACACTGAGATGGTAGCTTTGCGAGACGCGACGGCAGAGCTGTTCCACAACAGCACGTGAAACTGGGTCACCCAGGACTTTGCTTTCCAGGACATACTTGTCCTCTGTCCCCAGCTCCGCAGAACGATGGGATCCAAGACCTGGTGATGGCAGCTAGCGACCGCAGCCCAGCTGCCTGACACGGGCGTGTGGGCAGATCAGACTCTGCTCAATCACTCGCTTGCGGAGCATCAAGCAGAGCCTCTCCGAGATGTGTAACACCCCGCCTCTGCAGACTCACGCCAGGACTCCCCACCCAGTCTCCAGTCTGCACCCCGCCAACCGCAGCGAGTTCCTCCTTAATGACATCTCCACCTCCCCCAGCACTGCTCTGGCAGACGGCCACCTTATCTGTCTGCAACCCGGGGAGCCCAGAGGTGCATTTGAAAACAGCAGGACGAGGCACGGCTTGTTGGCAGCAGCCTCGCAGGAGGGCACGTGGAGGTCTCCTGCCGTGAAATGCCACCTCCTGTTTCCTTAGAGCGGCATGGTGGTGCCTTTATGCTTATAAATATCTGAAGGGTGGGTGTCAGGAGGATGGGGCCAAGCTCTTTTCAGTGGTGCCCAGTGACAGGACAAGGGGCAATGGGCACAAACTGAGGCACAGGAAGTTCCGTCTGAACATGAGGAAGAACTTCTTCCCTCTGAGGGTGACGGAGCACTGGAACAGGCTGCCCAGGGAGGTTGTGGAGTCTCCTTCTCTGGAGATATTCCAGCCCCGCCTGGACAAGGTCCTGTGCAGCCTGCTGTAGGTGACCCTGCTTGGGCAGGGGGGTTGGACTAGATGACCCACAGAGGTCCCTGCCAACCCCTACTATTCTGTGATTCTGTGATTCTAGCAGCAAGCAGAGGGCATCATGTCTACAAAACCATCCAGTGAGGAGGGACGGCACAAGCTGCTGCGGGCCTCACCAGCAAAACGAAAAGTTCTCTTTCCAAGCAGGACGTGTCTAACACATCTGTAAAAGGCTCCCAAAGCATGAGCTTCACCATGACTTTGGTAGAGCCTGAGCTTCTGGACGTCCGATGTCCTGGGGATTCTCACACTAAGCTTCCTTCCCTGAGCTACTGTCAGCTTTTCTTCACATGGCTCACGGACCAAAACACAGTCCAAACCTCAGGTAACGGCCACTGATGCCACCCGAGCTTCTGAAAGCCTGGCACACTCATAACAGCACTCACAGAATCAGAGAATGGTCTGGGTTGGAAGGGACCTTGAAGATCATCTGGTTCCAACCCCCCTGCCATCAGCAGGGACATCTTCCACCAGCCCAGGGTGCTCAGAGCTCCATCCAACCTGGCCTTGAATCATCTACTTCACGATCAAGGCAATCCCAAGAAACCAGTATTTTTCCCACTTAACTGCGTTCTGATGATTGGCCCTGTTCTAGAGGAACCAGATGAACTCTTCTGAACAACCCAAACCAAAGCTGGCAGGGCCAAAGGGGCTTGTTCAGCCTGAAGAAGAGAAGGCTGCGAGGGGACCTTATAAATGCCTACAAATATCTGAAGGGTGGGGGTCAGGAGGATGGGGCCAAGCTCTTTCCAGTGGTGCCCAGTGACAGGACAAGGGGCAATGGGCACAAACTGAGGCACAGGAAGCTCCAGCTGAACCCGAGGAAGAACTTCTTCCCTCTGAGGGTGCCGGAGCCCTGGAACAGGCTGCCCAGAGGGGCTGTGGAGTCTCCTTCTCTGGAGATATTCCAGCCCCGCCTGGCTGCGGTGCTGTGCCCCCTGCTCTGGGTGACCCTGCTTGGGCAGGGGGTTGGGCTGGGTGACCCATAGAGGTCCCTTCCAACCCCTACTATTCTGTGATTCTGTGATTCTATGAGGAAGAACTTCTTCCCTCTGAGGGTGACGGAGCCCTGGCCCAGGCTGCCCAGGGAGGTTGTGTATCTGTAGATATCTGTGTATCTGGAGATATTCAAGACCCGCCTGGGCAAGGTCCTGTGCAGCCTGCTGTAGGTGACCCTGCTTTGGCAGGGGGGTTGGACTAGATGACCCACAGAGGTCCCTTCCAACCCCTACTACTCTGTGATTCTGTGAAAGGGAGGGAAGAACAGAGAGAGGCAGCTCTACGTGACTGGGAGTCCTCACGCTGTATCACTGTCTTCCCTGCGACACCGCCACGAGGAAGGGGACACGGCCGACCCGCTGCATTCCCGAACAGACGAACGTGGGCACTGTTAAAACGTTGAAAGCTGTGCACATCCTTGCCTTAACGCAGAAAACGGCGAAACCGAGAGAGAGGATTTTGCCTTTGTTAGTCCGAACGCGGCGCTGGCACGTTTTCACAAGAGGGCAACCAGCCGGGACGCAAAGAACAAGGCTCTACCTGCTGACTTCAGGGCCGCAGAGTTTCCCTGTCAGATTTTTAAAATGAGGGCACTGGGTCGTTGCCTGCTCTGCAGGCAGAGCCAATTCCTGCTCGAGGTTTCGGCCACCTCCTCCTCCTCGCCCGCATGCTGCCAGCCAGGCGCCCGCCCAGCAGCCGGAGGGAAGGTGTCGTGGTCAGCAAGTCCTCGCCACGAAGCCCGGCGAGTTCGGCCCCTCAGCTCTGTCCCTCCTCCGGCACAGCCGCCTGCCACCAGGAACGCCCAGACTAAGAGGGCTTCCCAACGAGGCCCAGAAGTCACGGGGGAGGAGGTGACCGATTCCACCGCTCCGATGCTTCACGTCCAGACAGGAACAGGCAGCCTTACCAGAAGCATAAAAGTCAGGGTCGAAGTATGCCATGAGGAAGAAGTTGAAGACAAGCAGCAGGAAGCCAGAAAACGTTATCAAATTTGGGGCCAGCCAGGTAGGGAAGATCTACGGGAGAGCAGCAAAAGAACACACAAACTCATTAAAACACGTCACAAGGACCACGTGGTGCTGCCAGCCACGGCGCAGACCGGGTTACAACCGCCTGGTTGTTAGACTACGCGGCTCAGGTCACATCCGACGTGTCGCAGGGCAGCGGGAAGCCGCAGGCTGGCAGGCAGTGCCCTTCGTAATTAGCTGCACCGCAAACGAAGCAGGGCTGTGCAGCCAAGCAGGGCCTTTCAGCCGACAGTTTTGCAGAGAAAACTTTCGCGGTGACGAGACGCTCGGGGCAGGATGAGGCCTCACCTTCACGATCGTGTTCCAGAAGGGGTGCATGACGTACAGAGACAGGGGGTTGCTGTCCACGGCACTGTACTGTGATCGACAAGGGGAAAACAAAAAAAAAAACAGTTAGGGCTCCACCAATGCTTGCAAAAAGCCAGAGATTCTGAACACTGAGCTTTCCACCAGGATACCTGCTACCCACAGAGTCACAGAATCACAGCATGGTTGGGGTTGGAAAGGACCTCTGTGGGTCACCCACCCAACCCCCTGCCCAAGCAGGGTCACCCAGAGCAGGGGGCACAGCACCGCGGCCAGGGGGGGCTGGAATATCTCCAGAGAAGGAGACTCCACAGCCCCTCTGGGCAGCCTGGGCCAGGGCTCCGTCACCCTCAGAGGGAAGAAGTTCTTCCTCATCTTCAGCTGGAACTTCCCAGGCTTCAGTTTGTGCCCGTTGCCCCTTGTCCTGTCGCTGGGCACCACTGCAAAGAGTCTGGCCCCGTCCTCCTGACCCCCACCCTGCAGATATTTAGAGGCATTTCGAAGGTCCCCTCGCAGCCTTCTCTTCTCCAGGCTGAACAAGCCCAGCTCCCTCAGCCTCTCCTCGGAGGAGAGATGCTCCAGTCCCCTCCTCATCCTCGTAGCCCTCCACTGGACTCTCTCCAGTAGCTCCTCATCTTTCTTGAACTGGGGAGCCCAGCACTGGACCCAGCACTGCAGATGGGGCCTCCCCAGGGCAGAGCAGAGGGGCAGGAGAACCTCCCTCGCCCTGCTGCCCACACTCCTCCTCATGCACCCCAGGATCCCCTTGGCCTTCTTGGCACCCAGGGCACGCTGCTGGCTCATGGTCACCTTGTCGTCCACCAGGACACCCAGGTCCCTCTCCACAGAGCTGCTCTCCAGCAGGTCCACCCCAAGCCTGTACCTGAGCCTTGGCGTCACACAAACGTGTAGGTGAAGGACGGAGTCTCACCAGGGATGGTGCTAACAACCCGAAAATCACCCGCCAGCGCCAGCGACACTGGCCACGGACCCGCAGAGGCAGCTCTCAGGTGCGCGTCTCAGTCCCACACCCAACGCCGGGAGCTGCCACACGAGAAGAGTGGGCAGCATGCCCACCGTGGTGGCTTTGGGAAGGTGGGGAGAGACTCGAGGACACACCATCTCCTTTGCAGTGAATGCTCCCTCCAGAGCAGGGCCTCAGAGCACTCTTTGCAAGCTGGAGAAGAAGTGACTGTCCCATGGCCACAAGCACCCACGCCGTGAGACCAACCCTCCAAGGACAGCTTGGCGTGGTCTTGCTTGAGCAACCCTGTAGAGTCCTTCTCCACAAGATGAGCAGGACCAGGGAACTTCTTGGCTCAGCACCCAAAGGCGCCGTGCAGAAGGGCAAAGGGACACTTCCCCACCAGCCACTAGAGCTGGGGCCACTCCCGCAGCCCCACTGGTCTCCAGGCTCCTTAGCTCTCACACCCCGGTACCCCTTGAGCCAAAGACTGCAGGAGGACAGCGATGAGCCCCCTTGGTGGAGTTCCCAACATGGAAGACTGTTCTCTGACAGACAGGATATTAACAGGGAGCTTCAAGGGACACAGTTCTGTGCTGACAGCTCTGAGGGACCCGGACGCAATCCGTGACTGAGCCCAGAGGTCCTGCACAAGAGCTGGCATGCTTCAATCAAGGATTAAGCCCACTGAGATAGCAGCCATCACTGCCTCACCCATCTCCAATCACTGGGAAGAGACTTCTTCCTTCCAGAAAGACAGCCGATATCTACAGGCAAGGTCTACAACCCCCTCCCTGGTCCTGCAGGAACTCCAAAACACTATGTGCACCACCATGCCACCACACATCCACATGTATCTCCAAATCCCACCCACCGTAGAACAGAATCATAGAATTGTAAGGTTGGAAAAGACCTCTAAGATCATCAAGCCCAACTGTCAACCCAACACCCCCATGCCTACAAAACCTTGTCCTGAAGGGCCATCTTTACCTGTTTTTTGAACCCCTCCAGGGATGGGGACTCCCCCAGTGCCCTGGGCAGCCTGGGCCAAGGCCTCACCACTCTTCCAGGAAAGAAGTTTTTCCCAATCTCCAACCTGAACCTCCCCTGACACAACTTGAGGCCATCGCCTCTCGTCCCATCGCTGGTTACCGGGGAGCAGAGACCAACCCCCCCTCACTGCCCCCTCCTGTCAGGGAGCTGCAGAGAGCGATGAGGTCCCCCCTCAGCCTCCTCTTCTCCAGCCTGAGCAGCCCCAGCTCCCTCAGCCGCTCCCCATCAGACTTGTTCTCCAGCCCCCTCCCCAGCCTCGCTGCCCTGCTCTGGACACGCTCCAGCCCCTCCAGGTCCTTCTTGGAGTGAGGGGCCCAGAGCTGAGCACAGCACTCGAGCTGCAGCCTCACCAGTGCCCAGCACAGGGGCACGATCCCTGCCCCAGTCCTGCTGGCCACCCCATTGCTGGTACAAGCCAGGATGCCGCTGGCCTTCTTGGCCACCTGGGCACACTGCTGGCTCCTGCTCAGCCGGCTGCCGACCAGCACCCCCAGGGCCTTCTCCGCCGGGCAGCTCTCCAGCCGCTCCTCCCCAAGCCTGGAGCCTTGCGTGGGGTTGGTGTGACCCAAGGGCAGGACCCAGCACTTGGCCTTGTTGAACCTCATGCAGTTGGCCTCAGCCCATCGATCCAGCCTGTCCAGACCCCTCTGCAGAGCCTTCCTGCCCTCCAGCAGATCAACACTCCCACCCAACTTGGTGACATCCCGCCACAGTTTCAGGCACGCAGGGTCATTTGGCACTAAGGAGAGACGCAGAGGCACCAGCTTCCTGGCACAGCCATGCTGGTGACCAGCTTGGGCTGGTTCATGGGCACCACAGGACACCGGGCTCCCAGCCCCACCGCAGGACGTGGGGACAGAGACTGGGGCCAGCAAGGGAGCAAAGTGATCATAGCAGAACAGGCAACAGATCTCACTGTCCCGAGGTAGGACCCACATCGTTTTTCCTTATTGAGTTAGGGCAGAGCAGTTTGAAGCAGATGTCTGATGGTCTGGTGAAGGACCATCTTGCTCCTTGCCTGTGTCCTGCTGCCGCCCACGTTTCCAAAGGGGGAGGCCTGGCGGGTGAACACCAGGAGGTCCCCAGGTACCCCAGGCAGGACAGGTCTGAGAGGGTTCATCAGCAGGGCTCCTCTCGTTAAGGAGCTGCGATTTCTGCAGAGGCAGCTGCTGTCCTCGGGAAATGGGCAGGAAGAGCTCTTACCCCTCACCTCAACACTTTTGGAGGGGGGGTAAAATATAAAAAAAACAAAGACCTAGACAAGCCATGAAACAATTTCCAGTTAGTAAGTTAAAATTTGACATTATTTCTCTCTCAAGAGCACCACGAGCTGTTATCTGCTCTCCAGCTCACAGCCCCTTCCTAGCAAAGATCACCCCGTCTAAAGTCCTCTTCTGCAAGTAACACAGAATCACAGAATCTTCAGGGCTGGAAGGGACCTCTGTGGGTCACCCAGCCCAAGCCCCTACTGAAGCAGGGTCACCTACAGCAGGCTGCATAGGACCTTGGCCAGGCAGGTCTGGAATACCTCCAGAGAAGGAGACTCCACAGCCCCTCTGGGCAGCCTGGGCCAGGGCTCCGGCACCCTCAGAGGGAAGAAGTTCTTCCTCGGGTTCAGCTGGAACTTCCCAGGCTTCAGTTTGTGCCCGTTGCCCCTTGTCCTGTCGCTGGGCACCACTGCAAAGAGTCTGGCCCCGTCCTCCTGACCCCCACCCTGCAGATATTTAGAGGCATTTCGAAGGTCCCCTCGCAGCCTTCTCTTCTCCAGGCTGAACAAGCCCAGCTCCCTCAGCCTCTCCTCGGAGGAGAGATGCTCCAGTCCCCTCCTCATCCTCTTCGATAAACACTTCGATAAAAACCCCAAGACAAATTTCATACACTGCAGAGCTCCTCAGCTCACGTGCTTGGTGCGGAGCAGGGCAGCTCCCAGCACCCACCCAACCCCAGGTGATGAACCCCCCGGCTGGGACAACCCCCACCGAGCTCCCCAGCATCGGCACCTGCCGCCACCTGACACGAGCCGAACCCCAACATCACGAGCAGCGTTCTGGAAGGCAATCAAAGCCTCCACCCTTCCCACACCGCCGCAGACATAACCTATGCACTCCCCAAGATAAGTGGAGTTTAAAGGGAAACCCATCGGCGGAGAGCAGCTCCGGGTTCCTCCCCAACTGTGCAGCCTTGAACTTGCCACCATGTCAGCGCCCACGGCTTCTTCCTCCCTCCGTGCTCCTTTCCTTGGCTGGAAACCCGATTTTCCCTGGAAGCAGCCTGCCTGTTTTAAAAGCTGGGAAGAAAGTGGGGGGAAAGGGTGAAGCAACACCCCACAAGACAGATGCCAGCACTGGAAGGGGCACGAGGTCTCGCCGGGCTCTGGGCACACAGGCTAAGAGCTTCTAGCGTTTGCTCCTAACGGGGTGAATCCCATCCTTGGCACGCGTCACAGAATCCCAGAATCCCAGCATGGCAGGGGTTGGGAGGGACCTCTGTGGGTCACCCAGCCCAACCCCCTGCCCAAGCAGGGTCACCCAGAGCAGGGGGCACAGCACTGCGGCCAGGCGGGGCTGGAATATCTCCAGAGAAGGAGACTCCACAGCCTCCCTGGGCAGCCTGGGCCAGGGCTCCGTCACCCTCAGAGGGAAGAAGTTCTTCCTCGGGTTCAGCTGGAACTTCCCAGGCTTCAGTTTGTGCCCGTTGCCCCACCAGCTCTTCTTGGATATTAGGAAAAATTTCTTTCCTGCAAGAGTGGTCAGGCCTTGGCCCAGGCTGCCCAGGGCAGTGGGGGAGTCCCCATCCCTGGAGGGGTTCAAAAACCGTGTGGCTGTGGCACTTGGGGACATGGTTTAGCAGGCGTGGGGGTGTTGGGGTGATGGTTGGATGTAATGATCTCAGAGGTCTTCTCCAACCTTAATGATTCCATGACTCCCTGCCCTCCCTGTGACAACCAGCCCATCTTGCAGGGGTTAGCCCGGCGCTTACGTCCCGACGCCAGCAAGCCCACAGGAGCTGCAGAGCAAGCAGCAACAAAACCCCGAGCTCAACACCATACGGAGACAAGGTTTAAGCCACAAGGAATTTCCACCCCAGCTTAATGGAATTTCAGGGGAGGGGGCAGAATTCCAGACGCTCTAGGAGATAATAGGATTTGCACCCCTGGTTAGGGGAGGAGGCGAGCTGGAGACTGATTAGATCTCATTATCCCCAAAACAGCCTGGAACAAGAAAACAGACGCAGCGCGTGGAGCAAGGCAGGGGAAGCACTCTGCAGCTTGTGTGCTCGTGTTTGTAAGGTACCACGGGGAAGTTTCTCCAGGCCCACGTCCCGGGAAGCTTTCTCCTCTCCCCCTACGTCTGGGGACGGGGGATAACAGCCAATAAGCAGCTCTTCCCCATGGCCACACACGTTCCCACCTTGCTTGCAGAACTCACAGACCTGGAATGAGCTGACACCCCACCTGGAGTCCTGCGTCCAGCTCTGGAGCCCCCAACACAAGAAGGACATGGATGTGTTGGAGCGGGGCCAGCGGAGGCCACGGAGATGATCCGAGGGCTGGAGCACCTCTCCTCCGAGGACAGGCTGAGGGAGCTGGGGCTGGGCAGCCTGGAGAAGAGAAGGCTCCGGGGTGACCTTAGAGCAGCTGTCAGTGCCTGAAGGGGCTACAGGAAGGATGGAGAGGGGCTTTGCACAAGGGTGTGCAGTGACAGGACAAGGGGGAACGGCTCTAAACTAACAGAGGGCAGATTGAGATGAGATCTTGGGAAGAAATTCTTCCCCATGAGGGTGGTGAGGCCCTGGCCCAGGCTGCCCAGAGGAGCTGTGGCTGCCCCCTCCCTGGCAGGGTTCAAGGCCAGGTTGGATGGAGCTCTGAGCACCCTGGGCTGGTGGAAGATGTCCCTGCTGATGGCAGGGGGGTTGGAACCAGATGATCTTTGAGGTCCCATCCAACCCAAACCGTTCTATGATTCTAACAGGGCAGCTGTTTTGCAGACGTTTGCCGATACAACCACCCCAGCTTCAACCACCGGTCTCCCCAAGGGACACTTCTTTGCCTGCGGAGCAAGGCAGGCAGGTGCTCTGCCACCTCTGAGGACACCAACAGACCAAAGGGACCGACCTGGGTCTGGCTCCAGCACCAGGCCACTTGCCAACCTCAGGGACGGCGCTCCCGGGCAGCCGGGACAAGGCTGCCTGCCCAGGACAGCCACGGGCCAGAATACCAGTGACCTGCCAGGCATCTTCAGCTACAAAGCTCTACCACCTCCACCAAGCCCAGCCTCCCCACAACTGCTTTTCGTCAGCTGGTTTCCCTCCTGGAGACATTCCACTTCTTCACCTTTTGGAGACATTCCACTTCTTCACCTTTCTGCAAGGAGGGGTTCCCAACCACGCTCTGCAGGGGACAGCAAGCCACAGTGCTGCTGGGGACGCTGGCAGCGGGCAAAGGAGGAGGGACAGGCAAGGACAGGCACCATGGGCACGGCCATCAGGGCGCAAGGCCTCTGCGTGGTCGGAGCTGGAAGCTGCGGAGATGCTTCACTTGCAGCTCGCTCCTCTGGCTGCTCACCTTCCAGGCTGGTGATGGAGGCAGCAGCCTGTCCCTGAAGGAAGCCCTCCTCCAGGACCAGCGTTTTTGGAGACTGCCATTCCCAGAGCAACACAGGCTCAGGATATCCGTCTGGATCTGCCTGTTCACACAAGCTTCTGCCTCGGAGCGAAGCTGAGGAAGGGGCCCGACCGCCCCAGAGAGCAGCGGGCTGAGGCATGGGGCTCGTACTCCCCCAAATCTCGTATCCCATGGTTGCTCTGATGAAACACTCTCAAGGCTATGAACACCGCGGTGTTTTAGCTCAGCACGCACAGCACCGGCTCCGTCATTCACCCACCTCATCCTCACTGCAAAGCAGCATCACCTTCTTCATTTTGGATCTCTATGTGTTCGTCTCGTGACTCACACGCGTGACTATCAGCCTTCTCCAAGTCATTCTTCTATCACGGCCGATGACTACCACCAGCTAGGACTCCGACTTCTCCCTCGTTTGCACGGAGAGAAGTTCAAACAAAAAGTGCAAGTGCACAGAAGGAATTCTGCACGCCCCAGAGCCGCCTCCTCAAAGCAGACAGTACAGGCTGGGGTGACCTGCTGGAGAGCAGCTCTGCGGAGAGGGACTGGGAGTGCTGGGGGACGACAGGGTGACCATGAGCCAGCAGCGTGCCCTGGGTGCCAAGAAGGCCAATGGGATCCTGGGGTGCATGAGGAGGAGTGTGGGCAGCAGGGCGAGGGAGGTTCTCCTCCCCCTCTGCTCTGCCCTGGGGAGGCCCCATCTGCAGTGCTGGGTCCAGTGCTGGGCTCCCCAGTTCAAGAAAGATGAGGAGCTACTGGAGAGAGTCCAGCGGAGCGCTGCGAGGATGAGGAGGGGACTGGAGCATCTCTCCTACGAGGAGAGGCTGAGGGAGCTGGGCTTGTTCAGCCTGGAGAAGAGAAGGCTGAGAGGGGACCTCAGAAATGCCTCTAAATATCTGCAGGGTGGGGGTCAGGAGGACGGGGCCAGACTCTTTGCAGTGGTGCCCAGCGACAGGACAAGGGGCACCGGGCACAAACTGAGGCACAGGAAGCTCCAGCTGAACCCGAGGAAGAACTTCTTCCCTCTGAGGGTGCCGGAGCCCTGGCCCAGGCTGCCCAGAGGGGCTGTGGAGTCTCCTTCTCTGGAGATATTCCAGCCCCGCCTGGCCGCGGTGCTGTGCCCCCTGCTCTGGGTGACCCTGCTTGGGCAGGGGGTTGGGCTGGGGGACCCACAGAGGTCCCTGCCAACCCCGAACATTCTGGGATTCTGTGATTCCTAGTTGCATGATTAATGTAGGTTTTAAGCTTTATGAGCCATTCGTGTCTTTAAATCCCGTAACGACGCAGTCAGCTCGCTGCTGGGCCCAGGACGGCAGCGCAGCAGCCGGGACCGTCGGGTGGCTGTCGGGGATCCCCATGGCACCTGGCAGTGAATGATTTATAAATCTGTATAAATCTGTATAAATTTTCAGATTTATAATCTGTATGAATACAGATTTATAGCCCAGATTCTACTAACAGCCTTCCTGTCCGGAAAAACGCCGCCGCTTTGAAGCAGTCTGGATACCCGGCGCCAGCGGCAGAGCAAACACTGTCACTTGGGTGCCCCGGGCACACCGGTGTCAGGCACCCACACGGACCTGGGGGATGGCAGCGCCGGTGGCACACGCACCCACACTGGGGACAGCAAGCGAAGATGGAGTTGTACGTCCCGTTTCGCTCCAGGAGCTCCGGCAAGGCCCCCGGCAGCCTGCGCCGTCGGCCGTGAGCCCGCGTATCGCTGCTCGCACCGGCAGCGGGAGCAGAGCAGCGGGAGCCTCCTCGGCAGAGCAGCTCCAGCAAGTCCTTAAGGCTGTTTCCTACAAATCTCCTTAGCTACAGTGAGGGCTCAAGGCTAAGAACCTTCTCCTGTCAGGCTCGAGGTAAGCCGGGAGGCAGCGAACTCGACAATCCCCGCCAACATAACCATGCAGACCCGTGCCAGGGCAAACAAGTGACGTTTGCACTATGCCCACCCTCTGCTGATGCCCGAGGAGCCACGTCGCCCTGCGACGGTACTCATTAACTGGAGTCTTGTTTACCTTTTCTAAGGTCACGTCTCGGCTGGCACGAGAACGGAGCACGGTGGCAGTGGGTGAACCCGCAACCACCACATGAGCCGACGGGTTTGGGTCCCACCACGAGCGAGCGGCAGCTCAGCAGGCAGGAAACAGCAGGGAGGACGCCCGGCCAGGGTGCCCCGTGGCAGGGAGGCACTGCCCGGCACGGCGAGCTTCAACGCCAGCACCACGTCCCTCCTGCTTGTTATGAGAGGGACTGGGAGAGCTGGGGGACGACAGGGTGACCTTGAGCCAGCAGCGTGCCCTGGGTGCCAAGAAGGCCGATGGGATCCTGGGGTGCATGAGGAGGAGTGTGGGCAGCAGGGCGAGGGAGGTTCTCCTCCCCCTCTGCTCTGCCCTGGGGAGGCCCCATCTGCAGTGCTGTGTCCAGTGCTGGGCTCCCCAGTTCAAGAGAGATGAGGAGCTACTGGAGAGAGTCCAGCGGAGGGCTACGAGGATGAGGAGGGGACTGGAGCATCTCTGCTACGAGGAGAGGCTGAGGGAGCTGGGCTTGTTCAGCCTGGAGAAGAGAAGGCTGACAGGGGACCTTCGAAATGCCTCTAAATATCTGCAGGGTGGGGGTCAGGAGGATGGGGCCAGACTCTTTGCAGTGGTGCCCAGCGCCAGGACAAGGGGCAACGGGCACAAACTGAAGCCTGGGAAGTTCCAGCTGAACCCGAGGAAGAACTTCTTCCCTCTGAGGGTGCCGGAGCCCTGGCCCAGGCTGCCCAGGGAGGCTGTGGAGTCTCCTTCTCTGGAGATATTCCAGCCCCCCCTGGCCTCGGTGCTGTGCCCCCTGCTCTGGGTGACCCTGCTTGGGCAGGGGGTTGGGCTGGGTGACCCACAGAGGGCCCTGCCCACCCCAAATATTCTGTGATTCTGTGATTATTCACCATGCAGGTTTTAGACATCTAGCAACAAACGGTGCTTCAAAACACAGCATGCAGGGTTCCCGGCAAGGTCAGGTCCCCTCTCCCCCAGGAGGACCCACCTCACTGAGCAGAAGCCTCCTTCCTGCTCCCCAAGCCCCACGGGGTGTGCAAACTCATCGGGAAACGCAGATGTCTGTCCTGCTGACACCCTCTCACGTTCAGGCCCTCAGCTCTCGTTGGCACCAGCCAGGAGATTGTCCCTGCGTTCTGCAAACACTGATGTGGGACCGCTCCTCCAGCACAGCCGACGGTGACGAGCACCAGGGAGAAGCTGGCTCTTCCCCGCAGCTCAGGGGGCCGAAGCGATGTTTAGGACCACCAGCGTGGCGGCTGGCGAGCGTGCAGCAAGGGCCCCACCGCGGCAGGAGGAACCGGCTGCGGGGCGAGCGATGCTCATCGGGATAACAGCTCTACCTCCGAGCAGAGGGATGAAACCAGCATGCTTGGAAGCAAGGCATCAGCACATCTCCACCCAGCCCAGTCCCTCCACGGGCCAGGCTCGCTCTGCAGCACAGCGGCTCGTGCAGGGACCTGCCCGTGGTCAGCCCAGGAGCTCACCTCACCGAAACCCACCCGGACCAGGAGCTCACACCAGTGTCCATCCTTGGCCGTCTGAGCTCCAGGCAGCTGACACAGAGAGCTGCAGCTCCATGCTGGCACCGGGGTCACCCCGCGGTGGGACACAGCCAGCCCCACCGCCCTGCTGCCGAGTCCCGACCCCCTCCCTTCACCATCCTGGGGGAGAAAACCGTTTCCCTGCGGACACACAACGTGGAGCAACACGTGATGGTGATGGCCGGCTTCAGCAAACAGCCCGCGAATTTCCACTGCGTCCAGGAGCTCTCTCTGTGTGGGAGCATTAAATGTCCACGAATACGGGTCACCACCGCTACAGCTGGAGGCAATCAGCTGCAGAAAGGATGCACAGATGGCGAGCGCAGGAGTGGGAGAGATGAACCCTGGGGGGGCTGAGGCAGGGGTGCAGTTAGAGAGGGAGCAGCCAGTGGTGAGCCTCTGGGGTGGGAATCAAGGGAGCAGAGCAGCAGCTCCGGGGAGGAAGAAAAGGCAGAAGTAGAAATGCACAAAGAGGAAACCGGTTCCAACAACGCCGCCACAGCCCAAGGGCTTTCCTACTGCTGCCAGAGCTGCCTGGGACTTCGAACACCAGGGCTGAAGTCCCCGAGGTGGGGATCAGACTCGTTTCACAAGCCTGCTCCGGGCGCCCAAGGAGAACAGCAGGGACCAGGGCGAGCACGACAGCGCAACCCGGGCAAGGGGGCCGGGGAGGAGGCAGCAACTGCTCTCCGGCCCCATCCCAGGACTAGGAGGCCACAGCAGAACTGGGCCGAATCCAGGAAAGAGCTGGGTTTGATGCCAGCCCACCAGCCAGGAGAACACACGAGTCAGCACAAGGAAAGAGAATTCCTTACAATCCCTAGAAAAAGAAATCAAGTTCAACTTTTCAGTACACCTAGGAAAGGAAAGCACAAGCCCACGCGCATCAGGAGACGATTACAGATCACAGAATCACAGAATCACTGTGAACGTCAGGGGTGGGCAGGGACCTCTGGGGGTCACCCAGCCCAACCCCCTGCCCAAGCAGGGTCACCCAGAGCAGGGGGCACAGCACCGCGGCCAGGCGGGGCTGGAATATCTCCAGAGAAGGAGACTCCACAGCCCCCCTGGGCAGCCTGGGCCAGGGCTCCGTCACCCTCAGAGGGAAGAAGTTCTTCCTCGGGTTCAGCTGGAGCTTCCCAGGCTTCAGTTTGTGCCCGTTGCCCCTTGTCCTGTCGCTGGGCACCACTGCAAAGAGCTTGGCCCCATCCTCCTGACCCCCACCCTGCAGATATTTAGAGGCATTTCGAAGGTCCCCTCTCAGCCTTCTCTTCTCCAGGCTGAACAAGCCCAGCTCCCTCAGCCTCTCCTCGCAGGAGAGATGCTCCAGTCCCCTCCTCATCCTCGTAGCCCTCCGCTGGACTCTCTCCAGTAGCTCCTCATCTTTCTTGAACTGGGGAGCCCAGCACTGGACACAGCACTGCAGATGGGGCCTCCCCAGGGCAGAGTAGAGGGGGAGGGGAACCTCCCTTGACCTGCTGGCCACACTCCTCTTGATGCACCCCAAGATCCCATTGGCCTTCTTGGCAGCCAGGGAAATCAGAGAATCCCAGCATGGCAGGGGTTGGCAGGGCCCTCTGTGGGTCACCCAGCCCAACCCCCTGCCCAAGCAGGGTCACCCAGAGCAGGGGGCACAGCACCGCGGCCAGGTGGGGCTGGAATATCTCCAGAGAAGGAGACTCCACAGCCCCTCTGGGCAGCCTGGGCCAGGGCTCCGGCACCCTCAGAGGGAAGAAGTTCTTCCTCGGGTTCAGCTGGAGCTTCCCAGGCTTCAGTTTGTGCCCGTTGCCCCTTGTCCTGTCTGCAGTGAAAGAGGGGGAAGACCAATTTCAACAGAGCCTATGTGAAAGGCACAACTAAAGTGTTTTTTTTTTCCAAAGCACGTAACCCTCTATGGCACGCGACACTCTGCCTCTCCATATCCCCCGTCACAAAGAGGAAATTCAGAATTACAGAAAAAAGCTGCGTTACCTCATAAGCCCTGGCATCCTGCTCTGTGCGAGACCTGAAGCAGAGCAAGTCAGGTGGCTTCTACAAGCCCTAACAACGCGGCCATTTTCCGAGCCAGCTACGGGAAGCGATACTTTCATTTCCACAATGCACGCCCGTTCCCTTCCCAACAGTCCCAACGGCCAAATACTTGCTGCTAATTACAGGGAGAGACTTTCGCGATGGAGTTGATCGTAGCCAAGATTCATCACAGAATCACAGAATAGTAGGGGTTGGAAGGGACCTCTGTGGGTCACCCAGTCCAACCCCCCTGCCGAAGCAAGGTCACCTACAGCAGGCTGCACAGGACCTTGTCCAGGTGGGTCTTGAGTATCTCCAGAGAAGGAGACTCCACAACCTCCCTGGGCAGCCTGGGCCAGGGCTCCGTCACCCTCAGAGGGAAGAAGTTCTTCCTAATGTTCAGACGGAACTTCCTGTGCCTCAGTTTGTGCCCATTGCCCCTTGTCCTGTCACTGGGCACCACTGGAAAGAGCTTGGCCCCATCCTCCTGACCCCCACCCTGCAGATATTTAGAGGCATTTATAAGGTCCCCTCGCAGCCTTCTCTTCTTCAGGCTGAACAAGCCCAGCTCCCTCAGCCTCTCCTCGTAGGGCAGATGCTCCAGTCCCCTCACCATCCTTGTAGCCCTCCGCTGGACTCTCTCCAGTAGCTCTTCATCTTTCTTGAACTGGGGAGCCCAGAACTGGACACAGTACTCCAGATGAGGCCTCACTAGCGCAGAGCAGAGGGGCAGGAGAACCTCCCTCCTCCTGCTGGCCACACTCTTCTTGATGCACCCCAGGATCCCATTGGCCTTCTTGGCACCCAGGGCACGCTGCTGGCTCATGGTCACCCTGTCGTCCACCAGGACACCCAGGTCCCTCTCCGCAGAGCTGCTCTCCAGCAGGTCCACCCCAAGCCTGTACTGGTGCATGAGGTTGTTCCTCCCCAGGTGCAGGACCCTGCACTTGCCCTTGTTGAACCTCATCAGGTTCCTCTCTGCCCAGCTTTCCAGCCTATCCAGGTCACGCTGAATGGCAGCACAGCCTTCTGGTGTATCTACCACACCTCCCAGTTTGGTGTCGTCAGCAAATTTGCTGAGGGACACACGCACCAGTAAACACTGCAGTGAACTTCCAGTGAAATTACAGAGACCCAAGACGGGCTGCCAAGCAGCCCACGCTCTTTCCAAGCGCCTGCTTTGCGCATCTCACGGCACGGGGCGAGCGCTCGAGGCAGAGCCTCTGCGACAGGGCCAGGGAGGCTCCTCCAGCGCCGGGAAAGGGCTCAAGGAGCCAAACGCACCAGGACGCTGATCGGCGTCGGCCACCTCAACCGCTCCTTCCTTCACACAGCCCTCTGGGCGTGTTTTGGGACCGGCTCCGTGCCGACACCGACAACGGGGACGGGGGAGCCCAGCAGTGCCGGAGTGCTCGGCCGGCTCCCTGCTCCTCAGTGAGGGCGCAGGAGATGGAGACAACCATCACAGCATGGTTTGGGTGGGAAGGGACCTTACAGACCATCCCTTTCCAACCCCCTGCCATGGGCAGGGACCCCTTCCACCAGCCCAGGTTGCCCAAAGCCCCATCCAACCTGGCCTTGAACAGTGAGGGGACATCATAACTGCTTTGGGCAACCTGGGCCAGGGCCTCACCACTCTCAGAGTGAAGAATTTCTTCCTTAGATCTGATCTAAATCTCCCCTCTTTCAGCTTAAAGCCACCACCCCTTGTCCTATTGCCACAGGCCCTTGCCAAAAGTCCCTCTCCAGCTTTCTTGCAGGCCCCAGAAGGCTGCTAGACACAGCAGACTCCAAGCAGGACAGCAAAGTAGGAAGGTGCGTGCAAAGATCTATCGGACATCCAAAGCAAAAATGCAGAGTAAATAACAGAATTTTTTATTTTTCAAAGAAATCCGAAGAGCAAAAGGCTGCTGAGGAGCGGCTCTGCTTCCTACTCCGCCATTGCACTCCCACCCGTGAGAAAGGCACCTGGTTTCAGCAGATGTCCAAAGCCAGCAGCTGGGCACAGCGATCTGCTGCTTCAGAAGGACGCGGGCAGCAGTCAGCTGGGCAGAGCCGGAGCTGCGTTCCTCACCTGCACAGCAAGAGAAGAGCCAGGAGGGCTCCAGCTCCTGCTGCGGGACAGGACAAGGAACCCACCACCTGCACCTGTCGCCGACATAAGCTGCCCAGTTCACAGAATCACAGAATGGTCGGGGTGGGCAGGGACCTCTGTGGGTCACCCAGCCCAACCCCCTGCCCAAGCAGGGTCACCCAGAGCAGGGGGCACAGCACCGCGGCCAGGCGGGGCTGGAATATCTCCAGAGAAGGAGACTCCCCAGCCCCTCTGGGCAGCCTGGGCCAGGGCTCCGGCACCCTCAGAGGGAAGAAGTTCTTCCTCGGGTTCAGCTGGAACTTCCCAGGCTTCAGTTTGTGCCCGTTGCCCCTTGTCCTGTCGCTGGGCACCACTGCAAAGAGTCTGGCCCCGTCCTCCCGACCCCCACCCTGCAGATATTTAGAGGCATTGATAAGTTCACGCCTTTACAGGTAGGGCCTGCAGTAAAAACCCCACACAAACAGCAGCGCGGAGCTGAAGCTCCCCTCCCCAGAACCAAAGGGCAGAGTGGAGGTCTGCAGCAGCACAAGCCTCACCCTGTGAACATCGACCAAGCCACCCAGAGAAGAGCAGCCCTGGCCCGACACTCGTGCCGATGCTCCAGCAGCTCGGCAGCCAGTACAGCCCAGCTGCATCGCCCCGGGGGAGCCACCTTCTCGTACAAAAACCCACAGAGGTTTGAAGTTCCTCCCAGGAAACCCTGCAGGACCCACTGTGGACTGAAGCAGCAGGAGGTCCCAACCACAAAAGGCTTCATCACTGGCTAAAGTGGCTAAAAACAGAGAGTCTGGGAGTCCCCCACCAAAATATGGTTCAGTATCTTCGACAGCCCATAGAGCAAAGGCCACCGCTCATAAACCAGAGCTCTGGCAGCAGCAAACAGTACCCCAAGCTCCCAGCAGCATTTCAGAATCCTAGAATGGTTTGGGTTGGAAGGGACCTCAAAGATCATCTGGTTCCAACCCCCCTGCCATCAGCAGGGACATCTTCCACCAGCCCAGGGTGCTCAGAGCTCCATCCAACCTGGCCTTGAACCCTGCCAGGGAGGGGGCAGCCACAGCTTCTCTGGGCAGCCTGGGCCAGGGCCTCACCACCCTCATGGGGAAGAATTTCTTCCCAATATCTCATCTCAATCTGCCCTCTGTTAGTTTAGAGCCGTTCCCCCTTGTCCTATCACTGCACCCCCTTGTGCAAAGCCCCTCTCCATCCTTCCTGTAGCCCCTTCAGGCACGGGCAGCTGCTCTAAGGTCCCCTCTCAGCCTTCTCTTCTCCAGGCTGAACAGCCCCAGCTCCCTCAGCCTGTCCTCGGAGGAGAGGTGCTCCAGCCCTCGGATCATCTTCATGGCCTCCTCTGGCCCCACTCCAACCCATCCATGTCCTTCTTGTGTTGGGGGCTCCAGAGCTGGACACAGGACTCCAGGTGGGGTCTGACGAGAGCAGAGTAAAGAGGCAGAATCCCCTCCCTCGCCCTGCTGCCCACGCTGCTCTGGATGCAGCCCAGGACACGGTTGGGTTTCTGGGCTGCCAGCGCACATTGCCGGCTCATGGTGAGCTTCTCATCCACCAGCACCCCCAAGTCCTTCTCCTCAGAGCTGCATTTCAGGATGGTTGAAGCTGATGAGATGCAACCACACACAGACTAGGTCCTGGGAGTGGAACTAGCACATCACTCATCAAAACCTTACAACATACATCAGAAGTGTGTCTCGAGAGCAAGATAAATCCCTTACCCTCATCTCGCTGCTTAGCACAGAGCAGAAGCTCAGCCAAGGCTCACGAGCCATGGTGCTTCCAGTTAATATCTAACTGCTGCTCCTGTCTCCTCCAGCCACCGCAGCCGGGCAGTTTTCAGTCCACGAGAGCTGCAACGGAGACACTAAGCTGGGCAGAGGTTCAAAACGCTGAATTTAACCACAGAACAAGAGAAGCAAGAAGAAAAACACCTCTAACTTCTAGAGTCGCTCATCTTAAAACTCTTGAAGTCTGGGAGGACTTCTGGACTTCCTTACAGCGTCCTCTGCAACCCAGCACAGCAGAGCAGCACCTTGGGAAGCCCTGTGCTGCTTAAAGGCAGACACAGACGGGCTCAGAGCAATTAGCAGGGAGTTAAGTGATTCAAGAACAGGGCTCCAAGGCTTCCCCTCCTCCACACCCTTCCTGCTAAGGATCCTGCAGGAGCAGGCAAGCTGTTCGCCTGGGGTGAGGAAGACTTTTTAACCACCACGGCCTCAAGCCTCGCATCCTCATCGCTGGCATCAAAAAGCTTTCCTCTCTACTGCTCTGGCTACGGGTTTTGTTGTTGTTCTGCTGGTCTGAACTGCTGCTGGCACACATCGGTGCCTCTGGTGGGCAAAGCAAACCCTGCAGAGATCTCCTTAGGGCTCGTATTTCCAGAGCAGCCCGTGAGAGCCTGCCAGGGACAGCTTCCAGCCATCTGCTTCCCGCAGTGCAGCATCTGTAGCCCTGCTCTCCACGGCACTTGAAGTCTGAAGGCAAGAGGACTTCTTGAGGGCGGCTGAGGGGAAGAGCACCTTCTTCTTCACCTCTTCTTCAGGGCAGAAAGGACACCACGTGGGACCAGCAGTCCCGCTTCACGCTGTTTGCTTAAGGGACCTATAAAAACTGTTCAATCAACAGCCAAAGCACGGGACACGCACGACTCACGGAGCTGCAGTCCTGGCAACAGCCCAGGAGATCCCACCTGGAAGAAGGGTGCAGAAAAGGGAGAGAAGCATCCAGGAGGAGAGCACTTTCCACGATAAAAAGAACTCCTTTAAGCTAGATCCCTAGCCCTTTGGTGCACCAGGTCTCCCAAGCTCAGGTCTCGCCTGACACCGCAGGACAACCATGCTCCATACGCTGCTGCCAACCCTGTAGTGACCCTGACCAGGAGACCTCTGCACCTGAAGAAGCCAGCGACCCACATCACAGTCAGCCCAGGCGTGCCCAGGCCTGCACAAATCCCTTGGCTGTGGGATAAACTCAGCCAGCTCGTTGCAGCAGAGCCCGTGGGCAGCTCCCACTCGGTGTCAGCAACCGGGCCACCTGTGCGTCCTCGCCTTTATCCACGAGTCCAGCAAGCAGCTCTCACGTGAACATTCTCTCCATCTGACACTGGAAATAAGGAATAGAGCTGTTTTCCTCTAAGCAAATCCCGTAATAGCTCAAATGACCAAAACGTGGGAAATATCTATGGATGGGATCTGCCCAGCACGCTGTGCATGGATCACTGGATGCTACAGCACCTGGGGTTCCCACCACCTAAAAGGGATGTCAGATTATCTATACTATTCTCTACTTACAGCACTAGCTCTAATAAACAGCATTTTAGACAGCACCTTACAGAGTCCGAGTGCCTTTCTTCTTGGGATAACAGACCAGCACCTCCTGGTGCGAAGACTCCGCTCTGTATGAACCCACCACAAGGCTTGCATGCTCTCAGCCACGCAGCTCTGCTCAGCACAAGGTGCCTTCTCCACCCTTGTGAACAACCAGCTGGGGAAAAGCCCTCCCTTCCCCAGGCAAGAGGTGCCAGCCCTTGCTGTGGCAGCTGTCCCGTGGCAGCTGCTCTGGGCAGCTCTACGCCTGACGCCTCGGAAGGAGAGCGACGCCAGGAGCCAGCTCACAGCAGATCGCCAGCCCAACCCACAGCAAGGAGAGGCTTGCTGCGGAGAGAAGCTGGGATGAGCAGCAAATTGGGACACTTCTATGATGAGGAGGGGACTGGAGCATCTCTCCTGCGAGGAGAGGCTGAGGGAGCTGGGCTTGTTCAGCCTGGAGAAGAGAAGGCTGAGAGGGGACCTTCGAAATGCCTCTAAATATCTGCAGGGTGGGGGTCAGGAGGACGGGGCCAGACTCTTTCCAGTGGTGCCCAGCGACAGGACAAGGGGCAACGGGCACAAACTGAAGCCTGGGAAGTTCCAGCTGAACCCGAGGAAGAACTTCTTCCCTCTGAGGGTGCCGGAGCCCTGGCCCAGGCTGCCCAGAGGGGCTGTGGAGTCTCCTTCTCTGGAGATATTCCAGCCCCGCCTGGCCGCGGTGCTGTGCCCCCTGCTCTGGGTGACCCTGCTTGGGCAGGGGGTTGGGTGGGGGATCCCTAAAGGTCCCTTCCCACCCCTACCACGCTGTGATCCTGTGAAACCATCGAAGCAGCCTGTAACTAAGGGGACACGCGAAGCTGCAGCGCTCTGCCCTCCCTCGCAGCCAGTCTCTCTTTCCGCAGCTGCTTCTGGCACCGCGGCAGCTGCGAGCGCAGCCCCCTGTCCCACGAAACGAGCCACGAGAGTCACGACGCCACAGAAAGCGACGTGCCGCTCATCGAGACGCGTGAGCAGAAGTAATAAGAGAGCTGTATGCTACGCACTAAGCCATCCTTCCCCTCTCCACCGCGCTGGCGAGGCTCCAGCTCGCACGCCGCATCCAGCTCTGGGCACCACACTCGGGAAAGGCAGAGACAACCTGCAGAAGGGAGAGCTGTCTGGGTTGCTCTGTGAAAACTGGACTCAGGGGCAGTCTGGAGGGAAGAAAGGGGTAGGTCTTTCTCCTAGAGGAAGCAAAGAAGGAGTAGACACCTCTGTGAATGTTCCACATGGTCCCATTTTCCCCCCTTCCCCATAATTTTATAGAAGGAGGTTGTCCAGAAGCCTGCCAGCAAGAGATCTGCAGGGTGGGGGTCAGGAGGACGGGGCCAGACTCTTTCCAGTGGTGCCCAGCGACAGGACAAGGGGCAATGGGCACAAACTGAAGCCTGGGAAGTTCCAGCTGAACCCGAGGAAGAACTTCTTCCCTCTGAGGGTGACGGAGCCCTGGCCCAGGCTGCCCAGAGGGGCTGTGGAGTCTCCTTCTCTGGAGATATTCAAGACCCGCCTGGACAAGGTCCTCTGCAGCCTGCTGTGGGTGACCCTGCTTGGGCAGGGGGTTGGACTAGATGACCCACAGAGGTCCCTTCCAACCCCGACTATTCTGTGATTCTGTGATTCTGTGATCTGCAGACAGGATTTCAAGAAGCAGATCACGACCTCTGGCACCCACCTGCCAGGTTTACACTCTGAAACAGCAGAGCTGCTCCTTCCTTGGCAGAGGACATTCAACACTCACCCATCTCCACAGAGGAAGCCTCAGCGCGCTGCTGCCAGCCACGGCCGTAACGCAGCCGTCACACAGAATGTATCTGTTCTGGCAGAGAAACGCTTCCTTCCCACTTTAGGTCAGCTTACTTCAGTTGTCACCGAAGGTGCATACGCTGCACCCAATCCCACAGTCTTCTACTGAAGAATCACAGAATCCCAGCATGGCAGGGGTGGGCAGGGACCTCTGTGGGTCACCCAGCCCAACCCCCTGCCCAAGCAGGGTCACCCAGAGCAGGGGGCACAGCACCGCGGCCAGGCGGGGCTGGAATATCTCCAGAGAAGGAGACTCCCCAGCCCCTCTGGGCAGCCTGGGCCAGGGCTCCGGCACCCTCAGAGGGAAGAAGTTCTTCCTCGGGTTCAGCTGGAACTTCCCAGGCTTCAGTTTGTGCCCGTTGCCCCTTGTCCTGTCGCTGGGCACCACTGGAAAGAGTCTGGCCCCGTCCTCCTGACCCCCACCCTGCAGATATTTAGAGGCATTTCGATGGTCCCCTCGCAGCCTTCTCTTCTCCAGGCTGAACAAGCCCAGCTCCCTCAGCCTCTCCTCACAGGAGAGATGCTCCAGTCCCCTCCTCATCCTCGCAGCCCTCCACTGGACTCTCTCCAGTAGCTCCTCATCTTTCTTGAACTGGGGAGCCCAGCACTGGACACAGCACTGCAGATGGGGCCTCCCCAGGGCAGAGACGAGGGGCAGGAGAACCTCCCTCGCCCTGCTGCCCACACTCCTCCTCATGCACCCCAGGATCCCCTTGGCCTTCTTGGCACCCAGGGCACGCTGCTGGCTCATGGTCACCCTGTCGTCCCGCAGCACTCCCAGTCCCTCTCCGCAGAGCTGCTCTCCAGCAGCTCAGCCCCAGCCTGTACTGGTGCCTGGGGTTGTTCCTCCCCAGGTGCAGGACCCTGCCCTTGCCCTTGTTGAACCTCATCAGGTTCCTCTCTGCCCAGCTCTCCAGCCTGTCCAGGTCTCGCTGGATGGCAGCACAGCCTGCCGGGGTATCCACCACTCCTCCCAGTTTGGTGTCATCAGCAAACTTGCTGAGCGTACGCTCTGACTCTTCATCCAGGTCGTTGATGAAGAAGTTGAATAAGGCTGGGCCCAGTACTGACCCCTGAGGGACACCACCAGTTCCAGGCCTCCAACCAGACTCAGCGCCGCTGATGCCAACCCTCTGAGCTCTGCCCTTCAGCCAGTTCTCAATCCACCTCAAGAAGTGTTAGAGGTACAACCAAAAACTCTCTGACAACACCGCGCTTTTTGCTGCACAGCTTCCTCGGGCAGAGGAGCTCTTCACCATCCCTTCAAGAGCAGATCAAGGACGGTTCCCTCGACACCCTGACCACCCGTGGCACCCATCCAGCCCATGACAGCAGGACCGTACACCTACCTCTCCACCAGCCAGGAGAAACGCAAGCCACAAAGCTAAAACCATCTGGACTCCTGACTCGCCGCTTCCCATCTGCGCTCCTGGCAGCAACGGGAGGAGTAAACCAGCCAGGGCTGGAGAGAGCTGTGGATCATCTCGCACAAAGCTCTTCTGCTCCTGCTGTATCGGCTCCAGGGGCACGAGCTCTTATCAAGAGCGTGGACATGTTCCTTCCCTTGGACACATGTTGCCTCCTCCACATCCCCCAAACCTGCTTGCTCTCCTCCAAATCTATCGTGTGGGGGCTGGAGAGCTCCTGCTCAAAGGCCGAGGGAGAGTCAGAGGCTGTGGAGCCATCTGCAGCAGGAACCGGCAGAGCCCTCCTGCTGAGAGTTTGGTTCTGACCACGCATCACCTTGGTGCCTGGTCCCACCTACGAGCATCCCTCTTCCTAGCTGCGGGTACACACCGAACCCACCCAACGTGAGCCACCACGCGCTGAAGCTACCCAACGTGAACCACCACTTGCTGAAGCTACCCAATGTGAGCCACCACGTGCTGAAGCTACCCAACGTGAGCCAACACTCACTGAAGCTACCCAACGGGAGCCACCACGCGCTGAAGCTACCCAATGTGAGCCAACACTCACTGAAGCTACCCAACACGAGCCACCACGCGCTGAAGCTACCCAACGTGAGCCAACACTCACTGAAGCTACCCAACACGAGCCACCACGCGCTGAAGCTACCCAACAGGAGCCACCACGCGCTGAAGCTACCCAACAGGAGCCACCACGCGCTGAAGCTACCCAACGCGAGCCACCACGTGCTGAAGCTACCCAATGTGAGCCACCACGTGCTGAAGCTACCCAACGGGAGCCACCACGTGCTGAAGCTACCCAACGTGAGCCAACACTCACTGAAGCTACCCAACATGAGCCAACACTCACTGAAGCTACCCAACGTGAGCCAACACTCACTGAAGCTACCCAACGCGAGCCACCACGCGCTGAAGCTACCCAACGCGAGCCACCATGCGCTGAAGCTACCCAATGTGAGCCACCTTCTCAGGCGACCTGCTGTGCTTCTGCCACACACTGACCTCTTCCACCAAGGCTGAACACGGGTCCACTTCGGGGACGAGGCCAAGAAAGCAGCTCAGCAACAGAATCACAGAATGGTAGGGGTTGGAAGGGACAGAATCACAGAATCACAGAATAGTAGGGGTTGGAAGGGACCTCTGTGGAACATCTAGTCCAAACCTCCTGCCGAAGCAGGGTCACCTACAGCAGGCTGCACAGGACCTTGTCCAGGCGGGTCTTGAATATCTCCAGAGAAGGAGACTCCACAACCTCCCTGGGCAGCCTGGGCCAGGGCTCCGTCACCCTCAGAGGGAAGAAGTTCTTCCTCATGTTCAGACGGAACTTCCTGTGCCTCAGTTTGTGCCCGTTGCCCCTTGTCCTGTCACTGGGCACCACTGAAAAGAGCTTGGCCCCATCCTCCTGACACCCACCCTTCAGATATTTAGAGGCATTTATAAGGTCCCCTCGCAGGTCCCTTCTCTTCTTCAGGCTGAACAAGCCCAGTTCCCTCAACCTCTCCTCGTAGGGCAGATGTTCCAGTCCCCTCATCATCCTCGTAGCCCTCCGCTGGACTCTCTCCAGTAGCTCCTCATCTTTCTTGAACTGGGGAGCCCAGCACTGGACACAGTACTCTAGATGAGGCCTCACTAGGGCAGTGTAGAGGGGAAGGAGAACCTCCTTTGTCCTGCTGCCCACACTCTTCTTGATGCACCCCAGGATCCCATTGGCTTTCTTGGCAGCCAGGGCACACTGCTGGCTCATGGTCACCCTGTCGTCCACCAGGACGCCCAGGTCCCTCTCCGCAGAGCTGCTCTCCAGCAGGTCCACCCCAAGCCTGTACTGGTGCATGAGGTTGTTCCTCCCCAGGTGCAGGACCCTGCATTTGGCTTTGTTGAACCTCATCAGGTTCCTCTCTGCCCAACTCTCCAGCCTGTCCAGGTCACGCTGAATGGACCTCTTTGGTTATTTCGTATCGCCATCCACACACTTCCCACACCGCTCCCTCCTTGCTCTGTCCGTTTGGGACGGCAGAAGCTCACGCTCTTGCAGAAGATTTCTGGGCAGGAACAGTTGCACCCAGGAGGTCAACGGGCTTTTCATCAACAGAGCGGTGATGGATCTAGAGTCGCACCTTCAAGGCAAAGCAAGGGGAGAGCGGGACAAGCCTCAATACCTAAAGCAAGGCTGGAATATGTGACCCAGTATCGGAGATTTGTGCCTGGATCAGCCGCTTTCTCAAGGCTAAAACAGCAAAGAAAATAAAGCTGTCCAAGCAAACGAGACACGGAGGAAGGGAGCACTGCAGAGAGACCGACCAGGGCTTCATTACCCCTATGGCAGCCTGGGGTGTCAGCACCGATCGCTCTGCTCCATGCAGTTCATTGTGATCTTTTAGCCTGGAGAAGAGAAGGCTGAGAGGGGACCTCAGAAATGCCTCTAAATATCTGCAGGGTGGGGGTCAGGAGGATGGGGCCAGACTCTTTGCAGTGGTGCCCAGCGACAGGACAAGGGGCAACGGGCACAAACTGAAGCAGAGGAAGCTCCAGCTGAACCCGAGGAAGAACTTCTTCCCTCTGAGGGTGCCGGAGCCCTGGCCCAGGCTGCCCAGGGAGGCTGTGGAGTCTCCTTCTCTGGAGATATTCCAGCCCCGCCTGGCCGTGGTGCTGTGCCCCCTGCTCTGGGTGACCCTGCTTGGGCAGGGGGTGGGACTGGGTGACCCACAGAGGTCTCTTCCAAGCTCTGCCGTGCTGAGATCCTGTGATCTCCAGCCAAGCGCTTGCACTCGCAGGTACTCACACTGTCGGTGATGCACAGCCCTAACGAGCACCAGCGTGCGGCAGAAATGATGCTCTCCGAGCAAGAAGTACGAACTCTTATCAAAGTCCCTGCTGACTCAGCAAAACCACGCTCCCTCCAGCAAAGCTGCTTCTGCCAGCCAGACCGCACTCCTGCCCTCAGGGCGTCCGCAGCTTTCTTGGCCTCTGCTTTTTTGTTCAGCTGTGCCAGGCTGGGAGCAACACCTCCAGCATTCCAGCCCTACGCCATCTGAAACCAAGGCCGGCAAGCGCAATGCCAGTGTGTAACTGGTGATGGCAAGCGGCCAATGCTGCCCACACCGTGCTTTATATGCTAGAAGGGACTTTGCTCCTCACCCTGGTCTGCATTCAGGGTCCTGCTCATAGCTTTAGCTGCAACGGCAGCTCCATCAGAGGCATCTCCAGCAAGACCATGACCTGGGAGCGGGTCTTCGGTGCCCGGTGCACAAACGAGAAGGTCGCTGCAGTTATCCTTTAGTGACAGGACAAGGGGCAACGGGCACAAACTGAAGCCTGGGAAGCTCCAGCTGAACCCGAGGAAGAACTTCTTCCCTCTGAGGGTGACAGAGCCCTGGAACAGGCTGCCCAGAGGGGCTGTGGAGTCTCCTTCTCTGGAGATATTCCAGCCCCGCCTGGCCGCGGTGCTGTGCCCCCTGCTCTGGGTGACCCTGCTTGGGCAGGGGGTTGGGCTGGGTGACCCACACAGGTCCCTGCCAACCCCGACCATGCTGGGATTCTGTGATCTGAACCCTCCCAAGCTCAACTGCCAGCACCACCTGCAGAGGGTCGAGACCCCCTTCTCACCGCCCAGGTACCGGGAGGGAAGGCAGCAACACCACAAATCTCTCCAGGCGCTGCTGGAACCAGGCGGAACGCACAGACCATCTCCCTCTTCAAGCAAAAGCTCTGTCTCCGCAGGAGCAAAATCCATCCCTTTGGGAGGCCTGGCTCAAAGCTGAGTGTATTTTGCTCGCCTTCTTCCAGCACCCACACAAAACTGCTGTCTTTCACGGCCTTTCTCAACACAGTTCAAGCTTACTGACAAGTCCCCATACAATCCATCGCTCACGGAGAACCTCACACGACCCTGTCACTTTGGTCAAACTCACTCTATCATAAAGTCCATTTATCTCCACCTCACCAGCTCTGAGCGTGCAGGAGAAGAGCGTCAGCCAGCCCCGACCACTCCTGTCCCCCCAGACTGCTCCAGGAGGAGATCAGACCCACACAGACAGCCCCACCCAGCTACACAAGACAGCATGTGGCCTGCCTCGCTGCCTGAACACATCAGAGTTGTCCTAACTGTCCTGCACGCTTAAATGACACCCCATGTACCACCCTGGAAGGACGACTGCAACGTGGCCCGATGCCATGAATCCTAGAACAGGAGCAAAGCAAAGGAGAAGGTGAGATGAACCCTTTCAGCTTCACTGCTGGTGTGGGAGAAGAAAACACATACGGCGAACGCCGCCACGTCCACACAAAAACACAATCCAGTGTTCCCCTGTGCCAAGGATGCCGCACGCTGTGGCCCAAAATCAGCCCCCAGGGATCTAAACTGCCACGGCAGAGCCTCTGTGCGCTTCCTTCAAAGGTTTTCCAGTGCTTGGAACAAGACACAGACCGCCACGCTCACACGGGGACGATCTCCAGCGCTTTTCTGTGGGGTCTGACTGCGCAGGGAGCAGCCACAGAGCAGGAGCAACGCGGCCGTGAGCTAAACGTGGGGGGACCCTCCGGGCTGGCCGTGCTCCCGCCGTGACCCAGACCTGCACGCACACAAAGGTCCCTCCTGCACGGTCCCTGCGCGGCAGGGGTGGCCACAGCACAAAGTCACGCTGGACGCTGAGCCCTGCAGCATCGCACACGGAGCCCTCGACCTGCTGGGAAACAGGATGGGGGGGCCCAGTTTGTGGGTGGACACCCTTTGATTTGCAGCGGGGCACATGACAGGCCCCCCCGTCCCCTCTCTCGGGGCAACCCCCGGTATCCATCCAGGCTGGGGGATGCAGGGATGGAGAGCAGCCCTGCCAAGAAGGACCTGGGGTGCTGGGGGATGAAAAGCTCAACGTGACCCAGCAGTGTGCGCTGGCAGCCCCAAAGACCACCCGTGCCCTGGGCTGCATCCCCAGCAGCGTGGGCACAGGGCGAGGGAGGGGATTCTGCCCCTCTGCCCCGCTCTGCTGAGACCCCCCCCGGGAGTCCTGCGTCCAGCTCTGGAGCCCTCAGCACAGGACAGAGCTGGGGCTGTGGGAGCGGGGCCAGAGGAGGCCCCAGCAATGATGCGAGGGCTGGAACCCCTCTGCTGGGAGGAGAGGCTGGGAGAGCTGGGGCTGCTCAGCCTGGGGAGGAGAAGGCACCGGGGAGACCTTGCTGTGGTCTTTCAAAACGTGAAGAGGGCTTGTAAGAAAGCTGGGGACAGGCTGTTTAGCAGGGTCTGTGGTGACAGGACAAGGGGTGATGGCTTTAAATCAAAAGAGGGGAGATTCAGGCTGGATCTAAGGAAGAAATGGACCAGATGACCCACAGAGGACCCTTCCAACCCCTAACATTCTGTGATTCTGTGAAAAAATTCTTCCCCGTGAGGGTGCTGAGGCCCTGGCCCAGGCTGCCCAGAGAAGCTGTGGCTGCCCCCTCCCTGGCAGGGTTCAAGGCCAGGTTGGATGGAGCTCTGAGCACCCTGGGCTGGGGGAAGACGTCTGTGCTGGTGGCAGGGGGGTTGGAACCAGATGGTCCGTAGGGCCCCTTCCCACCCAAACCGCTCCATCACTCCACGGCCCCCCAGCGCCCAGCACCCCTCACCCCGGGCAGCCGCTGGAGCGGGGAGCCGGGAAAAGCCCTTTCTCGCCCCGCATTGCACCGGCCCCACCCGGGCTGGGCCCCGCACCCCACGGCGGGGCACCCACGCGTCACACAACCCCCGCCCCGCCGCACCGGGCCCCACGGGCCCCACAGGCCGCGCCCCCCCTCCGACCCCCGGTACCTTGTACTTGCTGAAGCCGGCCAGCTGCTCGGCGCTCACGTACTGCATGGCGGCCCCGCCGCTCGCTCCCGGCCCCGGCCCCGGTCCCGGCCCCGCCTCCCGCCTCCCGCCGCCGCATCGGCCCACCCGGCGTGGCCGTGACGTCACGGCGCCCCGCCCGCCGCACGGCCGGCTGCGGGAGGGCGCCCCCTGCAGGGCGGGAGGGCGGCCTGGGCTTGTGGGCACTGTGGCGCTGGGGGGCGGGCGAGGGGGACCATGGCGTGATGGAGCGGTTTGGGTGGGAAGGGACCTTAAAGATCATCTGGTTCCAAGCCCCCTGCCATCAGCAGGGACATCTCCCACCAGCCCAGGGTGCTCAGAGCTCCATCCAACCTGGCCTTGAACCCTGCCGGGGGGGGGGCAGCCACAGCTTCCCTGGGCAGCCTGGGCCAGGGCCTCACCACCCTCATGGGGAAGAATTTCTTCACAGAATCACAGAATGTTAGGGCTTGGAAGGGACCTCTGTGGGTCATCTGGTCCATTTCTTCCTTAGATCCAGCCTGAATCTCCCCTCTTTCAGTTTAAAGCCATCACCCCTTGTCGTGTCACCACAGACCCTGCTAAACAGCCTGTCCCCAGCTTTCTTACAAGCCCTCTTCACGTTTTGAATGACCACAGCAAGGTGTCCCCGGTGCCTTCTCCTCCCCAGGCTGAGCAGCCCCAGCTCTCCCAGCCTCTCCTCCCAGCAGAGGGGTTCCAGCCCTCGCATCATTGCTGGGGTCTCCTCTGGCCCCGCTCCCACAGCTCCAGCTCTGTCCTGTGCTGAGGGCTCCAGAGCTGGACGCAGGACTCCCGGGGGGTCTCAGCAGAGCGGGGCAGAGGGGCAGAACCCCCCCCTCGCCCTGTGCCCACGCTGCTGGGGATGCAGCCCAGGGCACGGGTGGCCTTCGGGGCTGCCAGCGCACACTGCTGGGTCATGCTGAGCTTCTCGTCAACAAACACCCCCAGGTCCTTCTTGGCAGGGCTGCTCTCCATCCCTTCATCCCCCAGCCAGTTTTTCTGCTTGGGATTGCTCCAACCCAGGTGCAGAACCTTGCACTTGACCTTTTTGAACTTCATGAGGATTGCCCAGGCCCACCTCTCAAGCCTGTCCAGGTCCCTTGGGACGGCACCCCGTCTCTCCAGCATGTTGACCATGACACCAGAGCAACCTGAACATACCTGCCTCTATGGGACCTGACGAGATGCATCCCAGAGTCCTGAGGAAATTCCCTGATGTTGTTGCCAAGCCACTCTCCACGGTATTTGAAAGGTCCTGGCAGTCAGGCGAAGTCCCCAGTGACTGAAGAAGAGAAAAATCATGCCCATTTCTAGAAAGGGTAGGAAGGAGGACCCTGGGAACTACCGATCTGTCAGCCTCACCTCATCTCCCATGCCTAGGAAGATCATGGAGCAGATCCTCCTAGAAGCTCTGCTAAGGCGCAGGGAGGACAGGGAGGTGATTCGAGACAGCCAGCATGGCTTCACTAAGGGCAAGCCCTGCCTCGCCAGCCTGGTGGCCTTCTGCGATGGAGAGGCTGCACCAGTGGACAGGGGAAGAGCTACAGATGTCATCTGTCTGGACTTCTGTAAGGCCTTAGACATGGTCCTCCATGACATCCTGCTCTCTAAGTTGGAGAAAGAGGGACTTGATGGGACTGTTCGGTGGCTTAGGAATTGGTTGGATGGTCTCACCCAGAGGGCAGTGGTCAACGGCTCAATGTCCAGATGGAGATCGGTGACGAGTGGTGTCTCTCAGGGGTCCGCACTGGGACCAGTACTGTTTAATATCTGCATCGATGACACAGACAGTGGGATCAAGTGCACCCTCAGCAAGTTTGCCGATGACACCAAGCTGAGTGGTGCAGCTGACACACCAGAAGGACCTTTTCCTTTAAAGAAAAATGTAAGAGAAAGGTGACCCAAAGGGGCCAGAACAGGGGGACCTTCCCAATGCAGCTGGGACTGGGGGCATTCCAGGCTCCATGCATACTGGGGGGTTGGGAGGGGACACTGATGGGAGAACCCCAGGAGCATTTAGGGCAGGGCTGGGGTGAGGGGAACCCATGGGCTCCACGGGGAGCCTGTCCGTGTCCCACCGGATAGAACAAGGGATGTGTGTTTGGGATTCCATGCAGAGGGGGGAAATGGGGGGTACACATAGGCTGGACGACAAGAAGGATAGAGCAAGGAGGCAGAGAAGAAGATCTTCTAAGTCCTAATTTCGGCTGGGGAAGAGTTAATTTTCCTCCCACTATCTGCTGTGTTTTGGATTTAGTAGGAGAATAATGTTGATGACACTCATGTTTTCAGTTGTTGCTAAGAAATCAAGGACTTCTGTCAGTGTCCCATGTTCAGCTGATGAGCAGTTGTCCGGCAGCTGGGCGGAAGCATGCCCAGGCAGCTAGCCCAAGCTGGCCAATGGAAATACTCAATACCATGGATGCCCTGCTCAGTTTAAAAATTTGGAACAGGAACTCTGTTTTTCCAGGACTTTTAACAATCTCAACTTTTTCCACGAGTGCGAACTTTTCCATGAATTTGGCCTTTTCTCGGGAGTTCCATGAAATTCATAAAAGCCGTGAGTTCCGCGTTCTGCGATTGCTGCTCGGGGACTGGCTACACAATTGGTGGCCAGGAGGTGAGAAAAAATGTGGTATCGTGTATTGATTTTTTGCATATTCACTGTTGGTATTTTCCTTTGTTGCCTTATTAAACATGATTATCCCAACCCATGAGTTTCCCCCTTTGTCCGTTTCTCCTCCCCACCCCACCGTGGGGGAACAGGAGGGGTGAGGAAGTGGCTGTCTAGTGCGTAGTTGCCGGCTACTGGGTTAAATCACGACAAAGATAAAGCAAGGAAGGGGAGAAGAGAAAGAGAAAGCAAAGTTGGCACATTTGGATCTCCCCATCTCCTCTTCCAGCACCAGCCTGACCTCCTCCCAGCCTGTCACCCCAGCCCTGTCCCTTAGGGTCTCCAGACCCCATCTTCCTCCCAGACAGTTCCTGGTCAGCTTTGCATTCACATCCCACCATCACCAGTTCTTTTGCCTTCCCTAATGGCATCTTTTGAGTGAGTCAGTGTCACTGAGAACGTCGGTTAAAAACCTTGCAGAAAAGAAGAGCTACAGCATCCCTGTGTCTCCTCAAGGCATGTCTGCATTCCTTCCCACCTCAATGTCTGCGTTTTCCCCTTAGCTTCCCATCTGACCCGCTCCCCAGTCAGATAACCTCGGTGGAATAAACCTTCTCACCCTCACACTCATCAGTTACTGTGACTGACCAGGCTTGGTTCCCACTCCCTTGTCATTTGTTGGTCAGATCTGTTTAACTGGAGGTTCTTGCTTATGGCTTCCTCCCCATAGTATTATCCCTTCAGACACTGAAGAAGGTCGTTGGCCAGACACCTGGAAAAGAGCAGACACTCTGCTTCCACACACTCGTACCCAGTCCATCGCCCAGTTGCCACCTGCCCGTCTTCACAGCACCAACGCTGAAGTCACACACAACTGGGGCTCACCTGACAATAAAGGCTACAGAGATCGGTCCAGTCCAACTCCATTAGTTTATTAGCAAAGACTACCAGGGATTATATGGAATCACTACTTTGGCTGACTCTCCAGGAAGGATTGGTCCTTGGGTTTCCAGCGGCGTTGCAGGAGCTGTGCAGCAAAAACCACCGACTGCCTCACTGGTGAAGTCCCAGCTGGTTACATGTTCTCCAGACCATCGCCCCATTGCCATCAGCCTGTCCTCACAGCACAAACACTAACGTCACACGCTGCCGATGGCTGCTGAGGAAGCTGCAAAGATACGTAATTCTCTACCTTGCGCATACAAAGGCTTTTGCTCAACAGCTAAGCAAATAGCAAGAGTGGCTGCTGTCACGGCTAGGACAACATTGATACTTTCTAATGCTGCCTTTGCTCTTCATGCAGCACTTGGTCTTCATCTTGGCCATATGACGGCTTGTAGCAGGAATGTTTTTGGTTTTTATTTCTCTCTGGGCAATCTAAGACAAAGCAGAGCTAAATGTTTATGGCAAGAGGGGAAGAGGATTCTGACTTTACCATGAAGCAAAGGAATTTTTGAGCAATAGCAGGCGTAGCACACTTCATTTTACCTAACTTTGGGAGCAATTAGATATTGTTTTCTTCATGTGGCTTGAGGTGGAAGACTTTTGTGGATAGACTTGTACTACGTTCTTCTAAAATGCAAAGCAGTTGCCGTTCTTCCTTCATATCGACTTGGCCTAAAGCTTCTCCAGTTCGTCAAGTGCTTCCTGCTTTGTAATTCTCTGCCACAAAGCAGGAATTTCTCCTTTGCCATGAAATTTCCCATTGTACCATATTTCTAGCTCTCTCCTGAAATGAGACACAAACCATTTCCAGTACAGTTGCATGGACGGATCAGCAGGAATGTTCCAAGTGGAATAAGGAGATCCTGCATCACGGTAGCTCTTGTAGGGGATCCATTTGTCTTCACCAATCCTGAATAAACAATCACTTGCAACGCTACTAGAACAAATATCAATGACCAGATTGTCTGTTTTATGCCACCTGTATCCTGTCAATACTTGCGGACGATGGAAGACAAGGCGATGGTCTCCATCGTGATTCGGCATGGTGTTTGTGCAAAGAGCCCCACAAAAGGGACACTTCTCCCAGCACCCTGCAAACTGCTCGGCCAGGATGGTGTGAGGCTGCCTTTCGAACGAGCTCATATCGGCACTCACAAACTCTTCCTTGAGACGCTCTTTCAGGGCAGTCAGTGCTTCTGTCATGGCGTTATTCAGGAACTCTATGTCTGTTATTTCTTGATGCTCAATGCCCTTCAGGTCCCTTCTGGGCAAGCTCAGCAGCTCTCCAAGTGTGCTGCAGAATTCATCCAGCCAAAGAGAGATTTTGTCATTTCTGTCTTTTCTGTCTTTGACAATTCTGGTTGATGCAAAAACCGCTGAGTGGATGCTTTCATAGCAGTGAGTGAGGGAGTCATCTAAGAACTTCTCCAGCCTCCTGTTCTTATCTAAGCAGTACATCTCAACACGTGTCTCAATGTACGTCTCTAAAAAGTCTCCTGGGCACTGAAGGTAATTCTTGAACTTCTCAAAATTTTCTTCTTGTGCCAGGTATCTCAGTATGCAAACTTCCAGACAGGATCTGTTGCCTCTGAAGTCTGGGATTTTACTCTTCATGTCTCGAGCTATGTCAAGCGCTGTCCTCTCATAGACTGCCCGGTGAAGAGCTGGGGCAATCTTGTCGCACAGAAAAACAGCAAATGTTGTGATAGAAGTGGCTCCTTGGCAGGAAATCTGGAAACATTTAAAGAAATCTTCTCTCTTGCTCTCCAGGTAGATGGCTGGATCATTTGCTTTTCTGAATGCCGCGTGCATGTCTTTAAACCTTTCTGCTGCCATTCTGCACAGATACAGTGACAAATCTATTCTGTAATTGTTATTAAAACTGTATTTTGCATTGCTAGGGACAGAGCTCATACCTTTCTGTACTTCATTTAGTATTTCATGAAGAAAACTTCGACTGTAATCCCTTTTCTCCTTTTCCTTCTTATCAATGTTTGCCCTCACAGACGCTATGATGTTCTCTGTAATGCGGTGCATGCTGCTCACATCAGCGTCATCAAAGCTCATAGGCAAGATGCCCCAATGTTTCTTCTTAGCAACATGTTTCTTCACATCAACAGAAAATTCTCTGTGTTTTTCTGGAACTGCCCCGATTCGTGCATGTAAGTTCGGCTCCTTAAAGTGATCTAGAAGGACATCTTCGATTTCCACATCTATATCAACCTGTTCTAGGGGGGGAGCAGCAGAGGACACTTCAGCAACCCATTTTGCCCAGAGAGAAATAAAGTTGTCTCTCAGTTCTCTTTCACTTAGTCTCTGGCCCTTGAGAGACAGAGCCAACTGCCTACTCCTTTTCAGGAGCTTGTCTTCATATTCTGACTTCCTTTCATCCAGGTTGCGCTGGTTCTTCTTTACTTCAAGAAGATTCTCACACTTCTTTCTGGTTTCAAGAAGAAGAGACTCTTTGAGTTCTTTCAGCTTCAGTTCCGTGTTGCTTTTCCACTGGACCAGTATCTCACGGTCTCTGTCTTCACTGAAATACTTTTCCATGTCTTTCATGATGGCATCACTTGTCCCTTGCACTAGATCTTCAAGGGTTTTTATGGTGACCTTCTGCAAGTCCCCATTCCGAATTTTATTGTCCAGTTTCATTTGCAAGTCTAAGATGTGACTCCTCAGCTGCCAGGTCCACTGACTAAATGCAGTTTCCAGCTTCTTGTACGCAGCAATCTCCACTGAATTCTTGAAGCTGAAAATGAAGTTTTCGTTCAGCAAAGCGTTCCAGAGGTCAGTAATACGAACTTTCAAGCTCGAGAGCCTCAAAATGCTGCCCTGCGACTCCTTCTTGGCAGCTTGGAGAATTTTGCTCTTCAATTCCTGGACGTTCTGGCTGTAGGTGGGGTTGGGTGGTGCCATTGGCGGGTTTCCTTCCCACAGGTGAGCAAAGTAGTGAATGTGGGTGTTCACATCAAAGCGGATGACGTCGCTGAAGCAGGAGACATCGCAGAATTCCTGCTGGGCGGCTGTCACGGTCATTTCATCCAGCTTTTCCTGCAGACGTCTTTGTCCTTCCATGTTCTGTTCCTTGGCACTGATTTCTCCCACATTTTGGTGTACAAACAGGCAGCCTGGGGAGAGCTTTACTTGCTTCATCCGCAGAAAAGCCTGCACAGCGATCTGAAGGACATCTTGCATTTCTGAAGGATTTTCTCCAAAGATATTGATCAGAGTCATGTTGCCGACGCCAATGACAAAGGTGGCCAGCTCGTTGTCATGATTAAGGGACTGTTTATTGGCCATCTCTATGGCACGAAGTCCCTCTGTGTCGACAACTAGCATGTAATCAAAGTCCGAATCCTGTCGCAGCTTCTCATCCACTTTAATTAGCTGCATAAACGCTCCCCGGGTGCATCGCCCTGCACTGACATTAAACTGAAGACCAAACATGGCATTCAAGAGGGTTGACTTCCCCGTGCTCTGAATGCCAATCACTGAGAGAACAAATACTCGTTTGTCCCCTAGCTTCTCAATTAATCTGTCAAAGATTGCTCCGACCCATCGTAATGGTACGTAAGAAGCATCCCCATCCATCAGCTCGACAGGATACCCTGAAACCATCAGATCAGCTGCAATTTCAGGTAATTTGACAAAACATTTATCCACTGATTCCAGAGCTTCGTAAATCTGCCCTACCTCTCTCAAAATATGCTCCAGGCCAATGGATGAATCATTGATTTCATTGGAGAGGGCTTCTAACTTACTCAGCATCCAACTTTTCACATCAGTTTTCTCATTGCTTTTCTTTATTGCCAGGATTTGAGACCATAGCTGGTGATAGTCTTTCCTCAGTTCGTCAAGGCGATCGGAGGACAGGTCATCCATAAAGACCTTCATCCACTGCAGAAAGTATTTCTTGGTATCTGCTGGCTGTGACTGGAGAAAGCCAAGGACTGATTTCATCAGCGGATTGAGGGGGTATGCTTTCTCTAGTTGCTTCCTTCTTATGGCTGACTTCTCTGACTCAATTTGACTCCGATGGTGCTCTATGCTCTTGTTCCTCTTTTCCTGCAAGCGAGTCAGTTCTTTGTCCTTTTTGCACCACATGTGCCATAGTTTTCCTTGAAGAGGCAGGAGCTGTGATTTGATCTCAGACAACTTCTCTTTCTTCAGAAGCTCCACCAGTGCCTTTGCCTGTTCTTTGGCTATCACGCAGGCGTCTGCATCTTCATCGACTAAGAATCCGTGCTTGCGAGCTTTGTCCAGGCAGGCATCCAGGCTGAAAAGAGTATTAGAGCCTTGCAGGAGATCCTTAATTGTTTTTATCAGCTCGTCCATCAATTCTGCTTTGTTTCTGTTCTTGATACCTATTCTTGTGTTTTGGCTAGATCGGCCAGCGGCAACATTCTCTTTTTCAGTGAAAAGGCAAACCAAAGGCTTTTGCGACTGCCACAGGTCACGTAAGATTTTCATCCCTTTCTTGTCACTCTGATCAGACTCGGATACGAGAGCCACGTTCACAGCAGATATCTCCTGCAAAAACTGCAGCTGCTCTTCGTGATCCCTTGCATCTCCGTGCAGGTTACAGAAGGCAACACAGCAGTCAAAGCTGTCATCGTCGCTACCCCGGGGACAGTACCAGGAGATCTCCACAACACCTTTCATCAGCAAACAGTCTTTGGTGCTGCCTTTGCAATGTCGGTGGAAAAAAGTGTCATGCTTCTGTTTGCTCAGCAGAGCATTCAGGAGCTGAGACTTGGAAGAGGAGGGAGAACTGCCGATCCGGATGAAGGACACAATGGGTGTCTCTGCCTGACAAATGAGTTTGTTTTTGTAACTCATAATTCCAGCCTGCTTCCCTGACTTCTCAGCCCCTTTCCAGCTCTTTTTGATTTGGCTGAGGGACCAGAGGGGGAACTCTATCTGTGAAGTGCAGGGGTTTGGTACCAGGAGAGGTAGCGCAAACTGGCAGAAAGCAAGCTTTGTGGAAATGTACTGTCTCATGAAATCATCAGCGCAATGAAAAATTGCCATCTGCAGGTCCATGGGGTGCACACGACTGTCGCTGGTTGAAGATTCAGGGCTGCCTTCCTCCAAAGCAGCCAAAAAGTCATCAAAGGAATCCGAGGGTTCATGCTCTTGCTCTGTGGCTTTTGGCACGGGTGTGAGTCCTGGGTCGCTCTCGTCCTTGCAAGTCAGGTACCTCACCCGATAATCCACAGTTAATAGCTTTTGCAAGAAGTAAAATGGTAGTTCATTGTCCTTGCTGGGCTGGCTGTCATGTAAACTTGTCTTGTATATGATGTGGAAATCTTCCGTCCCCATTTTTCTCGGATAGTGACTTTCTAGTCCAAGGCGCTTAAGTAAGTGGAGGAACTCTTGGTTTGCAAAGGCTGGATTTGCTTCAGATTCCCTGCTGTCTGCTTTGCATTTGGACTGACTGGAAGGCTCTAGTCTTTGAAAAATGTCTTCCATGTCTTGGATTATACTGCATTTCTTCAGATCATCACGTGTGTCATCCAAGCGCCCGTCAACGAAGGAATGCAAGTCACTTTCCAGCATCTCCCAGTCTTTGAATGCACTGTGCTTTTCCAGGAGAGTTTTTATCTCTGTGGACCACAAGTTTTTCATCTGATCTTCCATGAGAACTAAACACTTACTCTTCTGCTCAGGGGACACCCCTTTATGTTTGGGTGTTACAGTTAGACCCGTCAGCAGCAGGAAGGCCTGGGCTCTGTAAACATCTTGCTCCTTCAGACTCAGATACTCCTTATGTCCCATTTGCAATTCTTCTATCATGAAGTTGATTTCTGGACATCCAAGGAGGTACTGAAAAGTGCTACTTTCCACCTGGTATCCCGTGCTGGTCGTGATTAAGAGCACCAACAGTTCTATGTCTTTCTGTGCCGTTTCCCGGAGAAACTGGAGTAAGGAATAAACAGCTAGGCTTGCAGTCAAGGTGGCTTTTATCTTTGCTTCATGAATGGCAGATGCAGAGGTCTCTGGTGCGTAGGTGACTTCCTGGATGTACTCCTTCATTTGCACCAGGGTCTTGGTGAGATCTTCAAGCTCAGAAACATCGGGAGTTTCAGGAAGCGCGTACTCAGTCTGGAAGATCCATTGCATAACAAAGGAAGACCTGGGGAAGTCCTTGACAGAATAGATATGAGGATCCAGGAGGCACCTCAACAGAGACTTGATGTAGGTGGTGTTTTCGGGAGGTGACTTCTTGCAAAACAGAACGGTATTCACCAGGAACTCCTGCAGTGCCTTGGCTGACAGGCATACGTTGATCCAGACGCTGTGGTTTCCAGTTTTTTCATTCAGATTCTGTTTGAAATCTACCAGGGTGAGCAGTTTCCTTTCATCCACCATCACCTCCCAGCCCTTCACCTTCTCCACGAAAGCTCTGGCCTCTTCCACTGCACTGACCAGTTCCTCCCCAAACATGGTGCCAACACTGTGATTCGTTAGCGCTTCGTACGCAGCCCTGAGGCTGCTGCTCATTTCATAGCTGGACTCAAAATCACTGCTGTGATTGAACAGGACTATATCCCACACGGGGATCATATGAAAGCCTCGGTCGATGACACACCAGGTTGTGTTATTAGTTACAAGCCCCAGTTTCCACTGAGGAAGGCAATCCATCTCTGGCGGGCCCCCTGTGCTGGTCACGTAGAGCTGAACCGCTGTGTGGGCACTCCTTCCATCTTTTCCCTGAAAAGAAGCCTGGGAGCTGGATTTCGAACTGTCCATGTCTACTGCCACGCTGACACTGAAGCCTCTGTAGCTGGCCTCGATGTAGCAGTTCAGTGCTTCAGATGCTTGTCGCTTCATCTCTTCCCGCTGCTCGGCTCTGAATCCTTCCGTAGATGCCTTCCACCAGAATATCCCCCCAAAGTGGAGGGGACCCTGGTTTACATGGGACCCAAACCTGCTGAAGAAGCTGGCACACCTACTCCTCAGCATGTTGGGCCTGTCTGCTTCCTGAGTGATGCTCAAAAGATGCTCAATGTCTTGCAACTCCCGCAGGGCCGCATCCGAGAGGCGAAGCTGATGCTTTTGGAAGTAGCAGGAGGCCAGAGGGATGTACTGGTACTTGGTGGTGCAAATGTAGCTCTGTTCCGAGCGCGACTGGTGGGTGTCCTCCGACTGTGAGGACCTGCTGTAATCGACACCAGCTTCAGCATTAAACCCCCAGAACCCAGCTTTGGCACAAACGCTGATGCTGAACCCCAGCTGCTCAATGGACTTGGTGAAAGTGGCTTCTGCTGCAGAGGAGGAGAACTCCTTCCTTTCAAGCAGCGACCCTTGCTCTGGACCGGCCAGCCTGAAGCCGTCGGGAATCCTGATGATCTGCTCTCGCTTTGCCAGCACATCCGCAAGGCTGCTGGTTCTGTAAATGCCTTGCAGGGCCAGTCCCCCTGACGCCCGCCTCAGGACCTCCGGGTCAGAGACGTTCTCAGCCCTGCCCACCGACAACTCCTGCTGCTCCAGCTGCTTCTGGATTCTCTCCAGCGCATCCACCAGAGACTTCTCCTGTAGTGCCCAGTACTCCTTGGGAATCTCCATGGCTTGCCACAGAGCCTCCTCTTTCTGTCTTAGAACGTCCTTGCTGTGGCTGCGGCTGTTGTGCATTTCTTTCAGCTCCTTCAGGGCTACCTTGGCCGCTTCTTGTCTCTGCTTTGCCACCTCCAAGCGCTCCTTCTGCAGCTCCTCAGAAGTTGCTTTGTCGTCTGCTAGTTCCAGGAGTTTTCGGAGCGCCTTGGTTTCCCACGGGTACCGTACTTCGCACTCCAGCTTAAGGTAGTCTTCATATTGCAGATGTTTCAGGGCTTCTCTGGACTTGACACCCAGTATCTCTGACAGTTTGGGGAGCCAGTATGCATCATCCAGTCCTTCCTTCTCACATGCTTCTGCCAGCAGCTTTTTGCCAACGTGTGCCTTTTCATCACCCTCTAATACATCCTTCGGTGACCCCATGGCTGTGGAAGAAGAAAACAGACTGTCTTTAAGGTATGTTGTAAGAGGCCCCAGCCTCTTATAAGAGGGGTCTTCAGCAGCTCCAGCCCTGGGGATTCCTCCTGCCCAGCTGCTGGAGCCCAGCCTGGCATGCCCCAAGACCCAGAGTCTCCATCCCAGGACAAGGGATGTCCCTGCTGCTTTCCCGTTTGCAGGTTCAACCCTGAAGCTGAGCGTGTATCCTGGACACAACACACACACAGACACACACAGACACACACACGCTCTGCCTTGGCCACACAACCTGTGCCCTGGCTTCGCTGAGATAGAGTTAATTTTCACAGGAAGCTGGGAGGGAGCACAGCCGGGATGGCTGACCCAAAGCAGCCAAACAAATGGGATATTCGATGCCATCTGACGTCTTGCTCAGCATTTAACTGGGGGAGATGGCCAGAGGAGGGGAATTTCTGCTCGGGAGTGGGGTAGGCATTGAGCAGTCAGCAAATCGCATTGTGAATCACCCGCTTTATCTATTGTTTATATCGGTATTATTGTTGTTACTTCTCTGTTCCTTTGCTGTTCTGTTAAACTCTCTTTATCCCAACCCACGTGTTTTGCCATTTTCTTCCAATTCTCCTCCCCGTCCCACCAGGGGCCAGGAGTGAGTGAACAGCCGCGTGGTTCTTCGTAGCCAGCTGGGGCTAAACCACGACAACCAGGCATGGACAAGGTGCTGCCACAGCAGCACACACATATACCCAACAGGACTCATCAATACAGAAGTACAGACAGCTCTGTGCATTCCTGGGTCCCTCGAGCACCAGCACAGCCCCTCTGTCCACCCAACACCCCTGCCTGTGATATCGGGCAGAAAGGCTTAGGTGGTAGTGACGCTGTTTAATTTGGGCCTGACTACTTTGTACAGACAATGTATGCTTGACTAACAACTATGCCCTTGAAGAGGAGCCAACAGACGGATAAAAGGGGACCATCCTGCCCAGAAGGAGTCAAAAGCTGGATGACTGTGGAAAAAGCTTGAAGTCAACAAAAATCTAGGGTACCTCGGGCAAAAATCGAGGGTAACTAGGAGAAAGGTAGAGGTGGCAGGGGGAGGTTGCGACCACCGACTCAGTTCAGAACCCAAAAGACAGCACCCCAGCACAGCTGGCGAGCATGCATATTTAAATAAAGAAGGAATATACCTTTAAGATGAGTGTACAACCGGACAAACCAATCAGAATGTAGGGAGTAATTTCCTTATTTTTGTGAGGGTATATAGTCCTTGTGACTCCGCTCAGCGGTGTGCTAGCTTTGTGGAATTATCACCTAGCACCCATATGTGTGCAAATATGCAATGAAGACAATACCTCTGCTCTGTGAGTCTGTTGGCGTATCGCACTCCGGGTAAATGATCCCAATTTTGGGACAACGGTTTTGACAATTCAGATGGGACTGCGCTGACAGCCTTGCCCAATCGCCTTGCAGTACCCAACAGGGAGAAGCGGCCTGGCTGGACTCCAGCACGCACCGACCTGTTGACTGGGGACCCCACCGGCTCCTCTCCTGCCGTCGGGTGGTAAGCGTCACAACGGTGCAACGCCATTGGAATAGAGGTATTTTGAGGGGAAAAGAGGGGAACAGTGAGACCTCTTAAGGAAGCAGCTGGAGTTGTTCTTTGCACAAGCTCTACATAAGCTTTGCTTCAGCTCTGCATAAGATGCTTCAGAAAAGCTACGCAGAAGCAGCAGAGTTTTGTTTCTACATACTGAGTTTGTAACGTAGTGAGAAGATCCCTCATTTTGTATTTGGAACTTTTGTGTATGAAATGTTGGGTTAGGAAATTCTTTCTTGGTACTGAGCAGGGTTCCACTGCTTCCAAGGAGGCTCCTCTTTGTTCTCCATTAGGATGCATCCTAAAGAATTAACATCGATTTGGAGGGGACCCCCTGATAGGGATAAATGAAAATGGTAGTGTAATCAATAGTTGCCACAATATCACTGGGAAGATGGTGAAAGATGGCCTGAAAACGGATCCCTAGCATCTAGTACTATATTACAATTAACGCTACTTTGTCATAGAATGGAAAAATGAGATGAGGTGCCATATCACAGAATCACAGAATCACAGAATGTTAGTGGTCGGAAGGGACCTCTGTGGGTCACCCAGCCCAACCCCCTGCCCAAGCAGGGTCACCCAGAGCAGGGGGCACAGCACCGCGGCCAGGCGGGGCTGGAATATCTCCAGAGAAGGAGACTCCACAACCTCCCTGGGCAGCCTGGGCCAGGGCTCCGTCACCCTCAGAGGGAAGAAGTTCTTCCTCGGGTTCAGCTGGAGCTTCCCAGGCTTCAGTTTGTGCCCGTTGCCCCTTGTCCTGTCGCTGGGCACCACTGCAAAGAGTCTGGCCCCATTCTCCTGACCCCCACCCTGCAGATATTTAGAGGCGTTTCGAAGGTCCCCTCTCAGCCTTCTCTTCTCCAGGCTGAACAAGCCCAGCTCCCTCAGCCTCTCCTCATAGGAGAGATGCTCCAGTCCCCTCATCATCCTCATAGCCCTCCACTGGACTCTCGAAGATGCAAAGGAAGCCACCAATGGGCGAAGGAAAAGGGGGAATAGCCCCTGCTGAGTACGGGCAAATAGACTTCTCCGAGTTACCAAAAAGTGGACAATACAAATATCTGCTTGTTCTACCAGAAACATTTTCTGAGTGGCCTGAAGCTTTCCCTTGTCAAAACAGCTGGGCCAGGGAAGTTGCTGAAATTTTATCAAAAGAAGTTAGCCCTAGGTTTGGGATCCCTGAGGGTTTATCCTCTGACAGTGGACCTCCTTTTCCTTCAGGAGTGGTTCAGGGAGTGTGGAGATTTCTCCGATTTAAGTGGGATCTACACACCCCCTGGAGGCCACAGTCTAGTGGGAAGGTAGAAAGGATGAATCAGGCTCTCAAGAGACCAGTTTCTAAATGCTGTCAGGAAGCAGACCCTAAGTGGACAGAAGCTCTTTTGTGAATTCAGATAACCCCTAGGGTCAAGGCAGGAGTGAGCCCCTCTGAGATCATATAGGGGAAAGCACATCCCACAAATCTTTTAAACATTAAGAGACACCAAATGCATAGAAAAGGACAGGCTGCAATTCAATAAGACTGATTTCTCTTTTGCAGAATTTGTCTTCACTCCGTAGGTACCTAAATCAAAAGGTTTCTCTTCCCTTGAATGCACCAGTTCACCCATTTCAGCCAGGGGACACTGTTTATATAGAGACCTGGAAAATCAAACCGTTGAAAGAGAAGTGGAAAGGACCCTATGCTGTGCTATAAAAGATTTACACTGCAGTCAAGGTAGAGGGAATTGATTCCCGGATTCATTCTACACAGTGAAAAAGGCACCGAAGCCTGACCAAGCACCAACTGGAGAATTTCGACTTTGATTGACCAGAGACCTTCGATGAACTGTAACCAGAAAACAGGACTTGCAGACGTAGAAACTGAGTACCCCAAGGCCAATTGGTTTTGTGTTTAGGATTAATCATTTTGTTACCTGTTGTTCTGCTGCTTGTGTATGGAATGAAATTTTTCTCCCAGGAGAATAATTACAGAAGCCCCTCAGAAAGCGTTATTAATGTAACTCTGCTAAAATGAGAATGGTAAATATTATAATAATATGTTCAGTATCTGTTGTCTGTGAAGAAAATTTAGTCTTACAGCGTACGCAGTCATGTGGGGGAATCCACAACACGAGGCGTGTGACCGCCTGCCTACCATTGCCAAAATCAGCGGCCAGCCCCTTGGAATGGGGAATCTTAATGTTAAACCAAAATGTTTGCTGCCTTCAACATCACCCACATATACTCCACAGGACTCATAAATACATAAATACAGAGAGCCACACGCATTCCTGGACCCTGGAGAACCAACACAGCCCCTCTGTCCACCCAACACCCCTGCCTGCATCCCGCACCCTCTCGCCAGCCCCACGCGTCTCCTCCTCGGTGCCTGGTCCAGCTTGGTGCTTGCCAGCAGAGGCACACACTCACACACTCATCTCACGGCACCCTGCACTCGCAGCACACGCTCATCCCCGAATATCCAATGCCAGGCACACAGTCTGGGACCTGCTGGGACCTACACTATTTATTTTACACTGTCATACAAACCCGATCATGGTCTCTGTCTCCATTCAGGTGGACAATGAAGAGATTTATTCAGTGCACAAAACCTTCCCGTGCACTCAGCATTCGTTCCACCAATGATACAAGACTCTTACCAACACCAGTATTGACCTGAGGTGCTTCTGACTGAGCTCTTGGACCCTTTCAGACCCTTTAGTGTCAGCTTTGCCTGTCAAGTCAGTGAAGATTTAGGCAATTTGATCAATGGATATGGTGTCTGGTTCGTCTCACCTCACAGCAGATGCTCCTTGTGGTCAGACGCTTGACTTCGCAGAGGACACAGGCAGCCAAGTTCCCCAGCTCAGCTGAGATAGCACACCGTCACACAGCAGGTCTGGTAGACAAGGCTGGGGTGTTAAGAAGAAGACGAGGACCATCTCAAGAATTCAGGAAGTAAAACAACAGGAAGGAAAGGCCCAAAATCATAAAGGAGAAGGCCAGAAAACAGTCAAGGAGTGGCAACCCGTCAACGCAGAGCATTCATTCCAGGGAGCAGTGGAGGCCATTCCTTCTCCACCAGAGATGGTTGCCCAGCCAGAAAAGACTCATCAGGGCTTTTTGAGGTGGCAACCAGACTAGGGTTTTGCCTGGGACCTAAACCCACAGACCCATTGTATATGTTAGCCCAGGGCCAGTTTGCAAAGTAGGGATCTCCTGCTTTCAGTCTCTTCTGCAGACAGCAAAAGGTGCCCAGGAGCGACTCGGGACAGGGCTCAATGCTTGCACACCACAGCAGCATCATGGGGAGGAGGACCAAGCCTGGACATGAAGGCAAACCTCAGCATGATTGAAAAGGATGCTCTGGTGCCCTACTACCTGCTGACTTCTCCAGTACTGGCCCTCCTGCCACCACTGTGCAGCCCCCAGCAAGGGAGGAAGCTGGGTTCACGCCTGCTTTCTCGAGGGGAGGAGGCATGGAAGGATGGAGAGCAGGCTGAAGGACAGAGAGCAGGCTGGTCTGTGAGAGCAGAGCGTGGAGACCTGCGGAAAAGCCCCAGCTCCAGACACACAGGTTGCCCAGTTCACATCTGTGCTCTGTGGTCAGGCTCAGCCAGCCTCAAGACAAAGCCTGGACGTGGCAGAGCCCGCGCAAACGGCGCTGGCACGGCGGCAGCACGTGCCCCGTCCCACCACTGTTCAGATCCTACATCTACTGCTGCTGGGGAAGCTCACGCCCCTGAAGAGAGGGGGAGAAACACGGCGGGGGTCACAGAATCACAGAATAGTACGGGTTGGAAGGGACCTCTGTGGGTCATCTAGTCCAACCCCCCTGCTGAAGCAGGGTCACCTACAGCAGGCTGCACAGGATCTTGTCCAGGCAGGTCTTGAATATCTCCAGAGAAGGAGACTCCACAACCTCCCTGGGCAGCCTGTTCCAGGGCTCCGTCACCCTCAGAGGGAAGAAGTTCTTCCTCGGGTTCAGCTGGAACTTCCCAGGCTTCAGTTTGTGCCCGTTGCCCCTTGTCCTGTCACTGGGCACCACTGAAAAGAGCTTGGCCCCATCCTCCTGACCCCCACCCTGCAGATATTTGTAAGCATTTATAAGGTCCCCTCGCAGCCTTCTCTTCTCCAGGCTGAACAAGCCCAGTTCCCTCAGCCTCTCCTTGTAGGGGAGATGCTCCAGTCCCCTCATCATCCTCGTAGCCCTCCGCTGGACTCTCTCCAGTAGCTCTTCATTTTTCTTGAACTGGGGAGCCCAGAACTGGACACAGTACTCTAGATGAGGACTCACTAGGGCAGTGTAGAGGGGAAGGAGAACCTCCCTCGCCCTGCTGGCCACACTCTTCTTGATGCACCCCAGGATCCCATTGGCTTTCTTGGCAGCCAGGGCACACTGCTGGCTCATGGTTAACCTGTCGTCCACCAGGACACCCAGGTCCCTCTCCGCAGAGCTGCTCTCCAGCAGGTCCACCCCAAGCCTGTACTGGTGCATGAGGTTGTTCCTCCCCAGGTGCAGGACCCTGCATTTGGCTTTGTTGAACCTCATCAGGTTCCTCTCTGCCCAGCTTTCCAGCCTATCCAGGTCACGCTGAATGGCAGCACCCCCACCAGCAGCTCCTGCACCCCTGCCAGCAGGACAGCGGGGAGAAGTGGAAAAGCAAAAGCAAAAAAACCTCCTGGGTGGAGATAAGGAGAGTTCAGCAAGCGAAGGAACGCCAAGCGGGGTGGTTATTCCCTACCTCCCATCTGCGGGCAGATGCGCAGCCGCTCCCCGGGAAGCAGAGCCCCAGCGCGCGTGACGGCTGCTTCTCAAGGCAAATGCCACAGCCACCAACATCTCCCCCCTCCTCCTTCCACCCAGCTTGGACTGCTGAGCACGACGCTGTGCGGCGCCGTCCACTTGGGCCACTGTCCTGGCTTGGTCCCCTCCCAAATTCTCGCCCGTTGGCACATTACCAATCTCAGAATTCCAAAACCATGTGCGTACGTACGTTTGTACTGGGACAGACCTTTTGGCAGGGCCTGCAGCAATAGGACAAAGTGAAAGATGGGAGATTCAGGCTGGATCTAAGGAAGAAATTGTTTACGCTGAGGGTGGTGAGACCCTGGCCCAGGTTGCCCAGAGAGGTTGGGGATGCCCCATCCCTGGAACCATTCCAGGCCAGGTTGGACGGGGCTCTGAGCACCCTGATCTGGGTGGAGATGTCCCTGCTCCCGGCATGGGCGTTGGACTGGGTGGCCTTCAACTGTCCCTTCCCACCCAAACCATCTGTTATTTGATGATTCTGTGAAAACAGCACCCCACGGCTGCGATGGAGAACATGAACTCCAACCCAGCCACATCCTGAAGGAGCACCCAGGCACACTTTGAAGTCCCCTCATGGCTTCATATTGCTTCAAGAATAAGGAAAAAGCCACATGCAATTGTGTAAGTGTGTGCAGAGGACCACAATGCATATTTATGGAATGGCTCGGGACTACTTTCTTCCTTGGAAGTGCACGAGGGAAGCAGTAAGGCTGGCAGCATGACCTGCCATGGGATTGCCATGGTTGGACGGGGCTTGGAGCACCCTGGGCTGGTGGAAGGTGTCCCTGCCCATGGCAGGGGGTTGGAACGAGATGGTCTATAAGGTCCCTTCCGACCCAAACCATTCTGTCACTCGATGATGATTCTGTGATTTTGCCTGCACCCCGTTCCACGGGAAGAGCCCCCTCAAGGGTGTTTTCCCCAGCCCTGCCCCAGGGGAACCGGGCTCTGGAAGCGCTTGTGCCTGCGAGGGGCTGCACCAGGGTCAGAGCACTTTGGGTGGAGAAGTTTCGACCGTAGCAGAGGCTGGGAGAGGTGAACCCCACCGTCGCTCCACAGAAAGCCAAAGGAAAAGCTCTCCCTTCAGGGCTGCCTTCCCACCTCCCCTTCGGCCCCGCACTCTCCCTCTGGCACGTCCCAACCCGGTCCCCGGTCCCCAGAGCACGCACAGCTCCGCAGCCCCCCAGTTCCCGACCCCAGCACACCTGGCCTTCAGGTGAGTGCACCCATCCCGACCCACCATGGGGCTGGGTCGTGCCCAGGGTGGGCAGGACCAGTTTTGGCTGGAGAGAGCGTTCCCCAGCCCGGGGAGGGGTCCGTCCCTTCCTCCCCATCCACCCTGCTGCCAGCCCTTGCAGCCGGGCTTTGCACCTCTGCAGACATCAGCCTGCCCCTGAATCCCCCCCAGATCCCTCCTCCTGCTCGGACCCCCCTGCCTCCTTCCCACCCTCCCGGGTCGACCCTTGCAGCACACGCAGGTCCCCCGAGCTCCCTCAAACAGGCTGGTGAGCAGAAGCTGCTTCCTCCAGCCCACGCTCAGGGCACAGACCACTCACCTGCTGCCCTCCAACCCCTTTTTTCCTTCGCTGGAGCCGTGGGGAAACACATGAAACAGGAAGCAGAAGACAAACGAGGACCCTGCTCTGCGTTGATCCCCAGCTCCCAGACCCAGAGCTCAGCCACAAGGTCCTACCGTCTCCCTCCGGTGCTCGGCAGCTCCCAGGCTGGTGCCAGCCCAGCCCAAATCCTCTCTTGATAGAAGCCCATGCTCTCTTGGGTGGGCTGCTCCTTCCTTTTTATGGAGGCAGTGAGGAGGGCTTCGGCTTTCCTGGAAATCAGGGTACTGTCCGCTGCAGAATCCGAAAGTGAAACTCCGCTGCCGGCGCTGGAGCTGAGCCAGGCAGCCCAGAAGGCAGCAGCAGCCCCAGGCCCCCACGCCGGGCTCCCAGATCGTGTCCTGGGTTCTGCACCGGGGTGCCTGGGGCACCCGTCCAACGCCGGTGGGATGCGGGCGAAGCTGCTGCCTCCAAACGGGGCGAAAGGCAGCAGGGGCTGGGAAGAGCTTGGAGCTCCTGCCCAGAAACCTCCCGAGAGGCTCCTCTTACCCTGGATCACAGAATCAGACTGGTTTGGGTGGCAAGGGACCGTTCAAGGCCTTCCAGTCCAGCCCCCTACCATGGGCAGGGACATCTCCAACCAGATCAGGCTGCTCAGAGCCCTGTCCAACCTGGCATGGAGTGGTTCCAGGGATGGGGCATCTCCCACCTCTCTGGGCAATCCTCCTTTCCCCCTCCCTGCATCACCAGTGCCGGTCCCAGGGGCTGCGAGAGCACTGGGAGCACCCGACTGGCTGCTCCGGGCACGGAGCCCGGCCAAAGCAGCACCTCTTGGCATCCTCCATCCTCGGGAGGGGTTTGGAGGAGAAACTCTTGCCATGAGAAGAAAGAAATGAGGCTTTTTGCTTGAAAGCACGTGAGCCTGAGGAGCAGTTTCACTTCCACAGGCTGCCTGAGCCCTCTCCAAGAAGAGCTCTGATTTCTGAGAAACACAGTGGCAGCAGTGCCAAGAACGAAGCCGGGAGGAGATGATCCAAGGGCTGGAGCACCTCTCCTCCGAGGACAGGCTGAGGGAGCTGGGGCTGTTCAGCCTGGAGAAGAGAAGGCTCCGGGGGGACCTTAGAGCAGCTGCCAGTGCCTGAAGGGGCTACAGGAAGGATGGAGAGGGGCTTTGCACAAGGGTGTGCAGTGATAGGACAAGGGGGAACGGCTCTAAACTAACAGAGGGCAGATTGAGATGAGATATTGGGAAGAAATTCTTCCCCATGAGGGTGGTGAGGCCCTGGCCCAGGCTGCCCAGAGAGGTGGGAGATGCCCCATCCCTGGAACCATTCCAGGCCAGGTTGGACGGGGCTCTGAGCACCCTGATCTGGTTGGAGATGTCCCTGCCCGTGGCAGGGGGTTGGACTGGGTGGCCTCTGAAGGTCCCTTCCCACCCAAACACCCTGATCTGGTTGGAGATGTCCCTGCCCATGTCAGGGGGTTGGACTGGGTGGCCTCTGAAGGTCCCTTCCCACCCAAACACCCTGATCTGGTTGGAGATGTCCCTGCCCGTGGCAGGGGGTTGGACTGGGTGGCCTCTGAAGGTCCCTTCCCACCCAAACACCCTGATCTGGTTGGAGATGTCCCTGCCCGTGGCAGGGGGTTGGACTGGGTGGCCTCTGAAGGTCCCTTCCCACCCAAACACCCTGATCTGGTTGGAGATGTCCCTGCCCGTGGCAGGGGGTTGGACTGGGTGGCCTCTGAAGGTCCCTTCCCACCCAAACCAGTCCGTGATCCTGTGTCTCTGTCCACCCGCCACCCCTGCCTGCCTCCCGCCCCCTCTCACCAGCCCCACGGTCTCCTCCTGGGTGCCTGCCACGCGTGCACGCACACACACGTGCACACACACAGGGGCACACGCACGTGCACGCGCACACACAGAGCTGCCCGGGCACCCTTCCCACCCAGGAGAAGTCTCGGGCCGGGCAAGGAGAGGGGCAGAGGACCCTGCAGCCTCCCTCTCCGGGGCCGTGGACAGGGGGGCCCTGGGTGTCCAGCTCTGACCGAAATCTGGGGGCAGGGACCCCTCTGCCAAGCGGGAAGGTGTTTATTGAGGCCGGGCAGACCCCCACCACCCAGCCCATGGATCTCCCCAGCGCAGCACGGCGGGAACTCGTCCCACCACCCCTCGCCGGGACGGACAGACAGACGGACACCGCTGGGCTGTGTTGCTGGAGGGTCACTCCTGGGGGCGGCTGCCCTGGGTTGCGGCAGCGTCCCGGGGGGCTGCGGGGCCAGTGGGGCTCCCCCCAGCTTGCCAGAGCTGGTGGGACCCCGTGGCAGCCGCCCTCACCTCGTGCCCCTGGTGACCACCACTCCCTGCCTCGCCGGCCAGCACCAGCCGGGGCTGGGCTTCTCTGGGGGGACACGGTGACCTCGGGGGTCCCCATGGCACCGCTCCTGCCTCGGGGGCTCAGTTCCAGCTGCCACTTTGTCCTCCCGTGGCGTCAGCTCTCCGTCTGCAGGCTCCAGGACACCCGCAGGGACATCGGTGGGGACATCATCTTCACTCTGGGCAGAGAGGGGATGGTGACCAGCGAGGGGGAGCAGCCCAGGCACCCCTCGGGACCATCACGGCCGGTGCCCACCCTCAACCCACGTCCCCGGCGTGGAGGATGCTCACCCCCAACGAGGCGCAGCAGCTCGCCGAGCTCCTGCTGCAACCGCAGCCGCAGCAGCTCCCGCAGCAGCTCCCGACGCCGGCTCCGCGGGGTCACCCCCATGCGCCGCAGGGTCCCCTCCGTCAGGCGCAGCAGGGCCCGCCCGGAGACGCCGTGCTCGTGGGCCAGCTCGGCCAGCTCGGTGGTCCCGCTCCGTGCGGCCAGCCAGGCGCCCACCTCCGGCACCGTCCACTGCCGCGCCGGGTGCTGCTCCCACCGCGCTCCCGCCGACACCTGTGCCGGGAGGACAGGGGTGAGCTGGGGTGGCCCTTGTTCCCCAGCTTGTCCCTCCAGCCCATGGCAGCCATGGGGTCAGGTTGGCTTCTCCGTGACACGGCCCCCCCTCCCCAGCCTGAACGTGTTTGGAGGAACAACCCCAGGCACCAGTACAGGCTGGGGCTGAGCTGCTGGAGAGCAGCTCTGCGGAGAGGGACTGGGAGTGCTGGGGGACGACAGGGTGACCATGAGCCAGCAGCGTGCCCTGGGTGCCAAGAAGGCCAATGGGATCCTGGGGTGCATGAGGAGGAGTGTGGGCAGCAGGGCGAGGGAGGTTCTCCTCCCCCTCTGCTCTGCCCTGGGGAGGCCCCATCTGCAGTGCTGGGTCCAGTGCTGGGCTCCCCAGGTCAAGAAAGATGAGGAGCTACTGGAGAGAGTCCAGCGGAGGCCTACGAGGATGAGGAGGGGACTGGAGCATCTCTCCTACGAGGAGAGGCTGAGGGAGCTGGGCTTGTTCAGCCTGGAGAAGAGAAGGCTGAGAGGGGACCTTCGAAATGCCTCTAAATATCTGCAGGGTGGGGGTCAGGAGGACGGGGCCAGACTCTTTCCAGTGGTGCCCAGCGACAGGACAAGGGGCAACGGGCACAAACTGAAGCCTGGGAAGTTCCAGCTGAACCCGAGGAAGAACTTCTTCCCTCTGAGGGTGACGGAGCCCTGGCCCAGGCTGCCCAGAGGGGCTGTGGAGTCTCCTTCTCTGGAGATATTCCAGCCCCGCCTGGCCGCGGTGCTGTGCCCCCTGCTCTGGGTGACCCTGCTTGGGCAGGGGGTTGGGTGGGGGATCCCCAGAGGTCCCAGCCCACCCCTGCCATGCTGGGATTCTGTGACCCTCGGTCCCATCCCCGCAGTGGTGCTGGTGGCTGCACCCACATCTCCATCCCCCAGTCCTGGGGGTCTCCCCATCCCCGGGGGCCCAGCCCCTGTTACCTGTGGGGTATCTCCAGCCCCCAAGCCCCTGCCCACACTCACCTCAGCCGCTGGGCATCCCTCCAGCGGTGCCTCGGCCCCATCCTGCAGCTGGGCGTCCATGCAGGGCAGCAGGCAGGGCACAGCAGCGGCTCAGACCCCCTGCGAACGGGGCGTCATCAGCCGGGGGTCCTGCGGCTTGCCCCCGGGCCAGCCCAAAAAACCCCCTCAGCCCCCTGCCAGGACAAAGCACCCCGTCCCGTGCTCCCTGCCCCAAGCCGGGGGTCGTGGTGAGGCCCCGCTGCCCGTGCTGCCGCGCAGGCGTGCGGAGCCCGGCACGCCCGGGAAGCGGGATCTGCCCCGGCTCGCCCGCGCCCGCCGCCTCGGTGAGCCCGGGGGTGGGATACCGGCACGGCACGGCTCCCCCAGCCCAGCCGGGACCCCTTCCCCAGCCCGACCCCCTCCTCCCCACCGCCCCTGGGCTCGCACCTCCGCCCCGCGTCGGTGCCAAACTTCGGGAGAGCGAAAGAAACCTTTGCCCCAGCCCTGCCTCTGCGGGCGCAGCCCCGCGCACGCCCCGACAGCCCGGGTGCCCCCGGCGAACGGCGCGGCCGGGCTGCGAGGGACCCCCCGGCATTTCAGGGAGCCCGGGCACAGAGCTGGGGCACGGGAGAGCAAAGCCGGGCTCCGTCCGTACCGAGAGCCGGCGAAGGAGCTCGGCAAAAGGCTCCTCCATCCCTCCTCCTCGCCCCGTTTGCCCCCAGCACAGACTGGTATGGGACGCACCGGAGCGGCTTCGCCGACGATGATGGCGTCCGTGGCGAGGGTCCTGGTGGGCAGCGGGGCCGTGGTAGAGGCACGGGAAGAGCAGTCGGGAGGAGCAGGATGAGCCGGGAGGATGAGTCACGTCCCGAAGGGCTGCAGCCCTGCCCCGCCGAGCGTGCAACCGCCCACGGCGCTGCTTGGCCCGCCGAGACCCTGGCTGGGGACTCCATCCCCCACATAACCGTGAAAACCATGGACCAGGCAGGCCAGAAGGGTCCAACAGGGCTGCGAGGGCTGCCCCAGGACAGAGTCACACAATCCCAGCATGGTCGGGGTGGGCAGGGCCCTCTGTGGGTCACCCAGCCCAACCCCCTGCCCAAGCAGGGTCACCCAGAGCAGGGGGCACAGCACCGCGGCCAGGCGGGGCTGGAATATCTCCAGAGAAGGAGACTCCACAGCCCCTCTGGGCAGCCTGGGCCAGGGCTCCGGCACCCTCAGAGGGAAGAAGTTCTTCCTCGGGTTCAGCTGGAACTTCCCAGGCTTCAGGTTGTGCCCGTTGCCCCCTGTCCTGTCGCTGGGCGCCACTGGAAAGAGTCTGGCCCTGTCCTCCTGACCCCCACCCTGCAGATATTTAGAGGCATTTCGAAGGTCCCCTCGCAGCCTTCTCTTCTCCAGGCTGAACAAGCCCAGCTCCCTCAGCCTCTCCTCGCAGGAGAGATGCTCCAGTCCCCTCCTCATCCTCGTAGCCCTCCGCTGGACTCTCTCCAGTAGCTCCTCATCTTTCTTGAACTGGGGAGCCCAGCACTGGACCCAGCACTGCAGATGGGGCCTCCCCAGGGCAGAGCAGAGGGGCAGGAGAACCTCCCTCGCCCTGCTGCCCACACTCCTCCTCATGCACCCCAGGATCCCCTTGGCCTTCTTGGCACCCAGGGCACGCTGCTGGCTCATGGTCACCCTGTCGTCCCCCAGCACTCCCAGTCCCTCTCCGCAGAGCTGCTCTCCAGCAGGTCCGCCCCAAGCGGCAACGTGCTTGCACCCGAGGGTGGAAACACTTCACACAGTGCCAGCTCACCCCCTGGACAGCACAAACAGCATCTCCCCTGCCCCGAGCAGCGTTGGTGCCTCAGCTCCCTCAGAATCACAGAATCACAGCATGGTTGGGATTGGAAGGGACCTCTGTGGGTCACCCAGTCCAACCCCCCAACCCCTCTGGTCCCTGCAGCAAGCCCCATCCGCGGCTTTTCCCCCAGCACAGCCACAGCAGCCCCCGGGGCTTGCAGCAGGGCAGTCGGGGTGCTTGTGCCCCCAGCACCCACCCATGGCTGCAGAAGGGTCCATGCCGGTTCCAGTCTTGTTCCACATCTTCATCAGTGGTCTGGATGAGGGGGTTGAGTGCTCCCTCAGTGAGTTTGCAGATGACACCAAGCTGGGCGGGAGTGTTGATCTGCTGGAGGGCAGGAAGGCTCTGCAGAGGGGTCTGGACAGGCTGGATCGATGGGCTGAGGCCAACTGCATGAGGTTCAACAAGGCCAAGTGCCGGGTCCTGCCCTTGGGTCACACCAACCCCACGCAAGGCTCCAGGCTTGGGGAGGAGCGGCTGGAGAGCTGCCCGGCGGAGAAGGCCCTGGGGGTGCTGGGCGACAGCCGGCTGAGCAGGAGCCAGCAGTGTGCCCAGGTGGGCGAGAAGGCCAAGGGCATCCTGGCTTGTACCAGCAATGGGGTGGCCAGCAGGACTGGGGCAGGGATCGGGCCCCTGGACTGGGCACTGGTGAGGCCGCAGCTCGGGTGCTGTGCTCAGCTTTGGGCCCCTCACTCCAAGAAGGACCTGGAGGGGCTGGAGCATGTCCAGAGCAGGGCAGCGAGGCTGGGGAGGGGGCTGGAGAACAAGTCTGATGGGGAGCAGCTGAGGGAGCTGGGGCTGCTCAGGTTGGAGAAGAGGAGGCTGAGGAGGGACCTCATCGCTCTCTGCAGCTCCCTGAGAGGAGGGGGCAGTGAGGGGGGGTTGGGCTCTGCTCCCCAGTAACCAGCGATGGGACGAGAGGCGATGGCCTCAAGTTGTGTCAGGGGAGGTTCAGATTGGAGATTGGGAAAAACTTCTTCACTGGAAGAGTGGTCAGGCCTTGGCCCAGGCTGCCCAGGGCAGTGGGGGAGTCCCCATCCCTGGAGGGGTTCAAAAACCGTGTGGATGTGGCACTTGGGGACAGGGTTTAGCAGGCATGGGGGTGTTGGGATGACGGTTGGACTTGATGATCTCGGAGGGCTTTGCCAACTTGTGATTCTCTGCCCACCCGGGCTCAGCCCCATCAGCAAAGCACGCAGCTCCACGGGACGCTATCTTTGCAGGCTGCTGAACCCCAGCACCTCCTGCTCAGCAGGATCACACCCCGTCACCAGGCTGACGCGGCCGTGGGAACAGGTTCTCGCACGCCTGGGAACAACAGGAACCTCCATGGCGCTGCTTCAAGACCTTGCTGAGCTCTCCCGAGCTCCCACCCGCTGGGAAGTGGGACACCGACGTGTGCCTGGGCACGAAAGGTGAGGGGGGTTTGCCCACAGAACCAGGGGGTCCCGCTTGCACCCGCAGCCCCCTCCCTGCGCCGTGCTCCCACCTGCACGGAGCAGCCGCATTGCACAAGATTCCCGACCCAGGACAAACTCGAGCCCTCGCGCCCATCCTGCGCCGGGGTTTGCCTCCCACGCTGCGGGGCCGCAGGGCAGCGGGGGGGTTGTGGGAGCTGCTTCTGCTGCAAGGACTGGAAGGTTTTTGCAGGTTGTTTTAGAAGAACCTCTGTCGCCTGGTGAGTGACACCAGTGGTCCTCAGCACAGCAAAACCACAGAGAAGAGTGAAGAAAATAATGCAGAATGGGAACCAAAAGGCAAGAAAACCGCCTCATCTTCCCAAAATCTTGGGAGAAAGACCCCAAGTCTCCTCCCTTGAAGTTTATTAAGACTTGGGGACCTTAGAAATGTCTTTAAATATCTACAGGGTGGGGGTCAGGAGGACGGGGCCAGACTCTTTCCAGTGGTGCCCAGCGACAGGACAAGGGGCAACGGGCACAAACTGAAGCCTGGGAAGTTCCAGCTGAAGATGAGGAAGAACTTCTTCCCTCTGAGGGTGCCGGAGCCCTGGCCCAGGCTGCCCAGAGGGGCTGTGGAGTCTCCTTCTCTGGAGATATTCCAGCCCCACCTGGCCGCGGTGCTGTGCCCCCTGCTCTGGGTGACCCTGCTTGGGCAGGGGGTTGGGCTGGGTGACCCACAGCGGTCCCTGCCCACCCCCACCATGCTGGGATTCTGTGACTTGATCCTCCAGCAGCAGCCCCTGTTTGTGGATTTTCAGAATGCCAGAGGCTGTGCAATCAAGAGCAGCAGGAGCTCCCAGACCAGTCTCCAACCCACGTGTGTCGATGAGGCACCGGGGCTCCGGAGCTCAGGGTGGGTTCTGGGCAGGTTTCAGAGCAGAGACACCTGGAGCCACCTCAGAGCACGCAGCTCCCACCACAACCACCGCAGAAACCAGCCCCAGCCCATCTCAGGTGAGGGGAGGGAAAGAAAAGCACCAGACTATTTCTTTTTTTTACCTTTTTCCTGATTTATTGTGGCTAACATCAGCAACGCTCGTTCGTCAGAAGCAATTTGCTAATTCCGATGCCGTTTGGACACCACGCAGCCAACTCCCTCCTTCCAAACCAGGTCAGCCACCTCGCTCTCCTGATCTCCAAGCCGAGTTCTCCGCACGCAGCTTTGGGATCGTTCTTCTCCTGCTTAGTGAAGAGTCACGGCAGAAATCAGCTCGGTTACAAGGCGAGACCGAGAGCCACGTTAACTTCTGCTCTCCTGGAAGTGGAATACTTCTTCGAGTGCGTTCGTTAGTGGAAAATTACCAGCTGAGTAGCTAAAAAATATTTACAAAGGCCACCAGAAATCCTTTCTGAGAAGGACTGCGTGTTTTTATTAGTGCATTGAAACGGCATTGCCGGGCGCAGGGCACGAACACCCACTCAGCAGCCCCCGTCCCGTCACTGAGGGTAAAGCTCCACTATCATCGCGTGCCCCTGGAAGGAGAGAGGAAGCGAGAGAGAGAACGGTCACCAAAAGGACAAATTGTTATGGACACGCACTCCACTGGAGATGCCCATCTCCTGACCAACTTCAAATAAAATGAAAATGAAAATGAAAACCCAGAGCCGATTCGCTAAGGGGATTCTGCAGACAGAGGTCTGATGGCTTCGGGACAGCGCAGACGTGCTTCAGCCTGGCCAAGGCACCAGGGTCCACCCTCACCAACACATCATCAAGGTTGGAAAAGACCTCTAAGGTCATCCAAGTCCAACCGTCACCCCAAGCCCACCATGCCAGCAGGGTCTCCTGAGGGACGGACTCGCCGGTCAGGGCGGAGGCAACGCCGGGAGCGGTGCCCTTGGGTTATGGAAGGCCGTGCAGAACTGCCACCGGTCCCTGCAGCCCGACCCAGGGCTCCCACCCGCAGCCCAAAGAGCTGGGGGAAGAGTCTCACCCCCCTTTTTTCTTCATGTTAGAACGATGCTCACAAACCACACTTTGGGAAGTCTTTGAGAGCTGCCAAACGAAACCCTCAGCACATGGCAGCACTCTCCTGCCCTTTTTGGACCACATGGGCAGCAAGGGGCTACGGGGTGATTCCGAGACGGGCTGGAGTCTCGGAAGCGGAGGCAGCTCGCTGAGCTGAGCCGTGATAAGGAGCCAGCCAGCCGAGCCAGAGGGCGTTACCAACACCCAGGGCCACAGGACTTCAGAGGTGCCCCCAGACCTGAGGTCACGGGCCAGGATTTCACAGCCCCAACAGAAATGTGATCAGTGCCCCTCTCCAGAGGGAGCAGTCGGAGCAGACAGCGTCGTTACCTGCCCTCCCGCAGCACAGGCGGCAACCAGGCCGTACTGTCCTCCCTCCTTCTGCAATCTGTGGGCAGCAGTAATCACCAGGCGGCACCCAGTGGCACCGAAAGGATGTCCCAGCGAGAGGGAGCCGCCCCAGTTATTGAACTTCTCCAGAGGAGGGGCTCCGACCTGCAAGGGGACACAGAGGGACGCGCACGATCACCCGTCTCGAAGGAGCTGCTCGACCTCGTGACAACACCAAACCTGCAGCGGTCCAGGTGGGCCACAGAACGTGTTCCTTGGCACACAGAGGCGCCCAGTGAGAGGACAGAACTGCACCAAAGGTTTTACTGCTTCCCCTGCAGCCAGACAGGTACACCCGTGCTGTTAGAAGGCACCCAGGAGGACTGAACCCTTCCCATCGTTTTCAATTCCCTCCTCTCCAGCAATTACAGCTCTAGATCTCCACCTCCTGCTGACAACGGGAATCTCTCATCATTCCCACAGAAACCACTCATATCGGGATTTGCTAACCCAGAATTCAAGAACAGTGTGGGCAGCAGGACAAGGGAGGTTCTCCTTCCCCTCTACACTGCCCTAGTGAGGCCTCATCTGGAGTACTGTGTCCAGTTCTGGGCTCCCCAGTTCAAGAAAGATGAGGAGCTACTGGAGAGAGTCCAGCGCAGGGCTACGAGGATGAGGAGGGGACTGGAACATCTCCCCTACGAGGAGAGGTTGAGGGAACTGGGCTTGTTCAGCCTGGAGAAGAGAAGGCTGAGAGGGGACCTAATAAATGCTTACAAATATCTGAAGGGTGGGTGTCAGGAGGATGGGGCCAAGCTCTTTTCAGTGGTGCCCAGTGACAGGACAAGGGGCAACGGGCACAAACTGAAGCCTGGGAAGCTCCAGCTGAACCCGAGGAAGAACTTCTTCCCTCTGAGGGTGACGGAGCCCTGGCCCAGGCTGCCCAGAGGGGCTGGGGAGTCTCCTTCTCTGGAGATATTCCAGCCCCGCCTGGCCGCGGTGCTGTGCAGCCTGCTCTGGGTGACCCTGCTTGGGCAGGGGGTTGGGCTGGGTGACCCACAGAGGGCCCTGCCAACCCCCGACCATGCTGGGGTTCTGTGATTCTGTAACATAACAAAAGCCCTGCTTCGCAGCACTAGCGTGCCCCGCTGCAATCTGGAATTTAATCAATCCCAAAGTTAAATCAAAGATCAAAGCGCCCTGACTGTGTCCTTACCTTTGACTTTCTGCCCATGTAGTTTTGTGCAAACCAGTCTGAGTCCATAGCCTTCAGGTTAGCCAGTATCTGCCCCTGAAAGGGAGGGGAGAGCAACGTTACCAAGGATCACGGCAGACTTCGAGGAAAGCCTACGGCCAGTGCTGGCAAGCAGGAGATACCTCGGGACTAGCTACGGCCACGCAACTCATACAGCCAACCAAGAACAGCATTTTGCAGGACCAGCCCTGTTGATCAACGCTAGCTCAGCCTCAGCTAGAAGAAGACACTGTCCAATTAACAAGCCACCTCACCTTAGTAACACATAACCCCCAGCCCAATTAGCAGATGATGTGCAGAAGTGGTTTCTTCCATACAATGGTCTTGGGAAGGATTCTTTTTTTTTAATGTATTATTTTAGCAGAATCTGTATTCCTTTGGTGACTTCCAAGAAACATCAGCCACTCCTAGCATGGATTGTGTCAATGTAAAAATGTTATATATCTAAAATATATACTTATATTTAGAGATAAATGCAGAATTGCACCTGCCTGCATTTAGTGAAGGTCTTCACAGGAGCTTTCACCAACAGAAAACCCGATGCCCACAGGGCAGCATTTCACAGCCAGCCCCCCTTCGCGTTCAGAGTACTCACAGCAAAAGCCTCGTGGAACTCGAACACGTCGACGTCAGCCATGGTCAGCCCAGCCTTCTCCAGCACTTTGGGCGTAGCGTACGTTGGCCTGAAGCAGAGTTAAGAAGAAGTCTTGCGTGAATACGTCTCCTCACGTCATCATCCCCTGTTTCCACAGCGACCCACACGACATCCCCTCTCCAGGGTGTGTGGTACGGCTCTCTGCCCGGCCCGCTCCAACTGGAACACAACCCCACAGAATCACAGAATAGTAGGGGTTGGAAGGGACCTCTGTGGGTCACCCAGTCCAACCCCCCCGCCGAAGCAGGGTCACCTACAGCAGGCTGCACAGGACCTTGTCCAGGCGGGTCTTGAATATCTCCAGAGAAGGAGACTCCACAACCTCCCTGGGCAGCCTGGGCCAGGGCTCCGTCACCCTCAGAGGGAAGAAGTTCTTCCTCATGTTCAGACAGAACTTCCTGTGCCTCAGTTTGTGCCCATTGCCCCTTGTCCTGTCGCTGGGCACCACTGAAAACAGCTTGGCCCCATCCTCCTGACACCCACCCTGCAGATATTTAGAGGCATTTCGAAGGTCCCCTCGCAGCCTTCTCTTCTCCAGGCTGAACAAGCCCAGCTCCCTCAGCCTCTCCTCGCAGGAGAGATGCTCCAGTCCCCTCACCATCCTCGCAGCCCTCCACTGGACTCTCTCCAGTAGCTCTTCATCTTTCTTGAACTGGGGAGCCCAGCACTGGACACAGTACTCCAGATGAGGCCTCACCAGGGCAGTGTAGAGGGGAAGGAGAACCTCCCTCGCCCTGCTGGCCACACTCTTCTTGATGCACCCCAGGATCCCATTGGCTTTCTTGGCAGCCAGGGCACACTGCTGGCTCATGGTCACCCTGTCGTCCACCAGGACACCCAGGTCCCTCTCCGCAGAGCTGCTCTCCAGCAGGTCCACCCCAAGCCTGTACTGGTGCATGAGGTTGCTCCTCCCCAGGGCAGGACCCTGCATTTGCCTTTGTTGAACCTCATCAGGTTCCTCTCTGCCCAGCTTTCCAGCCTATCCTAGACCCCACGGGACTGCTGCTCGTACCAACAGGCCGAGATGCGAGAAGGCCTGAAGAGACATGATATCTCAGGAGATACTTCCCAAAAAACAAACAGGTAATGGCAAGTCATGGTGTTGTGCTAGTATGGACTTGTCAGGGGATGCTCTCGATCATCGCCACCTACCCCAGCAGCAGCTGGTCCTTTGGATCCTGGGACACGTACACAAAGTCCCTGCACAGGAGAAATGCTGTTAGCAACACAAAGAGGAGCAGGAGGAGAGCGCGGACTTCGAGGGCCACGCAGAGCAGTCCCTTTTTACCTCAGGTAGGCCTTCGGTTTGTACCCCATTGCCAGAGCCTTCTCCTCAGACATGAGCAGAACCGCCGAAGCACCATCTGTCTGGAAGAGGCAGAAAACCCCACGAGGTCACCGCCTGGAGAGCAACAGCTCCCCACGCACACAGCGAGCCTGAGAGCCCTCCTGCCCACAGCAAGCCTGGGGCAGCTGGCCAGAGAGGACCTGCCTGCCACCACAGAATCACAGAATAGTAGGGGTTGGAAGGGACCTCTGTGGGTCATCTAGTCCAACCCCCCCGCTGAAGCAGGGTCACCTACAGTAGGCTGCACAGGACCTTGTCCAGGCGGGGCTGGAATATCTCCAGAGAAGGAGACTCCACAACCTCCCTGGGCAGCCTGGGCCAGGGCTCCGTCACCCTCAGAGGGAAGAAGTTCTTCCTCGGCTTCAGCTGGAACTTCCCAGGCTTCAGTTTGTGCCCGTTGCCCCTTGTCCTGTCGCTGGGCACCACTGAAAAGAGCTTGGCCCCATCCTCCTGACCCCCACCCTGCAGATATTTGTAGGCATTTATAAGGTCCCCTCTCAGCCTTCTCTTCTCCAGGCTGAACAAGCCCAGCTCCCTCAGCCTCTCCTTGTAGGGGAGATGCTTCCAGGACATCCCCCTGCGACACGGGACAGAGAACTATCTGCGTGACCGCGCTGAGGGGTGGGTGATCGCCGAACGATGTCAGCACACGCATCGCTGAGGCACTTCCTTGCAGTCCAGCCCCACAACTGCCCCTGGTGTCAAACAGGACAGAGGTGCCTGGCTGCCCTGCCAGTCCTGAGGACAAGCTGGTGACCCCAAACGCTCACCCATCTGCTCGGCTCCACCCCAAATCTGATTATAATTCTGGGATGACAAGCCACAGGCTCGCCAAAAATGAACATTGGATCCCTGGCACAGGATCGCTCGTTTCCTGGATAACAGCCCAAGCTGGCCTACAGATCTGCAGGCAGCAGACCAACAGCATTTCACTTGTTCCTAGCACCAAGGCCGTGGCACTACCAGGCTTTGTCAGCCCCCGAGAATGCGAAGGAGTTATAAATATCACTGCTCTGGAAGAGCCCCCAGCAGTAGTTACTTGCTTCCTTTGAAGTGTTTGTCACAAATGGTGAAACAGCTTTTCAAAGACACGAGAATCTGTTAGGGCTGCGTGCAGGAACAAGACAGTCACCTCGAGCCCTCTGCGGGAGGCCATCACCTTCTACTGAGTCTCAGGAACTGGGGCTCAGATGGACTTCACCCATTTTACACAACTACCTCAGACTTCAGCATCTAAAAAAGCTTCCTTTAGAGTGCTAAGAGATAGAAAAAGGAGCATATGCAGAAGACAGCTCATTGTAGATGTGCTAGAGAAGCATTGCCTTCCCCTCTGTGGATCACAGGGCAAGCCTTAAAGTGACAAGTTTAGACCAAAACCACTAACTTCTAGAGTTATAAGGTGATCAGTCCCATCCTACACGTGCCTTTGAACGCTCAACCCTCTGCGCTTTTCTGTAGCTGCGTCTTGAAGAGCAAACAGGTCAGACAGACGAAACTTCAGGGGTTTAGGTCTTGATTTGAAAATTAAATAATCCTGTACCCAGGTTACAGAATCACAGAATGGCAGGGGTTGGAAGGGACTTCTGGGGTCACCCAGCCCAACCCCCTGCCCAAGCAGGGTCACCCAGAGCAGGGGGCACAGCACCGTGGCCAGGCAGGGCTGGAATATCTCCAGAGAAGGAGACTCCACAGCCCCTCTGGGCAGCCTGGGCCAGGGCTCCGTCACCCTCAGAGGGAAGAAGTTCTTCCTCGGGTTCAGCTGGAGCTTCCCAGGCTTCAGTTTGTGCTCGTTGCCCCTTGTCCTGTCGCTGGGCACCACTGCAAAGAGTCTGGCCCCATCCTCCTGACCCCCACCCTGCAGATATTTAGAGGCATTTCAAGGGTCCCCTCGCAGCCTTCTCTTCTCCAGGCTGAACAAGCCCAGCTCCCTCAGCCTCTCCTCGCAGGAGAGATGCTCCAGTCCCCTCCTCATCCTCGTAGCCCTCTGCTGGACTCTCTCCAGTAGCTCCTCATCTTTCTTGAACTGGGGAGCCCAGCACTGGACACAGCACTGCAGATGGGGCCTCCCCAGGGCAGAGCAGAGGGGGAGGAGAACCTCCCTCGCCCTGCTGCCCACACTCCTCCTCATGCACCTCAGGATCCCATTGGCCTTCTTGGCACCCAGGGCACGCTGCTGGCTCCTGGTCACCCTGTCGTCCCCCAGCACTCCCAGTCCCTCTCCGCAGAGGTTCACCAGATACTGTCACAGTTCAAAGCTAGCCTTGAAAAAACCTGAACGCAGGTGATATCATAAAGGACACAACTCATCCCCACAGATTACACCGGCTCGCTCTGCGTGCGTGTGGGAGGCAGAGGGTAACCAGCCAGCCTTCCCCGCTGGCTCGCAGCGGTGGGAGCACGCATTACCAGGAAGGAGGAGTTGGCCGCTGTGACGGTTCCGTACGGCTTGACGAAAGCTGGCTTCAGCTTGCCCATCTGCTCCATTGAGGAAGGACGGATCCCGTTATCTTTGGTAACTGTATCTTTGCCTGTTGATGAGAAAAGCATATTTAAACTACAGAAGTCATCAACGTAACATGAATTTGCACATCAGAAGTCCAGGGGCAAAAAAAACATCAGAAAACTGTGCTTTTTATGACAAGTAGGAGGAGGAAAAAAGGCAAAATCCATTCACAGCATCAGGATATTTAACACAGCTAAAAAAACAGCACTTAGAAACCGAAGCTACATTATCTTCTCTCTGAAGACTGCAAAAACGAAGCGCTGCAATCTATTTACTGTAAGAAAAAACTACCACGTGGAAAACCCAGCTGATAGAAGAATTTAAATTCCAAATTATAAAGCCTAAATTGGAGAACTGGGCCTAAATCAGTATACATTTATGGGCCAAGTTTTGAAGAATTGAGAGCACTGGGAAGACCCAAATATATGCGTCTTCGACCATACTGACTCCTTAAATAAGCCAGCTAACAAAAAGTAAGAATTTTAGTATAAAGACTATATGTAACTGCAGATCTATAGAAATAAGTTCTCTCTAGGAAACTAACTACAGAGTAAAATGCCCCAAATTGACAGCTACACCAAAGCACGCCCACCGGCCGATGGACGAGGAGGGTGGAAATCAGATCGCAGAGAGGACAGCTGAAAGCTTCTCCCCAGACCATTTCATATCTGAGCAATGACTGTGAGGCTGGGTGAACCAGAGTCTGCCAGGCAGAACACATTTCAGCTCTTCCTATCCAGCACCCGATTTCTCAGACCAGGATTTTATTCAGCTTTCTGTTTGTCGTTAATAGCTTGGGGTATAAAGACGCGTTCTCACGCCTGACTGAACGAGCAGGGGGACTCCTGTCCAACCGTTCTGATCTTCCTTGCTCTGTCGTCACATTAGCACAGATTTGAGGTGGGTACGATACAATTTAGGTACATAAGGATACATTTATATATTTAGATATGCATATTTAGAAACATGCTTCTACGTCAGTAGTTTTCCAGTGAGAAACGGACAGCATTTCAAAGACTTAAATCTGTATCAGGGACACAGAACATTATGAATCTGACTCCAGCACCACTTCTTGAAATAAAATATTTCTTTATTGAACTAGTGCACGCTAGCAATGAGACAAGTGCACCTTTACCTGGCACTTTGAAGGGCACCACATCAAGCAGCAAGCCTCCGTCCTGGGCTTTCTTGGCTAGCGTGTGTGAACGGAGGGCATACTCATCTTGCTCCAAACGGGAAATGGCAAAGGCAGCAGCCAAACGATCGGCAGAGTGCCCCATGGTCTCGCTGGTGGAGAACTCTGCCACAGCTGGGAGCTACGAGACAGAAAAATCAAGTCCGGACACACAAACACCTGTCCCTGGGCAGTCACGGAAAGTTCAGAGGTTGGTTAAGCCCTGTGCAGTCAGACAGTGAGGCCCTTCCATTTATCAAGCACAGCAGCTCTCATTAGGGTTAAGCAATTAACACATGGTAACCACACCAGAAGTGACTTGGTCAAAGGTATGAGAGGAACCACTGAAGATTTTAGAAAAAAAAGGCTAGAAATGAGATCCAGACTGCTGAGTACTCCAGGGATTCAAGAACTGCGTTGGATTTGCCCATGCAGACGAAGAGCAGCTGCCTTGGCCATTTAACAAGGACTCCCCTACGAAGGGTGACCAGACATTTTGGGCCAAGGTGAAACAACATGCCCTGGGACCTTAAAACTCCTTGTCAAACACCCCCCACAAGCAAAGCCAGGCAAGTTCAGCCTAGCTTTTCACAGAATCACAGAATGGTCGGGGTTGGAAGGGACCTCTGTGGGTCATCCAGCCCAACCCCCCTGCCCAAGCAGGGTCACCCACAGCAGGCTGCACAGGACTGCATCCAGGCGGGGCTGGAATATCTCCAGAGAAGGAGACTCCACAGCCTCCCTGGGCAGCCTGTTCCAGGGCTCCGTCACCCTCAGAGGGAAGAAGTTCTTCCTCGGGTTCAGCTGGAACTTCCTGTGCTTCAGCTTGTTTTCAGTTTTATTCTACCAACAGCACACAAGAAATCCCTGCACGCATTTAAGTCTGCAATTTTCCTCTCTTATTTGGACTTTGGATCCCATCTCTGCTGTACGTACACTATGCTTCCCTGTGCCCACACTAAAGGCAGCCAGCAGCGGCACAGACGTACAAAGTTTCCTCACGAGGAGCTTGGTGGTGGTAAGGAGGGAAGGGCTTTTCCTTCCCGTCTCCACCATGTCGTAATTCACCTCTCTCACAACCTCCAAGACAGAAGAGTGGGTCCCTCTACAGAGGACTCCTGACCTCGACCAGCAGACTGCCAGTGCTCATCAGGGCCCGAACACGGGAGGACCAGTTTGAGGCAGGAGGACCTGCCCACCTAGCAGGATTTGGCCAGGAACAGTAATCATGAGGCATATTTGAGATGCATTAATCAATAATTACACTGATATACTGAGGATGCTCCTCTCCGATATTAAGCATGTTACTTCCATTATTCAAGAGACAAAAATTCTTCTGACCCTTTAGGACCTTTGCATAAGTTTTATAGCTACAGGAAAAAGTTTCTACTTTTGTAGTGTCCACCACAGCTGGTCTTGGAGTTGCAGCAGGAGAGGGAGTTTTTGAAATAAGTTAGCTGTACTGAAGACCAATATGTAAGAAGACAAAGCAGGGAGTCACGAAACCACAGTTTTATCCTAATGCACAGGACAGAGATGCAATAAAAGCAAGCCACAGGCAGCCAGCTCTCCCTTTTCAAATCCTCTCCACTGAGGCTAAAAAAATTACCTAAGCCAACTTGTTTTACACCTCCTTATACAACAGTTTCACTTAAATATCTAAATGCCTGAAAAAAAAAAATTTACCTCAGGAGCAAAGTAGTCAGGGCGAATTTTGGAAATCAGGGAGAGCTTTTGGCCCAAGGTCTTGGCTCTGTTGAGAGTCAGCATCGTCTTCCTCATCTTCCTACTGTGCCGAATGGGAACGTCTGACATTAACTCCACACCCCCCGCTACGACGACGTCGCACTGTCCAGCCGCAATCAAACCCACGCCTGCAGAACGAGACAGAGTTTCCCATGAGAGCTGGAGGAAGAAGTCACGCTTACCCCTTTAGTGCCTTGGATGCTGCTGCATTTTATTTCCTTCTCCAGCCTCTGGCTTTGGCCGGGTTATACAACACGTGCTTAACAAAGACTGTGCAGGTTGAACAGGCATTTTCTGAATCATGCTAGATTTGTGACTTTGCTTCCACTCCTCTGTCACACACAACAGCTGGGAGAAGAGTATGCCCAGCGATTCTGGACAGTAACTGGGTCTTTTTTTTTTTTGGCTCTGTTTAGGCTAAGTCAAAGATGAAAGTAGCCTGGAAGGCAGCAACTTCCTTATAAAGATGTAGTCTTTACCTCACAGGCTAACAGGGACACTGAGCAGAGACTATCACTGAAAGCAAAGGGCATCAAGCTGCTGGCAGATCTACAACAGACACTCTGTTCGCTTTGTATTTTGTTGGTTTGAAAACTTCCCATCCATTCTGGAATTTCTTCAGACGCTTACTCATATTCACTACGCAGTGTGAGTTCGATGAGGGATGTGGAGGAGCTGCGAAGCTCAGTCTCAAACCCGCAGCTTGCTCTTCCAGCCAACATACCTGTGGTCATAGCCTGGTTTGAAGAAATGCAAGCCATGGTGACCGTATGGGCTGGAGTTTTGTCAGAGAAACCCGCTCCCAAGGCAGCCTACGAGCAACAAAGAACGACTGTTAAAACCTACGCCTCTCGCTTCGCAGGGTCAGAGCTACTTCTGCCCAGCAACACGCCTTTGCAGACCAAGCTGAAAACAAGAACATCGAGTTTCCATTCAGGCAACTGCTGCAGCAGCTCATCACAGAATGGTCAGGGTTGGAAGGGACCTCTGTGGGTCACCCAGCCCAACCCCCTGCCCAAGCAGGGTCACCCAGAGCAGGCTGCAGAGGACTGTGTCCAGACAGGTCTTGAATATCTCCAGAGAAGGAGATTCCACAGCCCCTCTGGGCAGCCTGGGCCAGGGCTCCGTCACCCTCAGAGGGAAGAAGTTCTTCCTCGGGTTCATCACCTCCCCGGACTCTGCGAGCAGGAGATGACAGCAGCTGCCCTGCTGCCAGGGCTCAGTTGCGTTATGCAGTCACTGGCCGCCCATCAATAAAGGGATAAACTAATAACACATCTCACAATTTCAAAAGAACTTTCAAATACGTGATACCGTCTCTGCTTCACCTTATTTGCAAAGCAGGCACGTGAAAGGAATTATTTAGACCCCTCAGTACAAGGCGCCGTGACTTTATGCAGAACAGAAAACACTCCCTGCCGTTTCAGCAAGCAGCTTCTCATCTGACCCAGCGGAGAGCACGGCCTCCCATCACGAGAGAACCGCTCCCAGCAAGACCTCCCCTAGTTGAGACGTGGCCAACTGGTTTAAAGTTCAACAGTTGTTCCCAAGTTCAAATGACAGCGCGGCCTCATCTGACTGGCAGGTGACCAAAGCAAGTGTTTGCATACACAGGGCTAAAACTGCCGACGGAACTGGAGAGCCTCGTAACCTCCGGTGTCTTTCCAGCCCCGCTTACATCATGGTTTTGCCCCATTGCTGAGAACAACAGCAGAGAATCCAGATTACAGAAAATCACATGCCGCCTCCGTAACACTGCTTCAGTGGAGCAGCTTCTTTCTGTCTACAGCACACAAACTGTGTTTTCTGCCTGCCAGAAAACAGGGCAGCTAAGCAACTCCAAATCATTCAAAAGCTACATCTGATCAGCCAACAAAATAAATAAACACCACGGTAAAGCAATTTATCTCAGCATGCTCCAGCCCTCTCAAGTACTTTGGATAAGCCAGCATTTGAGTCCAGCTGGTAATTAGAGCCGAGTGATCAGCAATCATTAACGAAAGCTTCCCTTTCAGGGAAGCATCGAGCAGAGGCTTCACAGCATTAAGATACACTTGGTCCGTGCCAGATTCCAACAGGAGGCAGAGTCCCATACAGTTATTTCACAGACAATAACTAGCTCATACTCCCAAACCACGTTTAAATGAACCATAATATTGGAAAGGTTTTTTTGCACGTGTTAGTGTGAAGATGACAATCTGCAAAAATCAGCCTCGCAGGGGAAATGCTGCACGTAACCCACCTCTCTGGCAACATTACTCGTTTTCACCTCCTGGATAACTGTGCCATAAACAATGTAATCAACAACATCCCTCGGGACACTGGTCCGGTTCAGCAACCCCCTGAGGAGAAGATCAAAACAGAATTTGCACCGTGTAAGCAATAACTTTGCCACAATCCTCAAACATCCTCATTGCACCAGCTTGGCTGCAGACAAGGCAACAACGGAGCTACATCATCTGCTCTTAGGTCAGAAGAAATCTTGTGTGCACATGTACTTAATGAAAACTGTAATTGCCTACGGACTGCAAATGATCATGGCGATAGCATCACTATAAATGATTACATGACTTGATGAAAGCAACTACTCTACACCCACCCACCCCCCCTAAAAAGTCAGCATCTTCCCCAATTTGGAGTATTCTGACATCAAAATTAAAGGCAGAGTGCCTTAAGAGACAGCAAAGCTGATCACCTTCGTGTAGGAGCACGCAAAACTTCAATACAGACACACAGAAAATAAGCAGTGTGTTTTCACAGATCATCAGAAAACATATTGCATAATTTGCCAGGACATCTTGACAAACACGCCAGCACAGCTCATCCCACCGCAGGCAGTGAGTTAAGGCCACCGGGATTCAAACGGAGCTTCACACACTACAAAGCACCAAATAAAAATGGAACTAAAGGCACCCCGATCAGCAGCTTCTCTCCAGCAGCACACTAAAACCCCCTCAACGTCCAGGACTTGGCCCTCACGCACAACTAACGCACTGCCTGTCGACCAAAACAGCCTGCCTCGGCTAAATACGGCACTCGGATTTGGCACGACCGCACCCAACCTCACGATCCTTCCTTGGGCCATCAAATCTCCCTTCCCCCCACCCAGTACAGCCTTCTCTCTTTCCAGCAGCACTTTGCCCTGCTTCTCAACACAGCAAACCCACTGCTAACGACCTATGGCTCTTGTCAAATCACCACAGGGCTAGGCAACATGACGGAATTAGCTTGGTATTCTTGTTGCCACTTTGTTTTCTCTGAACTGCTCAGATTGGTTTTCCCTTGAACTGTCAGCACACCTCAACAGTAGCTACGATATCTGTATTTAGAAAACTTATGCACAGTCAGAAATTCCAGAATCCCAGCATGGTCGGGGTGGGCAGGGACCTCTGTGGGTCCCCCAGCCCAACCCCCTGCCCAAGCAGGGTCACCCAGAGCAGGGGGCACAGCACCGCGGCCAGGCGGGGCTGGAATATCTCCAGAGAAGGAGACTCCACAGCCCCTCTGGGCAGCCTGGGCCAGGGCTCCGGCACCCTCAGAGGGAAGAAGTTCTTCCTCGGGTTCAGCTGGAACTTCCCAGGCTTCCGTTTGTGCCCGTTGCCCCTTGTCCTGTCGCTGGGCACCACTGCAAAGAGTCTGGCCCCGTCCTCCTGACCCCCACCCTGCAGATATTTAGAGGCATTTCGAAGGTCCCCTCTCAACCTTCTCTTCTCCAGGCTGAACAAGCCCAGCTCCCTCAGCCTCTCCTCGCAGGAGAGATGCTCCAGTCCCCTCCTCATCCTCACAGCCCTGCGCTGGACTCTCTCCAGCAGCTCCTCATCTTTCTTGAACTGGGGAGCCCAGCACTGGACACAGCACTGCAGATGGGGCCTCCCCAGGGCAGAGCAGAGGGGGAGGAGAACCTCCCTCGCCCTGCTGCCCACACTCCTCCTCATGCACCCCAGGATCCCATTGGCCTTCTTGGCACCCAGGGCACGCTGCTGGCTCAAATTAACTAAAATATGTCAAGCAGAACAACATTGCAATCTCTGTGTAGCAATACACTTTAACACAAGCCTATGGCAAACCCTACTGCTTAAGCCCCCTACTAAGGTGGTGGTGGTGGACCACGAAAAATGAAGCACCTGGATCATATCATTCAGAGACAGAGCTAGAGCCTTGGCTTTCAAAGCTGCTGAAGCCACCGTACCAACACTGGGACCCCAGCAGTTCAAAAACAGAGAGTTTTCTGGTCACTTTTAGTATTCAGTTTACTTACTGCAGTGCTGCTCTTGCTAAGTCATGTGGCATAAGATCCGCGTACCTGGAAGTTAAAGAAGAGAGGCAGAACTTAGAAGTGTCAGAAACCAACACAGATGTCTGCTTCACCACCGCGAGGGCACAGCAGCAGCAGCGAACCGGTGCCACACCAGAAATGCTCCACCACTTACAATCCAGCATTTCCCACCCCAGGTGGTGAAGGCTATCCGTGTGCAGGTCAGCACGCGATCGCTGTATTAAGAACACTGAAAAGCAGCCGCAACGGAATAAAGAAATCCCCCACCCATCCCAAGAGCTAGGTCTGGGCCTCATTTGGCTGTGAATTTGGTGCTAGCAAGAGGAGCCTCCAGCAGATTCTCTGCACCTGTCCTGCTAGTTTGGTGAAACCCTTTGCTTTATCTGCTGTAGAGCCACCAACAGCCTCCTCCAGCGTTAATCCTCATTCTTCTCAGAATTCAGATGTGTGGACACTCTTCTTCAAACCACGTATTTCCATTAGGTAAGCCGGAATCACAGAATCACAGAATGGTCGGGGTTGGAAGGGACCTCTGTGGGTCATCTAGTCCAACCCCCCTGCCGAAGCAGGGTCACCCAGAGCAGGCTGCACAGGACCTTGTCCAGGCGGGGCTTGAATATCTCCAGAGAAGGAGACTCCACAGCCCCTCTGGGCAGCCTGTTCCAATGCTCCGTCACCCTCAGAGGGAAGAAGTTCTTCCTCATGTTCAGACGGAACTTCCTGTGCCTCAGTTTGTGCCCATTGCCCCTTGTCCTGTCACTGGGCACCACTGAAAAGAGCTTGGCCCCATCCTCCTGACACCCACCCTTCAGATATTTAGAGGCATTTATAAGGTCCCCTCGCAGCCTTCTCTTCTCCAGGCTGAACAAGCCCAGCTCCCTCAGCCTCTCCTCATAGGAGAGATGCTCCAGTCCCCTCCTCATCCTCGTAGCCCTCCGCTGGACTCTCTCCAGTAGCTCCTCACCTTTCTTGAACTGGGGAGCCCAGAACTGGACACAGCACTCCAGATGAGGCCTCACTAGGGCAGTGTAGAGGGGAAGGAGAACCTCCCTCGACCTGCTGGCCACACTCTTCTTGATGCACCCCAGGATCCCATTGGCTTTCTTGGCAGCCAGGGCACACTGCTGGCTCATGGTCACCCTGTCGTCCACCAGGACACCCAGGTCCCTCTCCGCAGAGCTGCTCTCCAGCAGGTCCACCTGCCGATATAACTGAGCAGCCTAACTCACTGCCATTTCAGTACTTTCAGGCGTTACAATAACTACATTAGCATGAACAAGGCAGCCAACTTTTCCCACAGAAGGATTCTACCAAGTCAGCATCTATTTTTTGTTACTTTATACTTACGAAGTGCCAGACTGCAAAAACGGAATCCGGACGCCCTCCACCACAACAATGTTCTTCACACCGCTTTTGGCTAAGGTCTTCTTACTCTTAGGCTGGACTGCTAAGAGAGAAGTGACTATTAACAACAATACCAGCAAGCTCGAAGTAAAATTCTGTTAAAACTACTAGACAACTAGGTAAATTGTTCTCTTTCGGTGCCCAAATCAAAAGCAGAGTAGGTGGGACACCTGGGCTGTAATCTTATCTCCGTCCAGTTAATTACACGATCTGTTAAAAATGATTTAACAAGTCTGTACTTCCCCTTGTCAGCAGATTCATCTACAGCTCCACTGAGGCTACGGCACAGCTGAGAGTAACGACACATAACTCCCAGTCTCCACTATCACAGACAAGAATGCTGCAGGAAGAGACGCCTCTGAACTGCTGCACAGCTTAGAATACAAACGAGGCAGAGCAAATTCAAAGCCCGAGGAAGATCTCATCCAGCCTCTCGCTCGGGGAGCAGCGAGGACTGCAAACAGCAGCCCACTTCCCCCGGTAACTGCCTGCCTATGTGCTCCTCCTGCACAGTAACAGTGAGACAATTCAAGGTGAATCAAAAGGCAGCTCAAGAAGTCGACTAACTCGCACTCCCCTAGGAAAGCGGGAGCAAGAGCAGCGCAGACAGTTGCTGCGGGTGACTCCGTAAGGTGTCAGAGCACCTCAGGTTCACGACAAAGCACGTCGTGACACAGCATGGCTCAACAGGCCACCATCGGAGCTCTTCTGCAGCAACCAGAACTTCCTAATGCAATCAGGCCTGCAACTCCTAACAAGCACATACAGCAGCTCCTTTCACAAGCCAGAAAAGGACAGAGACTCATAAAAGCGGGTTAAGCCCAGCTAAATACTGCGCTGAAGCAAGCTGCAGGGTGAAACTCCAGCCCTGTTCTTGGGTTGTGTAAGGCTTTCTGCACAAAGCCAAAGAGAACAGGGGGAGCTGTGTTTCCAAAATCCAAGCGGCTCAGAGGATTACAGTCACCTGAGCAACCCCCCACAAGGAATCTCAGAACGCCGGATCACCCTGACCACAGCTGAGAACCCACGTAACTGTGTGTGCTCAGAGGCTCCAGAGCGATACCTGAGCCTCTTGCTGGTCTCGCTGGACTTCAGAGCTAATTCCACCAGCTTCTCCTTGTCAGGGACAATCCCCTCCCCTCTGGGCAAGCGATCTGGCTATGCCCAGCCAGCTCCCAAACCCCCAGCTCAGCCTCTCCGTTTGGATTCTAGAAATAGCAATCTATCAGGTGACAACAGAGCGTGAGCTCTGACAGCAGGGCATAGCTGCTCGGAGCGAGGGGCACGCAGAGGCGGAGAGGACTCTGCTGCAAACGGGGGACTGCCCGTAATTTTATTTATTTGTAACTTTCTTGAACTAAGGCTGTCTGCACTGTATTTCGGAGATTTGTGTAGAATGAGACTCTGGAAAAGGGAGGCGGCTTCAAAGCCTTCAGCAGTGCTGACCCTTTGAGATTCCTGGTGTTTTCACTTTACCTGCGGCTTGTAACTGTGGAGAGCAGCTGAGCGATCGAGCAACTGAAACACAAGAACCGAAAAAACAGGGTCTGTCAAACCTAGAGTGTTAAAAACATTTCTAGCTTCTGTAGGAACTGTTCAAAAAAATAATGTCATAGTAAGACAACTGCACCTGAACATCTGCGAGGTATTTTTTAGTGTACTCTGTTCATATTGCCCGTTGACATGAGATTCCTCCCACGTCTGACGTGAGAAGGGACAAACACAGCAACAACGGAATTAGCCACTTAAAAAAAACCAAAACCAAACATTTTTTGTAAGATGCCAACGGAACAGAGCTTCAGATACAAGCACCCATTCCAAACCCGACACTTCAAACAGAATTTTATGACCTGCCAACTCATGCTTTTAACAAATGTAAAGATACTTACAGACCCTGGCGGCCCATGCTGAGGAAGCAGGGAGGTTTCTGATGGCGTGGGTCAGCATGGAACTCATTTTGATGTCTAGAGAGCTGGAGAAAGACTGATTTTAGTCCAGTCTGGTCTGTTCGGAACAATTTCAAGGTAAGCCACCTGCTTGCTTCACATAAAGCCAAAAAAGCAAAGAAAGAGAAGACACCCCAAGTGCAGCAGCACGGAGAATTACTTCCTACTACACTTTCTGAACAGCATCTAACACATGAGGAGTCTGGCTTATGACTGTGGCCTGCAAACGTTCCTGTAAATAAATACCCATCTCCCCAGGGACCCAGCATTGTACTCACAGAGGCCAGCGCAGTTTTCAGTTCCCCTCCCAATGACTGCTCCACCACCTCCTCGCTGGAAAATTGTCCCAGCGCCCAGCCAACCTCGCCGTCAGCGTGACTCTCCTGATGCACTCTCCCTGGCACAATTTCACAGAACCACAGAATGTTTGGGGTTGGCAGGGACCTCTGTGGGTCACCCAGCCCAACCCCCTGCCCAAGCAGGGTCACCCAGAGCAGGGGGGCACAGCACCATGGCCAGGCGGGGCTGGAATATCTCCAGAGAAGGAGACTCCACAACCTCCCTGGGCAACACTACCTTTGTTTTAAGTGTTGATGTTAACCTCAGTAACTCCCGTTCCGCATCCCCACGGGAAGCAGAACAAGATGGCATCCGCTACCCTGAAAACTTCCTCTGAAGCATTCCCAAAGCTCATTCCAAAACAGGGCTTCCCTACAAACCAACCCCTGCATCTGCGGGTTTTATTGCCCAGGGCAAAAAATGGTCCTCGCAGCTCCAGTTCTTTGGCTGCTTCACGTTCACCTTACGTTGTCACACTTCTAGCGTTCAAGCCAACACCACTCTCCCTCCCAAATACGCACATTTTCTCTAGAGAGTTCTGGAAACCCCTTGCAGCCCCAAGCCCAGCCCACCCAGGTATCGCAGCTCTCCGCAGCTTCTCAAAGCTCAGCGCAAGCTACCAGCCACCCCCTTCCACGTCTACATCTCACACCCCACAGCTCTGTGCCTGCGCCACGCCACGCAGCATTCCCCATTCCCCAGCCCGCTCCGGCTACGCTGGCATCCCGCAAACCAAAGCTGGGCTCCTCATGTCAGTAAAGGTCCAGAAAACGGAGCTCCTCCTCCCCGGCACAGAATCACCATTTCAGAGAGTCATGGAATGGTTTGGGTTGGAAAGGACCTTATAGATCATCCTGTTCCAACCCCTGGCATGGGCAAGGGGACCTTCATCTTGACCAGGTTGCTCTGAGCTCCATCCAACCTGGCCTTGAGCACTGCCAGGGAGGGGGCAGCCACAGCTTCTCTGGGCAACCTGGGCTCACCACTCTCATGGGGAAGAATTTCTTCCTACCATCTAATTTAAATCTCCCCTCTTTCAGTTTAAATCCATCACCCCTTGTCCTGTCACCCCATGCCCTTGTCAAAAGTCCCTCTCCAGCTTTCTCGCAGGCCCCCTTCACACATCGTTCCCTGTATCGTCTCTCTGCACAAGCGCTCTTCCTCCATCTGTCCCGAGCTCCCTCCCCACACCCCACTGAAGCTTTTCCCCAAATCTTCCCTGCCCAGCCGATGAGACAGAGCCTCTCCAGGTGCCCAAACCTGCCTCGCCGGCCTCACCCCCCACAACCCGCACTGTCCCCGCACTGCCAGCGGGCAACTGCTCCCCCAGCACCCCAACAAGCCAGCCCCATCGGGCCCCGGCTCCTCACAGGGGCCCCCAGCTCCCCACCGGGACCCCCCGGCTCCTCACCGGGGACTCCCCGGCTACTCACGCAGGGAACCCCCCCGGCCCCTCACGCAGGGGACCCCCGGCTTCCTCACCGGGCCCCTCTGGCTCCTCACCAGGACCCCCGGCCCCGGTTCCTCACAGGGCCCTGGCTCCTCACCAGGACGCCCCGGCTCCTCACCCGGGGACCCCCCGGGCTCCTCACCCGCGGACCCCCCGGCTCCTCACACCGGGACCCCGCCGGCCCCTCACCCGGGGACCGCCCGGACTCCTCACCCGGGGACCCCCCGGCTCCTCACCCGGGGACCCCGCCGGCCCCTCACCCGGGGACCCCCCGGCTCGTCACAGGGACCCCCGGCTCCTCACCGGGCCCGCGCCTTCTCCTCGCCCCACGCACAGCCCACCTCCACCACGCACCCACGCTTTCCCCTCCCCCCCCCCAAAACCCCTCTAAGCGCCTCGGGGCCCCCCCCCAAGCCGCCCCCTCACCTCCGCCAGCCGCCAGCACCGCCCCGCACTGCCGCCGCCACCGCCCGCCGCCCGGCGAAGACCCCGCGCCCTCTCCGCTCGCCGGGCTGCCCCACCGCCCGCCTGAAGGGAGCCGCCCGCCCCGCAGCCCCTGCCCGCTTCTTCCCAACCCTCCTCCCTGCCGCTCCCGCTCGGTGCGGGTCAGAACCGTCCCAACCCCCGCGGTGAGCGGGGAGGAGAGAGGGAGGCGAGCCCGAGAGGCGGTGGGGAATCAGGCAGCGCCGCGGGCAGCCCCGGGCTGGGCGGGGTCGGCGGGGGAGGACGAGGCTGGGCCCCCGGGGCGGCCTCTCCCTCATTCGACCTCGCGCGCAGCAAAGATGGCGGCGGCGGTGCGCGCTATCGGCAGCCTGGGGCGGTTCACGGCCGCCGCCAAGTACGGCCCGGCCCGCCGGCCTCCGCCCCCGGGTGAGCCGCGGCCTCCGGGGCTGCCGCCTCCCGCCCCGGGGCCGGAGGACGGGCGCGGCGGGGGGACGGGCGCGGTCTGTGGGGGTTGGGGGGGGATCGTGGCCTGAGCGTGTCCTGTGGAGGTGGGGGGCGAGGAACTGGGGGGGGGGTCGGGTCACTGAGGCAGGGGAGGCGGGGTGCCCACGCGTGAGGGTGGGGGGTGAGGGACGGGGGTGTCGCTGGGGGGGGGGGGAGGCAGCGGGAGGGGTGCCCAAGCGTGAGGGTGGCATTGAGGTGGAGGGCGGGGGGGTCACGCGTGAGAGGGGGGGGTGAGGGACGGGGGGGCAGCGGGAGGAGTGACGACGCGTGAGGGTGGCATTATGGGGGGGGTGTCCACGCATGAGAGTGGGAGGTGAAGAACGGAGGGGGGTCGCTGAGGCGGGTGGGGGAACGAGGGGAGCAGTGGGCTGGGTACCCACGCGTGAGGGTGGCGTTGAGGTGGGGGGACGGGGGGGTCACGTATGAGAGTAAGGGGTGAGGGACGGGGAGAGGGGGGTCACTGGGGCGGGAAGGGGTCGCAGAGGGCGAGGGGGTGTCCACGCGTGAGGGTGGGGAGCGAGGAACTGGGGGGTCGCTCAGGCAGGGGAGGTGGAGTGCCCATGTGTGAGGGTGGCATTAAGGGGGGGGTGTTACAGAGGGGGGTGGGGAGTCCACACATGGAGGGGGGGGGGGGTGTCAGCAGGCAGGATGCCCAGGCATGAGGGTGACAGTGGGGGCGGGGGATCCCTGAGGAGGGGGGGAGGGGTACCCACGCATGAGCGTGTTGCTGGGAGGGGGGAAGGACAGGGATGCCACGGAGCGGGGGTCAGCGTGGGGGCTGTGAGGAGTGGGGTGTTACCAGGGAAGGGGACCGTGGGGGGGTACGTGCCCCCACACAGGACGTGCTCCCACGCCAGCCCCTGAGACAGGCTGCCCTTCCAGTGCCCAGCTGGGACCCCCGCATCCTTGGATGCCATGTCTGGCTCTGGGGGTCCCCGTGACCCTGTGTGGGGGGACACAGGATCGTCCTCAGCCCGTGAGCTGGCCCACGGGGACAGAGTGTTCCTGCGTGCACGTAGGCCCAGGGCGCGTGTCCCCATGTCCTGTGACTGCCCTCGAGACCCCGATGCGTCTCTGTGGGAAGGGGGTGTCCCCGCGGGGGTGGGGGGAATGCCTCTAAATATCTGCAGGGTGGGGGTCAGGAGGACGGGGCCAGACTCTTTCCAGTGGTGCCCAGCGACAGGACAAGGGGCAACGGGCACAAACTGAAGCCTGGGAAGCTCCAGCTGAACCCGAGGAAGAACTTCTTCCCTCTGAGGGTGCCGGAGCCCTGGCCCAGGCTGCCCAGGGAGGCTGTGGAGTCTCCTTCTCTGGAGATATTCCAGCCCCGCCTGGCCGCGGTGCTGTGCCCCCTGCTCTGGGTGACCCTGCTTGGGCAGGGGGTTGGGCTGGGTGACCCACAGAGGTCCCTGCCCACCCCGACCATGCTGGGATTCCTCACCAAGCTGCCCGAGCGAGCAGTTGCCCGGTGCCACCGGGAAGGCCGAAGCGCAAGGCTCAGGGCTGTTAGAAATTGGTTCTTCTTTCTGCGGGGTCTGCGAGCGCTGTTGCCCTGAAATCCGGCAGCGTTTCGTTTCAGCCTGACCTGACCTGTCTGATGTGCCGTGCTGGAGGGCGTTTGTACAGGAGCTGGGTGCTGTGGGAGCCGGGTGCTGCGGCCGACAGCCAGCAGAACTGCGGTAGCTCCGGTGCTCGGGCTGTTGTTGGTTATAACTGGCAATATTCTTGATTGCAAACAGTCCTGGAGCTGCTAGGAGGACGCTGTCACTCACCGTAATTAATAGCGTTGTTCTGCCGCGGCAGAGTGTTTGTTAAGCTGGGTGCAGACCTCGCCAGGGCAGGCCAGAAAGCAGCGAGGAGGCAGAAGACGCCGAGCTGGAGAGCTGGCCGTACCTGCTGAGCCAGGTGCCGCGGGCGAGCGGCTCCCCGGAGGGGAGAGGAAAGCTCAGTTTGTAATAAATTTCACAGCTCGGCGCTCAGTGCTGCAGGAGCAGGCTGAAGGCTTCGGCTCCTTTGCTCTGCTGGTGCTTGGCTTGGTCCGGGGCTGTGAGAAGGCTTTTGTGACCCATCCGTGGAGGCTGTGCCCGCTTCACGAGGCATGGAGCGTCCGGGTGAGTGGAGGGGCCGGAAGGGGAAGCGCTGGACAGGGAAGCAGCAGAGGAAATGACAAAGAGAAAGGGGGAAGAAGCAGGTCGCGGCTGGGCTGTGTGAAAGGGGTGATCTCCATTCTCTGCTGCCTCCAACTTCTCGGCAAAGTCCTGAGAGCAGCGGCCTGAAGCGTCGGTGTCCCTGCTCTAGATGGGGTTTTAACTGGAGTGAGTGAAGTGGTGACAGTGGAATCGATATTCAAGGCTTTTAATTCCGGAGAGAATGTTGGTGGAACGGCAGAAGCGTGCGTCTGGCCTGCTGCTGCTCCCTCGGGATTCTGAAGGAGGATTTTTCTGGCCCTGATCTTGGCAAGTTACCATTGCACTGCTGAAGGAGTCAACGCCTACAGCAGGTCTGCTGTGACTGTGACCAAGTAAAGGCGCTTTTAGACGTGTTTTCCACCAGTATTCTGGGCTCTAAAATAAAATACTGTCAGGCTAAAGAAACCTCACTGGGATGTTAAACAGCTGGTACTCTAATGGCTTTCCCAGAAGAGTTTGTAGTGAAATGTAGTGAGGTTTGTTGAGTTGTGCCCTTGCTATATTGGTTTTTTCCCACTTCCTATCTTTTGTTTTGCTAGAACTGAAAGGCAAAGTGGGACTCAAGGTTTGGAAGCAGTCTGTTTGGGAACTGATTTGAAAGAGGAAAGCATGTTAGGCCGCAGAAAGAGACAAAGGTTGATTAATCCATTCCCTTTTTATTTTTAATTGGCATTGTGTGTTTTGGATGAGATGCACTTTTTACTGCACAGCCAGCGCCTTGCTGTCGGTGAGCGCTGGGGAGTGACGGCCGCTCACCTTCCCACAGCCCGGCCCGAGCAGACGCCTGGCTGGGGGTGTCGAAGGAAAACACGGTCGCTTGTCTTGCAGCCGAGATTTGCGTGGTCTGATTCTCCTGCCTGCTGTGCCTAGCCCTGTGCTGCAGTGAGGGGAGGCTGAGGGAGCTGGGCTTGTTCAGCCTGGAGAAGAGAAGGCTGAGAGGGGACCTTCAAAATGCCTCTAAATATCTGCAGGGTGGGGGTCAGGAGGACGGGGCCAGACTCTTTGCAGTGGTGCCCAGCGATAGGACAAGGGGCAACGGGCACAAACTGAAGCCTGGGAAGCTCCAGCTGAACCCGAGGAAGAACTTCTTCCCTCTGAGGGTGCCGGAGCCCTGGCCCAGGCTGCCCAGAGGGGCTGTGGAGTCTCCTTCTCTGGAGATATTCCAGCCCCACCTGGCCGCGGTGCTGTGCCCCCTGCTCTGGGTGACCCTGCTTGGGCAGGGGGTTGAGCTGGGTGACTCACAGAGGTCCCTGCCATGGTGGGATTCTGTGTGATTGAGGTGAATGAAGTCAGTGAGGTAGTTCCATCCTCGCCTTCTTTTTGAAGTAGTGGAGCTGTGTGGCTTTCATGGAGTTAAAGTACTGCCGTTGAAAGCGCATCGTACTCTGCGTCAGGCATCTGTTAGCAGGGGAGTTGTTGTCAGACCACGCTCGGTTTTGTGGGAAATGAGCACTGGCGTTTCGTTTCAGGAGCACCTGACTTCAGCACACAAAAAGTTCAGGAAAATTAGTGTTGGCTACAGCAATCCTGGACAGGCTGAAGAGTTGGGCGCAGAGGAACCTGATGAGGTTCAACAAAGGCAAGTACAGGGTCCTGCCCCTGGGGAGGAACAACCCCAGGCACCAGTACAGGCTGGGGCTGAGCTGCTGGAGAGCAGCTCTGCGGAGAGGGACTGGGAGTGCTGGGGGACGACAGGGTGACCATGAGCCAGCAGCGTGCCCTGGGTGCCAAGAAGGCCAATGGGATCCTGGGGTGCATGAGGAGGAGTGTGGGCAGCAGGGCGAGGGAGGTTCTCCTCCCCCTCTGCTCTGCCCTGGGGAGGCCCCATCTGCAGTGCTGCCCAGGGAGGCTGTGGAGTCTCCTTCTCTGGAGATATTCAAACCCTGGATGGACGTGGTCCTGTGCAGCCTGCTCTGGGTGACCCTGCTTGGGCAGAGGGTTGGAGTGGGGGATCCCCAGAGGTCCCTTCCAACCCGAAACATTCTGTGGTTCTGTAGTTACGATCAGGGTGTTGTTCTAGTCAAAGATTACTTCAAAGTAGCTTTGGAGTGGAAACCAGTTCATAAAATGGTGTTGTGAGCACATGACACGCACTCACAGACCTGTCCACCGGCACAGACGGACGCTGGATTTCCGTCCCCACAGCGTCACGCCGTGTATCCTGGGCTTGGGGAATGCAGTACAAAGGTCAGGACCTGCTGTCAGAATCAGAGACAGAGTGGAAAAAGGGCTAAAGGGCAGCAGAGCTGCGGCCCGGAGCCTGCGTCACGGGGCTGCGGGGACGGGGAAGGCACCGGCTGGTGCGGTGCTGGCTGGGCTTTTGAGTTTGCTCTCCCTGGACTGGATTTTCCACCTTCTTGCTGCTGGGAAGGGGAATGTTTCATTCCTGGACGCGTTAGCAGCGTTGAACAGTAAACCTCCGCTGGCTGCGTTCCGCTCGAGCGGTGTGCCTGTGGTGCTTGAGAAGTGACACTTCCACTAGATCTCAGGCTTGGGGCAGCTTTGGCAGTGATTCAGCCCAGACCTGTGTTAGAGGATCCTCTCGGTCAAGATGAAGGTCACTTGAATGGAGCTGAGATTCATTCACGTAGCGAGAGACTGTCAGGCCAAATACAATTCCTCAGCAGAACAGGGGGATCTGTGAGTCAGAAAAGTGGCATTTCGCTCGCGAACAGAACTGGTTCCTACCAGGGTTGGAGTTCTCAGAGTGCTTCGAAACAAGACAGGTTTGTCTAGGTGTAGTATATTGATATATATATACACATATATGTAGTATATAGACATATATATACTATATATAGTATATATATGTAGTTATCAAGATGGATCAAGTATTTTGTTGATAGATCGAGGCGAGAATAAATATTTTGTGTGTTCTTTTAGTGGCTCACCAGCTGCAGAGCCCGTGATCTGAGAAGCAGTGCTTGGGGTGGCACCATTCACTGGGCACAAGAGCGTGTATTTACAGCATCGCTCTCGGGCAGTTCTGTTTGATTTGCAGAGAAGTTGACTTGTGGGCGTGAAACGCTCCGAAGCGTGGCAGGGTCTGTGGTTTGGCGTGTGAAGAAGCGTGGGACTGCGCGGCAGAACACCCCTGCGTGCCACTCGCTTCAGCGCTCGTCAGCTCTCCGGGAAGAAGGGCTACGAGGATGATGAGGGGGCTGGAGCATCTCCACTACGAGGAGAGGCTGAGGGAGCTGGGCTTGTTCAGCCTGGAGAAGAGAAGGCTGAGAGGGGACCTTCGAAATGCCTCTAAATATCTGCAGGGTGGGGGTCAGGAGGACGAGACCAGACTCTTTGCAGTGGTGCCCAGCGACAGGACAAGGGGCAACGGGCACAAACTGAAGCCTGGGAAGTTCCAGCTGAACCCGAGGAAGAACTTCTTCCCTCTGAGGGTGACAGAGCCCTGGCCCAGGCTGCCCAGAGGGGCTGTGGAGTCTCCTTCTCTGGAGATATTCCAGCCCCGCCTGGCCACGGTGCTGTGCCCCCTGCTCTGGGTGACCCTGCTTGGGCAGGGGGTTGGGCTGGGTGACCCACAGAGGTCCCTTGCAACCCCTACTATTCTGTGATTCTGTGATTCTGTGAAGGATTTGACTTTCTTTCGCCCGCGGTTTGGCACTGCCGGTGTTGGAAGCTGCGGTGTGGAATCGGAGCTGTGAAGGTCACTTCGGTAGCGCGGAGTCTGCTGAGCTCTGGTGGTGGCACAGGTCAAGCCATAAGAGAAGGAACCGGCCCAGACGTGGGATTTTCCAGAGCGCTGGACTCGGCAGATGAGGGGAGATGGGAGGATGTGTGGATAAAGCAGAGTTAAGCTGAGACAACCAAGAATTCCTTTAACATCTGCGACATCTTTTCCCTAGGTTATGCTTGCCGTAACATCTCCGCCTCCGCTGCTCTTCAGAGTAAGTGCAAAGCTTTTCTAGGCAAGCTCGTTTTCTTGCTTAAAATCCGCTGCGAAGAAGCTAATGAGACTTTTCTATTTGTTTCCAGCCAGAACCCACGTTAGCTACGATATCAAAGGAGATGTCGCAGTCGTGCGTTTCAACACACCAAATTCAAAGGTATTGTTTGAGCTGGCCGTGGTCAATCGGCCTGTCCACGGTGGGGTGAGCAGTCCTGTGGAGAAGGCATTGAAAATGCTGATTTACGACTAAGGACTTTCCTAACCTGCAGACTTTCAAAGCTGAGAACAGAGCGGAAACAGGGGAATGAGTGCTCGGGCATTTAATGAGATGTCTGAAAATGCCTCGTGGAGATGTTTTGTATGCACCAAGCTAACTTGTCTGTCTCACAGGCTCTTGGTATTGCTAAATCTTGTGAAAATCTTGGATTCAAGGGGAGTGTCCATAGTATATGAAAAAACAGCTTAGAAGCTCATAAAAATCTGTGAGGTCACAAACCCACTGTTGGTCAGGTTAAGGAGGAACTTCTTCATAACAGATTACTTGATGACCCGCTGCAGGTTTTCTTGCTGTATTATCACACAAGATGAACTAACTTTTATAGCAAATCTGGGCTCAATTTGAGTGCCCCAGAAGCGTTACGATTGTGCCATGCAGCGCTCTGGCTGTTGGGCGAATTTTCCTGGATGGCCTAGTCCTTTAATTTTCAGCAGGCAAATCTTGAAAGGCTGGAGAGCTGCTGCTCCCACTGGCTTGGAAAATCTGTTTAGGCCTACGACTGGCTTTGGCTTTTTGTTGTCAGTCTGTCTTCTGTGCAGGCTTTCTGATGGTATGGTGGTTGAGTGCAGTACTTGATCAGAAGTTGAAGTCTGCTGTCTCCTGAGCTCCCTGTTCACAATGCTTATTTGCTGCCTGCAGGTAAACACTCTATCCAGACAACTGAACTCGGAGTTTACAGATGTAATGAATGAGATCTGGGCCAACGAAGCTGTCAAAAGTGCCGTCCTCATCTCTTCAAAGCCAGGCACTTTCATTGCTGGAGCAGATATCGAGTGAGTACGGGGACCTTGGAAGCGGCACGGATGGAGCTTTCTCTGAAGTCCAGCATCCAGGCCCAGTGGTCTGGCGCGCTGTGAAGCCCGAGCAGTTTGTCCCTGACAGCTCCCTGGGGGCGAGGCAGAGGCTGGGAATGAAATCCGTGCACGCAGGATGCCCAGCTTGCTCAAATGAAGTTAGGACCTTGATAAAAGAGGAGCATGGCAAGTCGTTAAACCCCATTTGGCTGTAACACTTGGTCACTCCTTCCTGCGTGCTGGGGGTGCAGCCAAGGAAACCCTTCCTGGCTCCAGGCTGAGCGTTGTCCCTTGGTCTGGGACACAACAGGAGCAGATAATTTACATGCAGGACTTCATTTCGGCTGGGTTGGAGTGCCTGGCAGTCTGCCAGCGTAGCCCTTTGGTTAGGCAGGATTCGGCCCTCTGCCATGTGCAGCATCTGAGCGGCCTCCCAAGCAATTTAGTATGGGACGACCCATGTGGGTGCTCTCAGTGGGCTCCAGAGTGCCTTTGGCCCCTAGTCCTGACATGGGGCAGGACAGAATAGTTGTTTAAAGACATTAAAAGCCAGAAAGCTCTGAGGAAAGAAGGTGAGTTACAAATAGGCCCTTCAAAACCTTGTTACCTTTTTGGCTTGCCCCGTTTGGAGGCAGAGACTTGATGTGTGTTGTGGTGGGAAGGAGGCAGTAGCTAGAGCCAGTAAGCAGAGCGAAAGGACAGGTTGTGTTTTAAGAGGTGTCTGCTGGTCTCAACACCAGGAACCTGCTGAACTGCGCCTGCTTGGCAAATGCTGCTAGCCTCCGTCGGAATAATTGGCACGGGGAGTCTCTAATTGGCGGGGTAAAACATCAGAGCACTGGCCATCTGCTCCTCTAAAAAGTGATCCTGGGCTCTCCCCTCCACCCTTCCTGGCAAGGGCTTTGAGGCTTCCTGTGACCCTTCCTCCTCTCCCCCAGAGGCTTTCAAAGCTCTGACACAAGGAAACTCATTCACTGCCTGCAGGCGCAGCCCAGTGTCAGCACGCAGAGACTTAACCCACTGAATCTGGTAGTCTTCCTGCGTTGTCTGTTAGTGTAAGAGTGAGACTAAATAGCTCTTGCCTGTCTGTCAGTCACTGGAGCTTTGTGGGAAACGGGGAACAAGCTCCTTGAAGCACTCGCCGTTTTACTGCTGTTTTTTATCAGTGCTTTGCCAGTTCTGATCAGCCTTTCTGCCTCACCGCAGCATGATTGAAGCCTGCAAGACTGTTCAGGAGGTGACTCAGCTCTCTCAGGAAGGACAGAAGATGCTAGAAAAAATTGAGCAGTCTCCAAAGCCCATAGTTGCTGCCATCAGTGGCTCCTGCCTGGGAGGAGGACTGGAGGTATTGAACAGCTCCGGGTCTGACAAGCAGCGGTGGGAGTTGATAGCGCTGGGTCTCTGAACTACCCAGACGATGCCTGCAGGACTGCGTGGTGTGAGAGGGATTGGAGACCTGGCGTGGGTTCATTACATCCGTTCAAACGAGTTTGTCGCAGCTTAATGGCTTGGTTGTGCTTCAGGGTTCTGCCATGCTAATTTTTCTGCTTCTGTTAAGAGACAGCTAATCAAATATGAATCTGCATGGGCTGATATTTAGATGAGAGCGTCACAGGGAAGAATGGCCATTTCTGGCAAGCATTGGGTCTGGATAAATGCTGCTGGCAGAGTCCAGTTTGTAAACTGCTGCTTTTGAGATGAACTGAGTCTCGTATCCCAGCAACTTCTCTTCTTTAAAAGGTTGTTGTGAGGGGGATGCGTGCGGGGAACCCGGCCAGGCTCGCCCTGGCCTGTGTACTCTGCTCCGTCGCTGGCCGCTTCGGCTGGCTGCCGTATTTGCTTCATAATCTCCACCTAGGATTTCGTAAACTGAAAGACTACGTGGTGATTGCTGGAGCAAAGTTGTTACTGAAACAGAAGAACTTTGTGGGAATGGAGTCTTTCGGTTGCGTACTGGTTTCTCAAGCAGTCGTAGCTTTTTACAAGCACTGCGGCGGCAGATCTGGACTTGGTGATCCAGGGATAAGCCAGGTATCGTGGCGGATCTCTAAACGGGATCATGCCCTCGGTGAAGTGAATGAATTTAGCCCTTGATGGTCTAGGTGAGATTTAAAAATAGGTTGGCTCAGTTTGGTGGTTTCATGTTCGTGTGGTAGCTGGTTGCTGTCATCTGCCCTATGTGTGCTCCTCTTGCTGGAATTAGCCATCAGTGAGCGCAGAGGGAATTTGGAGACAGTGGAATTAGGGAATTGGGGTAGGGTTGAGAGGAAAGCCGAGGAGGCAGTGTGTAGGAGAGACCTTTGTGGTGGATGCCCAGTTCTTCTGTGGTCTTTCACAGGAAAACCTTTAGTTTTCTTTTCCTTTTTTAAGGTTGCCATTGCCTGTCACTACAGAATAGCGACAAAGGACAAGAAAACCATCTTGGGAACACCTGAAGTGTTACTGGGTCTCCTGCCAGGGGCAGGGGGTACTCAGAGGCTGCCAAAGATGGTAAGTAGGAGAAACACTTTACTCGATAGCCTCTGCCGCTGCGTGGCACACTCCCATTCTGAAATCCCGTTTCTGCCCTTGCAGGTGGGAGTTCCTGCTGCCTTTGATATGATGCTGACCGGGAGGAACATCCGTGCTGACAGAGCAAAGAAGATGGGTCTGGTTGATCAGCTGGTGGACCCACTCGGTCAGACATGATGCCTCTCAGCTGCTTGGTCCTGCTGCCTGTCAGTTAACCTCTCCCCCTTACTGGAATGGGTGGAGAAGCCATCGATGCAGTCGAGTGGGGGCAAAGCATAGGGACTGCAAAGTCCTTGCCACGCTCTGCAGTGCAGTCTCCATTCCTGCCTTAGAAGCATGTGCACGGGGACCTTGAAATGTCAGGCTCCTGCTACAGCTAAGTGAATAGGGAAAGGTTAGCATAGAGGGCAGGCCTGCTGGCTCTCTTGGGTAAGCTAATTATACAGATAAGGACCTGCATTCCTCATTTATCATGTCAGAGGGGCAGATTGCAACCCATAATGAAAGGAGAATGGATGACTGATGCCTACATTTATGCAGCCTGCAGATGTTAATCTCTGTGACAAGATCTTGAGAAGAAGCCAACCCCCACAGCTTAGGCGCTCTGCATTGCCAACTGACTTCAAGTTGGGTGGAGAAATTCCTTGCCAGCCGCAGACCAAGTAGCACTTCCAAGCGCCGAGTGGGCTAGTGAATAATTTCTTGCTTCTGCCGTTCCTTCACTAAGGGGGTCTTTCTTGGAAGGTGACTAAATGGAGGGGCAAACCCTCCACAGCCTCCTCTGAAAGGTCTGAGCAGCTGCAGCCAGGAGTCAGAATGGAAACTGCCGTGCCAACTGGTACTGCCATGCAGTCACAGCATGCTGAGCTTGGTTTCCCCAGGCAGAGCATGGCCAGAGCACCCTCCTGGCCCATAGCTCCTGAGTTCGAACTAAAGAAAATAAAGAAAAAGAGAAGGTGCTGCTGCCTACCCTGAGAAGTGCAAGGGAAGCTCCTGTGTCCGTTCTGTCTTACATGCCAGTGTTCAGCTGGAGGAGATGTCCGTAGCTGTATTCTCACTTATAAAATGGATCAGTGGTACTCAGGCTTCAGTTAAAATTACCTGAATAAATTTTACCACTGGACACTTGCTTAAATGTGAATTGGCTTTTATGAGCCAGCAAATGTGGTGCTTTATACCAGTGATTACCCTGGCTTGCTAAAGGATACTTGAACTTTCTGAAGATCTGTTTGGAATCCTAGAGCTGTTTGGGATCCTAGCTCAGACCAGATAAGTACATAGGAGGAACACAAAAAAAACAAATTACCTGCAAGCGTTAGAGGCATTCCATGTTTGTTCAAATAGCAGCCAGTGCCAGAAGGCTTTCTGCAGAGTATCCTCGTGTTCGCTCTCAGCGTCCGGGCAAAAGCAGCTTTAACTGGGGTGATGCTTTAACTGATTATAGGAAGCTTTGAAGGAGAGAGACAGCATTAATCAGGAGGCAATTTCATGGGGTGCAATCAGTTCTCCTTCAGCAGGGAGCTCCACAGCGTTCTCTTGATCTGTTTACTGCTGTGCCCAGGTCTGATTCTGGCGTGTGCCTTTTATAGAAGAAAGCAGATGAAAGTCAACAGCTTGGAGCTCTCGAGTTAGGACACTGCAAAATATTGTGAAGTTGGGTTTGACCACCTTGCCTGAATAGTTCTTGTAGCTCAGACTGACAAATAAACAGCTCTGCTCCTCAGCTGTAGTATCAAAGCCCAGCGCTTGTTGAACACCCAAGCTGATGGAAAGGGGAAATCGGGTATTTACATCTTGTAGCTCATCAGGTCGCTGAAGTTGAAGGTCTCGGGCACCTTGCCCTGAAGTGGTGGAGAGAGAGTTTGGAAGCTGGTACCGGTTGAGCTCAGAAATCCCAAATGCTCTCAAATTGCCAGCAAATTATTTAAAATCCACTGGGCATTGCCCACTTTTCAGTGGTGCCCAGTGACAGGACAAGGGGCAACGGGCACAAACTGAGGCACAGGAAGTTCCGTCTGAACATGAGGAAGAACTTCTTCCCTCTGAGGGTGACGGAGCCCTGGAACAGGCTGCCCAGGGAGGTAGTGGAGTCTCCTTCTCTGGAGATATTCAAGACCTGCCTGGACAAGGTCTTGTGCAGCCTGCTGTAGGTGACCCTGCTTCGGCAGGGGGGTTGGACTAGATGACCCACAGAGGTCCCTTCCAACCCCTACTGTTCTGTGATATTCTGTGATTCTGTGAAAGGTAGATTATGCAGCAGCTCTGGGTTAAGTTTCCTGAGCTGCCTGTGAAATGAAATACTTTGTTTTGTTTGGACTGTTTTCCCCTAGAATGGCCCTGACATACTGCCAGGGTATGAGTGAGACTTCCTAACAGTGAGCTTTCATGACCTGGTCAGAATGTACGTGCTCCTTTATTTGCTTCTTGCAGAGTCACCCTCCAGCAGGCAGCAGCGTTTGGGGCCTGCTGAGTATATGCTCTCAAGTCTTTATGAGAAGAGAGGTGAAACCTTAAATTTGAAGGCCTCAGCTTTTAGTGGAGGGAGAGAGTAGTGGGAGGTGGAAGAGGAGGGGGTTTCTGGTTTGTTTTTGGTTAACTGTCTCCTGTGTCAGGGAGTGGTTGTTTGCTGTGGTGTTTTCTTAGCTCTGAGAACTCTGTGCAGCATCGGCTCCCAAGAAGTGATAGGATGAGAGGCAGTGGCCTCAAGCTGCATCAGGGGAGGTTCAGATTGGATATCAGGAAAAATTTCTTTCCTGAAAGAGTGGTCAGGCCTTGGACCAGGCTGCCCAGGGCAGTGGGGGAGTCCCCATCCCTGGAGGGGTTCAAAAACCGTGTGGATGTGGCACTTGGGGACATGGTTTAGCAGGCGTGGGGGTGGATTCTATCTGGGTGTGGTTGGAGCAGTTTATAGTGAGGGTTAATGAGGTTGCCCAGCTGTAAGGATGCAGAGCTGTAGCCTCATCAGGTTCGTTCTGCTAGTTCAAAGGCAGTCCGAGGCTGCGTGTTTAGCTGCAAGCCCCTTACGGTGGCTCTGTGCAGAATTGCTGGGCGTTGCTCTTTCCTCCAGCATTTGCCTCCAGCTGCGTTACACAACGGCCTTTTCAGTCCTGTGCTGATGGTACGAGTCCTGTGCTTGCAAATTGTGCAACCCGCTCCCAGAGACTGCTAAAACTCGTTTTGTGGTGGCTTGCTTCATTGCTGGTGGGACAGCTCTGTGGGACAAACCAGGTCTCAGCACAGGGTGGGCTGCGAGGTGGATGGCACGGTACCCTGAGCCTGGCTGGGTGTTGCTCTGTGTGGCACTGGCTAAAGCAAGCGAGAGATTTCACAGAATCACAGCATGTTTGGGGTTGGAAGGGCCCTCTGTGGGTCACCCAGCCCAACCCCCTGCCCAAGCAGGGTCACCCAGAGCAGGGGGCACAGCACCGCGGCCAGGCGGGGCTGGAATATCTCCAGAGAAGGAGACTCCACAGCCTCCCTGGGCAGCCTGGGCCAGGGCTCTGTCACCCTCAGAGGGAAGAAGTTCTTCCTCGGGTTCAGCTGGAACCTGATTTCCTGCACCTGAGGTCAAAGGTTCAGGTTTCATTGGACATGAGCTCCAGTCCGGGTGACTTTCGGGGACACAGTGCTTCATAACCGTTGTCTGTACGTTGGCACGACGTAGTTGTGCAGACTTACTGTACCACGTAGGAAAGGAGAGGTGCAACAAGAGGCAGGCGAGGTGGAACACCTAAGTTCTGTTGAGATAGAGGGGTGCCTACAATTGTGCACAGTAAAAGGTTGAGGAATAAAGGGCACGATCTGTGACAAGGTGGTCAGGCACTGATACAGAGGTCCAGGGAGGTGATGGGGCCTCCATCCTTGGAGTTGTTCAGAGACTTGGCAGAACGTGACCCCGAGCAGCCTCATTGAATTCCAGAGTTGGGTTTAGCTTAGAACTTGGCCCTGCTTTGCACGGTGGGTCAGACCAGATGGCCTTCCATGTCCCCTTCCAGCCAGAGCTGTTCCGTGGCTCTGTGAAAGTGGTGTTGATGTTTAGGTGGCAAACTGCTGTCTGCTCCCATCGGGACTTGGCGTGTTGGCATTTCTGTATAATGCCGTGGGTATTAAACACGTTGGGGCCTTCATGTCGTTCCCTGTTGAGCCTTTCCATTCATAGTCAAGAAAAGTCAGGCAGGGGGGAACAGAGCGGTAGGAATTCAAAGGAACATCATGATGCTGTCTCATCCTTGCTTTTCTGTATCATCAGCCATCTGTGATGACTTCTGCATTTCCTCAAGACTTCTCCTTTGTTCACAGGGCCGGGTGTGAAGACTCCAGAAGCACGGACGATTGAGTACTTGGAGGAGGTAGCAATTGGCTTTGCCAGAGGACTAGCCAACAGGACCGTGTCTGCCAAAAGATCGAAAGGGCTGATGCAGAGTAAGTCTGTGGGCATCACAGCCACATCCCAGGGGACTGTAGTGAGGGTAATACAGTTTTGCTTCTCAGGGGTGTGTTCGTGCTCCTAGTTAATTCCGTTTTAAAAACCAAGTTATTTCATGTTGTAATCCTCTCTTGAGCCAGGTGGGTTGGTAGAGAACACATTGCTCTGTAGATCTGATCTTCAGATGACGTTGCCAGAGCTGCACGTGGTGGCTCCTGAAGTGTACTAGAAGGGAGCCGAGCCTCAGGGAGAGAGCAGCAGCTACCTCCAGAGGACTATTCATCTTCAGAGTTTTAGTAGCAAGTCCTGTACCAAGCTTGAGTAATCAAGTTGGAAGAGGCACATGGGTCTGCTCTGTACTAATCCCCTTTGGCAGCACCCTTATGGAGTTAGCAGAGCCCACAAATGATGTGTGAGCTCTGCTCCACAGAGCTCGGTCTGTCGCCAGTTGGATTAGGACGATACTTTAGCCCTAAATGAGACTTGTCTGTGGAACAAGCCATAGAATCACAGAATGTTCGGGGTGGGCAGGGTCCTCTGTGGGTCACCCACCCAACCCCCTGCCCAAGCAGGGTCACCCAGAGCAGGGGGCACAGCACCGTGGCCAGGCGGGGCTGGAATATCTCCAGAGAAGGAGACTCCACAGCCCCTCTGGGCAGCCTGGGCCAGGGCTCCGGCACCCTCAGAGGGAAGAAGTTCTTCCTCGGGTTCAGCTGGAGCTTCCCAGGCTTCAGTTTGTGCCCGTTGCCCCTTGTCCTGTCGCTGGGCACCAGTGGACAGAGTCTGGCCCCGTCCTCCTGACCCCCACCCTGCAGATATTTAGAGGCATTTCGAAGGTCCCCTCTCAGCCTTCTCTTCTCCAGGCTGAACAAGCCCAGCTCCCTCAGCCTCTCCTCGCAGGAGAGATGCTCCAGTCCCCTCCTCATCCTCGTAGCCCTCCGCTGGACTCTCTCCAGTAGCTCCTCATCTTTCTTGAACTGAGGAGCCCAGAACTGAAGAGAGTACTACAGATGGGGCCTCACTAGGGCAGAGTAGAGGGGAAGGAGCAGACCATGCTACCTGTGGCTGAGTTTCAGGTGCGTGCTTCTACTTCAGATACGCAACATTCACGTCTATACTGTTTAGCTTTCAGGTTAATCATTTAAGGGCTGATTGTGGATGTAGCACTGTGCTGAGCCATGTTTTGTCCCATCTTGCAGAGATAACAGACTATGCTATGGCTCTCCCGCTTGTGAGGCGGCAAGTCTACAAGACAGTGGAGAACAAAGTTCAGAAGCAAACCAAAGGACTCTACCCTGCTCCACTGAAGATCATCGAGGTAACTCCCACTGCGAGGCCCGAGAAACGACGGTGAGGTGGATCTGTGGGATGCGATGGCAACAGAGGGACTGTGGTTCCTTCCTCTGAGTCGAGCCGTGTGTCCTCATCTTCACAGAAGATCAGTCTTGAATGAGGGCTAGCTGTGTGGTGTATCCAGCAAGCGTGGTAAAATTCAGAATAGCTTCTCAGGATATCATCACCAATTTACGTGGCAGTGGCACCAGTAAGGGAAAGATCAAGAATCCCAGTTGAGGAAGGGCTTAGCTCGAATACTTTGTCCATGAAACTTTCAGCTGCAGTTTTTCCAGGATTTCCATACAGTTCCTAAAGAGTTGGGTTAACCTGTTTGAAGCCAGGAAAATGAATTGCTGTTTTCATAGTACTGACCACATAATACTTTAAAAGTTAGTCCCCTGAGTTACACAGGCGTTGTATTACTTACAGACACTGTCCGTGCTTGAGTCCTTATTTTAAAATGACTCTTCACTATTTGAGTTGTTGCCAAGACTTCTCTAAAACCTGTGAATGCCCCCTCTCTGACTCTGAGAGCAGTGACATTACAGGAGCACAGACCTACTGAAAACAATTCCTGAAACCACAGGGTATGTGTGGAAAAAAACCCTCCTTGCCATCATAGCTGTTCTGTGCTAGAAGGACAAGGGGATTCGTAGCTCTGCTTTGAACAGCACGGACAGGACCCGGCGAGTCTGAAGGGTGCCTTGAATATTGGGGAGGGGTCACTTGTGAGCACAGGAGGTGCAGCTAAACGAGGAGGAGCCTCATTAAAGCGTAGATGTTGTCAGGCATGACTTAACAGCAGTGTGTCTTTATTGTTCTGCTTTGACTAGGTGGTGAAGACGGGTCTTGATCAGGGGCCTGACGCTGGATACCTCACTGAATCCCAGGTGAGAAGATTACATTCCTGGTGGTAATCAGTAAATTGTGTAACTGGGGGGGAATTTGTGTTTAACCAGGCAAAAAGGGGAATAGGCTTCACAGGCTGCTCAAGATGATGTCTGGGGCTCTGCCCCTCCTTCGGGCAGTGGGGCCGTGGAAGAGGACTGTGTTGAACAACAGAACTTTTGTCAAGGTTCTTCGTCTGTGACAACAGTTGGTGGCTTTCCTCATTTCTGTCTGTGTTATCTTTTAGAATGGGGAATAACCAGACAGAGTTCACTGGTCTGGGTTTCCCGTAACAGGACTTTGATTCCTCTGTGTCTGAGCACTGTTTGTTCTTTCTGATTGTGGCGTGGGACAGGTAACCTAGCGGCGTGGGTAGGGCGCTGGCAGTCTCAGCAGAGCTTCCAGGCAATTGGGTGCCAACAAATTTCTTCAGAGTTAGCTTTCATTTTTACCTGTGTTCTGCTTACTCCATCAAATTCTGTCACGATCATCTTTGTTCAGGGTGATTATTCTATATTACTCTTGTTTGGCTGTTGGTCCTGATTTGGTAGAGGTTGGAAGGGACCTCTGTGGGTCATCTAGTCCAACTAGTCCATCTAGTTTTCCAGTCCAGGTACTTTACACTGTTCCTTACTCACTCATTGGTGATCATAGAATCATAGGTTAGAAAAGACCTCTAAGATCGAGTCCAACCATCCACCCAACACCACCATTCCTACTAAACCATGTCCTGAAGTGCCACATCTGCACATTTTTTTAAACACCTCCAGGGATGGGGACTCAACCACTTAATTTTGGGTGCTGGGACTGTTCAGCCTGGAGAAGAGAAGGATTGGGGGGGATCTTGTCAGTGTGTATAAATACTGGTGGGAAGCAGTAAGGAAGCCATAGCTACACTCTTCCCACTGGTATCCAGTGACAGAAAAAGAGGTAGTGGGCACAAACTGAAGGGGGAAATTCCACTTAAATATGCAAAACAACTTTTTTTTGCCATAAAGATGATTGAACGTTGGAACAGGTTGCCCAGAGAGACCGTGGAGTCTCCTTCCGGGCGATGCTCAAAACCCAACCAGACACAGTCCTAAGCAGGCTGCTGTGGTTGATCCTGCTCTGAGCGGTGGGGTGGGGCAAGACAGATCTCCACAGGTCTCCTCCAACCTCAGCTATTCAGTGGTTCTGAGATGCTGTGCAATGACCCTCCATGTCATTCTGCTTTCCCTTCAGTGCTGTAGTTCCCTGGCACACTGGCTGAGTTTACCACCAATAGAGACTGTTAAGGGTGGTCGAATCTTTTGCTTTTTCTGCACAAGGTCCTGTGCAGCCTGCTGTAGGTGACCCTGCTTCGGCAGGGGGGTTGGACTAGATGACCCACAGAGGTCCCTTCCAACCCCTACTATTCTGTGATTCTGTGATTCTGTATTGTTAGTTCCAAACTTTTTAAGGCCTCTCACCTCTTGTTCTGCTTGCTGCTTTTCCCCGCCGTAGGTCCAGCCAGTGGTGAGACTGAGCAGATCACAGAATGGTAGGGGTTGGCAGGGCCCTCTGTGGGTCACCCAGCCCAACCCCCTGCCCAAGCAGGGTCACCCAGAGCAGGGGGCACAGCACCGCGTCCAGGCGGGGCTGGAATATCTCCAGAGAAGGAGACTCCACAGCCCCTCTGGGCAGCCTGGGCCAGGGCTCCGGCACCCTCAGAGGGAAGAAGTTCTTCCTCGGGTTCAGCTGGAACTTCCTCTGCTTCAGTTTGTGCCCGTTGCCCCTTGTCCTGGCGCTGGGCACCACTGGAAAGAGTCTGGCCCCGTCCTCCTGACCCCCACCCTGCAGATATTTAGAGGCATTTCTAAGGTCCCCTCTCAGCCTTCTCTTCTCCAGGCTGAACAAGCCCAGCTCCCTCAGCCTCTCCTCGTAGGGGAGATGCTCCAGTCCCCTCCTCATCCTCGCAGCCCTGCGCTGGACTCTCTCCAGTAGCTCCTCATAAATTGCAGAGGTGTGGGCACACGGGCACGCGTGTTCACAAACACAGCACACGCGTGGCTGGCTGCACAGACAGCGCAGTGCCTTAACCGGTGGCACCCACGTAAGCACAAAGCGCTCACAGGCACAGCCGACGTGGGTGGTTGATGCGGTTCCTCCTGGCTGGCTGATCAGAACTGAAGTTCACGTGCAGGAAGAAGTACATATGTGCACACACACACCTTGTAGTAGCTGGCTGCAGATGTTTCATCTGGCAGTTAGCTGGCCACAGGGCCCAGTCTGACCAGCTGCTGGCACGTGGACCTCGTGTCCTACATGCCATCCAGTCCTGCTTGGGGTTTGCTAGTGACACACTCAGGAAAAATAGGAATAGAGCTGAATATGGAGGTAGGACGGACTGTGGTGGGCAGGTCCAGGGCTTGAGCAGGCAAGAGTACTCACCAGCAGCCTTCTGCATGAGTCTCTTGCTCCACACACACATGGAGCCTTTGTTCTCCCATGCTTGTTCATCCTCAGCCGTCTTGATCCCTCCCTTTCTCTGCCCTGATAAACAATGTGCTCCCAATTAGTTTTTCCCCACTGGTCCCAGTTTTGCTATATCTGTACTCAAATTTGGGATTTCTGGTACTGATGAGGTAATCCTGGCCACCCGCCACGTCACTGGTGTGGTTACCTGGGCACTGCTGGCTCTGCAGGACCCCAGGAGACCTGCACTATTTCTGATTATTTCTGCATTTGGGTCATCTCTCGCGTCTCTGCCCCTGAACCGCCGGTGAAATCCATCCATCCCCCATGGAACTGTCTGTAACCTTCTCACGCTGCGATCCGTCCCATCCCGTGGTCTTTCCTGCCGTGCTTAGTGGCTCCTTTTGTTCTCTTCTGGTGAGGTCCTGGCCTGAGACGTAGCTGTCTGCCTCCTACCTTGGCAGGGACCTCCCGGGTGTAGCCCATCTGCGCTGGTTATGCATTCCACCCACGTTTGGTCTGGTGCTGAATAAAAGGCTTGGGATACTCTGTTCCTTACAGAGAAGAATGGATGTTTTTTCCTGAGAAGAACAGCGGGATGGAGATCTTCCCAGAAGCCTCTAAAGAATAATAAGTGTCAGTGTCGTGTCTTTTTGAGTGCCTCCCCCTTTCCCCTGGGATAGGAGACTTGCAGATTCTCTCCCAGGCTTTGTGTTTCTGGCATTTTAAGAAGCCTCTGACTCGCAGGACACTGAAGGAGGGTCCAGCCTCGGAACTACACTGCGGTGGCTGCTTTCCTTCGCTGACTTGGCTCAGGCAACGCTCATTTTCTGTCGCCTTACGCTGTCTCTTGTTCTCCCTGACTGCTTTCCTCTTTCACACTGGGTGCTGGGAGGTTATGCAGGCCTTTGATTTTGTTGCCTGTCTATGATCCTCCAAAAATAGTATCAGGCTACTGCTGCCAGTGAGAATTGGCCTGTTTAAAGATTGGTTTCAACGCCTGAGGGCAGGGCCCTTCCGCCTGGAAGCCACTGGGGCGATGGCCCCGGCTGCTGCAGGGTGCCCGTGGGGAGAAAGGGCCCCGCGTCAGCGAAGCGCGGTCCTGCCGCTGGGGAAGCAGACGTGGCTCCGGGGTCCATCTCACAGCTGCCGGCTGGCCGAGGCAGCCGGGTCGCTCCTGGTTTACCGGTGAAGTGCCAGGGAATGCTCCTCCCAGAGCTGCGCCGGGAGGGTGGAAACGAGCTCCGAGCGATCCAGTGGATAGGAATCACAGAATCACAGAATAGTAGGGGTTGGAAGGGACCTCTGTGGGTCATCTAGTCCAACCCTCCTGCCACAGCAGGGTCACCTACAGCAGGCTGCACAGGACCTTGTCCAGGCGGGGCTGGAATATCTCCAGAGAAGGAGACTCCACAACCTCCCTGGGCAGCCTGTTCCAGTTCTCCATCACCCTCAGAGGGAAGAAGTTCTTCCTCATGTTCAGACGGAACTTCCTGTGCCTCAGTTTGTGCCCATTGCCCCTTGTCCTGTCACTGGGCACCACTGAAAAGAGCTTGGCCCCATCCTCCTGACCCCCACCCTGCAGATATTTAGAGGCATTTATAAGGTCCCCTCGCAGCCTTCTCTTCTCCAGGCTGAACAAGCCCAGTTCCCTCAACCTCTCCTCGTAGTGGAGATGCTCCAGTCCCCTCCTCATCCTCGTAGCCCTCCGCTGGACTCTCTCCAGTAGCTCTTCATCTTTCTTGAACTGGGGAGCCCAGAACTGGACACAGTACTCCAGATGAGGCCTCACCAGGGCAGTGTAGAGGGGAAGGAGAACCTCCCTTGTCCTGCTGCCCACACTCTTCTTGATGCACCCCAGGATCCCATTGGTTTTCTTGGCAGCCAGGGCACACTGCTGGCTCATGGTTAACCTGTGGAAGGAAGGAGGTGGGCAGGGAGATGCTGTGGCTGCTGGTGTTCGCTGGCAGAACCCCTGCCCCTCCAGACGCGAGTGGTGGAGGTACACGCTCTTTCAGGTGCTTTAAATTAGATTTGTTGTGGGAAAGGACATGGAAGAAGCGGCTTCCTACCGCTTTCTGGCAGCCCACGTGGGAGGTGGTGGTGCAAAGTGGGCTGTGCTTGGCACAGAAGGTTCCTCTGGGCAGAGGCTGCCTATGCCCTGTCCGTTCTTCCCTTTCTAACCAGGTTATGGGTCTGTGCAGCTCCATGGGTGGCTGTGCTGTCCCCTGGCCACGTTCTTGATGCGCGCGTGCTGGAAGCGAGACAGCTGATAATGCCGAACCCTCCGCTTCCCTCTTCCCGTTCTTCCAGAGCTTTGGCCAACTGGCAGTGACGAAGGAATCCAAGGCGCTGATCGGACTTTACCACGGGCAGGTGCGCTGCAAGAAGAACAAGTTTGGGACCCCTCAGCGAGAGGTCAAGTAAGTGCAAGCGTGGGATGCCTGAGGAGCAGTTGGAGGATCTCTGCTGAAAGGCTCTGGGGCCCGAGGGGCCTAGAGTCCTGAAATCAGGGTAGCAGAGCGGGGAGGTGTCCAGCCTCCGGAAGGCCAATCCTCTGCAGTTTGGAGGTCTTGGCCATAAATGAAATCATGGAATCATAGAATGGTCGGGGTTGGCAGGGACCTCTGTGGGTCACCCAGCCCAACCCCCTGCCCAAGCAGGGTCACCCACAGCAGGGGGCACAGCACCGCGGCCAGGCGGGGCTGGAATATCTCCAGAGAAGGAGACTCCACAGCCCCTCTGGGCAGCCTGGGCCAGGGCTCCATCACCCTCAGAGTGAAGAAGTTCTTCCTCGGGTTCAGCTGGAGCTTCCCAGGCTTCAGTTTGTGCCTGTTGCCCCTTGTCCTGTCGCTGGGCACCACTGGAAAGAGTCTGGCCCCGTCCTCCTGACCCCCACCCTGCAGATATTTAGAGGCATTTCGAAGGTCCCCTCGCAGCCTTCTCTTCTCCAGGCTGAACAAGCCCAGCTCCCTCAGCCTCTCCTCGTAGGAGAGATGCTCCAGTCCCCTCCTCATCCTCGTAGCCCTGCGCTGGACTCTCTCCAGCAGCTCCTCATCTTTCTGGAACTGGGGAGCCCAGCACTGGACACAGCACTGCAGATGGGGCCTCCCCAGGGCAGAGCAGAGGAGGAGGAGAACCTCCCTCGCCCTGCTGCCCACACTCCTCCTCATGCACCCCAGGATCCCCTTGGCCTTCTTGGCACCCAGGGCACGCTGCTGGCTCCTGGTCACCCTGTCGTCCCCCAGTACTCCCAGTCCCTCTCCGCAGAGCTGCTCTCCAGCAGGTCAGCCCCAGCCTGTCCTGGTGCCTGGGGTGAAATCATCTTGCATGACCTCACTAAAAACAGCACCTGGGCAGTCAGGATCTACACAAGTCTGCCAGCAGCAATGGAGATGCAGCTATTTCTGGCTTTGAATGTGTCCCCCCCCTCCTGTCCCCTTCTGCGCAGGACCCTGGCAGTGCTGGGAGCAGGGTTGATGGGAGCTGGGATCGCACAGGTTTCGGTGGATAAGGGGCTGAAGACCATCCTGAAGGACACAGCACAAGAAGGCTTGGACAGAGGACAGCAGCAGGTCTTCAAGGGGTACGTGAGTTAAAAGGACATCGCTTGGGATGGGATGGGGCTGCCTTTAGTCAAAATGCTCCTCTGCTTTCAGGCAGTCAGGAGCTCCTGACACCTCTGTTCCTTTGGAGTCTTCTGCCATCAGATGTCACAGAAATGCTTTCTTTTAAGGTTGCCTTATGCTGGGATACTGCTACGAAATAGGCCCAGTGTATTCAGCCTTAGCTCCGTAGGTAGGTAGACAACTTGACAGATGATGCTTTAGCTTTTAGATTTAGCAGTAGCTCGTAGAGCTGAGGGGGGAGGGAGTAATCCTGGCTGCCAAAAGGCCTGTGTCAGGGGAGGTGTCGGGTCACACTTCTGAAAAGCTGGATTTCCTTCCCCTGTCCTCCTGGCTCGGCAGCAGCAGCGCTCAAGCCGTGCATCGTCAGGAATGCCAGCGGCTGACCTTCAGGCGAGTGCACCAGCAGAGCTGTGTGAGCAGGGCTCTCCTTTTCCCAGATGGAAGGAGGGGTTGGTAGGCAGAGCGACAGTCCTGCTGGACTGGAGATGGTGCTTTGGGTCCCAGCTCCAGGAGGGAGGGAGGGATCAGAGACTCATGGAACGATGCTCATGGTGTTGTGGGGCACCTCCAGCAGTCTGGCCTGGCCTGCCCGGGAGCTGTGACAGAGCTGTCCTTCCCTAGGCTGAACAGCAAGGTGAAGAAGAAGAGTCTGACATCCTTTGAGAGGGACTCCATTCTCAGCAACCTCACAAGCCAGCTGGACTACAAGGGCTTTGAGAAGGCAGACATGGTGATCGAGGCCGTGTTCGAGGACATTAACATCAAGCATAAAGTGCTGAAGGAGGTGGAGGCCGTGAGTACCAGTTCAGAGCAGCTCGTGCTAGCTGTGGGCCCTGTGGAGACGCGGGGGGTCCTGTCCTGTGCCGCTGGGTTTGTCACATCTCCTTTGTGCTGCAGTGTGGGGCTTGGTGCAAGTTATTTCTGTCAGTACGTGGGTGAGTGTCAAGGGCAGCCTTCCTGTTTACGAAGGATATTCGCTGTTCAGTGAGGAGTCTCTAGGTCTTAGTGGAACTGTTCAGCCTGAAGAAGAGAAGGCTGCGAGGGGACCTTATAAATGCCTACAAATATCTGAAGGGTGGGTGTCAGGAGGATGGGGCCAAGCTCTTTTCAGTGGTGCCCAGTGACAGGACAAGGGGCAATGGGCACAAACTGAGGCACAGGAAGTTCCGTCTGAACATGAGGAGGAACTTCTTCCCTCTGAGGGTGACGGAGCACTGGAACAGGCTGCCCAGGGAGGTTGTGGAGTCTCCTTCTCTGGAGATATTCCAGCCCCGCCTGGACAAGGTCCTGTGCAGCCTGCTGTAGGTGACCCTGCTTCGGCGGGGAGGTTGGACTAGATGACCCACAGAGGTCCCTTCCAACCCCTACTATTCTGTGATTCTGTGATTCTGTGAACTGACTTCCAGGGTCCTGTACCTGGGGAGGAACAGCCCCAGGCACCAGGACAGGCTGGGGCTGAGCTGCTGGAGAGCAGCTCTGTGGAGAGGGACTGGGAGTGCTGGGGGACCACAGGGTGACCATGAGCCAGCAGTGTGCCCTGGGTGCCAAGAAGGCCAATGGGATCCTGGGGTGCATGAGGAGGAGTGTGGGCAGCAGGGCGAGGGAGGTTCTCCTCCCCCTCTGCTCTGCCCTGGGGAGGCCCCATCTGCAGTGCTGTGTCCAGTGCTGGGCTCCCCAGTGCAAGAAAGATGAGGAGCTACTGGAGAGAGTCCAGCGGAGGGCTATGAGGATGAGGAGGGACGGGAGCATCTCTCCTGCGAGGAGAGGCTGAGGGAGCTGGGCTTGTTCAGCCTGGAGAAGAGAAGGCTGAGAGGGGACCTTCGAAATGCCTCTAAATATCTGCAGGGTGGGGGTCAGGAGGATGGGGCCAGACTCTTTCCAGTGGTGCCCAGCGACAGGACAAGGGGCAACGGGCACAAACTGAAGCCTGGGAAGTTCCAGCTGAACCCGAGGAAGAACTTCTTCCCTCTGAGGGTGCCGGAGCCCTGGCCCAGGCTGCCCAGAGGGGCTGTGGAGTCTCCTTCTCTGGAGATATTCCAGCCCCGCCTGGCCGCGGTGCTGTGCCCCCTGCTCTGGGTGACCCTGCTTGGGCAGGGGGTTGGGCTGGGTGGCCCACAGAGGTCCCTTCCAACCCCTGCCATGCTGTGTGATTCTGTGAATGGGGCAGTTTGGACATTCCTGGACTCCTGGGAGCCGCTCCAAAAACCTTTTGTTTGTCTGAGAACGGTGATACAACAGTAATGTCTTTTAGTATCTCCACAACTTGCATTCCTTTACCTGCTATCCGTAGCTTCCCACCACTTCTCTTTTCTGTTCAAGAACACACTTGGGGAAATAACTGTGTGGTAAAGGAGCTGGGCTGTGCACCTTTCTGAATTCGCTCCCTGCAGTGTCGAATGTGGTTGCAATGGTCTGGCAGAAGCACGGGGGCTCTGAGACAAATATTGCAGATCCGGGGAGAGGTTGAGGGAAATCAGATCTGGCGGACTTGGGCTGGTGCTTTGAATCACAGAATCCCAGCATGGCAGGGGTTGGAAGGGCCCTCTGTGGGTCACCCAGCCCAACCCCCTGCCCAAGCAGGGTCACCCAGAGCAGGGGGCACAGCACCGCGGCCAGGCGGGGCTGGAATATCTCCAGAGAAGGAGACTCCACAGCCCCTCTGGGCAGCCTGGGCCAGGGCTCCGTCACCCTCAGAGGGAAGAAGTTCTTCCTCGGGTTCAGCTGGAACTTCCCAGGCTTCAGTTTGTGCCCGTTGCCCCTTGTCCTGTTGCTGGGCACCACTGGAAAAGAGTCTGGCCCCATCCTCTTGACACCCACCCTTGAGATATTTCTAAACATTTATTATTGGAGAAATATGGATTTGATGGGTAGACTGTTTGGTGGCTAAGGAATTGGTTGGAAGGTTGCAGCCAGAGGGTCGTGGTCAATGGCTGGATGTCCACATGGATGCCAGTGACAAGTGGTGTCCCTCAGGAGACCGTACTGGGACTGGGGCTGTTTAACATTTTCATCAATGAATTAGTGAGATCGAGTCCAACCTCAGCAAGTTTGCAGATGACACCAAGCTGAGGGGTGCAGTTGACACACCAGAAGGATGGGATGCCATCCCAAGGGACCTGGAGAAGCTTGAGAAGTGGGCACATGTGAACCTCCTGAGGTTCAACAAGGCCAAGGGCAGGGTCCTGCATCTGGGTCAGGGCAACCCCCGCCATCAATACTGGCTGGGGGATGCAGGGATGGAGAGCAGACCTGCCTGGAAGGACTTGGGGACACTGGGGGATGAAAAGCTTGATGTGAGCCACCAGTGAGCGCTGGCAGCCCAGCAGGCCACCCGTGCCCTGGGCTGCATCCCCAGCAGCGTGGGCACAGGGCGAGGGGGGGGATTCTGCCCCACTCTGCCCCGCTCTGCTGAGACCCCCTGGGAGTCCTGCGTCCAGCTCTGGAGCCCTCAGCACAGGACAGAGCTGGAGCTGTGGGAGCGGGGCCGGAGGAGGCCCCAGCAATGATGCGAGGGCTGGAACCCCTCTGCTGGGAGGAGAGGCTGGGAGAGCTGGGGCTGCTCAGCCTGGGGAGGAGAAGGCTCTGGGGAGACCTTAGAGCAGCTGCCAGGGCCTGAAAGGGGGCTTACAGGAAAGATGGGGCAAATACTTTCAGCAGGGCTTGTTGCGATAGGACAAGTAGTAATGGCTTTAAACTAAAAGAGGGGAGATTCAGGCTGGATCTAAGGAAGAAATTGTTTGTGCTGAGGGTGGTGAGACCCTGGCCCAGGTTGCCCAGCGAGGTGGGAGATGCCCCATCCCTGGAACCATTCCAGGCCAGGTTGGATGGGGCTCTGAGCACCCTGATCTGGTTGAAGATGTCCCTGTTCTCTGCAGGAGGGTTGGTCTAGATGACCTCTAAAGGTCCCTTCCAACCCAAAGCATTCTATGATTTTATGGTAATTAGTTTCTAATGCTGTCTGCCCTGACAGAGACAGTCAGGTTTGCCTTGTTTGTCGGGGTTACCAGGACTGTTCCCTTGGGGTGCTGCGCGTCACGCTCCGGATCTGACTCTGGAGCCCGTGCCTTTACACTGTCTCTTCTACCCCTGCCACAGGTGATCCCTGCTCACTGCATCTTCGCCAGTAACACGTCTGCCCTCCCCATCAGCCAGATTGCTGCTGCTAGCAAGAGGCCGGAGAAGGTGAGCACCCGGTGCCACGTGCCTGCTGTGAGTCTGCTCTGCGCTGAGCTGCCTCTTAGTGGCAAACTGGCTTTGCTGTAGGCGAGCGCTGGGGTCTGCTGCTTCCTCCTCAGAACGTGGTTCAGCTCATCCTCTGCCCCCAGTGCAAGCTTTGAACAAAGGGCTTGTGGTTCTTGAATTCCAGCTGGGAAGACTTCAGTCATTGTGATAAACTGATTAGATGTAGGAGTGGCTTGCCACCATGGGAAAATGTCTTCTCCTTGTTCTCAGAGAAAGGCACAAACCCAGCGGCAAAAAGGGACGAGAAGTCAGTGGCTGGAAGCTGACCTTGGAGGTGCTGAAACCGAAGCCTTGGTCAGCCTTGGGATCAGCTCCTGAGAGCGGGGTGGTGGGGTTTGCTCTCTGGCTGCAAATGATCCACGTGAAAGGATACCAAGAGCAACATAGCTTGCGGCAGAGGTTTGGAGCAGAAAACTCCTTCATCCCTTTGCTTGAAGTCTAAACACCATGTAAAGTAGCTGCATCCTCATCCCTTAGTCCAGGCAAGCACAGCTGAGCAGGAGCACTGCTTCGTGAGGAGCAGCCTGCCCCGAGGAACGTGCTTGGACGAGTCACCATAGAATCGCTGAGGTTGGGAAAGACCTCTAAGTTCATCAAGTCCAGCCATCCACCCAACACCTCCTGCCTGCTAAACCATGTCCCCAGGTGCCACATCCACACGGTTTTTGAACCCCTTCAGGGATGGGGACTCCCCCACTGCCCTGGGCAGCCTGGTCCAATGCCTGACCACTCTTCCAGTGAAGAAATTTTTCCTGATATCCCATCTGAACCTCCCCTGACGCAAATTGAGACCACAACCATCTGAGGGCTGTGAATGCGCTGGCCTGGGAGAAGCGAGCTGCGCGCTGTTTTTCATTGCCGTCTGTGACTGCTGAGGGTACCCGTGATACCTGCTGGTGTGCGAGCCTGGGCCAGGGCTCCATCACCCTCAGAGGGAAGAAGTTCTTCCTCGGGTTCGGCTGGAACTTCCCAGGCTTCAGTTTGTGCCCGTTGCCCCTTGTCCTGTCGCTGGGCACCACTGGAAAGAGTCTGGCCCCGTCCTCCTGACCCCCACCCTGCAGATATTTAGAGGCATTTCGAAGGTCCCCTCGCAGCCTTCTCTTCTCCAGGCTGAACAAGCCCAGCTCCCTCAGCCTCTCCTCGTAGCAGAGATGCTCCAGTCCCCTCCTCATCCTCGTAGCCCTCCGCTGGACTCTCTCCAGTAGCTCCTCATCTCTCTTGAACTGGGGAGCCCAGCACTGGACACAGCACTGCAGATGGGGCCTCCCCAGGGCAGAGCAGAGGGGGAGGAGAACCTCCCTCGCCCTGCTGCCCACACTCCTCCTCATGCACCCCAGGATCCCATTGGCCTTCTGGGCACCCAGGGCACGCTGCTGGCTCCTGGTCACCCTGTCGTCCCCCAGCACTCCCAGTCCCTCTCCGCAGAGCTGCTCTCCAGCAGCTCAGCCCCAGCCTGTCCTGGTGCCTGGGGTTGTTCCTCCCCAGGAATGGATGCAGCGGAGTGTGTGGCTGAGTGGATGTGCACTGTGGTGGTGGGTCCTGCAGCCCGTGCTGGGCTGCTTCCCTCTGCGTTTGGGCACTTTTGCCCAGCAGATAACCCTGAGAGCCAAAGTCTGTCTTAACCCCGAGCTCTTCCTTCTGCCCAGGTGATCGGGATGCACTACTTCTCCCCCGTTGACAGAATGCAGCTGCTGGAGATCATCACCACGGACAAAACATCCCAGGACACGGCCGCCTCCGCTGTTGCTGTTGGCCTCAAACAGGGCAAGGTCGTCATCGTGGTAAAGGTGAGGGAACGCTGCACAGAATACGAGCTGGGGTAGTAAAAGAGTGGGCTTGTGCAGTGAGAGGTGCCTGTGAATACAGGGCATTAGCTACACATGCTGAGCAGTAAAAATGGGGGTGAGAAGGTGGCAGGTGCCCCGGTGATCTCTCCGATGTCCTTTGGAGCAGCCGTGGAAGGCCAGAAGGCCCAGGAACAGTCTGATGGGCCAGCACGGGGAGTTGGCAGTCCACACAGCTCCCAGGAGGCTGAAATCTGCAGTGGCATCCAAGATGGAGCAGAGTCTGGGCAGGGCTCCCAGCACCTCTCCTCCCTGGCAAGCTGCAAGGACAAGAGGGGTCTGTGAGCAGCGATCCTCCTCTTCCATGATTTAAATCTTCTGTGAGATGGGGCAGAAATGCACGTAGGGAAAGAGCTACGCCAAGCAGCGGGAGAAGACGGAGCACAGAGAGGTGGGAGTTGAGAACAAACCCCTGTGATCTGTAGGAAGAGGCAGCAGAGCTTTGGCAAAGCCGTGGGCTGCGAGCGGTTGGTTAGGCTGACGGCTGCTGTTGGACACGCGGCCCTCCTGGACAGAGCTGGTCTCGTGCTCCATGGTGGAAAGCATCAGTGATGCTGCCTGAGCTGAGTGGGAGGTTCAGCTGGTGGGCTCAGGGCAGTTTGTATTTTTGGACTGGTCTTTTCACTGATGTGTGAGGTTGCCAGCAGTGCTGAGCAGGTCTCTCCCGTGGTGCTGGGAGATCTGGCTTGTCTTGGTGAGGGGACTGGAACATCTCTGCTACGAGGAGAGGCTGAGGGAGCTGGGCTTGTTCAGCCTGGAGAAGAGAAGGCTGCGAGGGGACCTTCGAAATGCCTCTAAATATCTGCAGGGTGGGGGTCAGGAGGACGGGGCCAGACTCTTTCCAGTGGTGCCCAGCGACAGGACAAGGGGCAACGGGCACAAACTGAAGCCTGGGAAGTTCCAGCTGAACCCGAGGAAGAACTTCTTCCCTCTGAGGGTGCCGGAGCCCTGGCCCAGGCTGCCCAGAGGGGCTGTGGAGTCTCCTTCTCTGGAGATATTCCAGCCCCGCCTGGCCGCGGTGCTGTGCCCCCTGCTCTGGGTGACCCTGCTTGGGCAGGGGGTTGGGCTGGGTGACCCACAGAGGTCCCTGCCAACCCCTACCATTCTGTGATTCTGTCTGAAAGTGCTCTAGGCGTCTCTCAAGGCCGGTGGAGATACGGTGCTGCTTCTCTGACCTCCTCCCCACGTCAGATGCTTCCCTGAATGGCACTTTGCAGCTAAGCTGTTGCTTCCTGACTTTGTGAGCAACATCAGAGGTGAAACAACTGGTTTGTGCCTGTTTCACTTGCGCTGAGCACCCTTTCTCCTTGTCAGTCCGTTGGGCTTGGTGAAGCAAGGGGGCTTCTGCAGCCTGCTTGGGACCTCCAGGCACGATTTCAAATAAAAACACTCTGATGGGGACCTGCAGGGAGTAAGTTCACGGAAGTCTTCAAACTGCTGAGCCCGACAGGAGGGAACTATCCTAGCAGTCGATAATACACTGTTAGAAATGGGGTTCAGCGTGTCTGCCCTGCATGTCGGTGCCTGAACTGCAGCCTGGGCTGTGAAACGCAGCTCCTGGGCTGCTGAGAGGCCGTGTCCCTGCGGTTTGCACTCACCTGCCTTCCTACTGCTCTCTTCCCTAGGACGGGCCTGGCTTCTACACCACCAGGTGCCTGGGGCCGATGCTGGCAGAAGTTGTCCGAGTTCTCCAGGTGCGTATCCCCTCGGCTACCAAGCTCCACCAAATAGTCCTGTAAACTCTGCTGCTTCCTTGCCCCCCGCTCAGGCTGACCCCAGCCCTGCCCGAGAAGGGAGGTGGGTGACCAGCCCCGGCGCTCGTGGTTGTCCCCAGCCTGCTCTTGGCTGAGCTGTGGTCTGGTGAGACCGGGTGCGAGCAGGGATCGGGCGCTTTCTTCCCCACATGGCACCAGGGGAGAGTCAGGAGCGGTACAGCCGTGATTATACTGCTCCTGTCTGCAGTCAAACTGATTGGGGCTGGGCACAGTCCGTCGTCCCAGATGCGTGAGGGCAGAAAGGGTCTCCAGGCCCCTCACCCAGAGAGGCCATTGCTTCCCCTTCTCTTCCTGCAGGAGGGCGTTGACCCAAAGAAAATAGACGCCATCTCTACAGCCTTCGGCTTTCCTGTCGGCGCTGCCACGCTGATCGACGAGGTGGGTGTGGATGTGGCCGCACACGTGGCTGAGGACCTCGGCAAGGCCTTCGGCGAGCGCTTTGGAGGAGGGAGCATCGAATTGTTCAAGGTCATGGTTGAAAAAGGCTTCTTAGGTGAGACACTGAGCTGTTTTAATCCAACACATTTTCCCTTTGCTCAGGGAAGAGCACCAACATCCATCAGCTGCTTCTGCCTTCTTCATCAACGACCTGGATGAAGAGTTAGAATGTACCCTCAGCCAGTTTGCTGATGACACCAAACTGGGAGGAGTGGTAGATACACCAGAAGGCTGTGCTGCCATTCAGTGTGACCTGGATAGGCTGGAAAACTGGGCAGAGAGGAACCTGATGAGGTTCAACAAAGGCAAATGCAGGGTCCTGCAGCTGGGGAGGAACAACCTCATGCACCAGTACAGGCTTGGGGTGGACCTGCTGGAGAGCAGCTCTGTGGAGAGGGACCTGGGTGTCCTGGTGGACGACAGGTTAACCATGAGCCAGCAGCGTGCCCTGGGTGCCAAGAAGGCTGATGGGATCCTGGGGTGCATCAAGAAGAGTGTGGCCAGCAGGACGAGGGAGGTTCTCCTTCCCCTCTACACTGCCCTGGTGAGGCCCCATCTGCAGTGCTGTGTCCAGTGCTGGGCTCCCCAGTTCAAGAAAGATGAGGAGCTACTGGAGAGAGTCCAGCGCAGGGCTGCAAGGGTGATGAGGGGACTGGAACATCTCCCCTACGAGGAAAGGCTGAGGGAGCTGGGCTTGTTCAGCCTGGAGAAGAGAAGGCTGCGAGGGGACCTAATAAATGCTTACAAATATCTGCAGGGTGGGTGTCAGGAGGATGGGGCCAAGCTCTTTTCAGTGGTGCCCAGTGACAGGACAAGGGGCAATGGGCACAAACTGAGGCACAGGAAGTTCCGTCTGAACATGAGGAAGAACTTCTTCCCTCTGAGGGTGATGGAGCACTGGCCCAGGCTGCCCAGGGAGGCTGTGGAGTCTCCTTCTCTGGAGATATTCCAGCCCCGCCTGGCCGCGGTGCTGTGCAGCCTGCTCTGGGTGACCCTGCTTGGGCAGGGGGTTGGACTAGATGACAGCACAGAGGTCCCTTCCAACCCCTACTGTTCTGTGATTCTGTGATTCTGGGTGAGAGCAGTCGGAGAACAGCCCCGGCAGTGGGATTTTTTTTTTTCCCAGTGGTTGGGAATCCCTCCCAGCTGTGTTCTGGGCAACCCTTTGGCTGCAGCCAGACCTTCCTTCGCAGAAATGGCAGCGTCGGCCGAAGGTGCTGCCCGGAGCAAAGGCAGCAGGCAAGATCTCATGAACCTCTGGCCCCTTCATGAAACCTGCACAAGCGCTCTAGGACATGGGGAGCAAGTGGCTGGAAAGAAATGTGCTCAAGTGAAACAAGCCCTGAGATGAGGTTTAGAAGCTCCGTGCGAGGAAGGATGATGGCTCTGGGTGCCAGAGGTAGCTGTGCCTCTGAGCACGCCAGGATGGAGCAGTGTCCATCGGTGGGACCTGCACTTGGGCTGTGACAGCTCTCGCCCTCCAGTGACCCTGGCAGTGAGGGTTGCTCAGGAGATCGTCACCTCTGTCCCTTGCTCCCAAGGACTATGTCTTTTTGCTGCTGTAGCTGTGGAAACAGTGGCGTTATGTGACTGTCCCCTGGACCTAGGGTAGGCACTAGGGCCTGGCACAGTGGCAACATCTTGCTAGGGAGTCAGCTGGACGTGGTCTGGCCTTGGTGAGGCAGCAGCCAGGCTCGCTCCGAAGTGCACAGAAGCTGCCCGTGCTGGGAGGATCTGCTCATGCTAACAGAACCAGGAGTAACAAGAAGATTAAGGAGCTACTGGAGAGAGTCCAGCACAGGGCTACGAGGATGAGGAGGGGACTGGAGCATCTCTGCTGCGAGGAGAGGCTGAGGGAGCTGGGCTTGTTCAGCCTGGAGAGGAGAAGGCTGTGAGGGGACCTTCGAAATGCCTCTAAATATCTGCAGGGTGGGGGTCAGGAGGACGGGGCCAGACTCTTTCCAGTGGTGCCCAGCGACAGGACAAGGGGCAACGGGCACAAACTGAAGCCTGGGAAGTTCCAGCTGAACCCGAGGAAGAACTTCTTCCCTCTGAGGGTGCCGGAGCCCTGGCCCAGGCTGCCCAGAGGGGCTGTGGAGTCTCCTTCTCTGGAGATATTCCAGCCCCGCCTGGCCGCGGTGCTGTGCCCCCTGCTCTGGGTGACCCTGCTTGGGCAGGGGGCTGGGCTGGGTGACCCACAGAGGTCCCTGCCAACCCCGCTATGCTGTGAGGCTGTGACTGGAGGCGAAGGTGTCACAAGCAAGCAGGACGCGTGGCAGGAGCTGACTGTCTCTTTTTTATCCCCGGCAGGCCGCAAGGCAGGGAAAGGCTTTTATCTTTACCAGGAGGGGGTGAAGAACAGGAGCGTGAATTCTGGCATGGATGAGATCTTGGCACGGTTCAAAGTGCCAGCCAAACCCGAAGTGTAAGTAGCTTCTCCTGCCTTTCAGCAGTGGCATGAGGGCTGCACCAGGGGCAGCGCTGGAGGATGTCATGGTAGCACTGGAGGGGTAATGGTTTTAAACTAAAACAGGGTGGGTTTAGGCTGGATATAAGGAAGAAATTCTTTACAATGAGGGTGGTGAAACACTGGAACGGGTTGCCCGGAGAGGTAGTGGAGGCCCCATCCCTGGAAACATTCCAGGCCAGGTTGGACAGGGCTCTGAGCAACCTGATCCAGTTGAAGATGTCCCTGCTCACTGCAGGGGGGTTGGACTAGATGACCTTTAAAGGTCCCTTCCGACCCAAAACTTTCTATGATTCTATGATGTTGCTGAACACGGAGTCGCTCCAAACGGCGTTTGGCTGTTCCCAGCTGGTGTGCAGGGGGACAGGCTGTTGGCTCTGGAGAGCCTGTGCTAGCAGGAATGGGCCATCCTCGAATTTATCAGCGCTTGCTTGGGCACCTTTGCCAAAAGCTTTCCTGTGGTGGGCCTTGTCGGGGTGGGCGAGTTGGTGCAGCCCCTGCCGTGACCTTCCTGGCGCTGGACCTGTCGTACAGCCTGGCATGGAAACATCTCCTGGAGCAGCTCCTGCCTGGCCTGATGGAGCCTTTCCCATTCCTACATGCTTCCCTCGGGTCACAACACAGAACTTCATCCTTATCCTCATGCAGAGAAGGACATTGCCAGTGGGAAACCATTCTGTCCCCAGCCCTGGTTGTCCCCCGTCTGTCCTGGCTTCGTGTGCTCCTCCACCCAGCTGCTGTGTTACCTGCACAGCCCTGACAGACTCTTTCCTTGCAGCTGCACTGATGAGGACATCCAGATGCGCTTCGTGACGAGGTTTGTGAACGAGGCAGCCATGTGCCTGCAGGAAGGGATCCTCAGCAACCCCGTGGAGGGAGATATTGGTGCTGTGTTCGGCTTGGGCTTCCCGCCGTGCCTGGGAGGTAAGAGGGTTCAGCCGGGCTTTGGGCTAGGCTGCATGGCTTGGCTCGAAAGCTCTGTAGCCACCAGAGATGAGCCAGCTGGTCAGGCCAGGTCTGAGCTGCAGTCTGACAGGCCAGAGTGAGGAAGAACTTCTTCACTCTGAGGGTGATGGAGCCCTGGAACAGGCTGCCCAGAGGGGCTGTGGAGTCTCCTTCTCTGGAGATATTCCAGCCCCGCCTGGCCGCGGTGCTGTGCCCCCTGCTCTGGGTGACCCTGCTTGGGCAGGGGGTTGGGCTGGGTGACCCTGAGAGGTCTCTTCCAACCCCTGCCGTGCTGGGATTCTGGGATTCTCCCGCATAAAGCCTGAGCCAGAGAGGTTGCTCCGGCGTTCCCACCCCACGAGGGGTGGCCGTGAGCCTGAGAGCCGCTGCGAGACCTTTCTGCCCGGACCCTGTGGAGGTCCTGTGCGGGTACAGCTGTGGCACAGGGCTGGTGGGGATCACAGGGCTCTAACCAGGCAGTTTGCCTTGCCTTCAGGTTTGGACAAGAAGGCAGAGCCATGCTGGCCCCAGCCTCATGGGCTCTTCCCGCGAGAACCTCGGTGGAGGAGCTTTTGCCATGCCTGATAGTCGTGGGGGTGGAGGTGGGGTGGGAGACTTGCAAGGGCTCAACATTTGTAAGAAATCCCTGGCTGGCTTTTGCGCAGCCGCATGGCACTCGGTGAAAAATGAGGCTCTGGTGTCTCGCCTCTTGCCGCTGCCGCTTGCCTGGGCGGGCAGGCATCTCGCAGCACTTCTGGAAACCTGGTCTTGTGCTGCACACAGAATTGAGAAGGGACCCGGCTGTGGTCCTCAGGGCCGCACGCGGCTCTGCTCGAGCTGAGCTGATAACCTCAGCCATGGTGCTTGCTGGGTCCAGGCAGGAGCATGGGCGAGGTTCTCCTGGAGCCATCTGCAGCCTGGCTGTGGCCACAGCCTGGGCAGTGGATGAAGCATGAGGTTTGGGTCACAGCTTGAAGGACCCCAGGGGCTCTTGGGCATGAGGTGGTGCTTCTGCTGAGCACCCAGCACCTTCCCTCCTTGAAGAAAGCTCAGGCTGAGGGAGAAGTCCCGCTTAGCTGTGCCCCAGCACTCGGCTCTGCCTCTGCTCAGCGCCGAGAGGCCGGGGGTCTCCTTGGAGAAGGACAGAGTGGCCGACTCCAGCGCTCTCGCCCTGCCAGGCACCTCGGTGCCCCTCGCTTCCTTGACACCGACGTGTCCCCGTGTCCCCGGCAGGTCCCTTCAGGTACGCAGACTCCTACGGAGCCAAGCAGCTGGTGGACAAGCTGCGGAAGTACGAGGCCGTCTACGGCAGCCAGTTCACGCCGTGCCAGCTGCTGCTGGACCACGCCAACAGCCCGAGCAAGAAATTCCACCAGTGAGCGTGGCCCCGGTGCCGCCCGCCCGTGACGCACCGACACCTCGAGCTGGGGCCGCCGGCTCCGGCAGCACCCCATCTCTGTAGGTTAATCTGCAAAGCCCCCGGGGAGGCAGGGAGGGCAGGAGGGTGGCAGCGGATTGCCTGGTGGCTTGTAGTCATTTCAAGTGCCTTATCGGCTACCGTGTGTTGGGCACGTCCGTCCCGTGCTGCCATGGGCCTGGTGGCTCCTGACTTGGGAGAGAGAACTTCTGCGTTCACCTCCACGCTGCGACCGCCGGCGCTGGCGGTCTGGCAGGCAGCAGCCAGCGCGCTGCCGGCCCCTTTCCGTAAACCTCCAAGAAAATAAATACCCATCTCCTGGGTTTGGACTCCGTGCCTGCTTCCGCCTCTCGGCACCGAGGAAGGGAACCGCTCCCATCGCAGGTAAAGCCGTCAGGCACTCCGCCGGGGTCCAAGCTCGGAGACCACAGGGGCTGCCGGCGGTGGCTGGAGGGTGGGGACAAAGCCTGGCTGTCACCTCTGCCGTGGTTGGGGTCTGTGAGGAGCCTCTGGCTCTTCCGTCTGGCCCCGAGCGCTGCCGCCGGGGTTCTCCTGGCAGATGGACCCGCCTGTAAGTGCAAACGGAGCAGCCAAAGGCCACAAGGGTCCCCCGCGGGGAGAGCTCCGGTTAAACGAGAAGGCTTTAAATCCCTCTGCACCCGCCAGTTATTTCGGAGCCGGCCTGGCCTCCGCCTCCAGCCATTTCCCTGCGCCCCGGCAGGGCTTGGGCCCGGGGCCGGGTGCTGCTGCTCTGCTCTGCTCGTGTCCGTGCTGGTTCTCAAAGCCAGGCTGAGACATGGTTCCATCCTGCCTCTGCAGCCAGGCTGCTATGGGGCTGGTCACCAGCCCTCGTGGGGGGAGGCTGTGCAGGAGCTGGGAGCAGCCGTCACTGCCTCACCCATCTCCAGTCGCTGGGAAGAGACTTCTTCCTTCCAGAAAGACAGCCGCTATCTACAGGCAAGGTCTTCAACCCCCTCCCTGGTCCTGCAGGAACTCCAAAACACTCTGTGCACCACCATGCCACCACACATCCACATGTATCTCCGAATCCCACCCACCGTAGAACAGAATCATAGAATTGTAAGGTTGGAAAAGACCTCTAAGATCAGTCCAACCATCAACCCAACACCCCCATGCCTGCTAAACCCTGTCCCCAAGTGCCACATCCACATGGTTTTTGAGCCCCTCCAGGGATGGGGACTCCCCCACTGCCCTGGGCAGACTGGTTCAAGGCCTGACCACTCCTTCAGGAAAGAAATTTTCCCCAATCTCCAACCTGAACCTCCCCTGACACAACTTGAGGCCATCGCCTCTCGTCCCATCGCTGGTTACTGGGGAGCAGAGCCCAACCCCCCCTCACTGCCCCCTCCTGTCAGGGAGCTGCAGAGAGCGATGAGGTCCCCCCTCAGCCTCCTCTTCTCCAGCCTGAGCAGCCCCAGCTCCCTCAGCCGCTCCCCATCAGACTTGTTCTCCAGCCCCCTCCCCAGCCTCGCTGCCCTGCTCTGGACACGCTCCAGCCCCTCCAGGTCCTGCTCAGAGTGAGGGGCCCAGAGCTGAGCCCAGCACCCGAGCTGCGATGCTTCCCGTTGCGTGGAGGACGCGGGTCCCTTCCCACCCGACGGGCAGGGTGTGGAGGGACGGGAGCGACCCCCGGAGCCTCCACCCTGCCAAGAGCCCCTTTCCCCCTCCTCCCCGAGCAAGGGGCTTCTCCGGTGGCTCGTTTTTCTCCCGTACGTTTATTACGCTAATCCACAAGGATTAAGTTAAACCAGTCAGTACAAACCCCAGTATTTTCCAGCCCGTTCGGGCCAAAATTACCGTCCAGTGTTAAATCGGAGAGGGAGAGAGGGCTGGGCGATGGGCAGAGCTGCCGGGGAGGAGGACACCCCAAGGAGACCCCCACGGCCAGTGGGGCAGAGGCACGGCGGCATCGGGGTGCCCGGGATCGGGGAGAGAGCCCCGAGCCGTGGCGCGGGTGGTCCCGGGGGGGGGTTCCCCACCGCGTGGTTAGATCTTGGGGCGCCAGCCCTTGATGAACTGCATGATCTTCTTCACCTGGAGCTTGGTGAGGTGGAAGTCATCGGCCAGGATCTCCTCGCTGAGCTGGACGAAGATGCTGCCGTCGATGCGCTCGCGGGCGAAGAAGCTGACGACGTCCTCGGAGAGGCCGATGAAGCGCAGGCACTTGGAGACCTCCTCCAGCGAGAGGGCCGAGAGGTCGGCGGGGGGCAACCAGGGCGAGCCGTCCCCGCTGGGTCGGGGGGCGGCCGGCGGGGTCCCCCCGTCGCCCCGTCCCGCCGGTGGCACCTCGATGACGCCCTGCGCCAGGAAGACGCGGGTGACGCCGCCTTCGGCCCCACGCAGGACGGCGGGCGAGAGCGGGGCCGCCCCACGGATGACGATGCTGTCCCCGTCGAAGCCCTTGGGTGGGCGAGGCGGGGGCTGCAGCTCCTCGGCGGGGGCGAAGGGCTCCGGCGAGGAAGAGGAGGAGGACGGGGCGGCCGGGGCCGAAGGCGGCTTGGGCCACTCCGAGCTCTCCGGGCCGGCGAAGGGGTTGAGCGCCCCGAAAGGGGCGAAGCGTTTTTGGGGGTGCGGGGGCTTGAGGCGGGGGCAGCTGCGGTAGGGCTTGGTGGGGGGCTCGGTCCCCGGCGGCGAGCAGCCGCTCCCCGCCTCGGCGTACGCCCAGGGGTCCGACCAGGAGGTGGGCACGGGCTGGGTGGCGGGGGGCAGCGGGCGCCCGGGGGGCTCCCCGGCTTTGCAGTCGCCCCACGTGCAGGGGTAGCAGTACAGGGAGTAGGCGTCGGGCGAGGGCGAGCCGCTGCCGCTCCGCGGGACCGACCTGACGGACGAAGGGGATCATCATCATCATCGCCACCACCTCGGGCCTGTGGTCCCCTTATCCCACCCCGGGGTGCCAACCCATCACCCCGTCCCACCCCAGGGTGTCAACCCGTCCCCCTGCCACCCCGTCCCACCCCGGGGAGCCAACCCATCACCCTGTCCCACCCCAGGGTGCCAACCCGCCACCCCATCCCACCCAGGGGTGCCAACCCATCACCTCGTCCCCCCATCCCACCCCGGGGTGCCAACCTGCCACCCTGTCCCCCCATCCCATCCCAGAGTGCCAACCCGCCACCCTGTCCCCCCGTCCTACCCTGGGGTGCCAACCCACCACCCCATCCCACCCAGGGGTGCCAACCCACCACCCTGGTTCCCCCGTCCCACCTCACGGTGCCAACCTGCCACCCCGTCCCCCCATCACATCCCGGGGTGCCAACCCACCACCCCATCCCCCCATCCCACCCCGGGGTGCCAACCCATCACCCCGTCCCCCCATCCCACCCCGGGGTGCCAACCTGCCACCCTGTCCCCCCATCCCACCCCGGGGTGCCAACCCACCACCCCGTCCCCCCAACCCACCCCGGGGTGCCAACCCATCACCCCGTCCCCCCATCCCACCCCGAGGTGCCAACCTGCCACCCTGTCCCCCCAACCCACCCTGGGGTGCCAACCCATCACCCTGTCCCACCCCGGGGTGCCAACCCATCACCCCGTCCCCGCATCCCACCCTGGGGTGCCAGCCCGTCCCCTAATCCCACCCTGAGGTGCCAACCCATCACCCCATCCCACCCAGGGGTGCCAACCCATCACCCCGTCTCCCTGTCCCACCCTGGGGTGCCAACCCACCACCCCGTCCCCCCATCCCACCCCGGGGTGCCAACCCATCACCCTGTCCCACCCTGGGGTGCCAACCTGTCCCCCCATCCCACCCCGGGGTGCCAACCCACCACCCCATCCCCACCGCCGCGTCCCACCGGAGCCCCTCACCCATCGTGGAGCCCCGAGGAGTAGTAGGAGAGGCTGGGGCTGGGCGAGGGAGCGGGCGCCGGCCTCGGGCAGCACCGGGGGGCCGGGGGGGTGCAGGGGGCCGAGGGGCGGCTGCCCCGGGGTGGCACGGGGGGTGCGTTCAGCAGCCGGCATTCCTCCTTCACCTGGAAGCAGGGTGAGCGCCGTCAGGTCACCGGGGCCAGGGGATCAGCCCCCCGAGACCCCCCGGCTGCCAGCCCCGTCCGAGCTCTGGGTACCAACAGGGAGCCCCCGCGGAACCAGGCGCCCCATGGTGTAAGGAGCCCCCGAAATTTGGGTACCCTGTGGCGAAGGGGAGCCTGAAAGGTTTGAGTACCCCACGATGCCGGGGAGCCCGAAGGAGCCCCGAGGCTCTGGGTACCCCCATGGTGATGGGGACCCCAAGAGATTTGGGGACCACCATGGTGCTGGGGAGCCCCAAGGATCTGGGTATCCCCATGATGCTGGGGACCCCAAGAGATTTGGGTACCCCCATGGTGATGGGGACCCCAAGAGATTTGGGTACCCCCATGGTGCTGGGGAGTCCTGAGGATCTGGGTACCCCCACGGTGATGGGGACCCCAAGAGATTTGGGTACCCCCATGGTGCTGGGGAGCCCCAAGGATCTGGGTACCCCCACGGTGATGGGGACCCCAAGAGAATTGGGTACCCCCGTGGTGCTGGGGGGCCCCAAGGATCTGGATACCCCCACGGTGCCAGGGAGCCCAAGAGATTTGGGTACCCCCATGGTGCCAGGGAGCCCTGAGGATTTGGGTACCCCATGATGCCAGGGCACCTGGGGAACAGGGGACCCTGTGGAGCCGGGGACCCCAGAGGATTTGGGTGCCCCCACAGTGCCGGGGAGCCCCGAGGATCTGGGTACCCCCATGGTGTTGGGGACCCCAAGAGATTTGGGTACCCCTGTGGTGCTGGGGAGCCCTGAGGACTTGGGTACCCCCATGGTGCCAGGGCACCTGGGGAACAGGGGACCCTGTGGAGCCGGGGAGCCCAGAGGATCTGGGTACCCCCACGGTGTTGGGGACCCCAAGAGATTTGGGTACCCTCATGGTGCCGGGGAGCCCCAAGGATCTGGGTACCTCCACAGTGCCGGGGAGCCCCGAAGATCTGGGTATCTCCATGATGCTGGGGACCCCAAGAGATTTGGGTACCCCCATGGTGATGGGGACCCCAAGAGATTTGGGTACCCCCACAGTGCTGGGGAGTCCTGAGGATCTGGGTACACCCACGGTGCTGGAGACCCAAAGAGATTTGTGTACCCCCCCCCCCCCATGGTGCTGGGGAGCCCCAAGGATCTGGGTACCCCCACTGTGCTGGGGACCCCAAGAGATTTGGGTACCCCCGTGGTGCTGGGAAGCCCTGAGGACTTGGGTACCCCCATGGTGCCAGGGCACCTGGGGAACTGGGGACCCTGTGGAGCCGGGGAGCCCAGAGGATCTGGGTACCCCCACGGTGTTGGGGAGCCCTGAGGATCTGGGTACCCCCATGGTGCAGGGGAGCCCTGAAGATTCAGGTAACCCCATGGTGATGGGGACCCCAAGAGATATGGGTACCGCTGTGGTGCCAGGGAGCCCTGAGGATTTGGGTACCCTCACGGTGATGGGGACCCCAAGAGATTTGGGTATTCCCATGGTGCTGGGGACACCAAGAGATCTGGGTATCCCCATGGTGCCGGGGAGCCCTGAGGATCTGGGTACCCCCACGGTGATGGGGACCCCAAGAGATTCGGGTACCCCCATGGTGCAGAGAGCCCTGGGGAACTGGGGGGACCTCACAGTGTCCCAAGGATTCGGGTACCCCCATGGTGCCTGGGGAACTGGGGACCCCCCCCATGGTGCTGGGGAGCCCCAAGGATCTGGGTACCCCCATGGTGATGGGGACCCCAAGAGATTTGGGTACCCCCACGGTGTTGGGGATCCCCGAGGATCTGGGTACCCCCATGATGCTGGGGACCCCAAGAGATTTGGGTATCCCCATGGTGCAGACAGCCCTGGGGAACTGGGGGGACCTCACAGTGCAAGGGTGTCCCAAGGATTCGGGTACCCCCGTGGTGCCTGGGGAACTGGGGACCCCCCCCATGGTGCTGGGGAGCCCCAAGGATCTGGGTACCCCCATGGTGATGGGGACCCCAAGAGATTTGGGTACCCCCATGGTGCAGAAAGCCCTGGGGAACTGGGAGGGACCTCACAGTGCAAGGGTGTCCCAAGGTTTCGGGTAGCCCCGTGGTGCCTGGGGAACTGGGGACCCTCCATGGTGCCGGGGAGCCCTGGGGAACTGGGGAGCCTGGGAACCCAGAGGATTTGGGTGACCAAACGGAGCTGGGGAGGGACCCCAGAGCCGGGGGGTCCCAGCCCAGAGCCCCACTGCACCGGGGGGGTCCGGCTGGCCACGCTCCCCGCCTGGCTACCCCGCTGCATCACCCCCAGCCAGGACAGGACCCCCGGGGGTCGTTCCCCATCTTGGGGGACACAACGGTGGCTCTTACCGCTTCCGACTTGGGTGGTACGGGGGGCGGCGTGTCCCCGCGGGGCTCGTCCCCGGGGCGATGCGGGGAGCCCAACGGGGTGCCGACCCCCAAGGAGCCGAGGTCCTGCCGGCCGCTGCCCCCCTCGCAGCAGCCCTCTGGGCCGGGGTTGCTCCACAGCTCCTCGTAGGGGATCTCCAGCGGCTCCTGAGTCCTGAACTCGGGCTCGGCCCAGTCGGGCGTCACGTACTCCCGGTCGGCGTCGGGGAAATCGAGCGGCGGCGGGCGGTGGGCGACGGCGCGGCAGCGGGCGGTGGGCTCGCGGGGTCCGGCCGTGCCGCAGGCGCAGATGGCCAAGCGTTGGAGGGGTCGGCTGAGCTCGTCGCGGGCGGGCAGGCAGAGCCGGAGGCGTCGAGGGCTGCCCAAGTCCTCCGAAAAGTCCGGCTTGGCTTCCCGCACCGCCCGCGAGTACTCGTCGGGGTCGAAGCGGTCGCGGCAGAAGGCAGCGCTGTCCCGCAGCAGCTTCTCCAGCTGGGGGTCCCCGGCGAGGAGCCCCTCGGGCAGCTGGAAGCGGGGCACGTCGGTCAGCAGGAGGAAGTGGAAGGGGACCAGCCGGTCGCGGCGGAGGATGCAGCACAACACCACCGTCTTGGAGATGATGCCCACCAGCTTGTAGCAGTGGCCCTCGCGGATGGCGTGGAGGTCGTAGGGGTTGCGGGCCGGGCGGGTGGGCACGGCCACGTTGACGGGCAGCCGCACCTTCTCGATGATGCTGCGGACGGTGTGCTCGCCCTCCTGCAGCCGCAGCTCGAGGGGGCTGCGGGTGCTGAAGCGGCCCTTGCACTGGAAGGGCAGGCTGAGGCTCTCGTTGGTGCGGTGGTTCATGCAGATCAGGCATGGCATCTTGCCCTTCACCTGCCGGGCCCCCGGCGCCGGCGCCGCCTTGCCCAGCTTCCGCAGGATGGTGTTGAAGCGCGACTTCTCCTTCACCGTCTTGGCGCAGAGGATCTCCGCCTGGCCCATCAGCGTCAGCTCGTCCCCCGCGTGCAGCGTGAAGTTGTAGACCTCGCTGTCTTCGCTGAACTCCCCCGACACCACCTGCCCCGGGACAGCCCCACTGTGGGACCCTGGCATCATCCCTTGATGGCCCACCACCATCCTGTTATGTGCCACCACCCCCCCTCTGCTATCCCGCTGCTTTCCTGATGTCCCACCACCACACCCTGATGCCCACTGCTATCCCTGATGTCCCGTGACCTGCCCCTGATGTCCCACCACCACCTCCTGGTGTCCCACCACCAACTCTTGATGTTCCACCGCCATCCCCTGATGTCCCACCACCGTCTCCTGGTGTCCCACCATCAATTCTTGATGTTCCACCAACTCTTGATGTCCCACCACCATCCTCTGCTGTCCCACTGTCTTCTGATGTCCCACCACCATCCCCTGATGTCCCACCACTGTCTCCTGGTGTCCCACCACCAATTCTTGATGTTCCACCAACTCTTGATGTCCCACCACCATCCTCTGCTGTCCCACTGTCTTCTGATGTCCCACCACCATCCCCTGATGTCCCACCACCGTCTCCTGGTGTCCCACCACCAATTCTTGATGTCCCACCACCATCCTCTGCTGTCCCACTGTCTTCTTCTGATGTCCTACCACCATCTCCTGGTGTCCCACCACCAACTCTTGATGTTCCATCACCAACTCTTGATGTCCCACCACCATCCCCTGCTGTCCCACTGTCCTCTTCTGGTGTTGTGTGTCCCCCCCACCCCGATTCTCACCACCATACCCTGATGTCCCACCACTACCCCCATTGTCCTACCATCTACCCCTGATGTCTCACCACCAACTTATGATGTCCCACCACCACCCCCTGATTCCCACCACCATACCCTGAGGTTCCACCACTACCCTCATTGTCCTACCACCTACCCCTGATATCTTACCACCAATGCTTCATTGATGTCCCACCGCATCCCTTGCTGGCCTACTGTCCTCTCCTGATGTCTCAGCACTGACCCCTGATGTCCCACCACCACACCCCAGTTCCCACTATCTTCAAAGTTCCACCACCAACCCCTGCTGCCTCACCACCACTCCCTGACATTCACCTGCTGTCCCCCAACTGTCCCCTCTGTCCCCATACCAACCTTCACGCTGAAGGTGATGGCCTCCATGACGAAGACGCGGTCTGGGAAGATGCTGGCCACCTCCTCCACGCTGTTGAAGTACTGCACGGGCTCACGGATGTCCCGGTCCTGGTCCAGCAGCTTGAACTTCCCTGCGTGGGACAGCCAGGCAATGAGAGGAGGCCATCTCCAGGGCCTGGCCCCAGGGACCTGCTGTCACCCACCTCAGGGCCAACACAGCCCTTTGTGGGGGGCAAGGCTGGCCTGGGGTCCCCGTCACCTTTTGGGGGGCCACCTCTGTGGGCAGAGGGGTTCACCCAATGTGTCCAAGCGGACACCAGAGCACCCCCCCATACCTGCACCCCAGCATCAAGGGGGGCTTTTGGGTTGGGCCAAGCACAGAACCCCAGGCACGTGGGGTGCCCCGGCCCCCCCCCCCCAGAGCTGCAGGGACCACCCCTGCGTGGAGGAACCAGCCTGGAGCAGCCAACATTGCAGGGGACCCCCATTGCTCCCCCAAAACCCATCCCCGTGAGCCCCTCTCCGCCCCACATCTCGAGCAGGAGAAGCTGCCGGGGAGGGGACCCGGGGAGGGGACCCGGGGAGGGGACCCGGGGGGCTCAGCAGCAGCGGAGGCGAAGGCAGGGGGAGGGAGGGCTGCGGCCGGCAGCGAAACCGTCGCCATTGGCATCGCTCGGCGGCGGGGGACAGACCTGAGGGGAATATTAATTCCCCCCTCTCGCCGCGCCGGGCAGGGTCCCGGCCGAGGTCACGGCGCTGGGGGACGCGGGAGCTGGAGCCGCGGTGCCCGAGCTGGGGACAACCCCACACGCCTGGGCACGGCCGAGCCCCCCGAGCCGGTTAACACACCACGGGGCCCTCGCCTCCTCGAGCCACCCCGGGGATGGGTGATTAACCCCTCCCCCGCTCCGTCTCCCATTATTTATTCATTAGCAGGACTCATTACCGACATGGCGAGCACTTAGAGTGGTCATTAAGGCTCCGGCTACTGCGGCCGTCGGCATCTCGGAGCCTTCGTCTGCAGCGCCAGCCCCATCCCATCCTCGTCCCTGTCCCTGTCCCCATCCCATCCCGTCCCCATCACCATCCCCATCCCACCCCATCCCATCCCATCCCCATCCCCATCCCATCCCCATCCCTATCCCTGTCCCCATCCCCATCCCCATCCCCATCGCATCCCTATCCCTGTCCCCATCCCACCCCCGTCCCTGTCCTCATCCCCATCCCATCCCCATCCCCATCCCTGTCCCCATCCCTATCCCTGTCCCCATCCCCGTCCCATCCATGTCCCTGTCCCATCTCCACCCCATGCCACCACTCTCCAATCACCATCCTCATCCCCATCCAGTCCTCATCGCTGTCCCCGTCTCCATCCCATCCTTGTCCCCATCCCCACCCCATCCTTTTCCCCATCCCCTTCCCATCCCTTCCCCACTCCTGTCCCTATCCTTGTCCCATCCTCAGCCTCATCCCCATCCCATCCCTATCCCTGTCCCCATCCCATCCCTTCCCCACTCCTGTCCCTGTCTCTGTCCCATCCCCATCCCATCCCATCCCATCCCCATCACCATCCCCATCCCACCCCATCCCATCCCATCCCTATCCCTGTCCCCATCCCCATCCCAGCCCCAGTCCATCCCACCCCACCCTCATCACTGGCCTTGTTCCCATCCTGTCCTGTCCCGTCCCATCCCATCCCCATCCCCGTCCCTATCCCTGTCACCATCCCGTCCCATCCCATCCCATCCCATCCCATCCCATCCCATCCCCGCCTGTATCCCTGTCCCTATCCCACCATCCCCATCCTCATCACAGGCCTTGTTCCCATCCCATCCCATCCCATCCCATCCCATCCCATCCCATCCCATCCCATCCCTGTCACTGTCCCCATCCCATCCCCTCCTGTATCCCTGTCCCTGTCCCTATCCCACTCCCCATCCCTCCCAGCCCCAGCTTCGGGCTGGGCACGTTCACGGTGGGACACGCAGCCCCCGAACCAGCGCAGCCCCTCCCCCTGCCTGGGCCGTACTGGAGCAGCCCCAGCCCGGCCGCCCACCTGGGTACTGGAGGGGGATGTCGATCTTGGGGCCGACGACGTAGTGGCCTTCCTCCAGGCTGTGCGCCGTCACCGTCGTCCACTGCCGGCAGGAGTGGAGCAGCAGCACGTCCTGGGCGCTGACCCCCTCCACGCGCTCGCCTGCCGGGGGACCCCCTGTCACCAGCCCCGCCACCCCCGCCCCGCGGCGCCCGGCCGGAGACGGACAGGCGGACGGACAGAGAGCCGGACAGAGAGCCAGACAGGTGGACGGACTGATGGCCGGACAGACAGCTGGACACGCAGACAGTCAGCCGGACAGACAGCTGGACACGCAGCCGGACAGGTGGATGGACGGACAGCTGGACACGTGGATGGACAGGCAGACTGACACACGGACGGACAGGCGGATGGAGAGACAGCCCGACAAGACAGCCGGACAGGCAGCCAGACAGGTGGACGGACAGATGGCCAGACAGACAGCCGGACAGACGGCCGGAAAAGCGGACAGACAGACAGCTGGATAGGCGGATGGAGAGATGGCCGGACAGACGGCCGGACAGATAGCTGGAAAGGTGGATGGACAGACAGCCAGACAGGCAGATGGACAGACAGCTGGACAGACTGACGGACAGATGGCCGGACAGACGGACGGACAGGTGGACGGACAGACAGACAGACAGGCAGATGGACAGACAGCCAGACAGACGGACGGACAGGCAGCCGGACAGATGGACAGACAGATAGTCGGAAAGGTGAACAGACAGATAGCCGGAAAGGTGGACGGACAGCCAGACAGGCAGATGGACAGACAGCTGGACAGATGGACGGACAGGTGGATGGACAGACAGCCAGACAGACGGACGGACAGGCAGCCGGACAGGCGGACGGACAGACGGACGGACAGACGGGCGGGCAGACGGACAGACGGGCGGACAGGCGGACGGACAGACGGACGGACAGGCGGATGGAGAGACAGCCCGACAAGACAGCTGGACAGGCAGCCAGACAGGTGGACGGACAGATGGCCGGACAGACGGACGGAAAAGCGGACGGACAGACAGCTGGACAGGCGGATGGAGAGATGGCCGGACAGACGGCCGGACAGATAGCCGGAAAGGTGGACGGACAGACAGCCAGACAGGCAGATGGACAGACAGCTGGACAGACGGACAGACAGGTGGACGGACAGATAGTCGGAAAGGTGGATGGACAGACAGCCAGACAGGCAGATGGACAGACGGACGGACAGGTGGATGGACAGACAGCCAGACAGATGGACGGACAGGCAGCCGGACAGATGGACGGACAGATAGTCGGAAAGGTGGACGGACAGACAGCCAGACAGGCAGATGGACAGACAGCTGGACAGACGGACGGACAGGTGGACGGACAGACAGCCAGACAGACGGACGGACAGACAGCTGGACAGGCAGCCGGACAGGCGGACGGACAGATGGATGGACAGGCGGACAGACAGGCGGACGGAGGGAGGGCTGAGCAGGTGCCCGCTGCCAAGAGCCGCCAGTTGCCCGGGAAACGGCTGCTTTGTCCCCCCTGAAAAGCCGCAGCCACCGCAAACAAGGGGCTGATTGAGACCGGGGGCCCCCACGGCCGCTGCACCCCGAGAGCCGGAGGGGACCCATCCTGCTCCGGAGGGGACGGATTCTGCTCCGGAGGGGACCCATCCTGCTCCGGAGGGGACGGATTCTGCTCCGGAGGGGACGGATCCTGCTCCGGAGGGGACCCATTCTTCTCCAGTGGGGATGGATCCTGCTCCAGAGGGGACGGATCCTGCTCCACAAGGGATGGATCCTGCTCAGGAGTTCATGGATCTTGCTCTGGAGGGGATGGATCCTGCTCCAGAGGGAGCATCCAGCTCCAGAGGGGATGGATCCTGCTCCGGAAGGGGCACAGCCTGCTCCAGAAGGGATGGATCCTGCTCTGGAGAGGACAGATCCTGCTCCGGAGGGTGGACCCTGTTCTGGAGGGAATGGATCCTGCTCCAGAGGGGTTGGATCCTGCTCCAGAGGGGACCCATCCTGCTCCGGTGGGGACGGATCCTGCCCTGGAGGGGACGGATTCTGCTCTGGAGGGGACGGATTCTGCTCTGGAGGGGACGGATCCTGCTCCAGAAGGGATGGATCCTGCTCCGGAGGGGATGCACCCTGGTCCAGAGGGGATGGATCCTGGTCTGGAAGGGACGGATCCTGCTCCGGAGGGGACAGATCCTGCTCCAGTGGGGATGGATCCTGCTCCAGAGGGGACGGATCCTGCTCCAGTGGGGATGGGTCCTGATCCGGAGTGGATGGATCCTGGTCTGGAAGGGACGGATCCTGCTCCAGAGGGGATGGATCCTGCTCCAGAGGGGATGGATCCTGGTCCAGTGGGGATGGATCCTGCTCTGGAGGGGACGGATCCTGCTCCAGTGGGGATGGATCCTGCTCCAGAGGGGATGGATCCTGCTCCGGAGGGGATGGATCCTGGTCTGGAAGGGACGGATCCTGCTCCAGAGGGGACGGATCCTGCTCCAGTGGGGATGGATCCTGCTCCGGAGGGGATGGATCCTGGTCTGGAAGGGACGGATCCTGCTCTGGGGGGGACGGATCCTGGTCCGGAGGGGATGGATCCTGCTCCGGAGAGGAGCACCCCCCGCACAGCCGCTCTGGGGTGCTTGGTGCCTGTGCACCCCGCACCCCCTGCTCCCCACCCCCCCAGCCTGTGCGCGGGGGGGGCTCAGCCAGGCCCCCACCCCCCCCAGCCCCCCCAGCCAGGCCGTGCCCCGGGGAGGGGGGGGGGGGGCAGGGGGGCTCCGAGCCCCCAGCTCCAGCCTGTCACCCTGCCCACGCTCCCACCCACGGGTGCTGGCCCAGGGTGAGAGCCAGCCCCAGGCCCCCACGCGAGAAGACCCCTCACAAACGGCACCAGCCTTCCTCCCTCCTCCTCCTCCTCACCTCTCCAGCCTTCATCCCTCCTCACCTCTCAAGCCTTCCTCCCTCCCTCCTCGCCATCACTCCAGCCTCCCTCCCTTCTTCTGGTCCCTCTAGTCTTCCTCCTTCTTCCTCCTCATCCTTCCAGCCTTCCTCCCTCTCCTCCTCCTCACCCCTCCAGCCTTCCTCTCTCCTCCTCCTCACCCCTCCAGCCCTCCTCTCTCACTTCTCCTCCTCACCCATCCAGATCTCCTTCCTCCTCCTCCTCACCTCTCCAGTCTTCCTCTCTCCCTCTTCCTCATGTCCCCAGCCTTCATCCCTCCTCCTCACCTCTCTAGCCTTCCTCATCCTCATCCCTCCAGCCTTCCTCTCTCCTCTTCCCCATCCATCTAGCCTCCCTCTAACTTTTCTCCCTCCTCTCCCTCCCTCCAGCCTTCCTCCCTCCTCCTCCTCACCTCTCCAGCCTTTCTCTTTCTCCTCATCCCTCCACCCCTCCCCCCCCCAGCCTTCCTCCCTCCCTCCTCCTCCTCACCTCTCCAGCCTTCCTCCCTCCCTCCTCCCCATCACCGCAGCCTCCCTCCCTCCTCCTCCTCACCCCTCCAGCATTCCTCCCTTTCTCCCTCCTCCCCATCACTTCAGTCTTCCTCCTCCTCCTCACTCTTAAACCTTCCTCCCTCCCTCCTCTCCACCACTCTGGCCTTCCTCCCTCCTCCTCCTCGCCCCTCCAGCCTTCCTCCCTTCCTCCTCCTCTTCATCCCTGCAGCTTTCTTCCCTCCTTCCTCCTCGTCCCTCCAGCCTTCCTCCTTCCCTCCTTCCCATCACCCCAGCCTCCCTCCCTCCTCCTCACTCTCAAGCCTTCCTCCCTCCCTCCTCCCCATCACCCGAGCCTCCCTCCCTCCCTCCTCCTCGTCCTTCCAGCCTCCCTCCCTCCTCCTCCTCGCCCCTCCAGCCTTCCTCCCTCCCTCCTCCCCATCACTCCAGCCTCCCAGCCTCCTCCTCCAGCCTTCCTCCATTCCTCCTCCTCTTCGTCCCTGCAGCTTTCTTCCCTCCCTCCTCCTCCTCGTCCCTCCAGCCTTCCTCCCTTTCCCCTCCCCATCACTCCATCCCTCCAGCCTTCCTCCCTCCCTCCTCCCCATCGCCCCAGCCTCCCTCCCTCCTCCTCCTCGCCCCTCCAGCCTTCCTCCCTCCCTCCCTCCTCCCCATCACGCCAGCCTCTCTACTTCTCATCCCTCCAGCCTTCCTCCCTCCCTCCTCCTCCTCGCCCCTCCAGCCTTCCTCCTTCCCTCCTCCCCATCACGCCAGCCTCTCTACTTCTCCTCGCCCCTCCAGCCTTCCTCCCTCCCTCCTCCCCATCGCCCCAGCCTCCCTCCCTCCTCCTCCTCGCCCCTCCAGCCTTCCTCCCTCCCTCCCTCCTCCCCATCACGCCAGCCTCTCTACTTCTCCTCGCCCCTCCAGCCTTCCTCCCTCCCTCCTCCCCATCGCCCCAGCCTCCCTCCCTCCTCCTCCTCGCCCCTCCAGCCTTCCTCCCTCCCTCCCTCCTCCCCATCACGCCAGCCTCTCTACTTCTCCTCGCCCCTCCAGCCTTCCTCCCTCCCTCCTCCCCATCGCCCCAGCCTCCCTCCCTCCTCCTCCTCGCCCCTCCAGCCTTCCTCCCTCCCTCCTCCTCCTCGCCCCCGGCCCCGCCGCCGCTCACCCTGCCCCAGGCAGACGAGGGTGGGCAGCCGGACCTGGCTGACGATGGCGTCGAGGGGCAGCGGCGCGGGGCTCCAGCGGAGCCGGGCCAGCCCCGCCGCCAGCTTCTCCATCGCATCGCGGCTCAGCCCGGCCCCGGGGGGGGGGGACGGGGACGGGGGGGGCCGGCCGGGCTCCGGGGCCGCCGCCGGGCCGGGGCAGCGGCGGGGCCGGGGGCGGGCGGGGGGCGGCTCCCGGCTGCCCCATCCCCGCCGCCCCCCGCCCGCCCCCGGCCCCTCCTGCCCGCCCGCCCCGACGGGCGGGACCCCCCCCTTAACCCCCCCCCCCACCGGAGCCGGGGACGGGGGGAGGCGGCGGGCGGGGACCCCCCCCCTTGGCCGGGCATCCCCCGGCGGGGACCCCCCGAGGCGGGGGCAGCGGGCGGGGGTGACCCGGGGGCTACCGGCGGGGACCGGGGGGTACCGGGGGGCTCAGCCCCAGGCTCTGATCCCTCGGGGGTGTCGGGGGGGGTCAGCTCGGGCGCCCCGGGTCCCACCACCACCCCCGTAACCCTCCCTCCCCCATCCCAATCGGGGGGGGGGGGGGAGCTGCGGGGGCACAGGCGGAGGAGCCCGAAGCTGCCCCGTGCCCCAATCTCAGGCGGACCCCCCCCCCACCCCCCCCGGCAGGGATGGCAGCGAGTGGGGACCCCCGGCATGGGCATCACAGCGAGCGGGGACCCCGCAGCCTGGGGGCTCACAGCCTGGGGGGGGCTAGGGTGGGGGGTCCCCGCACCCCTCCCGGCCCTGGCTCCGTCACCCGGCTGTGCCCCCCCCCGGCGGGGCTGCTGCCCGAGCCCCCTCCTCCCGGGCCTGACTCGGCGCAGGGCTGGGGTCCTGGTGCGGGGCTGGGGTCCTGGTGCGGGTGAGCAGGGGGGGACCCAAAGGTGCCAGCGGAGCAGCAGCGGGGTCCTCTGGGACGGGGCCCAGATGGGTTGGGACACAGAGAAAACCTGCCAGGACAAGGAGGGACAGGGCAGGAGCAGGGATGGGGATGGAGCAGGGATGGGGATGGAGAAGGGAGAAGGAAGAAGCAGGGATGGGGATGGAGAAGGGAGAAGGAAGGAGCGGGGATGGGGATGGAGCAGGGATGGGGTTGGAGAAGAGATGAGGAAGGAGCAGGGATGGGGATGGAGCAGGGATGGGGATGGAGAAGGGAGAAGGAAGGAGCAGCGATGGGGATGGAAAAGGGATGAGGAAGGAGCAAGGATGGGGTTGGAAAAGGGATGAGGAAGGAGCAGGGACAGGGAAGGAGCAGAGATGGGGATGGAGCAAGGCGGGAATGCAGCAGGGAGAAGGAAGGAACAGGCATGGGGATGGAACAGGGACAAGGAAGGAGCAGGGATGGGGCTGGAGCAGGGATAGGGATGGAGCAGGGATGGGGATGGAGCAAGATGGGAACGGAGCAGGGAGAAGGAAGGAGCAGGGATGGGGGTGGAGAAGGGAGAAGGAAGGAGCGGGGATGGGGATGGAGCAGGGATGGGGTTGGAGAAGAGATGAGGAAGGAGCAGGGATGGGGATGGAGCAGGGATGGGGATGGAGAAGGGAGAAGGAAGGAGCAGCGATGGGGATGGAGAAGGGATGAGGAAGGAGCAGGGATGGGGTTGGAGCAGGGATGGGGATGGAGCAGGGATGGGGATAGAGCAAGATGGGAACGGAGCAGGGAGAAGGAAGGAGCAGGGATGGGGGTGGAGAAGGGATGGGGATGGAACAGGGACAAGGAAGGAGCAGGGATGGGGATGGAAAAGGGATGAGGAAGGAGCAAGGATGGGGTTGGAAAAGGGATGATGAAGGAGCAGGGACAGGGAAGGAGCAGAGATGGGGATGGAGCAAGGCGGGAATGCAGCAGGGAGAAGGAAGGAACAGGCATGGGGATGGAACAGGGACAAGGAAGGAGCAGGGATGGGGTTGGAGCAGGGATGTGGATGGAGCAGGGACAAGGAAGGAGCAGGGATGGGGATGGAAAAGGAATGAGGAAGGAGCAGGGACAGGGAAGGAGCAGGGATGGAGACAGAGCAGGGATGGGGACAGCAGCGACGGGGATGGAGCAGGGACAAGGATGGAGCAGGGATGGGGACAGCAGCGACGGGGATGGAGCAGGGACAAGGATGGAGCAGGGATGGGGACGGAGCAGGGACACGGATGGAGCCGGGTCGGGTTGGGGACACAGCAGGGACGGGGATGGAGCCGGGACGGACACGGAGCAGGGACAGGGACGGGGACGGAGCTGGGACAATCCAGCAGCAGGAGGAGGACATGGGAAGACTCCAGACCCGCTGACGGGGATGACACCGAGCGGGACACCGCGAGCTGCTGGCCGGGGTCCGTGGGGCAAGGTCCCAGCCGGGTCCCCTCTCCCCGAGCCCCCCCGGGACCCCTCACATGACCACGCCGAGGTGACATGGCCAGGGACGAGCTCTTCCCACCCCAACCCCAAAACAGCGACGAGTCCCCGGGGATGGGAGAGGGTTGGGGGTCACCGAGCTGCTCCCCACGGTGAGGGGGCCGCAGCCACCCCACTCCGCAGCCAAGAGCAGCACCAAACCCGCTCTCCCAGTTACCGACTGCCACCCCACGCCATGACACCCAGGGACAGACCCCTTGCCGAGCTGGGGGAGACCCCGGGGTTACCCCTCCCCAGGGCTGGTGGGGAGGGGATGGCGAAGGCAAACGGACGCTGCTCGGTGGGGAAGGACACGAAGAACCAGGACCCGGCTGCTGGGGCTCTGGGGGAGCGGGAAACCCCCCCTGTACCTCACACCCACCCCGGGAAGGGCCGAACCCCTCCTGAGACCCAGCTGAAGTCCCCTCCGTGGAGCTGGGGACACGGCCAGCAGCCGGGTGTACCCCCACCCACGCCGGCAGCACCGTCCTGTCCTCCAAAAACAAGAGCCGTGAGCTTTTCGCTCGGAAAGCCAGAAAAAGAAGAGCTCTGCCCCAAAAACTTATGGGCAGCGGCCATCGGCGTGAGCTCTCCGGGTGTCACCCGGGCGGCCGCGGCTCCAGCCCGGCAGGGTCGGGGGTCCTGCCCCAGCCCTCGCCCCCCGGCGCGCGGGAATTGAACGGGGCCGAGGAAGGAACCAGTGCAAGTTTATAAAAGCTTTTATTTGCTCTTGGTACGACCAAGAATGGGACAGTGATCTTTTATACAATTTGATACAGTAAGTGGTACAAAAGAATGTGTTTTAAATAAAAAGCCAGAGTGGAGTAGCAAAAATATTAAAAGATTAAGTAAAAAATTGTCGGCGTGGGGATTCATCCTAGACCTCCGGCTGATGCTGTTTCTCCAGCGTCCGAGGCCGGGAGCACGACCCCCTGCCCCGCGCCGCCTCGGCCCCCGCAGCCCGGGCAGCGGTCACCACGCTCGGAGGACAGATCCGACCTCGGGTTTTACTTTATCAGGGCCAATTTAATCAAGCATACATCGGGGTTTTTGGGGTTTTGTTTTTTTTTTCCATGACAAAAGGCAGCGCCGAGCCTTCCTCCGCTGGTCGGGTCCAGCTGCCCCGCGGGGAAAGCGGCTCCGCAGCCTCCTCGGGGCCGGCTGCGACGCAGGGGCTGGGCAGGCAGCGAGCGAGGGGCAGAAAGAAAGTTCTGGAGAATTCCTCCAAGGTGCTTCTGACAACCTTTGATTTTGTCACCGACTCCGGCCGCTCGCTCCTCCTCGCGCCCCGCCGCAGCGGACAACGCCAAGCCCCGCGGCTCGAGCTCCCGGGGGTTTTTTTTTATACGAAGACGCCCGTCTAGAAATTTTTCGGTGTATTCACTCGGCAAGAACAGGGCGGGGAGGTGGGAGCGAGCGGTGCCAGCGAGGGGCCCGGTCCCTACCCATCGGCTCGCAACGAACACGGCGTCTACAAAGGATCCCGCAGGATTTACAGAGGGAGCCAAGCCCCGGGAAGCAAAGAAAAAAGCTCACGTTTAAAACAAGGATTATACAAAAAAAGGAAAAACCAAACCTTGATGTATGTTTCTCCATTATTTTTTTTTTTTTTTTCCCTTTTCGATAACGTTAGAAAGTGCAGATTTAACCCCAAGGGAGCTGCTCTCTATTTACAACGCTGCCGGGCGGGCGCGGGACGGGGTGATCGCGACGGCACCGATGCCTCCGCCCGCGCCCGCGTCCTGCCCGGCCCCGACAGCCGCTCGCCCGGGAAGGGTGAACCCAAAAGGCCGAGGCGCAGCGGAGCAGGCGGACACCTCGGCGACGTCACCGCGCGGGAAGCCGTCCCCGACTCGGAGCTCCACGTCACGACGCCGTCCCTTCGGTCGCATCCAGCCGGCGTCCTCCGCTGCTCGGTTTGCCGGGGAGCGTGCGGAGCCGGGCGAGGAGCAGCGCCGAGTCCCAGCACCTTCCCAGCTGCTTCCAGCGAGCTGGAAAAGCCAAGTTCTTGGCCCCAACCCGCGCCCAGCCTCCAGCACGGGGAACCGGACAGTCTTCACGGAGGGAATAAATTAAAACCGCCAACTTTTATTTTGATTTTTGCTTTTTCAATTCTAGTTTCGCTCAGCCTTTTGCTCGGCTGCCGGCCGGCTGGTGGGAGCGGCTCGCGGTGCGAGAGGACGTAAGAATCCGTGTTAGCTGCTGTCAGTTTGGGAACTGCACGTTCTACTCGTACACATAAAGCAGACGACCACATCACCCTCCATCGAAAACTAGTGCATGCAAGTAACTCTTCCATATCAGGGAACCCAAGGGCTACGCGGGAGAGAGGAGATACTAGCGAACGGACACGGCCTAGAGGGACATTAGTAGGTATCGGCGACATTTTTACCTCGAAAGCTTAAATCAGTGCTTCGTATTAAAGGTTTTTTTGGCAAACAGACCACGTTGCCGTCCTTTGAATTAACACATCACACCAGGAAGAAACGCAAATAAAAAGCAGCATGCAGGCAAAAGGAAAGAGCTGCGAGTGAGGAAGGGGGGGGGATGGCAGCAGGAACAGCTCTGAATGGCTACATCACCAAAAAGGAGACACAGCAGATTAAATGTCGTATTTTTTTTTGTTTTTTTTGTTTTTTTTTTCTTTTTTTGCACCACCCTTTGTCCTCGATGCACTACACCAACGGTTACAGAAAGCAATCACGAAAGAGTTCGGTATTTGGAAATGGTCACGTACGGATGGGATGTCTCCTGCACATGCTTCCACCAGCAGGAAAGAAAAAGAAACCAAGGGCAAACAAAAGTTCCTTTCCACATAAGGCACAGGACAAAATCAAACCCCGTTCACAGACTGAAGGCGGAAATGAGTGTTCTCCTGGCTCTTTTGCCGATGCTTCTAGAGAATGCGGTGACTCAAGCACATTATCCATGACAGAAAATTCCACTGTTGTACAAAATAAATTGTTAATTCTAACTTTTATTCTTATACAATTTGCAGAGTAGAGTTGAATGGGATTGCTATGGGTTTTAATGTCAGGAGGAACAGGACTATAATACAACCAAGACGTAGTGGTAAGTTGAGCAGGTACATGAAAAAAAAATGAAGTCACGGAGATGATTTTCCTATACGTGTCGTCGAGAAAAATTAGAGTACGCAAGCTGTCCTAAACGGAAGAACAACGGGAGACTTGTTAAGGTGAGGAACAAAACATCGGTTTCGGGTTAAAAACGGACAGAGCGGTTTGTTTCGCAGCGAGAAAAAAGGGGCGGTGGCTGGCGATTGGTGACAGAGGAGAAGGTTCAGCAACACTTGCTCTTCCAGCCCGTCACCCCACCGCCACTGCTGATATCTACATTTTCACTGTTGGGCTCTTTTACAGGGGTCTGCAATGAAACAAGGGAAAAACAGAGTTAGGCGACTCCCGGGACGCTGCAGTAAAGCACTCCGAGCTGCAGAGACGGCGGCTCACAGAACGGCTCACGTCACCAGACCGTGCCACGGCTACGCCACGGACACAGAGCTGCCCAGAAACGCAGGGCACCCTCCTCCCCTCGCCAGCAGCAGCACGCAAAGCCCATTTACGGTGTTTTTTTGGTTAGTTTTCTTTTAAATAAGCAACAACTGGAAAGCTGGAAAAAACTCCTCGGGCCACCCCAAAGCAAACTCAGCCTATTTTCCATCTGAACATGAGGAAGAACTTCTTCCCTCTGAGGGTGACGGAGCCCTGGAACAGGCTGCCCAGGGAGGTTGTGGAGTCTCCTTCTCTGGAGATATTCAAGACCCGCCTGGACAAGGTCCTCTACAGCCTGCTGTGGGTGACCCTGCTTGGGCAGGGGGGTTGGACTAGATGACCCACAGAGGTCCCTTCCAACCCCTACTATTCTGTGATTCTGTGATTCTGTTTCTAGATCCCGCTCCTCACGCCGACGCTCGGACTTTGGCGGAGTGAGTAAATCACAGCGCGCGGCCAACACAAGCCAAAGTTGAATTATGTGAACTCCTGACCTTCGAAAACCACAGAGCAATTTATGGATAAAGAGGGGCTGTTCGCAAGCGTCTGCCTCCCAGTTAACCGGGACGCCAGCTTCCGAGGCAGCGGACAAAACCGGCTCGCCTGCGTCACGGGACGCAAACTTGGTGGGACCAAAGCGAAAATCAACGCCAAGTGGTTTTGCCCGGATGCGAACGCCTCCTTCCAGCTGTCTGGAAACCAACCTAAACGCTCAGCGGAACCCTGCGGCTTCGGCTTGACATTCCTTGGCTCATTCTCTTTGTCACAGCCTTGCAGAAGCAAGCTCCCCCATCCCTGTTCTTCAGATAAATACATAAAATACATAAATCACAGAATCACAGAATCACAGAATAGTAGGGGTTGGAAGGGACCTCTGTGGGTCATCTAGTCCAACCCCCCTGCCGAAGCAGGGTCACCTACAGTAGGCTGCACAGGATCTTGTCCAGGCGGGTCCTGAATATCTCCAGAGAAGGAGACTCCACAACCTCCCTGGGCAGCCTGGGCCAGGGCTCCGTCACCCTCAGAGGGAAGAAGTTCTTCCTCATGTTCAGGCGGAACTTCCTGTGCCTCAGTTTGTGCCCATTGCCCCTTGTCCTGTCACTGGGCACCACTGAAAAGAGCTTGGCCCCATCCTCCTGACACCCACCCTGCAGATATTTGTAGGCATTTATAAGGTCCCCTCGCAGCCTTCTCTTCTTCAGGCTGAACAAGCCCGGTTCCCTCAACCTCTCCTCGTAGTGGAGATGCTCCAGTCTTTAAATAAAGATTTAAAGGTCAAAAGGGTCAGTAGGGCTTGCTAGCCTGGCCTACAGTTCACCAAGGACCAGGGACTTTCTCACATAAAACTCGTCAAAAACCGCTCAAGAAACAACTCGGAACTACAGCGGCGAGCCACTGCTGAGCAGATGTGTGTTCAGGAGGGCTGAGAAGAGATTCCGCATGGCCATCGCGCTCAACTTCTAGCCAATTAGCTCCGACGACGTGATCAAGAGCATCGCGCTCAACTTCTGGCCAATTAACTTGGACGACGTTATCAAGAGCATCGCGCTCAACTTCTAGCCAATTAACTTGGCTGATGTTATCAAGAGCATCGCGCTCAACTTCTAGCCAATTAGCTCCGACGATGTTATCAAGAGCATCGCGCTCAACTTCTAGCCAATTAACTCGGACGATGTTATCAAGAGCATCGCGCTCAACTTCTAGCCAATTAACTTGGCTGATGTTATCAAGAGCATCGCGCTCAACTTCTAGCCAATTAGCTCCGATGACGTGATCAAGAGCATCGCGCTCAACTTCTAGCCAATTAACTTGGACGACGTGATCAAGAGCATCGCGCTCAACTTCTAGCCAATTAACTCGGACGACGTTATCAAGAGCATCGCGCTCAACTTCTGGCCAATTAACTCGGACGACGTTATCAAGAGCATCGCGCTCAACTTCTGGCCAATTAACTCGGACGACGTTATCAAGAGCATCACACTCAACTTCTGGCCAATTAACTGGGACGACGTTATCAAGAGCATCACGCTCAACTTCTAGCCAATTAACTGGGACGACGTTATCAAGAGCATCACGCTCAACTTCTAGCCAATTAACTCGGACGACGTTATCAAGAGCATCGCGCTCAACTTCTGGCCAATTAACTCGGACGACGTTATCAAGAGCATCTGTGCAGGCGAGCGGTGGAAGCGTGACGAAGGCAGCCTCAGCACGGGGCAGACCCTACCGCTAAGCTGGAGCACAGAAAAAACACGTAGGGTCGTTCGTCCAGGAGCAAAGCGCGTATTGTAGAGTTGGCCAACCCACGTCTTGAGCTCCGGAGAGTTCCCGTGCTGGAGAAACGCGACCTGACAGTAAGCAGGAAGGTGCTAGCACTGGGGTCACTGTGTAAGTCAAGTCCTCGGCTCTGGGAGTAAGTGGATAAACTGGAACCAGCCCTGGAGCCACCCACGTACCCAGCCCGGCTCAACCCTGCGACAGAAGAGCAGCAGCTACTGAAGCCAACGCGTTTTCTACTCGTGAAAGGTATTGGGGATGCAAGTACCGCAGCATCCTGTAGCTCTGGGCATACAGAGAGTGGGGACAGGCCAGAGGAACGACAGCCATCTTCACGGTGGGCTGTACGTTTCGGGAAGGGGAGCCCCCCACCAGGATGAGCCGGTGATCCAGGTTCTTCTCCCAGCTGCAACAGAACCGTCCACGCAACCTCCAGCGACACGCGGAGGCTGGGAGGGCTCGGAAACAAGGCAGGCAGTGACAGAACACGTCCATCTGTCCTACCACCCACCTCTCAGCTCTGCCCACCAGGCGCCTCAGAGCTTTCAGCGTTGCGCATGGATGGAGATGGTGGCAGGGAGAGGACAGCTCTCTTCCACGCCAATGGAAATGTCTGAACTCCACGTGTACAACGCAACCAGGAGTTTAAGGGCCAGCCAACTACAGATTTATACTCCTTGGCTCTTTGACGTGCACAGCTCTCTCTAGATAGGACCCCTACGATAATGAAGCATGAAACAAGCTTTCGAAGCTCAGACAACTCTCCTCCTTCAGGGTCTCGCTCGTCTCAGCACCCCAAAGTCAAACGCTGCAACAGTTCAGGTCAACATCAAAAAGCAACAGGAGCCGAAACCTTGGGGTCTTTTTTTCAAGCGAACCCCGTAAGCACCTACCTTTCGAAGAATGTCTTCTGCTAACGTGAGGAATGCCTTCTCAATGTTTATATTTGCTTTCGCACTAGTTTCGAAAAACCTAATACCGTGCTCCCTAGCAATCTAAACCAAAACAGAAAGAAGGAGGTTAGTGTTACTGCAGGGTTACTCAACCGGTGCTGCTGTAACTTCAGGATCAGCAGCATTTACCAGCATGTAAGATTTCAGCCGTAGCAGGCATCAGGAGCACCAGCTAGGCAAAGTGTCACCAAAGAGGATTCGGAACTTAACGATTCGGAAACAGCAATTAAAGCACATTACACCCCAGATCAATGTCTGAACATCAGATGACAGATACCATAAAGCCTGTCACATGGTAAGTAAAAGATCCTTGAAAAATTTGAGTTCTCAAAGGAAGCAGAAACCACAGCTGAACTCGTTCCGTTCACGGTAGCTGTACGCAACGCAGCTACTACACAAACCCTCCCCAGCCTTACGAGCCGTCAGCGAAGCCAGCTCCTTCCCCGTGCCCGGCACCTCAGCCACCTGCAGACGGCGGGAAGCCTCGGCACCGATGTGCTTACCGGGACAAGCACGTCGTCGCCCGACGCTTACCTGTTCGCCTTTTGCTTTGGAGACGACTCTTTTATCCTCCATGTCGCACTTGTTTCCTAACAGCATCCTCTCCACGTCTTCGTTGGCGTGCTAAAACGAGACACCAGACAGGTTTACACGCCTCCCCCCACAAGCAGGGAGCACCTACTCCACTTCTGTGTGTCCAGGCTGTCTGAAACCCAGGCTAACCTTTACAGGCCTCGGCGTCTTGCAGTGCCCCGAGTCGGAACAAGGACTGCCAGAAATCATCCTTCAGCCAGCAGCTATCGACTGCACTGCTCACAGAACCCAGAAGCGCAATGAGACATCAGCTACGGGGCTGACACGGCTCTATCACCATCTCAGCACCACTTATTTCCCCCCTTCCTTTTCATTTCTGTAGTTTCAGTGTGAAGTCTTCCTTTCTGAAATTGGCAGAGCGCTGTTCTGCAACCCAGATCCTGCCAGCTGAGGACGCCAGCCCCCCAAACCGCTGTCGGTTTGCATTCGGTGATGGGGGGAAAGCATCCCCCTCCTGCCCAGCACCCCGAGGCGTCAGGCTTCATGCCTGCTGGACAAGCACACTTGGCCCAAAATCACAGAATGTTTGGGGTTGGCAGGGCCCTCTGTGGGTCACCCAGCCCAACCCCCTGCCCAAGCAGGGTCACCCAGAGCAGGGGGCACAGCACCGCGGCCAGGCGGGGCTGGAATATCTCCAGAGAAGGAGACTCCACAGCCTCCCTGGGCAGCCTGGGCCAGGGCTCCGTCACCCTCAGAGGGAAGAAGTTCTTCCTCGGGTTCAGCTGGAGCTTCCCAGGCTTCAGTTTGTGCCCATTGCCCCTTGTCCTGTCGCTGGGCACCACTGGAAAGAGTTTGCCCCGTCCTCCTGACCCACCCTGCAGACACTTGTAAGCATATATTAGGTCCCCAAAATACCAAGGTCCAGGACACCATGGTCCAAAAGGCTGCAGGGTAAGGACCACGCCTACCCACATCTACAGCTGCCAACGATAAAGCTGGATGCACTGGAGTGGCTCCAGCTGACACTACTACTTTTTTGGTGTTTAAAGCTTCCTTTGCACAGTTTTACTGTAGCCAGGTCAGTCTCCTTAACAGCTGCAGCTATGCTTTCAGTCACCGCGAAGCCAAACAACCAGGGAGGTAGTAAAAAACCCCCTTTTGCCTGTAATTTTCCTTTTAATAGAGAAGTTACCAAGTTAACAAAGGGAAATGACAGCTCTGTAGCATCACGCTGTTCCTCCAATGTGGCAACCATCAGAGCAAGACCGCGCGCCAGCTCCGGGCTTCAGCTCTACCTGCCAAGTCCGTCAGGCAGCAGCTGCGAAACCCACGCTGCACGCAGGCTGCACGCCAAGCACACGTAAACCAGGACATGGCCGAGGGAAGGCCTCATCTGGAGTACTGTGTCCAGTGCTGGGCTCCCCAGTTCAAGAAAGATGAGGAGCTACTGGAGAGAGTCCAGCGCAGGGCTACGAGGATGATGAGGGGACTGGAGCATCTCCCCTCCGAGGAGAGGCTGAGGGAACTGGGCTTGTTCAGCCTGGAGAAGAGAAGGCTGCGAGGGGACCTTATAAATGCCTCTAAATATCTGCAGGGTGGGGGTCAGGAGGACGGGGCCAGACTCTTTTCAGTGGTGCCCAGTGACAGGACAAGGGGCAATGGGCACAAACTGAGGCACAGGAAGTTCCGTCTGAACCTGAGGAAGAACTTCTTCCCTCTGAGGGTGACGGAGCACTGGCCCAGGCTGCCCAGGGAGGCTGTGAAGTCTCCTTCTCTGGAGATATTCAAGACCCGCCTGGACAAGGTCCTGTGCAGCCTGCTGTAGGTGACCCTGCTTCGGCAGGAGGGTTGGACTAGATGACCCACAGAGGTCCCTTCCAACCCCTACTATTCTGTGATTCTGTGATTCTGTGAAGCGAGCACCGTGCTCACGGTCAGGACCCACAGAAAAGCAGGACCAGGCGCACAGGGCATCGCCTCCGTCAGGCGAAAGCGAGCGGCAACGCTTTCTCAAGGAACACTGAACGAGCAAACACACCTCGGCTGTTCAGCTGCTGAAGTACTCCCCATAGTAAGGGGAGAGTACGGCAGCGATGCCCACCAGATGAGCAGCAAGGGTCTGGAGAGAACTGGAGAGAGTCCAGCGGAGGGCTACGAGGATGGTGAGGGGACTGGAGCATCTCTCCTGCGAGGAGAGGCTGAGGGAGCTGGGCTTGTTCAGCCTGGAGAAGAGAAGGCTGAGAGGGGACCTTCGAAATGCCTCTAAATATCTGCAGGGTGGGGGTCAGGAGGACGGGGCCAGACTCTTTCCAGTGGTGCCCAGCGACAGGACAAGGGGCAACGGGCACAAACTGAAGCCTGGGAAGTTCCAGCTGAACCCAAGGAAGAACTTCTTCCCTCTGAGGGTGACGGAGCCCTGGCCCAGGCTGCCCAGGGAGGCTGTGGAGTCTCCTTCTCTGGAGATATTCCAGCCCCGCCTGGCCGCGGTGCTGTGCCCCCTGCTCTGGGTGACCCTGCTTGGGCAGGGGGTTGGGCTGGGTGACCCAGAGAGGGCCCTGCCAACCCCGAACAGTCTGTGATTCTGTGATTCTGTTCCCGCAGCCACAGCACAAAGCATCACTTAAGTGGATAACTGAAGTACTTTTAAACCTGCCGTGAGAAGCTTCTTGGAAAGTCTAATCTGAATTTACTTTCACTCCAACAGTCTTAATACTGCTTTACGGTCACACGGCTAATGGAGCTTCGGAGGCAAGGGATCCCCATACCCAGAACTCCCGCTTACGGCAGCAACCCGTTTCTCATGCCCTCAGGACAATCACCTCTGGTTTTTCTCCTTCTCACAGGGAGGAAGAGTGAACAGATGGCACAGGTAGATTCAGGTATCGTGTAGATTAAGGCTCTGAAAATGCACGCACACAAAACTGCTCACATGGCAGCAGACTTCTTTCACAGGATCCCAGAATGGTTGGGGTTGGCAGGGACCTCTGTGGGTCACCCAGCCCAACCCCCTGCCCAAGCAGGGGCACCCAGAGCAGGGGGCACAGCACCGCGGCCAGGCGGGGCTGGAATATCTCCAGAGAAGGAGACTCCACAGCCCCTCTGGGCAGCCTGGGCCAGGGCTCCGGCACCCTCAGAGGGAAGAAGTTCTTCCTCGGCTTCAGCTGGAGCTTCCCAGGCTTCAGTTTGTGCCCGTTGCCCCTTGTACTGTCGCTGGGCACCACTGCAAAGAGTCTGGCCCCATCCTCCTGACACCCTCCTGAAAACACAGAATATCACAGCATGTTTGGGGTTGGAAGGGACCTCTGTGGGTCACCCAGCCCAACCCCCTGCCCAAGCAGGGTCACCCAGAGCAGGGGGCACAGCACCGCGGCCAGGCGGGGCTGGAATATCTCCAGAGAAGGAGACTCCACAACCTCCCTGGGCAGCCTGGGCCAGGGCTCCGTCACCCTCAGAGGGAAGAAGTTCTTCCTCATGTTCAGACGGAAAACACAGCCAGCCCCAGCGTGTAACACCGTGCTCTTGAGCAACTCGACCAATTCCTACCAGCCCAAAGCGAAAGCGCGCGGCGCAGTACAGCTCTGCAGAACGCGTGACCTCTAAAGAACTCCGTATTCAGCAAGGACGCAGCCGTAACATCTCCAGGCTTCCTGGCTGTTTCCACATCCAGGCTTGAGGATCCTGCAGAAGAGCCTCCTTGCACACAACAGCAGTTCCAAACAGCAGCTTATTGAAAACTCTAATCCTTGAGAGCACATCCGTGGCAATATTAACTCCTTGTAGAACCAAAGCGCTCCGTTACTTCATTCACAACTACCATTCGCAGTAATCCTGCACAGCAGTGGGTAACGCCTGCCCCACGTTTTAGCGAGCAGCCTCAGCACTGGAGCTGGAAGTCGGAGGATGAATGCAGCCGTCAGTTTTGCAAACGCCCTCCATTAGTGAGATTCTTCCATAAATAATAAAAAAAAGCTTCCTAAGGTGCCGAAGATCCCTTATCAAGCTGCAGTAACCACGCAGCCTTCACAATGCACCCGAAATCAGCTGCAGAGGTTTGTGTGACATTTGAAAGCCCCTCGCCTCTCCCACACGAAGACATCCATCACTCAGCTTCCTGCAGGCTACTCAATTTTTTAAACAAAGCAACTGCGGAATCTAAAGGCCTTGGTTTCAAGTTTATATTCAGCTCGCCGCAGAGCCTCTTCCTGTGCTGCCTTACTTCCCCCCGCACTTCTGCAGCCACGAGAATCCATACTTTTCCATAAACACTACAGTTTCCCACTTCTCGCCCTAGGAAATTACAGGCCCAATATCATTTTTTTTTGCTCTGCAGGAACCTTTCACCAGCCTCTGTGCTTCAAGGCGCAGCGGCTGACAGCACCCACCGGGTGACGCTCGGTTCTACAGGGCCATCTTCAGGCTTTCCAGGAATACCAGGTGGCTGGGAAACCCAAACCGTTCTTCCAGCTGGGGACAGCGTAACAAGAGCGAGAGCGAAGGGCTGTGCCGCGCTCTAACATCTGAGCACTCCTGCAGAACCAGCTCTTGGGGATCCAGGCACGGAGTGTTTCCGCATCCCAGGATCCCAGAATGGTCGGGGTTGGAAGGGCCCTCTGGGGGTCACCCAGCCCAACCCCCTGCCCAAGCAGGGTCACCCAGAGCAGGGGGCACAGCACTGCGGCCAGGCGGGGCTGGAATATCTCCAGAGAAGGAGACTCCACAGCCCCTCTGGGCAGCCTGGGCCAGGGCTCCGTCACCCTCAGAGGGAAGAAGTTCTTCCTCGGGTTCAGCTGGAGCTTCCCAGGCTTCAGTTTGTGCCCGTTGCCCCTTGTCCTGTCGCTGGGCACCACTGAAAAGAGTCTGGCCCCGTCCTCCTGACCCCCACCCTGCAGATATTTAGAGGCATTTCAAAGGTCCCCTCGCAGCCTTCTCTTCTCCAGGCTGAACAAGCCCAGCTCCCTCAGCCTCTCCTCGCAGGAGAGATGCTCCAGTCCCCTCCTCATCCTCGTAGCCCTCCGCTGGACTCTCTCCAGTAGCTCCTCATCTTTCTTGAACTGGGGAGCCCAGCACTGGACACAGCACTGCAGATGAGGCCTCCCCAGGGCAGAGCAGAGGGGGAGGAGAACCTCCCTCGCCCTGCTGCCCACACTCCTCCTCATGCACCCCAGGATCCCCTTGGCCTTCTTGGCACCTAGGGCACGCTGCTGGCTCATGGTCACCCTGTCGTCCCCCAGGACACCCAGGTCCCTCTCCACAGTCAGCTTCTTCTGCTTCACCTGACCCCGCCTGAACCTGCACCGACCTCGGTGCTGGGCACTCCTCCACCGAGGACAGCAATCGGCAGCGCAGGTCGCAGTAGTCTGCCAGCACCCCACGACAGCAGGCTGCCACACTGCCGCTCGCAGCCATCAGAGACTGGCACTATCTCAAGACACCAGCATCAAGGGAGTGGAGGTGACCATATTTAATCATCTTTGAGGATTTACAGAGTCATCGTCGTAAAACCGGTCAGCACTCACCACCCTACAGCTTACGGCTTTGTGCTGCTCCCCTGCACCCCACCCTGCAGTGGCAGCTCCTCCTGAAACCCACAACTCCCAGTTACTACAAGACGTATTCCTTACTTCTAGGTATTCTCCAGCTCAGAAACAAAGTTTGCTCACGTATGAATTTGACATTTTAGGACACCACAAGCCCCTGGGTAGTGCTGCTGCCCTTCATGCCACTGCTGAAGGAGGGAATGCAGGACACAGGCCACGGACCAGCACCCAAACCCCTGTGTTAATTCACACCTCCTTCCAGGGAAGAAGCAGAAGCTGCAGTCCAGAAGCTGAGTTCTGCGGGACTCATCACACGCTCCACGGGTCACAACAAACAGCCCCGTTCCGGGATCTGACAAACGTTACTCACCTCATCTATGTTCCTGAGCCACTTGCTGATGTTACTCACCTCATCTATGTTCCTGAGCCACTTGCTGATGTTACTCACCTCGTCTATGTTCCTGAGCCACTTGCTGATGTTTTCAAAGCTCTTGGCGTTGGTGATGTCGTATACTAGCATGATCCCCATGGCACCTCGGTAATAGGAGGTGGTGATGGTGTGAAATCGTTCCTGCCCTGCTGTGTCCCTGCAGAAAACGGACAAGAGCACAGATGAGAGACAAGCTCCAGAGAAACCAGCACGGTGTAGCTACCAGACCAGGGCGCACGGCGTGGGACGTGCTCTACCGCAGCACCGCCGAGGGATGCGCGACGCTTTCCAGGAGTGGCAGGACACACTCCAGTGTGCAGCAGCTTCAAGGAAGGCCCAATCCCTCCCAGATGTAGCAGAACGCTCAGAGAACAAAAAGGGCAAGTTTCCGTAAGCCAGGCTCATGAGGGTACAGAAACTTAGGGCTTGAAGTTTCTCTTTTGGAATTTAAAGGTGATTATTTTTTTAAAAACACATTTCAGAGCCAACTACGAGGGAGATAAAAGACACTGGACTGCTTAACTGGGCCCACACGTCTCAGGTGGCAGAAGACGAAGCTACCCGTTGAATAGCTGCAGCAGGTCTTCTGGTATCTCACCACAACAAAGAAACCCCGTGTCAAATCATGGTAGAAATTTGTTAATTTTAAACTTTGTATTTGTATTGACAACGTGAAACTTGCACCCAAAAGGAGAAACTTTCATTGCCAAGACTCATATCTCAGGGAAGCGGCTCAGAAGTCTTCAAGACTCACAGAATCCCAGCATGGCAGGGGTGGGCAGGGACCTCTGTGGGTCACCCAGCCCAGCCCCCTGCCCAAGCAGGGTCACCCAGAGCAGGGGGCACAGCACCGCGGCCAGGCGGGGCTGGAATATCTCCAGAGAAGGAGACTCCACAGCCTCCCTGGGCAGCCTGGGCCAGGGCTCCGTCACCCTCAGAGGGAAGAAGTTCTTCCTCGGGTTCAGCTGGAACTTCCCAGGCTTCAGTTTGTAAACTTGGTGGAACCCAGTAGCAGACAGGACGAAAAGAGGAGCAAGACACACTCCACCAACACTTTGACGGGACTGTGAGCTGCAGCGCCGGGAGCATCTGAACAGCCCCAGAAACATCGCCGTCCCACACCCTCTGTCCTGCTGCTGACGAGTTCTTCCCAAAATGATGGTGAAAACAGACCGCTTGAAAACCCCATCTACAATTTTTAAATTGAATACCATCACCACCGATGGTTGCCTGGTGAGGCACTGCACAAACCCCGCAGATTCAGCGCTCAGCGTTGTGTACGAAGTCCCCCAGTGCTGTAGGTTGTTCTGTGCTGCTGTCAAGGGCAGGAGAGACTGGAACTGCAGGAGCCAGGATGTGACCCAACTACCCAGGCAACAGCACCGCGATGCCCGAGAAGATCCCTTCCCACCTCAGCAGCTGCTGAGCTGTCACCATCACTCCACGTTTTCTGGAATTCAGGCTTAACATGGAGAACAATTTTCTTTTCAGATCAGTTTTATAAAGCTTTAGCTTACCTTACAAATGTATCTTCCTGAAATTTTAGATCAAAGTATATGAAAAGCAAATCTAGAAGCTGTACTGCAACATTAAATTATTAATTCCTATAAGAAAGATGCTGAAAACCGATCACACAAAATTAAGGACAGATGGATTTTCCCATCTCAGTTTGAGATCTTCGATGGAACGCATGAGATTTGGTTACCCAAACTCGGTTGCCATTAAGTTGAGAATTAAGAGTTAACCACGTATTCTTTCAGAGGACACACACCTTGACAGATTGCATGTTCAGAGAAGTTTCCAGTGACACGAGGCAGAACCAAAGGTGTCTCCAAATTCAAACTGGTCTAAACGGAGATTAAACACTCCCTAGCTGCCGTCAGGAAGGCACAGTGTGCCGCCCCGGCCCACATCTCCTCACTCACAAACCAGACCAGAAAAGATCATGAACTGGAGCTGAACAAGGTCAACCCATTTCCCCCTCAACTGCTCCTGAGGCCGCAGCGAACGCTTGGCAGAACACGGATACCACCAGGCACTGAGTCCTGTGAAAACTCAGCTCTCTCCCCACCCCCTCGTCACCTGCGGTTGAACCAACCAACGCAACGGTAGCTGCCAAATTTATTTGATTAAGCACACATCAGACTTCTGGCCAAGTATCAGTTGGCAAATGGGGAGGGAATCAGAAGCCCTGGTGTCTGAAGACACCACGGAGGGACCTTTCCTGAGATGCAGGGGGAAGCGCTCTGCAAAGTTTCTTCTCAAAGAGCCTTCCTGGCTCTGTTTGGCTTGGACCTCAGACCACGGTTTCAGCACACTCAATGGCCGCCCGAGAGGCTGATCGCTCCCGATCACTGCTCTCCTCCTAGGAGATGACAAACACCAGGAGGAAGGCAAAGAGCAGACGAGGAGGAACAGGTCCTCAACCCAAGCACCGCTTTGCTCAGAGATGTTCCAAAAGACCACGCTACGCAGAGGTCCGGCTCACTGGCTGTAGCCTGGAGAGGCAACCTGGTTGGTTCCCCAGCTCCACCAAACCTTGAGGGACAGCCACACCAGTCCCGAAAGGTGCCTGGTGTTCTGCCCATGACCTCTGATGACTGCTGGCTTGAATCCCCTCTCTCATTTTTCCTTTATACCCTGTTTGAAACTCTCTCCTGATGGCACCCTCGGGTTTTCCTTAGTGCAAATTAAGGCCGTCCATCCTTGTCTTGCCTTTCGTAGGTAGAGGAGTTCCCTTCCCTTCTTCCTACAACTACTTTTTGCACACTCAAACACAGCTCTTGCGCCTTCCCTGAATTTTCTCAAGCTACCTCAAGCTCTTCAGACCTTACTCGTTGGCCAAAGGTCTAAGCTACGCAGCATCACTTCTTACTCTTTGGACTCCCTCCGATTTGCCCTCATCTAAGGAAAAGCCAGGACGCTACTCCAGCCTTACCAGCCTCACAGGGGAATATTTTCTAGAAGACTTGGGCATGCCTGTTTATGCACCCCACGCCCTTTCCTCTTGACGAGGCTGATTTTTCTGACACTCGAGTAACTGATTGCACACACTGAACTTGATAACTTGGCATTTGTCTCGACTGAATCTCACAGGACTATTTTTCAGTGACATTTCTCCAACTCATCAAAAGCAATCTGAATTATAATCCAGTCCTCTACACAAATTAGACTTTGCAACTTCACCTTCTCCTGCTTAAATACAATAACCATACTCTCTGTTCCCTTTTCCCAGCCCTTAAAGAAAACAAAGCCTATCGTGAAACTCAGGAGACAGACTCCTGCAGAATATCTCAACAGAACTCCTACTCACACATCATTTATCTTCTCTCGCCATGAGTTTTGCATCCACCTCATAGCATCTCCACCTAAGTCACTGTCCCCAAACTTGCTGACATCAAGCAGGACAGTGTTAGAAAAGCCTCACCAAAAAAACCCATCATGACAGGTGGCACGGGTGATGGCTCCCCTCCCGACAAGGCCAGCAGCCGCCACGCTAAGAATTCAGATTGATTTTACACAACTCGGCGTTGGCAACACTTAGTTGTTACTCATTGCTTGTCACGGCCTACGTGCCTACAACTAACTTGCTCATTTAACTCCTCCAGTGTTTTCTCTGGCAGCTGAAGCTAAGCTAATGGACGAAAAGAAAGCTGGGGAGGGGAAAAGCAAAGAACCCAGAGTGTTGTGTACACCCCCCCCCCCTTTTTTTTTCCTTAGGTACTATATTTGCCCTTTCCCCTCTTAATGGATTCTCCATTCATTATTCAGAGATAACTCTTAATGGATGCGAGATCGGAGGAGCGACCGAAGCAGAGGAAATGAGTTATGGTTTGCAAACTGCCCACCACTGACGAATCCACCCCGAGCAAATGGCAGGAGGCCATCGCAGACCGCGTGTCTTGGTTCCTGCCCTGGCTTTCCAGTCTTTTGTTCAAACCTCGAGGATGTCAGGGCATGCTCCAAAGCTCCACGTGCACAATAAATCCTTGATGTAGGCAAAACCATTTGTGGCAGCCAGCTAGCTCTCCAAGCTGGAATAAACCTAGACAAGGACTGTTCAGACAGCCACGGAAAATGAAGCCCCGCTGCACAGGAGGAGATGGAGAGAACTTGCTCTGTTTAGCTGCAAAATGAAGACAAAGCAGGTCGTCCGGGGGGCTAGGGAAAGGAGAAGCACAAGTGAAAAACAGATTTAAATTATTCTGTCAACATTAAAGTATGCATAAGCTATGCCATATTAGAAGTTTAACCAACAGGGAAAGGAATTTCTGGGACAGCTTTCCAGCTGACCTAGCAGAGATTGAAGAAACCTTAAAATGTACTATGATTTATCAAAGATTCACACGGATGCAACGAGATTATACCTGATGATCTGTGAAGATCCTTCCAGCCCGCACAGCTCAAAATAAAGGTCTTCAACATATTAAAACAAGTAATTCCTAGCAAAATAATCCGCAGAATTTTACTACTGTCCCACTGTTTCTTCTCATAGTATTTTTAAAACTACGCAGCAGAATATTGGATTGGAAGAAGCTGCCCTGCCGACGTCAGGCACACTCCGGAAGCGTTACCAACTGGGTCAAAGACCTTCCTTCACGAAGGAACATCTGTAAGATACTTCAGGACCAACAAATTTCACATTTTCCAAAAAATATTCAGCCAGTAAAAAAAAAAAAAAATAAATATGATGAGTGAAGCATCTAACTGTTTTACCCAAAGTCAGACTGACTTGCCAAGGGTCTCTCCCACCTCGAGCGATGCACGTGGTGAGCAGTCTCCACAGCTCTCAGCAGCAGGACTCGTAGACGTTCCTAGGTTCACTGCAAAGATTCATGAGCCTGACCGTACGCTGGTTGGTGGTGCTGTGCGCAGCTCTGGCTTCTCCCCACCGGACTTCTTCAACACCAGGGCCTGCACGGAGCAGGGCATTTATTTCCAGACACGTAACGATTTCGGAGAGCTATGCTGCTGCTGCACACGTCTTTCACCTGCCCAGGTGTTCCTGGTCAGACGGTTATTTCTGCAACAGGCTCACTGCTGCATAAAACAAAATTCCCAGGGCACTTCTCTACCCACATAAAAGTGTTCCTAGCAAAGATGCTCTGACAGAAAAGTGTCACTTGATGGTCTTCTACACAGTTAAGGATAATGAGATTAACATTCACAGAATCACAGAATGTTCGGGGTGGAAGGGACCTCTGTGGGTCCCCCAGCCCAACCCCCTGCCCAAGCAGGGTCACCCAGAGCAGGGGGCACAGCACCGCGGCCAGGCGGGGCTGGAATATCTCCAGAGAAGGAGACTCCCCAGCCCCTCTGGGCAGCCTGGGCCAGGGCTCTGGCACCCTCAGAGGGAAGAAGTTCTTCCTCGGGTTCAGCTGGAGCTTCCTCTGCTTCAGTTTGTGCCCGTTGACCCTTGTCCTGTCGCTGGGCACCACTGCAAAGAGTCTGGCCCCGTCCTCCTGACCCCCACCCTGCAGATATTTAGAGGCATTTCGAAGGTCCCCTCTCAGCCTTCTCTTCTCCAGGCTCAACAAGCCCAGCTCCCTCAGCCTCTCCTCGCAGGAGAGATGCTCCAGTCCCCTCCTCATCCTCGCAGCCCTCCGCTGGACTCTCTCCAGTAGCTCCGCATCTTTCTTGAACTGGGGAGCCCAGCACTGGACCCAGCACTGCAGATGGGGCCTCCCCAGGGCAGAGCAGAGGGGGAGGAGAACCTCCCTCGCCCTGCTGCCCACACTCCTCCTCATGCACCCCAGGATCCCACTGGCCTTCTTGGCACCCAGGGCACGCTGCTGGCTCATGGTCACCCTGTCGTCCCCCAGCACTCCCAGTCCCTCTCCGCAGAGCTGCTCTCCAGCAGGTAAGAGCTTCATACTGAAAAAATAAGGCCGCTCCTAAAAATTTGGAATCGGTCAACAAGACTGAAAACCGGCTGACACACACATTTTATGTAAACCCCAGGGTCAGAGTAGCAGCCAGGCAGGAAAAACAGAAAAAAAACGTAGCTGTTTTCAGCTGCCTGAGTGAAGCGTTTTTCGGTTGAAGCGCTTTGCTAACCTGCACCTACTGCCATCGACCTCGGTCCGTCCGAGCTCCTTGCTCCGCCTCGACAACGCACACTGCCAGCAGAGCCACCTGCACGAGAAGCAGGCAACGGAAATTTCACAAGCGAGGAATCAACCCCAGTTAATCCACACGAATCCCTGCACAAACTCTTCAGCCAGCTCTGCCCAGGTACGCTGGTTACTCCTCAAGATCAGTTCAAGACTGTTTAAGACTCAGCCTGTACACACCATGCACCATTTAAGGAAACCTGGGATTACTTACTACTCCGACTTGGGAGAGTAAATCCAAACCTCTCGAAAAGCGAACCACTCCCTGCCGCTCACCCAGCCCCAGCCTGTTTATAATCCCTAGAAACCTGTTCCCGAGTACCAAAGTTGTTTCTTGGGTGGCTTTCTGCCCTACCCCACCCCTCCAGCAATCAGTCAGCCTAAGGGTGTGTGGGATTTTCTTCTTTTGGATTCACTCTCCCAACATCAACACCTTCAGGATCACCTCTTTGAGTTCCCAGCTGTCCCCCCAGACTGCAGAGACCAGAAAGCTGCTGTACGTCCTGCAACCAGTTTTCACAGAAACTTCCTGAATAAATGGAAAGAGGGCTCCTGAGCTAAGTTCTTCTGCTCCTGAGGTAAGTTCTTCTGCAACAGCAGAACAGGATACACCATGATCCTCTTATTTGTCAAGTTCTATTCTGAAATACCTGGCCAATCTGGCTTTTTTTTCCCCACCACATTCCCCTTTCTCTATTTAATTTCCATTACGCTGGACTAGAGCTTCTCGCAGAGTCTCCCACTCCTGCGGGTGGATTTCCAGCAACTTTGATTTCCACTGTCCTTGACCTTCGAGTGCCCTTCCTCCTCTTCCGTGCCTGTTACCACTACGTATTTTTTAGATGACAGTAATCTTTCCTTTCAGCCTTTGCTTCCCCAAGATGAGAAACCTAGATCTGGCTTTGTGCGTCCTCACCAGCACGTCAGAGCTGTACCTGGTCTGGCCAGAGCTTTTCCAGCTTCCACCTCTGTGTAGTTCAAGGACTTCTGGAGCCAGAGATCACGCCTGGGCAGTTAACAGCCCAAACCAGGCCGTTCCTTCGTGAAATCCCTTGTGCAGCCGGGTACATCCGCCGCTACCACACCGTCCTGTGATGAGGAGTTTCACGATTTAAGGTCATTTCCTTGTGTTTTGACGTGCCACCTTCCAGCCCCACGCTAGAACTCCTGTTCTGGTATTGGAAAAGGCAACGAGTTCCAGCAATCTCCACCTACCTTTTCCAGTGTACGATATTAAAAATGCACTTTGGTCACTTCTCTGACATCCTGCAGAACCCTGATCTTTCCAGTTATTCATCCCCAAAACAGCCATTGCATCCCTCTGACCATCCTGCCTGTCCCTTCCTTTCTAGGGCATGCTGATAAAAATTGCAGATTATGCCAGACTGTGACACTCGCTCCTCTGCCCACTGGAAACGACTGCACCCACAGTCACGGAGAAACACATTTAATTTTTCAATTGCTACGTTATGCTAATAAGTTCAGGGAATTACAGGATGCCTAAGCCTTTTGGTTTCCATTTCAAAGCAATTCTGCCCGAGTTCCTGGAGTGTCTGATACTACTCTCCTCACAGCTGAATTTTTAGCTCTACTACTCCACTCCTCTGACGCGTTTCATCACTTTCGCAATGAGAGCACCATCTTGTCCCGGAGCAGCAATCTCTCATTTTGGTTCTTTTGTTCTTCTTCCCTACTAGGAGCATTACCATATCAATATTTTCAAAGACATTTATCAGTGTCAACCCTCCCAGGTCCCACCCTTCATAAGTATTTGTACTCCTCAATCTTTACTCTTCATTCCTCCCTCCCAAATCCTGTAGGAAGCCCACCACCGGTGACCTTCCGCACGGCATCGTATCAGATACTGTCCCACCACTAATTTTTCCAAACAGACAAGCAGTACAACCACCCAACCAAGAAGATACTCGATTCTCCCACGTGCTTCCACCCAGAACTTGACAAACCAGGAGTCCTGCTGACGGATCTGTCCCAAACTAGCTCATTCCTTCGGCAGGCCCGTCCCAAGAGCCGTGTCCCACCCTCCTCCTTGCCCGCAGCCCGGGCACCGCACCAGGCTTGCCCAGCCCAGCCGAGGCTCTGCAGAAGCTCCCTGCACGCAGCCATGGTCCCACTCGCTACCCAGTCCCACCAGTCACCGCTTCCTCTTGTCCCAGCCTCCCCTGTTCCTGTTACAGAATCACAGAATGGTCGGGGTTGGAAGGGACCTCTGGGGGTCACCCAGCCCAACCCCCTGCCGAAGCAGGGTCACCTACAGCAGGCTGCACAGGACCTTGTCCAGGCGGGTCTTGAATATCTCCAGAGAAGGAGACTCCACAACCTCCCTAGGCAGCCTGGGCCAGGGCTCCGTCACCCTCAGAGGGAAGAAGTTCTTCCTCGGGTTCAGCTGGAACTTCCTGTGCCTCAGTTTGTGCCCGTTGCCCCTTGTCCTGTCGCTGGGCACCACTGAAAAGAGCTTGGCCCCGTCCTCCTGACACCCACCCTGCAGATATTTGTAAGCATTTATAAGGTCCCCTCGCAGCCTTCTCTTCCTCAGGCTGAACAAGCCCAGTTCCCTCAACCTCTCCTCGTAGGAGAGATGTTCCAGTCCCCTCATCATCCTCGTAGCCCTCCACTGGACTCTCTCCAGTAGCTCTTCATCTTTCTTGAACTGGGGAGCCCAGAACTGGACAGAGTACTCTAGATGAGGCCTCCCCAGAGCAGAGGGGGAGGAGAACCTCCCTCGCCCTGCTGCCCACACTCCTCCTCATGCACCCCAGGATCCCATTGGCTTTCTTGGCACCCAGGGCACGCTGCTGGCTCATGGTTAACCTGTCGTCCACCAGGACACCCAGGTCCCTCTCCACAGAGCTGCTCTCCAGCAGGTCCACCCCAAGCCTGTATTGGTGCATGAGGTTGTTCCTCCCCAGGTGCAGGACCCTGCATTTGGCTTTGTTGAACCTCATCAGGTTCCTCTCTGCCCAGCTTTCCAGCCTATCCAGGTCATGCTGAATGGCAGCACAGCCTTCTGGTGTATCTACCACACCTCCCAGTTTGGTGTCATCAGCAAACTTGCACATCCTAAGTTCTCTAAGGTACAAAACTCTGTCACCATCTGTCTTTTCGCAAACGGCTTAATGTCACTATTCTGGAAAAAAAAAGGTTTCAATGTGAATAAGCACCAATAGCAATCACGATGATGACAGTAACAGCAACAATGACGAAACTGCTGTGCTTCCAGCAATACAAGTGGCTGTCAGGAAGGAAGCAAACAGCTTTAGGGAAGGCTGGACAAAGAGAGGGTGGCACTCTGGAGAGCCACGGCTGGACTGGGCCGATGTTACTGCACCCACTGCCCTGGCTCTGCAGGCCACCAGAAGCAGCTCAGCCGCGCGCACGAAGACCAGGGCATCTTTCTTGAACTGGGGAGCCCAGCACTGGACACAGCACTGCAGATGGGGCCTCCCCAGGGCAGAGCAGAGGGGGAGGAGAACCTCCCTCGCCCTGCTGCCCACACTCCTCCTCATGCACCCCAGGATCCCATCGGCCTTCTTGGCACCCAGGGCACGCTGCTGGCTCATGGTCACCCTGTCGTCCCCCAGCACTCCCAGTCCCTCTCCGCACAGCTGCTCTCCAGCAGCTCAGCCCCAGCCTGTGCTGGTGCCTGGGGTTGTTCCTCCCCAGGGGCAGGACCCTGCCCTTGCCCTTGTTGAACCTCATCAGGTTCCTCTCTGCCCAACTCTCCAGCCTGTCCAGGTCTCGCTGGATGGCAGCACAGCCTGCCGGGGTACCCACCACTCCTCCCAGTTTGGTGTCATCAGCAAACTTGCTGTGGGTATGCTCTGACTCTTCATCCAGGTCACTGATGAAGAAGTTGAACAAGGCTGGGCCCAGTACTGACCCCTGAGGGACACCACCAGTTCCCGGCCTCCAACCAGACTCAGCGCTGCTGATGACAACCCTCTGAGCTCTGCCATTCAGCCAGTTCTCAACCCACCTCACCGACCACTCATGCAGCCCACACTTCCTGAGCTTCCCTAGGAGGATGTCATGGGAGACTGTGTCATGCCAGCAAGCACTCTCACCAACGGGACCAGAGTTTTCAGATGGGGGGAACCCACAAATGAAACAGCGGTCACTCCTTCTCCGAATTGTGAGCACGGATACCCTCCACACATACCAGCACAAATCCTAACTGCAAGCACACGAGCGCCAAGGCTCTCAGCTCCTGCTCTCCCCTGACAGTCTGCTTTCTCTCCACCACCCATCATTCGTTACCCGCTCATCAGCTTAACGAGGGACGGAGCTGTGTCCCGGTGGAAGTGCTACGGGCGACTCAGCAGACAGCTCTTCTTGATTCAGCTACATTAGCTCCCGTGCGTTGACTTCAGTCAGAAGAGCACGACCCATAATCTGGATGCAAGAAAAGCACCAAGAGCAGCCCGGGGTCTACAGGGGGAACGTTCCACTCCACCCATCCCTGGCGTACTGAACCGCTGCAGCGGGAGGGAAGCGCGGCTCTGGAGACGCATGACACAACTCCTAGGACAGGGGGGGTTTAGACTCAGGAAGTGGTGGTTAAATATAGATGCACTGCACAGAGTATGTTCACCAAAGGGCACTGCTGTCCTGGCCACCAAACCACTGCTGGGCAAAACTCCTCGTACAGGAGAAGCTGGAAACGACAAAGCCTAGATTTCTTTTTTTTTATATTATTGTATCAAAAGTGCATGCCACAGGAACTTCGTTTTCTGCTTTCCAAGTTGCTTTTCAAACGTGAAATGTTAAACTGGCAGGAAGCAGACTCAGGCAATGACTTCCCAACTTTGCAACATCTACGAGTGACAACTGCACAGAACTCAGCTCCCAGAAACCCCTCTCCATTTCCCTGAGCCACTCAAACCCACAACGCGTACGGCTTCATCATGGCCTGCTGCTTTGTCTACACACACATTAAGCATCCTCATTTGTCCATATTTTCAGTTTTTACATTTCAGGACAAATTTTCCTAAGTTTAATCTAACACTTCCTTGAAGTCATTCCAATGTCGTGTTCTCCCTTTCTACCCCACGGGAATCCGCAGCACCCACCCTGCTGGGGTAAAAAATACAACACTCAACAACTGTTAGCAGTTATGGTTTCACCTACCCTGTTGGGGTACAAAATACAACACACAACAACTGTTAGCAGTTATGGTTTCACCTACCCTGTTGGGGTACAAAATACAACACACAACAACTGTTAGCAGTTATGGTTTCACCTACCCTGTTGGGGTAAAAAATACAACACACAACAACTGTTAGCAGTTATGGTTTCACCTACCTTGTTGGGGTAAAAAATACAACACACAACAATTGTTAGAAGTTATGGTTTCACCTACCCTGTTGGGGTAAAAAATACAACACACAACAACTGTTAGAAGTTATGGTTTCACCTACCCTGCTGGGGTAAAAAATACAACACACAACAACTGTTAGAAGTTATGGTTCCACCTACCCTGTTGGGGTAAAAAATACAACACACAACAACTGTTAGCAGTTATGGTTTCACCTACCCTGTTGGGGTAAAAAATACAACACACAACAACTGTTAGAAGTTATGGTTCCACCTACCCTGTTGGGGTAAAAAATACAACACACAACAACTGTTAGCAGTTATGGTTTCACCTACCCTGTTGGGGTAAAAAATACAACACACAACAACTGTTAGCAGTTATGGTTCCACCTACCCTGTTGGGGTAAAAAATACAACACACAACAACTGTTAGCAGTTATGGTTTCACCTACCCTGTTGGGGTAAAAAATACAACACACAACAATTGTTAGAAGTTCTGATTTGCTCTGGGCTGAAAATCTGAACGTTAACAGCCCGGTGGACTCCTCCAGCATGAGCTGCCCAGCCAGTCCATCAGTGAAGCTGCCTTACACCTCAACGCCTCTTCGGCTGATGCTCTCGGTCCCCTCCTTTCCACGGCTCCGCTCTGGGCTCCCAGCTGATCCATACCCACCCCACTCAGAGAGCTCCACCTAGCACACCGTCCTCACCAAGATGGTCACCCCTTGGCAGCTCCCCACTGAAGCATTCCAGCGTGCCAAGTTATGTCAGCATCCAAGTGCTTCCTCATCGACCGGTGACAGAGTTTAAACAGCAAAATCAACTTCGACAACTCCCTCCCTTGCAGGGCACCAACCAGAAGAACTAAGTTGGCCAACTTGCGCTTGCAGGACTGGGAGATGAGAAACAACGGAGAGAGAAAGTGGATACTCAGAGCAATGGTAAGCAGAAGGATTCAGGGCACATCCATTAGGAAGGATAATCACTCAGGCAGAGGAAGACCTCTGGGCTGGAGCACCTCTCCGATGAGGCTGAGGGAGCTGGGGCTGTTCAGCCTGGAGAAGAGAAGGCTCCAAGGTGACCTTAGAGCAGCTGCCAGTGCCTGAAGGGGCTACAGGAAGGATGGAGAGGGGCTTTGCACAAGGGGGTGCACTGATAGGACAAGGGGGAACGGCTCTAAACTAACAGAGGGCAGATTGAGATGAGATATTGGGAAGAAATTCCTCACCATGAGGGCGGTGAAACACTGGCCCAGGCTGCCCAGAGAAGCTGTGGCTGCCCCCTCCCTGGCAGGGTTCAAGGCCAGCTTGGATGGAGCTCTGAGCACCCTGGTCTGGTGGAAGATGTCCCTGCTGATGGCAGGGGGTTGGAACCAGATGATCTTTGAGGTCCCTTCCAACCCAAGCCATTCTGTTCTATGATTCTATGACCGGCGCCGCCTCGCTCACTGGAACTCATCCATCTGCATCTATAAATGTCAACACTATCAAGCCACAGATTTTTTTTTTTTATTAGTGGGGGACAAAATGGGCAAATTCATTCAAGCTCTAAACAAAGTCAAGTTCTGAACTCTCAGTAGAGCTGGAGAACGCACCAGCAACGCATGTACGTGGTTGAGGAGGGAGTCTAACACACACACAGGCTGGGAAAAGCCGTTAGCTCTCCTGACCCGACTTGTACAGGGCTATTAGAACACCAGAAGAATCTCCCGTTAGACATGCACAGGACATTAGAAGGGAAGAGTTTATGTTTTGTCTCACGTTAGGCTTTCCTATAGAAAAGCAGCCACGTTTTCAGAGAGCTGAGAAACTCTCCACAGTTTACCGTGGAAAAACATGAACTAAGCACAGATGTAGCTTACACTTTCTGCTGACACAAAGCAAGGCTACTAGTCAATTTATAGTCACAGATTCGAGGCAACTCCTAATTTAAAGATTCCGGTTTTAAAACACTTCCCACCTAAATCACAGACTGCGAGGATCCTGTCCTCCCAAGCAGGAGATCTGCCAACAGCCTGCCCAGGGAGCAGCCGGTACCAGCGGTTACAAACGCACCACGCAGATCTCTCCCCCAGCTCTTAAAAATAGTTCAGGGGAATACACACGGAGCTCTACCACCCCCGAAAACACAAAACGCCGTCCCAAAATCAGATACCTGAAGGTCATCTCAGAAAGAGCAAGCTCTGCTCACGAAAACCTGTGGCTGAACGCGGCCATCGAGCAGGATGCCGCCCCGCAGCCGCCGGCGAACGCTACTCACCAGATCTGCAGCTTGATCTTCTTGCCTTGCAACTCAACGGTTTTGATCTTGAAGTCTATCCCTAAAATAAACACACACATAAATAAGTAATTAGTATTTCTTTACCAAAAAAACCCAACCAATTCTACATCAACTCAGACAGGCTGCAGAGAGAACAGTGGCTTTTTTCCTTCTTCGACTGACTCGTCAGCAAACGAAGGCTGTCGGTGGGAGGAGCAGGGCTACCAGCACCAGCAGGGCCTCGGGGGGTCCACGAGTGGTCCACGGGCACCCTCAGCTAACGCTGCCAAGATGACCTGGCTTGTAAAAGCTTTTGCGTTTCTGGCTTATTTTTAAGAATGAAAAATATCAGGTTTTTGCAATTTGTCTGGAGAATCTCCAAAAAGAAGAAATTTTAAACATCCTAACCAAAACAGCAAGCTTTCTTTCTTATTAAAAAAAAAAATTATTTCCCCCAGAATGATTAAATCACAGTATTTTGCCTATGCTGAAAAACTATATGAAATGCTGCGGTGATTTTTTATTTTTATTTTTTACGCTCGTACCTAAGCCCTTGCGATACCACCATTTCAGAAACCTCTCGAAACCCCGGCTTCTTCTCCCCCAAGATTCTCCTTTCCCTTAACCTCGCTCAAGCAATCCACCCGTGAGAATAACATAAACTGCAGAAACCTTCACGCTTGCCGCCCGCATAACGTAACGCAGAGCGGCCAGCGTGCGCCTACGCCAGAACGCGGGACGGGACGGGACACCAGAGCGTTAAAAACCGCCCTCCTGCCTTTCACACCACCCAAAGAAGCAGCCGAAGCCCTAAATCATCTCTTGAGCCCGACAGGCGCAGGCCCGCGTCGCGGCCAGGCAGCCTCACACTTCTGCGCTGCAGGCAGAAGGGGCCGAGCCCCACGGAGCTTTCAGCCAGCCCGAAATGGCGAGTTCGCAGCAAACGCTGGCGCCCAGCAGCCAGGTCTGTTCACCCGGGTCCATCTGTGCTCCACAGGATCCCAGCGTGGTTGGGGTTGGCAGGGACCTCTGGGGTCCCCCAGCCCAGCCCCCTGCCCAAGCAGGGTCACCCAGAGCAGGGGGCACAGCACCGCGGCCAGGCGGGGCTGGAATATCTCCAGAGAAGGAGACTCCACAGCCTCCCTGGGCAGCCTGGGCCAGGGCTCCGGCACCCTCAGAGGGAAGAAGTTCTTCCTCGGGTTCAGCTGGAGCTTCCTCTGCTTCAGTTTGTGCCCATTGCCCCTTGTCCTGTCGCTGGGCACCACTGCAAAGAGTCTGGCCCCGTCCTCCTGACCCCCACCCTGCAGATATTTAGAGGCATTTCAAAGGTCCCCTCTCAGCCTTCTCTTCTCCAGGCTGAACAAGCCCAGCTCCCTCAGCCTCTCCTCGCAGGACAGATGCTCCCGTCCCCTCCTCATCCTCGTAGCCCTGCGCTGGACTCTCTCCAGTAGCTCCTCATCTTTCTTGAACTGGGGAGCCCAGCACTGGACCCAGCACTGCAGATGGGGCCTCCCCAGGGCAGAGCAGAGGGGGAGGAGAACCTCCCTCGCCCTGCTGCCCACACTCCTCCTCATGCACCCCAGGATCCCCTTGGCCTTCTTGGCACCCAGGGCACGCTGCTGGCTCAGGGTCAACCTAATGCTGGCTCATGGTCAACCTACAGTTACCAAGTATCTCATGAACACGAACCTGTGGGTACGGGGGCAAACCCCCCACTGCTCAGGATTTAACTCAGCACGGTGACTAAAGGCTGAGGCTGTCCGCTAATTCTCGGACGTCAGCCTGAGACCTTCAGACCTCTGCTCCAGGGCAGTGCTCCATTTTGTTCCAGTTGGCCAAAGCAATCCTTCACCACTCAAGTCAAATTTATGAATCAATACAGTTAGAATCATATCTATGCCATTTGAAAAAGAAACCCGCTGGATGATGAACAGCCAACACACAGAACTGATCCAAAGACACCAAACTATCCCTACGTTTCGTAGCGTTTAACCCAGTTGTTCGCTATGATGTAGTGCTCCCCAGCAATGCTATCGAACAAATGAGCACGACACCTGGGCGTCCTGGTGGACGACAGGGTGACCACGAGCCAGCAGCGTGCCCTGGGTGCCAAGAAAGCCAATGGGATGCTGGGGTGCATGAGGAGGAGTGTGGGCAGCAGGACGAGGGAGGTTCTCCTGCCCCTCTACACTGCCCTAGTGAGGCCTCATCTGGAGTACTCTGTCCAGTGCTGGGCTCCCCAGTTCAAGAAAGATGAGGAGCTACTGGAGAGAGTCCAGCGCAGGGCTGCGAGGATGAGGAGGGGACTGGAGCATCTCCCCTACGAGGAGAGGTTGAGGGAGCTGGGCTTGTTCAGCCTGGAGAAGAGAAGGCTGAGAGGGGACCTTCGAAATGCCTCTAAATATCTGCAGGGTGGGGGTCAGGAGGATGGGGCCAGACTCTTTGCAGTGGTGCCCAGCGACAGGACAAGGGGCAACGGGCACAAACTGAAGCCTGGGAAGTTCCAGCTGAACCCGAGGAAGAACTTCTTCCCTCTGAGGGTGCCGGAGCCCTGGCCCAGGCTGCCCAGAGGGGCTGGGGAGTCTCCTTCTCTGGAGATATTCCAGCCCCGCCTGGCCGCGGTGCTGTGCCCCCTGCTCTGGGTGACCCTGCTTGGGCAGGGGGTTGGGCTGGGTGACCCACAGAGGGCCCTTCCAATCCCTACAATTCTGTGATTCTGTGACATTGGCCAAAAGATGGTAAGTAGAAGTACTTTCTACAGCGACACTCGCTTTTGGGTTCTGCCCAGATAAAGCAGGATGTTTGACAGCCACTTTGTATGCATTGAGATAAAGTAAGCTATTAACCCAGCCAAGGAAATTAACTCTTCTCTGCGCGGAGAAGGGTTTAGCTAACGCCAGTATTTGGGGATAAAGTAAATCTCTAATCCCATGTTATACTCAGTTTCACTCCAATTACAATATAACGCTAGTTCAGCCTTCGCAACAGAGAGCTCGTTATAAATAGCAATGATTATTCATCTCTGAATACTTTCAAAGCAGCGTTAACAGACTGGAAAGCCCGACTTCTGCCACGCTAGGACGCCCATTCAGCTCTCGGCTTTCCAAAGCGGTCCCTGGCGATGCTGCACCGGCAGAAACACCGAGGCTTCCCAGGGGCGGGTCGCAGGTACGGGGAGATCCCAGCAGCCTTAAGTTCAGGAGCGAGTTGAAGAGGGTAACAGGTATAAAAACTGAATGGCATGCAGAACGGACGTATTACTATCACAGGAGGATGACAACAGAACTAATGAGTTAAAGATGAGCATGAAATTACTCCCTCATTAAGTGTTGATAAGCTATGCACCAATTTCAACGGGGCAAACTGGAATTCATAGAAAAACCTGGAAGTACTGCCAGCCTCTTAAACACTTGATGTAACTCCATACTTCCAAACAAATATTTGGAAACCCCTGTTACTCTTCAGCTTGGCTCACACAGTTTCACCACGAAGCCCGCTTACGGGCAGATCACCCCACGCTCCTGGCTCACTTCTGCGCTTCCTTCCCATTTCCAGCCTTCTACCGGTTGCTGACAGCAATACACGGGCCCGGGTCCGACCAAGAACTGAAGTCACAGCTTTAAACAAAAGACAGAAGCTATTTGTGGATTCTGCAGGTCACTGGTGTTGGAGTCCCAAGGCTCACGCAGTACCATCAGCTGATCTCACGGTACGTGCAAACAAGCTCTGCCCTGACACAAACACTGCCAGCGCCTTCTGCCGAGCACGGGAGCACGCAGACCCAGAGGAGCTGCAGAAGCTGGAAGCCCACTGAAGCCAAGCTCCTCCGACCCTACATCAGCAGAAGTCACCGCCAGCGACTCCCGACAAAGCATTCCAGTTTCATTTGTGCAAGTTTAAACATCTGGATGCCTGGGTGAACACAGAACTATTTGCTGAACGGTTTTGCGTTGCCATTGCTCTCGGACCAAAGACAGTAACGGAGACCCGGGGCCTGTGTCAGCAGAACAGTGTGTTTTAAACCCATAACGACAGCATCCAGGCAGTTCTGTATCACAGAATCACACAGAATCCCAGCATGGCGGGGTTGGCAGGGACCTCTGTGGGTCACCCAGCCCAACCCCCTGCCCAAGCAGGGTCACCCAGAGCAGGGGGCACAGCACCGCGGCCAGGCAGGGCTGGAATATCTCCAGAGAAGGAGACTCCACAGCCCCTCTGGGCAGCCTGGGCCAGGGCTCCGTCACCCTCAGAGGGAAGAAGTTCTTCCTCGGCTTCAGCTGCAACTTCCCAGGCTTCAGTTTGTGCCCGTTGCCCCTTGTCCTGTCGCTGGGCACCACTGCAAAGAGTCTGGCCCCGTCCTCCTGACCCCCACCCTGCAGATATTTAGAGGCATTTCGAAGGTCCCCTCTCAGCCTTCTCTTCTTCAGGCTGAACAAGCCCAGCTCCCTCAGCCTCTCCTCGGAGGAGAGATGCTCCAGTCCCCTCCTCATCCTCGCAGCCCTCCGCTGGACTCTCTCCAGTAGCTCCTCATCTTTCTTGAACTGGGGAGCCCAGCACTGGACACAGCACTGCAGATGGGGCCTCCCCAGGGCAGAGCAGAGGGGGAGGAGAACCTCCCTCGCCCTGCTGCCCACACTCCTCCTCATGCACCCCAGGAGACCATTGGCCTTCTGGGCACCCAGGGCACGCTGCTGGCTCATGGTCACCCTGTCGTCCCCCAGCACTCCCAGTCCCTCTCCGCAGAGCTGCTCTCCAGCAGCTCAGCCCCAGCCTGTCCTGGTGCCTGGGGCTGTTCCCAAAGGCGGTGGGCAGCCTGGAGACACGAGACTGGAGTGTGACTTTGTGCGTTTTCCCTTCTCCGAGTTGAAAATGCACAATACTGTTAAAGTGTATTTGCGAAGCAATTACCGGCGAATGAAATATGAAATGCGCTGATCTGCATGCGGCCTGCGGTGGGTGGGGGTCTGGCAGTGGGTGGGGGTCTGGCGTGCAGGGTGGCTGCCCGGCTCCTCGCGCTGCAGCCAGCGCAGCCCCGCTCCTGCCCTACATTCCCCTGCCGCCCGCCCGGTGTCCTCCCCGGCCTCAATGCTGGCTTTGTTTGGGAAGAATGCAAACAAACTGTCTGAAAAGGGCCAGCTCATCATTTGTAGCTCTGAGATGGGCTGGAAAAGAACTTTTTCTCCCTCCCTCTTCTACTGATGGCATTCTGTCCTGCGCTTTTCAAGCTTAGCTGGTTTGTGCTTTAGCAACAGAAGGGCGATCTTTACAAAGCCTTGGCGGGGGCTTGAGAAGGTGTAAAGGGATATATATATTTATATATACCTATACATATATATATATATACTGGGGTGCATGAGGAGGAGTGTGGGCAGCAGGGCGAGGGAGGTTCTCCTCCCCCTCTGCTCTGCCCTGGGGAGGCCCCATCTGCAGTGCTGGGTCCAGTGCTGGGCTCCCCAGTTCAAGAAAGATGAGGAGCTACTGGAGAGAGTCCAGCGCAGGGCTACGAGGATGAGGAGGGGACTGGAGCATCTCTCCTGCGAGGAGAGGCTGAGGGAGCTGGGCTTGTTCAGCCTGGAGAAGAGAAGGCTGAGAGGGGACCTTCGAAATGCCTCTAAATATCTCCAGGGGGGGGGTCAGGAGGATGGGGCCAGACTCTTTCCAGTGGTGCCCAGTGACAGGACAAGGGGCAACGGGCACAAACTGAAGCCTGGGAAGCTCCAGCTGAACCCGAGGAAGAACTTCTTCCCTCTGAGGGTGCCGGAGCCCTGGCCCAGGCTGCCCAGAGGGGCTGTGGAGTCTCCTTCTCTGGAGATATTCCAGCCCCGCCTGGCTGCGGTGCTGTGCCCCCTGCTCTGGGTGACCCTGCTTGGGCAGGGGGTTGGGCTGGGTGACCCACAGAGGGCCCTGCCAACCCCCACCATTCTGTGATTCTGTGATTTGTGCCACCGGCTCTGGCAGCAGCAATATTTTTCTTAGCCACGTACTGGAGCTACACCTACGGCCAGGCGCAGCAGGAGAACTCGGCCACGTCCGAGGCGCGTGGGCAGCGCGGGAGCCATCAGCCAGCCCCTCTCGCCTGCAGCCCTCCCCACGGTCAGCAGCCCTGCAGAAGGGAGAGGTTCGCAGCACCTTCTGGGAGGGTTTGGGGGACATCCTTAGGTTGATGTTGAAAGGACATTTTTGCACCTGAACGTCCCCACACTCATCCGCTTCAAACAACGAAAGCAAGGTGGAGCTCTTGCAAGCACTTTAAGAGCCATGAAAGGATCCAAACCTTATCTTTACTGCCTAAGTTCTTAGAAATTCCAGCTTAAAGTAAAGAAAAGGACTGACCAGGCAGAAAGAAATCTGTCTGCTATCTTTCTTTGGATTAATGGCTTGCAAATTCACAAAGGAAGAAGGAACTTCGTGACTTAGGGCACAGTAACACAAAGAGCACGAACCAACACACCCCGTCAGCACAAGACCACCACGGCAGCACAGAGAAAGCCTGCATCCTTCAGGTACCTTCTCAGCCTACACCAGGGCCCAATAAACAGCCCTAACATGTTCTTATTTAAAAAGCAAAAAAGCCATAAAAGAAAACTTCTCAACAGCAGGAAAATACAGCAGTAACTAAGCCTGGAAGTTTTTAAAATCACAGAATTAAGTTTGGGGTAGAGACCTTTGCAGAGCTTTGTTCAGTCATCTCATACCGCTGTCTGATCGCGGGCTCCCTCAGCTCAGGAGACCTCTATAGCACCGTAAGACTTTAAGCCTACACCTCGACGCAGAAGAGGACTTCTGAAACCAACTCCAAAGCCAGAGGCTGCTTTACCAAGTTAATGCCCAGAGCGTAACGCTAACAAAAAGGCGATTCCTCCAAGCCCTCCCCGTAACAACCTTCCCAAATCCATCAAATCCAGAATTAGAAACTCTCCCAAGTCCACGCAAGTCTTGCACCCAAGCTTTAATACTTCAGAACGTTCTTTTACTAAGAATACGCAGACGTGAGCATCTGTTATCAATGAAGTAGTGAAGATCAAATATTTTGTTAGAAAGCTTTGGATGTAAATCTACTTTCTCCTTCCAAAGAAAGTCCAAGACAAGAGTGTCAGGCAAGAGATCACAGAGCCACAGAACGTTTGGGGTTGGAAAGGACCTCTGTGGGTCATCTAGTCCAACCCCCCGCCAAAGCAGGGTCACCCAGAGCAGGGGGCACAGGACCTTGTCCAGGCGGGGCTGGAATATCTCCAGAGAAGGAGACCCTCCTCCAACAAGCCCAGCTCCCTCAGCCTCTCCTCGCAGGAGAGATGCTCCAGTCCCTCCTCATCCTCGTAGCCCTCCACTGGGCTCTCTCCAGTAGCTCCTCATCTTTCTTGACCTGGGGAGCCCAGCACTGGACACAGCACTGCAGATGGGGCCTCCCCAGGGCAGAGCAGAGGGGGAGGAGAACCTCCCTCGCCCTGCTGCCCACACTCCTCCTCATGCACCCCAGGATCCCATTGGCCTTCTTGGCACCCAGGGCACACTTAATTACGCTCTAAGTGATCTTGGTTTCTACTTAAGTCTTTCAAAAGATTTATTCTACAACATATTCATACCTGTACAGTGTGAATATACAACATTCCCAACCACACTCAACATTTTAAGTGCCAACACCACTTTTCAGAGGCTTTATACGAATTCAGCCTCGAAAGCTTCTCCGCCTTCTTCGCCCCTGCAGCGCAGAAGAGCATCTCATCGCCGGGTTTTCCAGCCGCCGCACCCAGTACGTGGATCTGAGACTTTGCAGTTGGTGTGAGAGGGGCTCGAAGCACGAGGTTCAGACAGCAGAGCTGATTTCGGAGGAGCAGCAGCAAACCCCAGGCCAGGTGGGCGTTCCGTGCCCAGGCACGCCGGCACCGCTTCACGCCAGCACTAGAGACCTGCGCAAGCACGCATACGAACCTGCTCTGAAGAACCTTAACTCCACATCTTCTTAAAAAAACCAACCCAAACTTGCTTCTCAGCAAAAACTTCAATTAGACGCTGATTTAGTGCTGCAGTAACTTTTTAAAAGCGGTTCGTTTATAGTCGACAAACTTACGGATTAGATTATCCGGTAAGAATTTCCATCTGATTCCTCAGCAGGCAATCCAAGGACTGCTGGGCCCCAGGCGGCCTCTCACCCCGCTGCAGCAGGGCTCCTGCCCTGTGCTCCCACCCTGTGCTCGCGGGACGACAGCTCCCGCTGCCGGGCCGGCCGGAGCAGCCTCTCCACAGCTCCCTGGGACGTCTCCTCCCGCTTGTCCATGAGGGGCAAGAGAGGAGTAGGCACTAAGTGCCACTTGTAAGGCTTACTACAGCTTTTTGAGGGAGTATTTAGGAATGCTTTGCAAGTCTGTGAACGAATCACCATTCAGACGGCTCCGGAAGAGAAACTCAGGCTGTTCAGAGTCTCCAAAATCCTTTGCCAAAAGCTTGAGCGAAACCGTGAGCTTTATCACGGAGAGCAAAATCCAGCTGATGCAGTAAGGAACGGGAGGAAGCTTTAGGCTAGCTGGGACAAGCCTCTCCAGTCATGGCAAGCCTTTCTGAAATACAAACTGGCTACCTTTGCAGAAAGCGTGGCACTCAACTGTAGAGGGGAGAAAACTCCAGGAACCAGTCTCTAAAAGGAGCTGGAACCAACATTCAGCTCCCCTACTGCCTGCAGCTTCGAGCTCTCGTGGCCTTGCCTAGCAGGTCGATCTCTGTGGCTCTTAATTCTTCGTGAAGTCAGCTCTCAGGAGAAAACTGCAACAGAACAATAAAAGGAGTTCGAGGAACCATCTGGAGTACTGGGTCCAGTGCTGGGCTCCTCAGTTCAAGAAAGATGAGGAGCTACTGGAGAGAGTCCAGAGGAGGTCTGCGAGGATGAGGAGGGGACTGGAGCATCTCTCCTGTGAGGAGAGGCTGAGGGAGCTGGGCTTGTTCAGCCTGGAGAAGAGAAGGCTGAGAGGGGACCTTATAAATGCTTATAAATATCTGCAGGGTGGGGGTCAGGAGGACGGGGCCAGACTCTTTCCAGTGGTGCCCAGCGACAGGACAAGGGGCAATGGGCACAAACTGAAGCAGAGGAAGCTCCAGCTGAACCCGAGGAAGAACTTCTTCCCTCTGAGGGTGACGGAGCCCTGGCCCAGGCTGCCCAGGGAGGCTGTGGAGTCTCCTTCTCTGGAGATATTCCAGCCCCGCCTGGCCACGGTGCTGTGCCCCCTGCTCTGGGTGACCCTGCTTGGGTAGGGGGTTGGGCTGGGTGACCCACAGAGGTCCCTGCCCACCCCGAACAGTCTGTGATTCTGTGATTCTGTCACTGGGCAAAGTCTCCAAACTCTGGTGCACTGAAGCGTGCGTGAGCTAATTGGAGAGACTGAGACAACGCAGAAACCTGAAAACCTGAACTACCTGGCTCTTTAAGCAGTACTGAGAAACTGCAGATCCAGGCAAGGAACCGACACTTTCGGTCATCACTGCTTTCTCCAACAAGACACTCACTCATCAGCAGCGAGGGATTACGCCGCGCTTGGACTCCTCCTGGTCGCTACCCTGATCACGCGTAGCACGGGCAGCTGCTTGGGAAGGAGCCGAGCGGGAAGAGGGAACGGCAGTGTGACCAGCAACGAAACCCGCGCCGTGGAATCGAACCGAGCAGCCTGTCGACGCGGCAGAGTGCGACAGGGTGCAAACGCACCGTGCCGTAGTGCAAAGCCAGCGGGCGGTACTAATGTTGCTCGTGCCTTTGCAGGAGGACACACAAACAGCTATCACGGCAGCCCCGCACCTCTTGGTTGCTCAGCACTGAGCCTCCCCTCCAGCTTTCCAATACGTTTAATCCCATGAGTAAACAAGACGTAACTAAGTAAATAGGAGAGCCTTCCTCTTGCAGGAAGACTCACTTCGCGCTCACGCTCACTTCACAGGCACGCTTATCGGCCGATTTTCTTCTGCGTGTGTGTACACACAGACCTATCTCCAGCCTCTCACGTACTTGTGTGTAGATCAGCACTTCAGAATCCCAGCATGGTGAGGGGTGGGCAGGGACCTCTGTGGGTCACCCAGCCCAACCCCCTGCCCAAGCAGGGTCACCCAGAGCAGGGGGCACAGCACCGCGGCCAGGCGGGGCTGGAATATCTCCAGAGAAGGAGACTCCACAGCCCCTCTGGGCAGCCTGGGCCAGGGCTCCGGCACCCTCAGAGGGAAGAAGTTCTTCCTCGGCTTCAGACGGAACTTCCTGTGCTTCAGTTTGTCACTTGCACGTATCTTTTCTACACTTACAAGTGGCAGTGTATTCTTTGAAGAAACAGAAAAAATAGCTTCATTTAACACAAACTTCCATGTAAAACAACCAGCTCTCCTCTTGCTTTGGAAAGGTGGACACCAAGACGACCGGGTGCAAGTTCTGCCAAAACCGCACAAGTCCCGAGGGCCCCCTCAGTGCCTGGGCCCCACAGACCCCTTCCATCAGCTTTACCATCTCCATTTCCATCCGAACAGCTCGAGGCTGAGACACGGAGCAAGCTGCCCTCTCCGGCGAGACTTCTCCTTTTGTCTCGTTTCTCTCGACCTCACGCTGAAACCTGCAAGCGCACCAACTGCTGCAGGAGACTCTGAGAGCTGAAGGGACACTACCCACCGCAAGCAAAGACTGCTGTAAGACAAAGCAAACATGAGGCACCTACACGAAAGAAAATTAATAATCATAAATTAATACATTTTTTTTCCAAAAACAACAAGATGTTTCTGAACGTGCCTTTTCTGGCTAGCGAAGGGGAACAAGTGGGAGTGGAAAAACAAAAGGAGAAGAAAACTGTACCAGGCAGCAACCATCAGTCAGTGACCACGTTATTGTTCTGCCCTGAAGGTAATTTTAGCTCCTCTGAAAAAACCAAAATTGTATATCCTAACACACCAAGCAGCTCGTAAGATGCTTTCCAAAAATTTCAGCCAAGCAGCGTAACCAAACATCAGAGCCAGATGTGGATGGAGAACAGAGGCGGCCAGCGGGTATCTCCCACCAGCTGAACGCATGGAGCCAGGCAGTCTGATCACCCAAAAACAGACTACGATCACTCAACCCACGACACAAACTGACATGAGAGAGTTTCCTTCCAGCCTCCAACGCTACAGTGACTCAGGACTCCTGCCCAGCTGCAGGCCAGGCAGCACCCACAGAACTTGTTCAGACAGAGCACCCGGTGCCAGGAGCGGCGAGCGGAGCCTCAGCAGCCGGAGCGAAGGGGCCCCGGAAAACGCGTCCAGGCAGTGCGGGTCTCCCAGGGCCACCACCCGGAGAAGGCCACTGGGAGGACCAGCAGCAGCCCGCCAGGACCAGCACGGGGGATCTCAGGAATCACAGGGCAGGTGACAATGAAACGGCCTTGTGGCTGTCTTTGCTGTCTTCTTCTCAACCTTTAGTTCCATCATTTTCGACATTCAGTGACCAGGAGCGTCACAAAGTACTTGAGATACCAGCAGACTATGGATTTACGCAGTAGCAAACCAGAAATTCAATGGATTCAAGTGTTTCAGAGCCTTATCTTCTCCACAGTACATCTTTCCTCGTGCAGAGTCTGCAGACTAGAGCAGCAACACGAACTCGCTCTTCCTGCTCTGCAAGGTTTCAAGTCATGACAATTCAGCATTTAGAGATCACCAGAAGCTGCAACTAAATAGAGTAACGCATAGCTCATGCTGAAACCTTAGGAAATGTACACTTGGTTAATTCTAGCAGTCTAAGGAAGCTCCACAACCAGCTAAGAGAAAGCATCCACGAAGGTAAGCGTCCTGTTTGAGAGCCCAGGTGTGATCGAGCCAGGAAAACAATGGCAACAGAAACAAGTGACTTCATTACTTTAACTCCACCAGCCACAAATGATGATGTGATTAGTTACATTCTTTTTCTGCTCCTCCTTCCCACACGCCCAGCCACTGGCGCCCATCCTCCCACCCCCAGACCGGGTCTATCACCCAGAGGCCTCTCCTTCCGCCAGCGCTCTGCCAGCCGCCCACTGCACGCTTTGCTTTAGTGCCCTCAGGAGCTATCGCTTGGGCAAACACCCACTCCTTTATCTCCAGGTCACCAGCCTCCACCCACACCCACCTCGAGGCAATGGCTACACAGAACTGTTCTTCTTGGTAGCATTTCACAGAATCACAAAATGTCAGGGGTTGGCAGGGACCTCTGTGGGTCACCCAGCCCAACCCCCTGCCCAAGCAGGGTCACCCAGAGCAGGGGGCACAGCACCGCGGCCAGGCGGGGCTGGAATATCTCCAGAGAAGGAGACTCCACAGCCTCCCTGGGCAGCCTGGGCCAGGGCTCCATCACCCTCAGAGGGAAGAAGTTCTTCCTCGGCTTCAGCTGGAACTTCCCAGGCTTCAGTTTGTGCCCGTTGCCCCTTGTCCTGTCGCTGGGCACCACTGCAAAGAGTCTGGCCCCGTCCTCCTGACCCCCACCCTGCAGATATTTGTAAGCATCAATTTGTAGCAACAAGCAGAGAAACTCTGGGGCCAATAGCTGGATCTTCAGCTGCTCGGGATCCACAGTACCTGAAGTGTCCTGAAAAGTGGTAATTTTGTAGAGCAGGTATCAAGAAAAGTAATTACGACCACACCTCTCTTGCCATAAAGATAAGCCAAAGCTTCTTAACCAGTGATATTTGCCAGCGTCATGTGGGTATCTCCATGAAGCACTCGGTTACCTACACCACCCATTTTTAGGAATGTAGCAGATTCTCAAAATTCAGTCAACTTACCTTTAGTTTTTAACACTACAGACTAAACTAGATTCAACTAGAGAGTCTTTAAAAAAGTGTCTTTCCTCTTCGACAGACTAAGCCCTAACAGTCCCTCCAGACCACCCCACAGCCCTTTCCCGGCCCTGCAGTTCTCCAGGACGGTTTTAGGGTATCTTCACAAACCTGCCTTTACAGGCTCAGTCTCACCAACACCGCATCCAGACCGATGAATTCCAGACTTGGCCATGTTAACGGCCTACAAATATCTGAAGGGTGGGTGTCAGGAGGATGGGGCCAAGCTCTTTGCAGTGGTGCCCAGTGACAGGACAAGGGGCAATGGACACAAACTGAAGCAGAGGAAGTTCCGTCTGAACATGAGGAAGAACTTCTTCCCTCTGAGGGTGATGGAGCACTGGAACAGGCTGCCCAGGGAGGTTGTGGAGTCTCCTTCTCTGGAGATATTCAAGACCCGCCTGGACGCGGTGCTGTGCCCCCTGCTCTGGGTGACCCTGCTTGGGCAGGGGGTTGGGCTGGGTGACCCACAGAGGTCCCTTCCAACCCCTACTATTCTGTGATTCTGTGATTCTGTGAAGGGATAACGTGGGACATGAGCAGCAGCACTGTCGCCAGATCGTCTCCTACCAATTAATCTATCCTTAACGAAGCAGACGACAATCCTGCGAGACGGCAGCTTCTTAGCGTGACCTACATTCTTCCCTTCTAGTTGCCTGCGCTTGTTGTGCTTTCAAACGCTGTCACACGTCACGAACAACCAAGACTCAGCATTGCAGGGGTATCTGATTTATGCAAATCAATGCTGACTAACCGATACGGGGGACTCAGCCAAATAGTCATTTTGGTGACAAATCCCATACTTTGGCTTATATCCCCCCAAATATCTGGCTTAATCCCCCCCCCACAATAGAAGGCCGCTGTGACCCAGCCCGACCGCGCAGCGGGGCCGAGCCCCACGCTGTGAATTCACTCCCACCCTCGCCCTTTGCAGCAGCCGGGGATCCTCCCGCCGCACCCCTGCTTCCCCCTCCGCCGCTGCCTCTCCAGAGCTCTCCACGCAGCCTGCCCCGTCCCCCCCCCACAGCCACCACAGACGGACGGCGACGTTCGGAACGACCAGCAAGTTTGCTGATGACACCAAACTGGGAGGTGTGGTAGATACACCAGCAGGCTGTGCTGCCATTCAGCGTGACCTGGGCAGGCTGGAGAGTTGGGCAGAGAGGAACCTGATGAGGTTCAACCAGGGCAAGGGCAGGGTCCTGCACCTGGGGAGGAACAACCCCAGGCACCAGGACAGGCTGGGGCTCTTACCTGCTGGAGAGCAGCTCTGCGGAGAGGGACTGGGAGTGCTGGGGGACGACAGGGTGACCATGAGCCAGCAGCGTGCCCTGGCTGCCAAGAAAGCCAATGGGACCCTGGGGTGCATGAGGAGGAGTGTGGGCAGCAGGGCGAGGGAGGTTCTCCTCCCCCTCTACACTGCCCTGGGGAGGCCCCATCTGCAGTGCTGTGTCCAGTGCTGGGCTCCCCAGTTCAAGAAAGATGAGGAGCTACTGGAGGGAGTCCAGCGGAGGGCTACGAGGATGAGGAGGGGACTGGAGCATCTCTGCTACGAGGAGAGGCTGAGGGAGCTGGGCTTGTTCAGCCTGGAGAAGAGAAGGCTGAGAGGGGACCTTCGAAATGCCTACAAATATCTGCAGGGTGGGGGTCAGGAGGATGGGGCCAGACTCTTTGCAGTGGTGCCCAGTGACAGGACAGGGGGCAACGGGCACAAACTGAAGCCTGGGAAGTTCCAGCTGAAGCCGAGGAAGAACTTCTTCCCTCTGAGGGTGACGGAGCCCTGGCCCAGGCTGCCCAGGGAGGTTGTAGAGTCTCCTTCTCTGGAGATATTCCAGCCCCGCCTGGACAAGGTCCTGTGCAGCCTGCTCTGGGTGACCCTGCTTCGGCAGGGGGGTTGGAGTAGATGACCCACAGAGGTCCCTTCCAACCCCTACTATTCTGTGATTCTGTGATTCTGTGACCAGACTCCAAAGCACAGGAGTGAAGGGCACCGTCCTGACTTGAAATCCCCTTGGAAGCGTTCCCGTTCCCCTTCAGAGCAGCAGAGGAGCTGTGAGCACGCAAGCTTCCGTCGTGCATCAATCCGCTTCCAGGATGCGACCGAATCTGGGTCAAGGCTGCAGCCTCCCAGCGCACCAACGTTTTCTGGCACTACCAGCCCCGCTCCAAACCTCCTCCACGACTGCTCTTCAGAGATTTACACTGAAATCACGGGTTAGCAGCCACGTGTTAATTCTGGAATAACTCATCACAGCAGTCAATATTGCTAGCAGAAATTCTTTCAGAGCACTTGGGGCAGTAACAAGAAAAATATTAAACACTCAAGGAGACAGAGGTGTTGTGAATCGTCTGTTCTCCATACTCCAGGATGCAACGTCTACACAGCAGCTGTGACCTTCCACCCCTCCACTATTCTTTTCACCCATATTTAAAACAAGTAGTCATCTTCAGAAACAAATCTCGAGATCTCTTTCGTTCCACTTTACTCTCCTCCAGCGGAGGGAAGTCCATCACCTCGCTATTCTGCACTGAATACCTGCAGACATATAGTTGGAACACAAGCAGTAAGACTTTTCTTATTAAAAAAAAAAAAAAATACAGATTACATCCACACGTTTAGGACTTGGAAGCCACGAGGCTGCGAGGAAGCAAACAGTATCAACACGCCAAGAACTCCACCAAGCTGGTGGCCCTGTTCGGATGTTTAACGGATCGATTACAACGCGGAGCACTGTCCATCCCCATACCTGGAATTAAAACAGCAAATCCAAATAACCAGCAGGTAAGAAAGGCACAATTTGCCACGCAGCCACCCACCACACCTACCTGCTTGGAAGGTGCTCTAAAGCAGCACTGCCTCACTCAGCAACGGCACGCCAGTGACTTACCAAGAATTTTACATCTCTCTCAAGTTCCAGCTCCCTCACTCCACCCCCTGCACACATTTAAATACTGACCTGTAAACAAAAAGCCAGTGAAGAAGTTTATTTGCAATAACTAGTACAAAATCCAACTGTTCTGTAAAGTGAAGGTGACGACTCCTCCAAGGGAGGAACTAAGACACATGATCTTAAAAACCTTAATTACAGCTGCACGTCTGGAGGGAAAGGTGCCTTAAAGAACTACAGCTCAATCCACAAGAGCTCAGAACAACCCGGTTTCCAGTAACCTTTCCTGGAGGCATCACGTCCTCCTTCCCCTCTACTCTGCCCTGGGGAGGCCCCATCTGCAGTGCTGGGTCCAGTGCTGGGCTCCCCAGTTCAAGAAAGATGAGGAGCTACTGGAGAGAGTCCAGTGCAGGGCTGCGAGGATGAGGAGGGGACTGGAGCATCCCTCCTACGCGGAGAGGCTGAGGGAGCTGGGCTTGTTCAGCCTGGAGAAGAGAAGGCTGTGAGGGGACCTTGGAAATGCCTCTAAATATCTGCAGGGTGGGGGTCAGGAGGACGGGGCCAGACTCTTTCCAGTGGTGCCCAGCGACAGGACAAGGGGCAACGGGCACAAACTGAAGCCTGGGAAGCTCCAGCTGAACCCGAGGAAGAACTTCTTCCCTCTGAGGGTGCCGGAGCCCTGGCCCAGGCTGCCCAGGGAGGCTGTGGAGTCTCCTTCTCTGGAGATATTCCAGCCCCGCCTGGCCGCGGTGCTGTGCCCCCTGCTCTGGGTGACCCTGCTTGGGCAGGGGGTTGGGTGGGGGATCCCCAGAGGTCCCTGCCCACCCCGACCATGCTGGGATTCTGTGATATGTTCAGAGGGAGCGACCACGGCACAGGCACTCGTGCCTCAGCGACTCAAGCCACACTTGTGGGTGATTCCCAAACACACCACCGGTGATTTAAACGGATGCAGACAGCTAAGGCAGTACGAAAGAAGAACGTGGTCTTCTACTTCTGCCAGAGCAACAGGGTAGGGGACTGTGGGCGAGCTCTAGCTGGCCGTGAGCCCTCCAGGGTGCTCAATGCTGTACAGCGTGCTGTGGCCACATCCAGCAGCGAGTCCACTGGTGCCAAGGGAAGTTCCCAGGACCAGAACTTCAGCCAGTGGGCTATGTGTTCGCAGCATGGGTTTGGTCTCATGGTTTTGATTTGAGAGCTAGCACGCTCCATACCAGGCCCTGGGCAAAGTTCTGGAGACAGCCAGGGCAAGGACCATTTCCCAAGGAAAGGGATGCAGACGCGAGGTTCTGGACACCAAGCGACAGCCGTTTCCAGCGGTTAAGAACCTGGCACTGTTAACGGGAGCACCAATTGAGCAGACATGTTCAAAGCACTGCTGCCATCAATCTTGGGTGCCGTGAGTCTACCTGCCATTCACACCAAGGAGACCAAAACTGAGACCCCAGACAACGACGAAAGGTCAGAGTCTCACTTCGGTGCAAGGAACCCATCACGTATGACGGCGACAGAAGCCATTTCTCAGGCCAGAACCAGTTACAAAACCTTCTCATCCTCTCCTCCCCAGCTGCCCCCACCTGATTTGTAAGCACTGACACAACTTGTCTCCAGTGAAGCCTACCTACCCGCAGCCTGGAACACTCAGGGTTGGGCAGTCCTCGGCACAGCACGCTGTGTGCAGAGATCTGAGGTGGCCACCACCGCAAGCAGATGGACCAGCGAGGGTCCCACAGGATCGCTCTGCGCTTCCCCACATTCCTTCCAGGGAGGGAGTTTCAGAAGTCATGTGAAAGTGCAGTTCAAATTTACATGTAAGAAAAAAAACAGTCTGCTCAGAAAGAAAATGAAAGCTTCCTGTTGACACCACCTACGTTGCCCCTTCGGTCTACGGGACCACGCACGGTTTCGCCACAAGCAGCTACTTCTTCCAGAAAAAAAGAAATTTTATCATTTTGTTACTCCAGCAGCTAAACCTTACTACACGTTCCCACAAACCGAACAAAAGAAAATGAACAAAGGAACTGTTTTAGTGATGTTTTATGCATACCAAGAGACAAAAGAGACAATAAGGTTTTTATTCACAAGGTAGTAAGGGGGGCAGAAAGAAAGGAAATGCAGCTCTAGCAAGAAGCAGTACTCATTTCAGAGTTCTTCCCATGCAGCAATAATCCCTGCTCAGTGTCAGTTAATTCCAGGTTTGAGGGCTGATTTAATTCTCTGCCATTACATCTTTCATTATCTGATATACTCCATAAACGTCTGGCACAGCCAGCAGAGCTCTGCCAGCCACCTTTCCCAGCACCTATTTTTAGCGAGGGCATCACACGGAGCAGCTGCATCTCCCCGTGAATCCCCGTGTCAGCGAAGCCCGTACCAGAAGTCATGGCAGGGACAGGTCTGGACTCCAGAAAGCCGACAGTCCACAGGCAAACTGACAGCTAACTGGAATTCTACTCTAAATTGCCAAATGTGCACGCTAAGTATGCTCAAGTTCAATTAAAGCCAGGCTGCCCAGGGAGGTTGTGGAGTCTCCTTCTCTGGAGATATTCCAGCCCCGCCTGGACAAGGTCCTGTGCAGCCTGCTCTGGGTGACCCTGCTTCAGCAGGGGGGTTGGACTGGGTGACCCACAGAGGTCCCTTCCAACCCCTACTATTCTGTGATTCTGTGAAACCAGTTTTCGTGTGTGTCTTCGCCTACTTATGCTATATTTTCTAGCTAGAAAATAAATACAGTACATGAATCTGCTTTCACATAAACCGCTTCTATTTATGAAACAGAAAATTTGTCCCTACTCACTGTAACCATAATTTTGTCCTCAGATTACATAAAAGGCAAGTTTACACTTTGCAGTGGTGCCCAGCGACAGGACAAGGGGCAACGGGCACCAACTGAAGCCTGGGAAGCTCCAGCTGAACCCGAGGAAGAACTTCTTCCCTCTGAGGGTGACGGAGCCCTGGCCCAGGCTGCCCAGGGAGGCTGTGGAGTCTCCTTCTCTGGAGATATTCCAGCCCCGCCTGGCCGCGGTGCTGTGCAGCCTGCTGTGGGTGACCCTGCTTGGGCAGGGGGTTGGGCTGGGTGACCCACAGAGGTCCCTGGCCACCCCTGCCATGCTGGGATGCTGTGACACTACATACACTGAAACACTGCCACAGGTACCTCACCGGGATTCCAAGCTTCTACAGCGAACTGAGGAGTCAGAGATTCTCCAGCCGTTTCCAAACGGTTTTTGACATTTGTTTGCCCGATGCAGTATCTGAGAAACGAAAGCTTGCGGTGCTTCACACGCTTCAGAGTACGTCTGAAGCTTCTCAAAGTCCACGCAGGTTTATGAGGGCCAGGCAGTTACTGCACTTGGACTTCTAAATGTCTTCTCTGGTGAAACAGTCTGCCAGCCGCCTTTTCCCACTCACAAAAAAGAACACATGTGCTCGCAAGTGACTGTTTATTGCTGGAAAACCAGGTGTCTTTCATCACAAACAGATAATATTACTTTATGAAAGTACCCTGACTTGAGCACCGAGACCACACCACAGCAGCAAGTGAAGTTTCACCACTGGTAGCATCAGATACGCACGGACATTGCTCAAGCACCCAGTGCTGCAGCCTGGAAGCACCCTTTCCCTCGAGGAGAGGGCGGGCGACCAGCTGTGACCCAGCCCTTTCTGCCTAAACCCCTCAACGTCACCTTGCTGGTTAAGGACACTCCTCTTCTTTGCTGCACAGACTCCAAAGAGCGGCGTTGCGTCGTGTCAGACATAGGATGTTCAACTCTGAAACTCCATTACTTGTGCTGCATCAGTACAATTTAATCTATATTTAACTGAAGTGGCTGCCATATGATTTAGGATGTTTTCAGTTACTGCATATCAAGTTCTACATATACCCCAACACCTCAGTTTCATAAAAAGCTTTAATTTATGAACCCTTCAGCATCACAGCGGCTTCACAGAGTCAAGAAACACAGCGGCTTCACAGAGTCAAAGCACGGCAGCAGGCACTTCTCCTTGATTTAAACCAAGTTCTAGGAATCTGCAAGGCAATTTCCACACCTTGAGCTACACTGCATAGTGCGACCACGAAAGCTCCTCCGACTCCCTGCTCTTGGAGGAGATCAAGTATTGTAACACCAGACGTTTCCACCCAACCTCTTTAAGTTTTCCAGCGAGTGAGAAGATGAACAGCAGTGTTGTCACGCTAATTAGCAGGAAAAAAGTTTGAAGAAGAAAAAAAAATGCTTAGTGCTACAATATTGCCCAGAAGCCTCACAACTGTCAGTAGCTCTTGTCACCTTTTTTAGCTACTACCAATACTCAAATTGAGTGTATTACCAATACACTCAAATTGAACGTGTAGCAAGAGCCTGAGAAAGAGGAATTATGCACCTTGGGAAGGGTGGGAAAACACGGAAGAACGCCCCACAACACGCCTAGAGACGAGAGTTATTGCTACCCCAAAACACTGGCCTCTCCCAAGGCAGCGCTGGAGGCTGTAAGACTCGTCTGGGTTCCTGCGTTTGCTGTGCGCTGCAGCAAGGTTCGCTGCACCTCACCTGCAAGAAGGAAAAAGCCTCAGAGCCAGCCCCTCGCCAGCTCAGCTCTGACAGACTAAACCCACGTCCCTTTGCGCTGAGGGGAGGGAGCCAGGAGCGGCCGGCCAGCCACGCCGCCTCAGCAAAGGCTCTGCTCCAGCTCCCACCCCTGCTCTGCAGCAAAGCACCCGACCACGCTGTTCAAAGGGACCATGCTAGAAACCAACGTCAAGAAGGCCAACGGGACCCTGGGGTGCATGAGGAGGAGTGTGGGCAGCAGGGTGAGGGAGGTTCTCCTCCCCCTCTGCTCTGCCCTGGGGAGGCCCCATCTGCAGTGCTGGGTCCAGTGCTGGGCTCCCCAGTTCAAGAAAGATGAGGAGCTACTGGAGAGAGCCCAGCGGAGGGCTGCGAGGATGAGGAGGGGACTGGAGCATCTCTCCTGCGAGGAGAGGCTGAGGGAGCTGGGCTTGTTCAGCCTGGAGAAGAGAAGGCTGCGAGGGGACCTTCGAAATGCCTCTAAATATCTGCAGGGTGGGGGTCAGGAGGACGGGGCCAGACTCTTTCCAGTGGTGCCCAGCGACAGGACAAGGGGCAACGGGCACAAACTGAAGCCTGGGAAGCTCCAGCTGAACCCGAGGAAGAACTTCTTCCCTCTGAGGGTGCCGGAGCCCTGGCCCAGGCTGCCCAGAGGGGCTGTGGAGTCTCCTTCTCTGGAGATATTCCAGCCCCGCCTGGCCGCGGTGCTGTGCCCCCTGCTCTGGGTGACCCTGCTTGGGCAGGGGGTTGGGCTGGGGGACCCACAGAGGTCTCTTCCAACCCCAAACATTCTGTGATCACCAGGTCAATTCACATGTCCAGGTGCCTGGAGTAAATAACTGAACACCTGAAGTAAAATGTAAAGTCACCTTTACTCTAGAAGACTAAAATGCTGGCGAGCCCAAGTTAAGGCACAGCCATCTCAGAGGGCAGAATACTTTTTTATTCAGGACGAGGTGCTTACTGCTCGGCGAGTGTTGCCATGAAACATTGTCAAGCTGGATCTCATGAGCCACAGATGAGACAATTTGACAAGAGAGGCTTTAATGAACCTGCTGACAGCCTCAGAAATTAAAGGACAGGCAAGTAAGTGGTACCATACCCTCACCTCAAATGGATGAACACCTGAAGTTATCACAGCACTACCCACGTTCACAACCACGTCTTTTAAGGGTTCCACAACTCAGATCTTGGGCCAAGACGGCCTCCCACTGAGGACGGTATCGTCATCAGTGACAAAGCGGGATCGAGTGCACCCTCAGCAAGTTTGCAGATGACACCAAGCTGAGTGGCACAGCCCACACGCCTGAGGGACAAGGTGCCAGAGGGACCTGGGCAAGCTGGGGAGGTGGGCCTGTGTGAACCTCATGAGGTTCAACAAGGCCAAGTACAAGGTTCTGCACCTGGCTCAGGGCAACCCCCACCATCAATACAGGCTGGGTGATGCAGGGATGGAGAGCAGCCCTGCCCAGAAGGACTTCGGAGTGCTGGGGGATGAAAAGCCAGACAGGAGCCACCAATGAGCGCTGGCAGCCCAGCAGGCCAACCATGCCCTGGGCTGCATCCCCAGCAGCGTGGGCACAGGGCGAGGGAGGGGATTCTGCCCCTCTGCCCCGCTCTGCTGAGACCCCCCCGGGAGTCCTGCGTCCAGCTCTGGAGCCCTCAGCACAGGGCAGAGCTGGAGCTGTGGGAGTGGGGCCAGAGGAGGCCCCAGCAATGATGCGAGGGCTGGAACCCCTCTGCTGGGAGGAGAGGCTGGGAGAGCTGGGGCTGCTCAGCCTGGGGAGGAGAAGGCACCAGGGAGACCTGAGAGCAGCAGCAGATGTCCCTGCCCATGGCAGGGGGTTGGACTGGATGGCTTTTAAAGATCCCTTCCCACCCAAACCAGTCTGTGATTCAATGATGTTGATCACTATCACACTGCAGGACTAAAGGAACTCCCAGTACACGAAGCAGCACGCCACACCAGACCCACGTTACCAGACAGAGACTGTTTCCAGCACTCCTCCCAACCCAACAACTGCTTCAGCCTATCTGCTGTCTGCAGAGCTAATCACTAGTTCAAATACGAAAGAACACCAGCTCGAGAAGCACCCTGAAGGGAAAAGCTGTACAGGTATGGACATTGGTGTAGGTATTCCATACTTAACGGCAAGCAGGCCTCTTTCAGGGAGCATGAAGTCAGATTTCGGAAATGCAAGACACAAATGGGTATTTCTGCAGGTCACGCAGGATAAACCAGTCACAATCCCAGTGGGAAAGAAAGCCTCGAGTTGTTTTAGCTACAGAAAAGAACAAAAACATGCAGAGACTTCTAGTTAAACCCACACAAGACTTCCAGTTAAACCCACGCAGAAGAGAAAAACCCACACAGCTAAGTTGTGCTGAAACACAAAACGTTCACGCAGAGCTGCAGCAGCAGCTCGGGTCTCTTCCCGTTTCCCCAGGGCCGGACAGGGAATTCCCACAGCACCGGGAAGCTCGTTTTGCACAAAGTGTTCCTGAAGTGCCTTACCCCCTCGCAAGGGTCACACAAAACCAGCACCGGCTGAAACCCTTCCCCACGGAAGGTCACTCCGCAAAACAGGCGCCGGCTGCCGCTGCCAGGAGAATCCGTGCAACCCTGCCCTCACCCAACGTCTTTCCTGGGCGTTTCTCAGCCCCAGGCGGGACGAAGTTTCCTGGCAGGAGCAGCCCACTCCCGGCCGCCATCCTTCCCGAGATTCTCCTGCTGACAAGCAGGAACACGCTGCCCTTCCGCGGCTCCAGAAAGAGGAGGACGAGGGCGAGCTGTTGCCACCCGGGCGGTGGAAGCAGCCTGTGCCCTGTGTCCGAGGGCTGCCAGGAGCGGGCACAGCGAGCGTGGCCTGCCAGGACAAACCCCCCCCAAACACCCCCCCAAGCTGGACTGCAGGCAGCAACCTTTGCTTAGCACCACCTAAAATAAACTCCTTCAAGTCATGATTATTTTTTTTTTCCATTCCCTGATGAAGAATTTCTCAACACTTTCCACCAGTTCTCTAATTAAACATCAACATCAACTTTGGTAGAAAAGATTAAGCATTTTCTCAGGATAAAGAAAGGAGAGTACCAGATTTTCTTTCGAAAGAGGTAAACCCAGAAGTCAAGAGGAAATCACTTCTCCGCCCCTCTTAGTCACGCTTATCACTCAGCAAGGCACTAAAAAATAGTCCTTGGTTTCTTAAAGCCAAGGCTGCATCCCTGCTTGTCAGTTCCTGAGCGAGTTTTCTACCAGCATCAACAGGCATTTCATTTGGTCTTGTAAAATTCCAGAGCAGGCCACGGACCGTACAGACAGCCTGTCACAGGCAGCTGCAGGCCCGTGCTCCACGTCGGAAACACGCTTCACCCTAGGAAACGTTAGCGACTTCACTCGTTATCTTCACCACTCACTGCTGAGGTGACAGCAGGGCGAGGGAGGTTCTCCTCCCTCTCTGCTCTGCCCTGGGGAGGCCCCATCTGCAGTGCTGTGTCCAGTGCTGGGCTCCCCAGTTCCAGAAAGATGAGGAGCTGCTGGAGAGAGTCCAGCACAGGGCTACGAGGATGAGGAGGGGACTGGAGCATCTCTCCTCCGAGGAGAGGCTGAGGGAGCTGGGCTTGTTCAGCCTGGAGAAGAGAAGGCTGAGAGGGGACCTTCGAAATGCCTCTGAATATCTGCAGGGTGGGGGTCAGGAGGACGGGGCCAGACTCTTTGCAGTGGTGCCCAGCGACAGGACAAGGGGCAACGGGCACAAACTGAAGCCTGGGAAGTTGCAGCTGAACCCGAGGAAGAACTTCTTCCCTCTGAGGGTGACGGAGCCCTGGCCCAGGCTGCCCAGAGGGGCTGTGGAGTCTCCTTCTCTGGAGATATTCCAGCCCCCCCTGGCCGCGGTGCTGTGCCCCCTGCTCTGGGTGACCCTGCTTGGGCAGGGGGTTGGGCTGGGTGACCCACAGAGGGCCCTGCCAACCCCGACCATGCTGGGATTCTGTGACAGCTCGGTCTCCTCCCAGACACTGCGCTGGCTAAACTGGAGCAGCCAAGCTCTGCATGGCTCCTTCCCGTTCGGCCCCGCGTGCTCCGATCGCCCTCAGCACGTCCCGCTCGCAGCTGCCCATTCGTTCCAGTCGAACACAAACAGCGCGTCAGCGCGAGGACGACGGCAAGAGGAGCAGCCGGCTGCGCCTCCCGCGCCGCCACCGCGCAGGGATGTGCCCAAGGGGCTCAGCAGCACGCTCACCCTTCCTTCTCACCCTTCGCCAACTGTTTTATGCCCCCGAGGCAGTGACAGGGGCAGCACAGGCAGAGGAGCAAGCCCAGTTTAGGGTTTGCTTCAGACTGGGAGCAGGGAGGAGGGAACACCAGGCGCTGGCACCGATGCCGAGCGCTTTGTATCATGGAACCGCAACCCTAAAAATGAATTTGCAGCATGAGTGCCACCTATTACAGCGTTTCCACGTCCCCAGCTGCCCTATGCACTCTGCTGGTACTGATTTATAGGGTAATCTAAGAAGCCAGAGGAGGGAACTGATCCAGCTCAGCTGAGAAAGCGCCATGTGAAGTTTCCAGCCAGCTCGGTTCCTCAGCTCTTCGCCGAAGAGCCATCCGCACGCTTCTCATCAGCGCTGCGAGGCACGCACAAGCCAAACTGCTGCTCACTATCCATGGCCCTAGATGAACAAAAAAAAAACCAATCCAACACCCCACACAAAAACCAACACAGCCTGAATCGTACCCTATCACACCTCAAGGCCACCTCGCTCCGTAACCCTTCTCTGGGGCGTCCCAGCAGACAAGGGTGAGGAGATGCACTCACAGAATCCCAGCATGGTCGGGGTGGACAGGGACCTCTGTGGGTCCCCCTGCCCAAGCAGGGTCACCCAGAGCAGGGGGCACAGCACCGCGGCCAGGCGGGGCTGGAATATCTCCAGAGAAGGAGACTCCCCAGCCCCTCTGGGCAGCCTGGGCCAGGGCTCCGTCACCCTCAGAGGGAAGAAGTTCTTCCTCGGGTTCAGCTGGAGCTTCCCAGGCTTCAGTTTGTGCCCGTTGCCCCTTGTCCTGTCGCTGGGCACCACTGCAAAGAGTCTGGCCCCGTCCTCCTGACCCCCACCCTGCAGATATTTAGAGGCATTTCGAAGGTCCCCTCTCAGCCTTCTCTTCTCCAGGCTGAACAAGCCCAGCTCCCTCAGCCTCTCCTCGCAGGAGAGATGCTCCAGTCCCCTCCTCATCCTCGCAGCCCTCCGCTGGGCTCTCTCCAGTACCTCACTCGCTCCAGGCCAGAGAACACTTGGTTCAACCTCCAGCAACCAAGAGCCGAGGTGATTCCCAAGCTGGGGTCCGCACCCAGAGCACCACGTCCGACAGCCACCAATGGACCCACTTCCATTTTTTTTTACTTTCTATTCTGAACCCATTATATATTTTATATATATATTTTCCCCTCCAAAACTTCCCGTGCCAGCAAGTTTTACAGCTCCATTACCCACAGGTAGAAAAGCTCCTTGCACCTCTCGCTGCCTGATGATTTCTGGACCCCACGTCACGGAAAGGACTGACCAGGAGTTGGGGTGGGGTTTTTCTCGGGAGGATGGTTTGCTGGGGTCATTTTGGGGTTTTTTTTCTTTTCTTTTCCTAATTCACCTGCTCCAGGCCAGGAGGCAGATATGGACTAAACCCAGAGCCCGAGCACAACCCACGCAGAACTCCAAGCCGTTTGCTGCCCTGACAAGCTATAGGCAAGAGACCAAAGGGGATATGAGGAAAAAGCAAGCCGGTTCTGCCAACTGCTGCAGTAATATTCTTTTTTCGAACCCCAGAAACTACTTGGTTTTCCAGCTTCATCGCAATGACCACACAGCCGAAAGCATTTTCACTGTTCAAAACAATTTGTTTTCCCACAATCTACCAAGTTTTTCCCCATTTGTTATCTGGGACGCCTTCCTTCCCAATATTACCATCACAATCATGTGCAAACAAATGCTCACGAGATGAATGAAGAAATTTGTTATATTTACTGTCTTTCATATCTGAGGACTGATTTTAAAAAAAAATCACTGCTTAAATGTGCAGCCTGCTGTAGGTGACCCTGCTTTGGCAGGGGGTTGGACTAGATGACCCACAGAGGTCCCTTCCGACCCCGACCATTCTGTGATTCTGTAATATGAAATGATTCCAAAGCAAGTGCTCAGCAATTCAAAATCACTTCTAATAAAAGGCCGAAGAAACACAAAAAAAAACCCGAAAAAAAAATAATTTCATCAGAAAATTTTCCTACACCTTTGCATTTAAAACAATACAGTTTTGCACACTCCTAGCACAGCTTTGGCATCGAGACCTTCCTGCGTTCAGAATGCAATTGGGGGTGATCCCACCTCAGAACCATCCTGCTTTTCCTCCCTCTCCTTGGATTTGCGGAGTCGCAGTCGGCGCGCGTACAGACCAGAAACGCAGAACACAGCTGCACCTTCAGGAGGGGCCAAGAGCCCGAGAGCTCTACCTGCATCAGCAGCCTTTAGTGGGAATCTCGCAGCGACTACACACGCTTTGCTCCCCCGAGCGCGTTACTGGAGGTAGGCAGATTTCACGGGAAAACATTTTTTTGGTGACTCATCTTCATTTGCATTTTACTTCGTCAAACAACAGCAATTACACGCTTGAGCTCGGGTTTGACATTCCAAGTTTCAGGCAGGCTCCCTCGCGAGCGCAGCCCTCCCTGCCCGCCCATGCCCAGGCGGCCAAGGCTGGTGCTCCTCCCGCTGACCCCAAACCACAGATCATCTGTCAACCGTGCCCTTCAAACGGCCATTTATATGAATGCTCATTAAAAAAAAATAAAGAAAATTAACATCTCAAGTATACACTGACTGGATGTTACTTATACTAATATTTTTAACACTAAAAATAAAGGAAATCTGCTGGTAGCATGAGTAGAAGCAGAAAAAGTCCTAAAATTAGTCACGTTTGGGGAGAGAGGAGGGCACGCAGCAGTCCCTTTAGGAGAAGCCTGAAGCAGTCGGTGCTTCAGAGCACCAGGGAGCAACACCACTGCCCAGACCCGACCCAGCTGCAGAGCATCGGTAGAGCACAACCGAAAAGCCAGCACAATTTCTCAAAAAAGATACCATAAAAATTATTTTTGCACCGGACAATTACTATAGAGTTACTAAAGCTAGAAACGGTTTGTGATAGACTGAGCCTTCTGTAACTTCTTCCCTTTCTCTGTGAAAACAGCAACGCAGCACTTGGGGACAAGGCCCCTGCTCTCTCCAGGGAGGTTACGATGACTTAGGGATTCTTGCCGAAGAGCCATCCGGATTATTTATAGCATCTCCAGACAGGCTAATGAAATCACTCACACACCCCGTCACATCCAAAAACTTAACTGCTGTTTTAGCCAGAAATACTAGATTGAAGCGATTCAAAGGCAAATGTTCAAGAGACCACCCCGAATTCCAAGTACGGTAAATTATATCCAAGCTGCCATCACGGATTGTTCTTAATCAGTCCTTAAAACGTGTGAAGATGAAAGCAAGCGAACGCAAGTTACTAACGGGAAGGCAGAAATGCATTATTCTTGGATCTTCAATCACATACGCAGACAAACCTTTGGATTTACAGAATTAAAACACTTCCCACCACTCTCACGCACGTGGGCTAGCTTTTCCAGTCCTCCAGACCCACCTTTCGCTACGAAGACCAGAAAGGCCGAACCGGTCCCCGCTCGCAGCCCACCAGCACGCCGGCACACTTCACATGCTTGACCGCCTCAGGTTCTTGGTGGAGCTCAGTGCAAACACAGCAGGGTGAATCAGAGCTAGGGAGCTACCAAGTATTATTGTTTGGTTTCTTTTTTTTACAAGAAGAGATTCAGCCAAGAGGCCGGCCACCTTCCATGTCATCTGCTGTGTACACAAGTGCTTTGGAAATAGTATTTCCTTGTTGCTGCAGGTCAAAGGCTCCATCCGAGGCTTTTCCTGGAACTCTCCTCTTCCGGCAGCAAAAGGAGCCCAAGCTGAGCAGCGGGTACCACCAGGCAAAGCACCTTCTCGGGTTCTGTGCTGCAGAATCACAGAATGTTCAGGGTTGGCAGGGCCCTCTGTGGGTCACCCAGCCCAACCCCCTGCCCAAGCAGGGTCACCCAGAGCAGGGGGCACAGCACCGCGGCCAGGCGGGGCTGGAATATCTCCAGAGAAGGAGACTCCACAGCCCCTCTGGGCAGCCTGGGCCAGGGCTCCGGCACCCTCAGAGGGAAGAAGTTCTTCCTCGGGTTCAGCTGGAACTTCCCAGGCTTCAGTTTGTGCCCGTTGCCCCTTGTCCTGTCGCTGGGCACCACTGGAAAGAGTCTGGCCCCGTCCTCCTGACCCCCCCCCTGCAGATATTTAGAGGCATTTCCAAGGTCCCCTCTGAGCCTTCTCTTCTCCAGGCTGAACAAGCCCAGCTCCCTCAGCCTCTTCCTCACTGCGTTCCTGGATTGCCATTGCTGCCATCACCGCTGCAGCGGAGGAAAACCTGAGAAAGTCTAAAAACTGTAGTCGCCAGTGGTAATTTGAGGTAACCTATTTTCAGACAGATGACTCCATCGCTTCGCTGTAACAACGCGGAGAACAACTCAGTGGACAGGTGTTTTAACCCAGCGCAGGATTCCTCCTCCATGGGCGGGCTGCTTTTTAAAAGGCATTAATGTACGGTTTCCCTTTCAACCTGGGACACTGCTTGCACAGGACACTTTCCCACCAGGTTTCCTCATTAACCAATTACTTACAAAAGAACTAAGGCAACAGTACATTTAAGATACCTCTGGGCAGTTAAGCACCTGGAATTCAGCACCACACAGAAAACGTGTGCCCCAAAATCTGCTGAATTCCACCGTGAAGACGCAAGCCTGACACGCTATGACACACCGACCAGTCATCACATGGTGTTCGCGGCGACCGTAACCAGACGCTTCGTTCAGAGTTTAGGAAATAAAACTTGTTTGCCTTCTGGTGTGCATGCACTGCAAACAGTTCAGGTAGTCCAGAAATAAATACCTGCTGGTCTAAATTGGTTTGACCGTTCAGAAACACCTCCAAACTCTGCACATGCACAACTGCTACCAGACCCGACGATACTCTGCTTGGACAGTCAAAAGCTGCAGGTCGACCAGGAACTAAGGCTACTCACTAAATTATCAAAAATCCCTGATCACTTGAAGGGCAAGTTCTCTGCAGCAAGAGCCACCATAGATCCGCTGACTTCTTAACTAAGACATTGACTATTTTTAACTGTGAGAATTGAAATAAACATTCCCAGTAAACTCAGAAAGCAACAAACGCCATGTGATCTGGGCGAGAATTTGCCAAGCAGCGCAGAATTACACTACAGCCACGGCAGCAAAATAAATACAGCCTTCAATAGTCAGGGACAAGATAAAGTGACTGCCACACAAACCCCCACCCCAAAAAAACCCAATTAAGCAAAACGCTGAGTTGAGGCCCAAAGAGCTTTTAGGCAACCACTGTGTCTTGACACTTAGTTGTCCCCCAAATACAGTTTCTTTTCACCGCCGATTACCCAAGGCTTGCTTAATTAAGAGCGTCTTTTTACATCTTGCAGTCTGAGCTGCAATAGTTAGGGTGACGATTCAACACCGATGAGGAAATACAGAGGAGTATGCTTACTCCTAGCACTAAGATTTACACTGATCACAGCATGGTAGGGGTTAGAAGGGACCTCTGGGGATCTTCTAGTCCAACCCCCGTGCCGAAGCAGGACGCTTTCTGTTCTCCCACCCTCGGTGAACAGCTGCATAGCAAATCATTTCCAGGATTTATAGCAAGCACAAGAAGCCAGATCCAATTCAGCCCTCCCAAAAAAGATTTTCTTTTCTCCAGGTGTAGATATCTGCACATGTTACACCAGTGGGTACTGCAAGAAAGAGCAGAGACATCAAATCTCTTAAATTGCCAGAGTCAGGCCCCAAGAAGGTCAGAGGCTGCTGACCTGAACTCTTCATCTGCAAAACAAGACGGGTGTTCAGAAGAAAAACAAAACACTACGACAAACCTAGGGAGAAAGGGTGTTAGGTAGCAGGCCTGTCTCATGGCGTGGGTTCAGTGGAAAGAGGAACGCCTAGGAGAACACCGAGCTCTCCTTCATGATGTCGGAGAAACTGCCTTAGGCAGGAGCTGCACACGGAGGAAGGGCTGAAGTCAGCTTCGCCAGAAGCCCGGCGGCTGGCGAGCGAGCGAGGCAAGGACAGCTTTGTCGGGCGAGAAAACAGACCCCACCCACGAGTGCAATCATTTCTGCTCCGCCACATCAACAGCGGCTGGGATACCACGCAGGGATGGCAAACCCCCTCCCTGGGGGGGGTGGGGGCCAGCGACCCGGGGGTCCCTCGCGGCGGGGGACAAGTCGCCAAGGCAGCCCCCCGGGGGAGGGACCCAGAGGGCGGCTCAGGGTCACCCACAACGGACAAAAACCGCGGTGGGGAGGAACCAAACCGCCCCTCCCTGCGGCAGGGAAGCGGGGGGGGGGGCCCGGTTCCCCGAGGATGTCACGGCGATGAAGGGAAGGGGGAGGACGGGGGGGGGGGGGGGACACACACACCAGATGGGCAAACACACCACAAGCTGCGAGGCAAGGCCGCGGAGCAGGGCCGCAGCCCCGGGGGGGTGGGGCTGGAGGAGCTCCCCCCCCCCCAAGAACGGGCCCGGGGCTGGGGGGGGGGGGTCCCGGGGAGGCACTGACCGATGGTGGAGATGAAGGTGGTGTTGAAGGCATCGTCGGAGAAGCGGAAGAGCACGCAGGTCTTGCCGACCCCCGAGTCCCCGATGAGGAGCAGCTTGAAGAGCAGGTCGTAGGTTTTCTTCGCCATGGGGAGGCGCGGAGGCCGCCGCCGCCGCCCGCTCCGGCCCCCTGCTCGCCCTCACACCGGCCGCGCCGCTCGCGAGGGCGGCGGCGAACGAGGAGGAGGAGGAGGAGGAGGGAGGAGGAAGGAGGGGGCCCACAAAATGGCTTCCAGCCGCGGGGCGGCCCCGGCGCCTCGCCCGCTCCCCGCGCCGCCGACGGGCCCCGCTGCTCCTCACGGGGAGGCGGCGGCGCCCGGCCTCATCACCCCGCGATCCGGCTCGGCTCGGCGCGGCCCGGCCCGGCCCGGCCCGGCTCCCCCGGACGGCGGCGGCTTCCTCTGAGGGGCTGCGCGCGCCGCTCGCTAACCCGCGCAGGCCTGCGGGGCGTGGGGGGGGGGACGCGCACGCCCTGACGTCAGCGCGCAGCCGGCCGCGCGCGCCCCCGGCGGCAACGCGGCCGCGAAGCTGCGAGAGGGAGGGGGAGGCGCGCGCCCGCCGGGGCGGGGCCTGAAGGGGGGGGCGGAGGCCCCGCCTTCCCACCTCGCTCGCCGGGCTCCCATTGGGTGCGACAGCCTGCCAGTCTCGCCTCCTTGCCTGGAGGGGTGACGTCAGGGGGTCGGGGCGCTGGGCGGAGGGGCGGGGAGGAGGGCGCCCCCTGGCGGCGGGCGGGCTGAGGGGGCGACGGGCCTTGACGGGGAGTCCGGCCCGGTGCCACCCAGGGAGACCCCAGGCCCAGCAGCCGCTCCGCGGGGCCTCAGGCCCTGACGGGGACCCCCAGCCGGTGTCCCCCGGGTAGGCCCCAGGCCCGACAGCCGCTCCATGGGGCCTCAGGCCCTGAAGGGGAGCCTGGTCCGGTGCCCCCCAGGTAGGCCCCAGGCCCTGCAGCCGCTCCGCCAGGCCCCAAGCCTTGACAGGGACCCCCAGCCGGTGTCCCCCGTGTAGGCCCCAGGCCCGGCAGCCACTCCGTGGAGCACCCAGGCCCCCCGCTGCAGCCGGCGGCCTCCCTGGGCCCGACACGCAAGGCCTGGGCCCCCGGGGAAGGCGAGCAGCCACCCCTCACCGGTCTGAGCCCACTCGGGGTTTTTTCCTTTGTATTTTGGTTTCTGGGCCTTCGCGGCTCCCTCCCGCGGGCACGCTTGGGGTCCAAGCCTCCCCCTCAGGAAAGCTCGACTTCCCGCAGCGGGGTCTCTCCGGGAGCTGACGCGGCGGACGGGGCAGGCGTTCGCAGCTTTGCGAAGAAGGTTTATTTTTAGCGCTTTGCTGGATCAGTTTAAGGTCACCGTACGAAACGCTTCCTCCCTACGGCTGGTGAGGAGGAAGACGCCGGCATTTATGGAGCGCTCCGCGGCGAAGGCACTGCTGCAGATACCAGCTGGGGAGCCGGGGCTGGCGGCTCCCAGCAGCCCCCAAAGGTTCATCAGCAGGAGCCCGTCGCTAGACGTTCGCACCGATGTTTCCAGGAACCTTCTGTCCTAGGGGGCTGCTTAATGGCCTTTGAAGAAGCTTGTCTTTTAGGATCCTGGAGAGGAAGCAAGACGAAGTCTCGCACGTGCCACTGCGGCCAAGACAAAGTATTTTCCGTCAGATGTCGAAAACTGGCCCTGATGTTAAATGTTACCCCCTGAGGGAGCCGATCCCGCAGGAGACACCCCGCCAAGGACAAGGACACTCTTGCTCTTGGTTGCTCGGTGAGTCCTGGCCAGGAGACCATCGCTGCAGGGCTGGTAGATCTGAGGATGTCCAGGGAGATGCAGGACGGCTCTCGCAGCTCTCCCCAACGCATCCTCCGGAGGGTCATCCGTCCTGATCCCAAGAGGGCACGGAGCTGGTGTAATGGGGGCTAATTACCAAATTAGGAGGGATGGGGTGGAAGGGGAGAGCCAGCAGGACCTGGCAGCCCCTTCCCGGCTGTCAGAGCCTGCTTGCCGGGAACAGCCAAGCCACGGGGGGTTGCAACACCCGCCGCAGACGCTCGCCCTCCAGATCTCACCGTGGGGAGGGGAAAAGTGACTCACAAGCGAGTTGTGCAACAGCTTTTGAGTTCGGGAGGTCTGCTGGAGGAGAGCGGCAGCGTGCTAGGCTCGCTGCTTAGTCAAATCCTCTCACAAAGCCGGGCCCAGCCCCTGGTGGAAGAGATCTTTGTCATCCAGGAGGCATCAGCAGCCCCAGCACCGCAGTGAACAAGGAGCTTTGTTTTCTCCAACTCCTCCTCCAGCCGAGGCAGAGACAGGGGCTCCGCTGCTCGGCCACAGGAACGGGCCAGGCCGTCTGAGGAGGCTCTGGTCCCACAATTTCTGGTTCCTCACCTGGCAGGGTGAGCTCCCATGGAGTCCTCCAGCACAGAGGCCTCCAGCACAGCCCTCGGTCACCTCCAGCTCCCAGCACTTCAGGAACGGCTGGAACCCAAACCTCGTGTAAGGACAAGAGCCCGACGGAGCTGGCGGTAGCAGCCCCAGTGCTCTGGGGAGGAACAGAAAAGGGACTGAAGTTGCTCCACTTGCTGCCGTACGACACCGTTCCTCCCAGCAGCGATGACCACAGCGTGGTGCCTGGGCCAGACCGGGAGCTCTGAGCTCCGGCCGCCCCTCCGGCTGCGGGCACGTGCTGTTGGATTTCGCTGCTGTCGTCGTCGTCGAGGAGGGGAAACTCAAAATGAATAAATACCCAACCATACCCGGGAGCTGGCTGAATTTTTTGAGACACCCCCGGAGAGCCCAATAGAAGAAACAAGCTTTGTCAGAAAGATGAATCCAGTGGAAGATGTCCCTGCTCGTGGCAGGGGGGTGGAACCAGATGATCTTTAAGGTCCCTTCCAACCCTTACTGTTGTGTGATTCGATGAATTCCTGAGAAGGGGAAGTAGAGGGATGCAGGGAGGGTCCCCCGCACCGCTTTTCTCTTTCGCAGGTACTCGCAGGCGTGGTGTTGGGTCTCAGCAGCCGTCCCAGCCGCCCCCCTGCCTCCTGCCGATCCGCGCGGCCGGACCGAGCAGCTGCCGAGAGGCCGCAGGCCGGCGTTTGGAGCAGCTCCTGCCACGGCTGCCGGCGAGGTCGGGCTTTCACCAGCTCGGATCGTACGTCCCTGCCTCTTACCCGGTCTGTCTCCCAGGCAGAGCTGTGGTGGACAGCCAGAGAAGAAGAGGGACAAGAAAGACAGCTCCACGTCCCAGAAACGAGGACCCTCTCCCCCGTTTTCTTTTGTCTGGCACCACCCCGTCCAGAGCAGAAGGACTCGGTCGGCTCTTCCCAGCGCGGGGAGGATGCAAAGGTCACGCGGAGCCCGGCACCTTTGGCAGAGGGCTCGGTGCGCCGGACACGTCTCTTATTTCTGCACAGTCACCTCGGCTCGGCTTCTGGCGAGGCAGTGCCAGCACGGGTGGCTCAGCAGGGCTCTGCCCACGGCGGGCAGCATGCCGGGATGTGTCCGAGGAGCCTTCTGCCCTCGCCGCTGCCCGGTCCGGCTCTGCGCAACGCGGCGGGGCAGACCTCGGCCACGCGCTCGCAGGGGCTCCTTCCCCGGGTTCAGCGCTTCGGGACCTCGCTCCTCCCGTGTCTCTGCCTCCCCCAGCACAGCCACCCCCCTCCAAGAGGTTCAGCCCCCTCGTTCTGCTGCCAAAATTTTCTGCCCTCCGGCCGTGGCACGGCTTGCTTCTGCTGGGTCACGATCCGACGCCGCCGGCGAGCGGGGGAAGAAGCTCCGCATTGTTGTCGTCAGTGCTTTGCAGAGCCAGTCACTGCCTTGTTTTCTGAGGTTTCTCAACCAGGGAGCGGAGCAGCGAGTAGAACAAGGGACTGAGAAGCGGCGATTGCCGGCTCGCCGCCGCCGCCGAACGATGCTTTGACCTCCGGCAAGCGGCAGCACCGCTTCCCTCCCTATTCCTCCGGGACTCGCTGCCTACCTGGGCAGAGGCAACGCCGCCTCCAGTTCACAGAATCACAGAATCCCAGCATGGTCGGGGTGGGCAGGGACCTCTGTGGGTCACCCAGCCCAACCCCCTGCCCAAGCAGGGTCACCCAGAGCAGGGGGCACAGCACCACGGCCAGGCGGGGCTGGAATATCTCCAGAGAAGGAGACTCCACAGCCCCTCTGGGCAGCCTGGGCCAGGGCTCCGTCACCCTCAGAGGGAAGAAGTTCTTCCTCAGGTTCAGACGGAATGCTCCTCACATGGCAGAAGAGGAAGAGGAGGAGGAAGCGGATTGCCTCCACCTCCCTCTGCCATACAGCCAGAGGCAAAATACCTGCCCGTGTTGCCAGGATCTGGCCCGTCCCCGTGGGGCCCTGGTGGGGAGTTTCCACCCAGCAGAAACCGGGGCATTTTGCTGCCTGGTTTTATCTCCAAAGGCTGAAGCAGCGAGGGATTTCAGCGGGGAAATCCCACCCCGCCATCCCAAACCCTTCCCCGGCAGAGACAGCGCGGGATGCTCAGCCGGCTCTGCTGGGACGGGGCAACCCGAAGTGAAGCTGCCTTCCCCCCGCTGGGACCTGCGCCCCTGGCCCCGAGCCGAAAGAAAACCTCGAAGGCAAAAACCAGGGACCTCACGCTGAAAAAAAGTTTAGAAATCACAGAATCACAGAATCACAGAATAGTAGGGGTTGGAAGGGACCTCTGTGGGTCATCTAGTCCAACCCCCCCGCCGAAGCAGGGTCACCCAGAGCAGGCTGCACAGGACCTTGTCCAGGCGGGTCTTGAATATCTCCAGAGAAGGAGACTCCACAACCTCCCTGGGCAGCCTGTTCCAGTGCTCCGTCACCCTCAGAGAGAAGAAGTTCCTCCTCATGTTCAGACGGAACTTCCTGTGCCTCAGTTTGTGCCCATTGCCCCTTGTCCTGTCACTGGGCACCACTGAAAAGAGCTTGGCCCCATCCTCCTGACACCCACCCAATCAAATCACCCAGTTTGGGGGAGTTCAAGGGGTACAAATGTTGTTTTTTTTGACCTGAGCTGGTGCGTCTGCAGCTCAGGCCAGGTGGGCAGAGAGTTGAAGGCACCTTGGAGGGGTCACAAAATCACAGAATCCCATCATGGCACGGGTGGGCAGGGCCCTCTGTGGGTCACCCAGCCCAACCCCCTGCCCAAGCAGGGTCACCCAGAGCAGGGGGCACAGCACCGCGGCCAGGCGGGGCTGGAATATCTCCAGAGAAGGAGACTCCACAGCCTCCCTGGGCAGCCTGGGCCAGGGCTCCGTCACCCTCAGAGGGAAGAAGTTCTTCCTCATATTCAGACAGAATCTGAATTAAAGACTTAATTCTTTGTGGAGCAGCTCGGGGTCACTGAACGGAGGGCTCCCTAGAAGCACGTTAACGAGAAATTACCGACAAAGGAAGACGAAGCGTTCGTCCCCGGATCCGTGCAGAAAAGGGCCTGCCCCCCACGCACTGGGGATTTATTCTGCTGCCGGGAGGGTTTGGAGGGATCTCGGGGGGAGCGTGGGAACGCCCCAGCGCATTTGTTGAGCGCTGTACAACCAGAGCTCTGCCTCTTTCAATTCCATCTTGCCAGCAGATTATTAAATCCTTTAATCTCTGAGTGGTGATGCTGATCTGGTTGCCTTACAGACATTGCTCACACCACATCTGTTGAAAACCCGGATCCGAGATAAAAGCCCGCAGCCTCCCACGCGGTTGCCAGCCGTCCCTTTTCCCCCTCGCTCAGCTCCCGTGGGACGACGGCAGAGACGGGAAGAGGGATGGTGGCTCGGCAGCGGCTGTGGAGTTCCAACGGGATTCATCCTCTGGGGCCCCATCAGAGGGTCTTCTCCTCGAGGGTGGCCCCAAGGGCCCATAGGAGAGGCCGCACTTTGCGGTAGCTTTTATTCCCCATCTCCCGTGCGTCAGGAGGTGCAGCCCGTCGCTCACCCGGCTGTTTTAGGAGTCTGGGAGGTCGTTTGGAAAATGGGCAGCTCGCTTTAACGACCCTCCTGGGGATGGGAAGATGTTGGAGCTCCGTGCCCCAAGCTGGCTCTCATACCACCGCCGCCGTCTAATTATAGAGGAGTCAGCTGCCGGCAAACTGATCCGTCCTAAATCCAGGCTTAGTACGAGCTGCGCTTGCCCCTCCAACTCCCCCCGCGCCGACACGAGGTGAATCTTGCCCTGGAGCGACTCCCTCGCTGCCTTCCCGGGTGGGCTGTGGGAGCTCTCCTCTCCCTGCCCTCCCGTGCCGTGCCCGGGCGGTCTCTGCTGCTCTACGGACGCTGAGGTCGCGGTCTGAAAAAGCCGGAAAAGCTCTGATCTCAGCCCAAGGGGCGGCTGGAGCGGGAGGCCGCGGCCGGCCGGGCCCACAGGGGATGGCCAGGAGCCGTTTCTGGGCTCCCCAGTTCAAGAAAGATGAAGAGCTACTGGAGAGAGTCCAGCGGAGGGCTACAAGGATGGTGAGGGGACTGGAGCATCTCCCCTACGAGGAGAGGTTGAGGGAACTGGGCTTGTTCAGCCTGAAGACGAGAAGGCTGAGAGGGGACCTTATAAATGCCTACAAATATCTGAAGGATGGGTGTCAGGAGGACGGGGCCAAGCTCTTTTCAGTGGTGCCCAGTGACAGGACAAGGGGCAATGGGCACAAACTGAGGCACAGGAAGTTCCAGCTGAACCTGAGGAAGAACTTCTTCCCTCTGAGGGTGACGGAGCCCTGGCCCAGGCTGCCCAGGGAGGCTGTGGAGTCTCCTTCTCTGGAGATATTCAAGACCCGGCTGGCCGCGGTCCTGTGCAGCCTGCTGTAGGTGACCCTGCTTGGGCAGGGGGTTGGACTAGATGACCCACAGAGGTCCCTGCCAACCCCTACTATTCTGTGATTCTGTGATTCTGTGATTCTTCCTCCAAGCCCCGCGCAGGGCGCCTGGCTCACTGGGTGCGGGGAGTCTGGGGAGGGAAGGAGGTGTTTGTAGAATCTGGAGACTCATGCATGGATGTCTTCCACGGAAGCGGCGTGGTAGGACACATCTCTCAAGCCACAGAGAAACAGAAAGGTGTCGCATGCTGGGGGTGACAGCAGGGGGACCCCAGGGCTGGGTGGCTTTTGCTCCTGGAGAGTCTGCAGTGGGCAGCCGGAGCAGCTCCAGGTCCTGAGGAGAAGATCAGGCGGACATCAGCTGGTTCCAGCACCGGGCAGCTCTTGGGCAAATGGACGAGCTCGCCCCAGCTCCGGCTGCTTGGCTGCGGGAGGGGGCTCAGCCGGGGGCCCTGGGCAGCAGCTCGCCCCGGGATTTGGCTCCTTGGACTCCTTCCACCTTCCCCAGCAGTGCCGGGAAGCGAGGAGCAGCCGGGGACACTTCACAAGCACTCCGAAACGGGGACGGCGCGAGGGAAACCGGGAGCAGTCACCAGCAGACGGGGACGCGGCCGAACTGAACGGCAAAACTGCCGCGGAGGAGGGAAACGGTGGGAACGCTGGTGAGCGGGGCTGGGGGGGGAGCAGCCGAATGCCTGCGGCCCCCCAGGGTCCCTTTCCCCCAGGAGAAGAACGCTGGGAGCAAGCAGGGCCATCGGTGGGAGGCAAGCGAGAGGATCCAGTCTCCGAGCTGCTGCCCGAGCTGGGGACAGCATCGTGCAGGGACGCGTCCCTTCCCGTCACGGAGGACGGGCTTCTCTCCAGGGCCGGGCCGGCCAACACCAGGACCAGTTACTCCAGAAAAAGCTGAACGAGCGTCAACCCAGTGCTGCCAGCACAGAGACCGCTGTCCCAGCCCATGTGTCCCCACAGCAGCATCCCGCAGAGGGCTGAGGTCCCCCCTGGGGACAGCGGTGCCTCCCGGGACCCCATCGGAGGACGCTCACTGAGCCCCAGCGCCATTTTTCTGGCGGCAGCCGGGGTAGGGGGGTTTTGGCAGCCTGGGAGTGCTCCCACTGCAACCTGGGTTCAAGCAGAGCGAAGGCACAGCAGGGCTGGGCAGCGGCAGCGAGCTGCGTGGAGTGGCACCGGGACCAGGGAACGAGGGACCGTGAGGATGACAAGGAGCCGAGTGGGAGGAGGCGAAGGCCAAGTGCCATCAGCCGCGTCCTGCATCCCGGCCCTGAGTTGAGTCTGCGATCGCAGCAGCTTTGAGACAACCTCGGACGAGGGTTTGGGGAGCAGGGAGCTGGTGGCACCGGCCCCGCGCCGGGTGCGTTTGGGGGCTGAGCACCATCTGCCCGTGGGGTACCGGGGCTGTCGGTGCCTCGGAGGAGATGCTGCACCGGGGCCGGTGGGGCAGGACCTGGAGCGTCCCTACCACAGAATCCCAGAATCCCAGAATGTTTGAGGTTGGCAGGGACCTCTGTGGGTCCCCCAGCCCAACCCCCTGCCCAAGCAGGGTCACCCAGAGCAGGGGGCACAGCACCGCGGCCAGGCGGGTCTGGAATATCTCCAGAGAAGGAGACTCCACAGCCTCCCTGGGCAGCCTGGGCCAGGGCTCGGTCACCCTCAGAGGGAAGAAGTTCTTCCTCGGGTTCAGCTGGAGCTTCCCAGGCTTCAGTTTGTGCCCGGTGCCCCTTGTCCTGTCGCTGGGCACCACTGCAAAGAGTCTGGTCCCGTCCTCCTGACCCCCACCCTGCAGATATTTAGAGGCATTTCGAAGGTCCCCTCGCAGCCTTCTCTTCTCCAGGCTGAACAAGCCCAGCTCCCTCAGCCTCTCCTCGTAGGAGAGATGCTCCAGTCCCCTCCTCATCCTCGCAGCCCTCCGCTGGGCTCTCTCCAGTAGTTCCTCAGGGCACTCTGTCCCCTTGGGCAGGGCCCTGGCAGGGAGCCCAGGGTGGCCCCACCGCCCCAGGGACCGTGATGCTGACGGAGGTGGGATGGGGACCGCAGGGGCCCGCGGATGGCAGAGCATCACCTCCGGCACCAGCACCGTGCATCCCTTCCCTCCCACGTCCACCCAGTGCCAGCTGATGCCACCGCCCGGGCCAGGCAGCCAGGGAAGCCCGTGAGGCCGGGGCAGACGTCGGGAAGGGCATCGCAGGGTCTCCTGCCGCCCTGCTGCCAGCACCCTGCTGCCCGTCCGTCCGTCCGTCCGTCCTTGCCACCCCGCTGTCACCGTGCCATGGGTGTCGAGCTGGAGGGCTCTTCATCGCTGCCATCCTCATCGGCGCAGCCTCCGGCCTCACTGCGAGTGATGCTGGCACGGTTTGGCCGGCGTCGCTGCCGGAAACCTGCCGGGCTTGGCAGGGCTTCCCTCCCGCTCCCCGTTAATTCCCAAACGACTCCAGCCCGGGGGCTTTGCCAAGCCGGGGCAGCCCTGGACCCCCCGGCCCCAGGAGACCCAGGGGGCTGCCCCAGGACGGAGGGTGCTGGGTGTCCCTGCAGCTCCGGGGGGACACGGGGCCACAGCCCTGCCAGCTCCCCCCGGCCACCCACCAGAGCTGGGAATTGGCTCATTTGGCGTTTTCCAGCATTTTTTCCCGCACGGAGCGTCTCCCTGGAGCAGAGCTTGGCTGTGTTTCCATGGGAGCGTGGGGGGCTCGGGGGGGCCGTAGCCCCTTCCCATCCCACCCCATGCCCACCACCGGCGTGGCCCCCCAACACGGCCAGGGCGAGGGCAACAGCCGCCCGTGCCAGGGTCCCTGCTGCGTGGCCAGCCCCTGCCTTGCCCCATGAGGGCACTGGGGACCAGCACGGCAGGGCTGGGGGCCCAGGGACCAGCGGGCTGGGAAGAAACCCACAGAATCACAGAATTTTGGCCTGGCAGGGAGGCAGGGCCCTCTGTGGGTCACCCAGTCCAACCCCCTGCCCAAGCAGGGTCACCCAGAGCAGGGGGCACAGCACCGCGGCCAGGCGGGGCTGGAATATCTCCAGAGAAGGAGACTCCACAGCCCCTCTGGGCAGCCTGGGCCAGGGCTCCGGCACCCTCAGAGGGAAGAAGTTCTTCCTCATCTTCAGCTGGAGCTTCCCAGGCTTCAGTTTGTGCCCGTTGCCCCTTGTCCTGTCGCTGGGCACCACTGCAAAGAGTCTGGCCCCGTCCTCCTGACCCCCACCCTGCAGATATTTAGAGGCATTTCGAAGGCCCCCTCTCAGCCTTCTCTTCTCCAGGCTGAACAAGCCCAGCTCCCTCAGCCTCTCCTCGCAGGAGAGATGCTCCAGTCCCCTCCTCATCCTCGCAGCCCTCTGCTGGACTCTCTCCAGCAGCTCCTCATCTTTCTTGAACTGGGGAGCCCAGCACTGGACCCAGCACTGCAGATGGGGCCTCCCCAGGGCAGAGCAGAGGGGCAGGAGAACCTCCCTCGCCCTGCTGCCCACACTCCTCCTCATGCACCCCAGGATCCCATTGGCCTTCTTGGCACCCAGGGCACGCTGCTGGCTCATGGTCACCCTGTCGTCCCCCAGCACTCCCAGTCCCTCTCCGCAGAGCTGCTCTCCAGCAGGTCAGCCCCAGACTGTCCTGGTGCCTGGGGTTGTTCCTCCCCAGGTGCAGGACCCAAGGGGAACCTTCCCCCAGCCCCCTCTGCTCAGCACCCCAGGGGCTGGGGACCACCGAGGGCTGGGACGGGGCAGAGCGAGGGAAGGACGAGATGTCTCCCAAGCGCGGTGTCCCCGAAATAGCTGCAGTGTCCCAGGGGTGCCAAGGTGTCCCCAAGACAGTTGTGGTGCCCCAGAGATGGCCATAGCGTCCCAGGGTCAGCTGCGGTGTCCCAGGGGTGACTGTGCTGTCCCAGGAACAGCCTTGAGGGGCCCAGGAGTGACCGTGGTGCTGGCAGTGGTGTCTCAAGGGTGACCATGGTGTCCCAGGAGTGGCTGTGATGTCCCAGGGGTGGCTGCAGTGTCTGGGGGGTGACCATGGTGTCCTAGGGGTGGCTGCGATGTCCCAGAGGTGGCTGCAGTGTCCTGGAGTGACCATGGTGTCTCAGGGGTGGCTGCAGTGTCCAGGGGGTGACCGTGGTGTCCCAGGGATGGCTGTGATGTCCCAGGGGTGGCTGCAGTGTCTGAGGGTGACCATGGTGTCCCAGGGATGGCTGCGATGTCCTAGGTTGGCTGCGATGTCCCAGGGATGGCTGCGGTGTCCAGGGTGTGACCGTGGTGTCCCAAGGGTGGCTGCACTGTCCCACAGGTGGCTGCAATGTCCTGGGGTGATCGTGGTGTCCCAGGGATGGCTGTGATGTCCCCGCGGTGGCTGCGGTCTCCTGGGGTGACCATGGTGTCCTAGGGGTGACTGTGGTGTCCCAGGGGTGGCTGCAGTGTCCAGGGGGTGACCATGGTGTCCTAGGGATGGCTGCAGTGTCCAGGAGGTGACCGTGGTGTCCCAGGGGTGGCTGCAGTGTCCCAGGATGGCCGTGGGACATGGGGACACGGGATGAGGAGGAACGGGAAAGCCGAGGCTGCTGGAACCGGGGACCCAGCTGCATGGGGGCTGCCGTGGGGTGGGTGTCCCCGTGCCCCGCAGTGCCCCTGCCCACACGCCCCGGGGCTGGCCCAGGAGGGGCACGGCGAGGGCCACCATCCTGGGGACAGCCCTGAGGACAGCCCTGGGGACAGACCCCAGGCCAGGCCAGAGGCCACCAGCAGCAGGGTGCTGACATCTGCGGGCAAGGGACCGTCCCTGCATGGCACCCTGCCCTGCCTGGCACCACGTCCCTGTGTCACCGTGTCCCCATCCTGACCTGTCACCCTGTCCCTACCCTGACGTGTCACCCTGTCCCTACCCGTCACCCCCCCCGAGATGTCACCCCCTCCCAACACTGTCACTCTGTCCCTACCCATCACCCCCTCCTGACATGTCACCCCCTCCTGATGTGTCACCCTGTCCCTACCCCTCACCCCCTCCTGACCTGGCACCCTGTCCCTACCCGTCACCCTCTCCTGAGATGTCACCCCCTCCCGACATGTCACCCTGTCCCTACCCGTCACCCCCTCCCGACATGTCACCCCCTCTCAACATGTCACCCCTCCTGACATGTCACCCTGTCCCTCTGTCGCTTTGCCCTTGTGTCGTGCCCTGCCTTAATATCACCCCCTTCCCCCGTGTCACCCCTCTTTGTCACCGAGCTGGCTCCTGAGGGGGATCTGGGGCGGGGGCACCACGGCTGGGGGCTCCCGGGGGGGCAGGGCTATGGTGCCCTTGAACCCGTCACCCTTGGGGACACTGGGCCAGTGCCATGGGCAGAGCTGGGCAGCACCGGGGTCCCTGCCCCGCGGCACGGGGATCTGGGAGGGAGCCGGGACATGGGGGGTGCAGCGGGTTCAGGGCAGCCCAGGCCTCAGCAGCCACCTCCTCCATAGCCCCCCCCTCCATAGCCCCCCCATCCCCCCTCCTTCCACCCCTACCCCCTCCATCCCCCCATCTCCCCCTCCATCCCCTCTCCGTAGCCCCCCCATCCCCTCCATCACTTCTGCTGAAGCTTCCATCCCCCTCCACCCCCATCCTCTTCCTCTCCGCCCACGTCCCCCTCCATCGTCCCCCCCATCCCATTTCCATCCTCTTCTCCCCCTCCATCGTCCCCCCCATCCCATTTCAGCCCTCTTCTCCCCCTCCATCATCCCCCCCATCCCATTTCAGCCCTCTTCTCCCCCTCCATTTTCCCCCCCATCCCATTTCCATCCTCTTCTCCCCCTCCATCGTCCCCCCCATCACATTTCCGCCCTCTTCTCCCCCTCCATCATCCCCCCCATCCCATTTCCAGCCTGTTCTCCCCCTCCATCGTCCCCCCCATCCCATTTACAGCCTCTTCTCCCCCTCCATCGTCCCCCCCATCCCATTTCCATCCTCTTCTCCCCCTCCATCATCCCCCCCATCCCATTTCCATCCTCTTCTCCCCCTCCATCGTCCCCCCCATCCCATTTCCATCCTTTTCTCCCCCTCCATCGTCCCCCCCATCCCATTTCCATCCTGTTCTCCCCCTCCATCGTCCCCCCCATCCCATTTCCATCCTCTTCTCCCCCTCCATCGTCCCCCCATCCCATTTCCAGCCTCTTCTCCCCCTCCATCATCCCCCCCATCTCATTTCCATTTTCTTCTCCCCCTCCATCATCCCCCCCATCCCATTTCCATCCTCTTCTCCCCCTCCATCGTCCCCCCCATCCCATTTCCATCCTCTTCTCCCCCTCCATCGTCCCCCCATCCCATTTCCAGCCTCTTCTCCCCCTCCATCGTCCCCCCCATCCCATTTCCATCCCCCCTCCAGCCCTGCTGCGTCCCCCTGCCGCCCCCCCTCCATCATGCCCCCCGCTGTCCCCTCCATCCCCCCCTGTGCCTTTGGGGAGGGCACTGTCCTCCCCCACCCCCCCGAAAGCTCCTTCTGGAGACAGGGGACCTGGATTGTGCCAGGCACATGGTGGCGAATCCCCTAATTAATTAATTCTGGGATAATCTCCGGTTCCGGGGGCCGGGCGGCTGCTGAGGCTGGGTTAACGGGAGGACGTCGGGTCTCCCCCCGCAGCCCCCCCTGCCTCTCCGGGTGCTGCCCAGGGGGCCACGAGCCAGCCCGGGCAGGGACCCACCGGTGCCAGGGGTGGTAGAGGGACAGGCCGCCTGCACCCTGTACCCCCACCCTGCCTCCCGCACCCACCGCCTGCACCCTGTACCCCCACCCTGCCTCCCGCACCCACCGCCTGCACCCTGCAACCCCCCCTGCCTCCTGTACCCCACCTCGTGGACCCTGCACCCCGCATCCCACTCCTGCACCCTGCGTCCTTCATCCCACGTCCCAATCCTGCACCCCGCATCCCACTCGTGCACCCCACCTCATGGACCCTGCACCCCGCATCCCAGTCCTGCACCCTGCACCCCACATCATGTACCCTGCATCCCGCATCCCACTCTTGCACCCCACCTCATGGACCCTGCACCCCGCATCCCAGTCCTGCACCCTGCATCCCCACCTCATGGACCCTGCACCTCTCATCCCACTCCTGCACCCTGCATCATTCATCCCACGTCCCAATCCTGCACCCTGCGTCCCACTGCTGCACCCTGCATCCCACACCATGTACCTGGCACCCTTCATCCCACGTCCCGATCCTGCATCCCAATCCTGCATCCTTTATCCCACATGCTGCACCCTGCACCCTGCACCCCAGTCCCGCATCCCAGTCCTGCATCCTTCCTCCCGCATCCTTTATCCTGCATCCTGGCTCTGCACTCTGCATCCTGCTTCCTAATCCCTCATCCTTCATCCCACATCCCAATCCTGCATCCCAATCTTGCATTCTGTATCCTGCATCCTGAATCCCAATCCTTCCTCCAGGTCCTGCACCCTGCATCCCGGTCCTGCATCCCAGCTCTGCATCCCAGCCCTGCATTCCGTATCCTGCATCCCAATCCTGCACCCCACTTCCCAGTCCTGCATTCTTTATCCCACATCCTGCACCCCACTTCCCAGTCCTGCATCCCACATCCCTGTCCTGCATCCCAGTCCTGCACCCTGCACCCCACATCCCACATCCCAACCCTGCATTCCGTATCCTGCGTTCTGCATCCCAGTCCCGCATTCTTTATCCCACATCCTGCATCCTGCATCCCAATCCTGCATCCCACATCCTGACCCTGCGTTCTGCATCCCAGTCCCGCATTCTTTATTCCACATCCTGCATCCCAGTCCTGCATCCCAATCCTGCATCCCAGTCCTGCACCCTGCATCCCACATCCCGATGCGTTCTGCATCCTAGTCCTGCATTCTTCATCCCAATCCTGCATCCCAGTCCTGCATTCTTTATCCCACCTCCTGCATCTCACTTCCCAATCCTACGTTCATTATCCCACATCCTGCACCCCGCCTTCTTCATCCTGCATTCTGCATCCCAGTCCCGCATCCCAGTCCTCCACCCTGCGTGCCGCATCCCAGTCCTGCATTCTGCATCCCAGTCCTGCGTCTCGGTCCTTCATCACACATCCCACTCCTGCATCCTGCTCCCTGCATCCCAATCCTGCATCCCTGTCCTGCATCCTGCACCCTGCATCCCACATTCCAATCCCGCTTCCCAATCCCGCATCCCAGTCCTGCATCCTGCATCCCAGTCCTGCAATCTGTGTCCTGCATTCTGCATCCTAGTCATGCATCCCACATCCCAATCCCACATCCCAGTCCTGCATCCCAGTCCTGGACCCTGCATCCTGCATCCCAGTCCTGTGTCCTGCATCCCAGTCCTGCACCCCGCATCCCAGTCCTGCACCCTGCATCCTGCACCCCGCATCCCAGTCCTGTGTCCCGCATCCCAGTCCTGCACCCTGCATCCCAGTCCTGTGTCCTGCATCCCAGTCCTGCACCCTGCATCCCAGTCCTGCACCCCGCATCCCAGTCCTGTGTCCTGCATCCCAGTCCTGCACCCTGCATCCTGCACCCTGCATCCCAGTCCTGCACCCTGCATCCTGCACCCTGCATCCCAGTCCTGCGTCCTGCACCCCACCTCCCACATCCCCATCCCGCACCCCAGTCCCGCCTCCCGCATCCCGCATGCCGCACCCCAGCCATGCCCAGTCCCGCATCCCCACCCCGACCCCCACCCCGACCTCCTTACCCCGCCCCCCGCTCCCGGCCCCGCCCCCCGGCCCCGCCCCGCCCCCCGCCCGCGGCCTCTCCCGCCGCCGCACAAAGGCGGGACTACAGCTCCCGGCGTGCCTAGCGGGGGAGGGCGGGGCGCGGACCTGCGCGCCGGCGGGGCGGTAGCCAATCAGCCTCGCCGCCCGCCCCTCCCCGCCCCGCCCCCTTCCCCGCCCCGCCCCGCCCGGGCCGCAGCGGCCGCGCTGCCATGAGCGAGGTCCCGGCCCGGGCGCTGCTGCGGGGGCGGCGCGGCTGAGCTCCCCGCCCCCCCCCGACCCCGCATCCCCCCCCCCCCCCCGACCCCGCACCGCCAGCCCGGCGCGGCCCCGCCCGGCCTCCCGCCCCGCCGCCCTCCCTCCGCCATGGCCGGTAAGCCCCGCGGCGAGGCCCTGCGGGTGGTGGCCCGGTGCCGGCCGCTGAGCCGGCGGGAGGAGGCTGCGGGCTGCGAGCGGGTGCTGGAGCTGGACGCGGGGCTGGGGCAGGTGAGCATCCGCAACCCCCGCGCCGCCCCGGGAGAGCCGCCCAAGACCTTCACCTTCGACGCCGTCTACGACGCCGGGTGCAAGCAGGCCGAGCTGTACGAGGAGACGGTGCGGCCGCTGATCGAGGCCGTGCTGCGCGGCTTCAACGGCACCGTCTTCGCCTACGGCCAGACCGGCACCGGGAAGACCTACACCATGCAGGGGGCCTGGGCCGAGCCCGAGAAGCGCGGCATCATCCCCATGTCCTTCGAGCACATCTTCACCCACATCTCCCGCTCGCAGAACCAGCAGTACCTGGTGAGGGCTTCCTACCTGGAGATCTACCAGGAGGAGATCAGGGACCTCCTCGCCAAGGACCAGAGCAAGAAGCTGGAGCTGAAGGAGAACCCCGAGACGGGGGTGTACATCAAGGACCTCTCCTCCTTCGTGACCAAGAACGTCAAGGAGATCGAGCACGTGATGAACCTGGGGAGCCAGACGCGCTCCGTGGGCAGCACCAACATGAACGAGCACAGCTCGCGCTCCCACGCCATCTTCCTCATCACCATCGAGTGCAGCGAGACGGGGCCGGACGGCCAGGAGCACATCCGCGTGGGCAAGCTCAACCTGGTGGACCTGGCCGGCAGCGAGCGTCAGAGCAAGATGGGGGCCCACGGAGAGCGCCCCAAGGAAGCGTCCAAGATCAACCTCTCCCTCTCCGCCCTGGGCAACGTCATCTCCGCCCTCGTTGACGGAAAGAGCACGCACATCCCGTACCGGGACTCCAAGCTGACCCGCCTGCTGCAGGACTCCCTCGGGGGCAACGCCAAGACCATCATGGTGGCCACCTTGGGCCCGGCCTCTCACAGCTACGATGAGAGCCTCTCCACCCTCCGGTTCGCCAACAGGGCCAAGAACATCAAGAACAAGCCCCGGGTGAACGAGGACCCCAAGGACACCTTGCTGCGGGAGTTTCAGGAGGAGATCGTCCGGCTGAAAGCCCAGCTGGAGAAACGCGGCATGCTGGGGAAGAAGAGGAGAAGGAGCAGCCGGAGGAAGAAAGCGCTGGACGGAGAAAGCGCCACGGAGAACGAAGGGGAGGACGACAACGAGGACGGCCTGGAGAAGAACATGGAGAATTACTTGAAGGAGCAGAAGGCGAGGCTGGAAGAGGAGAAGGCCGCTATCCAGGATGACCACAGCCTGGTGAGCGAGGAGAAGCAGAAGCTGCTGCAGGAGAAGGAGAAGATGATAGAGGATCTGCGGAAGGAGCAGGAGGCCACAGAGCTGCTGGCCACCAAGTACAAGGTACGTGTCGCCACGCGTCCTGGTGAGCAGTGCTGGGGGACAACCTGCTTTGCCTCCGGCCCCTCATAGGCATGAATGGGACCCAGGCGAGGTGGGCTCCCAAGGGAGGTGGGCTCCCAAGGAAGGAGCCCGAGCAAGGAGGGCTCCCAAGGAAGGTGTGAAGGAAGGTGGGCTCCCAAGGAAGGTGCCCGAGCAAGGTGGGCTTCCAAGCGAGGTGGGCTCCTGAGGAAGGTGCCCAAGCGAGGTGGGCTCCCAAGCAAGGTGGGCTCCCAAGCGAGATGGGCTCTCAAGCAAGTTGGGCTCCCAAGGAAGGTGTCCGAGCGAGGTGGGCTCCCAAGGAAAGTGCCCAAGCGAGGTGGGCTTCTAAGCGAGGTGGGCTCCCGAGGAACGTGCCCAAGCAAGGTGGGCTTCCAAGCGAGGTGGGCTCCCAAGGAAGGTGCTCGAGTGAGGTGGGCTTCCAAGCAAGGTGCACGAGTGAGGTGGGCTCCCAAGGAAGGTTCCTGAGCGAGGTGGGCTCCCAAGTGATGTGCCTGAGCGAGGTGGGCTTCCAAGCGAGGTGGGCTCCCAAGGAAGGTGCCCAAGTAAGGTGGGCTTCCAAGCGAGGTGGGCTCCCAAGCGAGGTGCCCGAGTGAGGTGAGCTCCCAAGGAAGGTGCCCGAGCGAGGTGGGCTCCCAAGTGACATGCCCGAGCGAGGTGGGCTTCCAAGCGAGGTGGGCTCCCGAGCAAGGTGCCCAACCAAGGTGGGCTTCCAAGCGAGGTGCCCGAGTGAGGTGAGCTCCCAATGAAGGTGCCGAGCGAGGTGGGCTCCCGAGGAAGGTGCCCAAGCGAGGTGGGCTCCCGAGCGAGGAGGGCTCCCGAGGAAGGTGCCCAAGCGAGCTGGGCTCCCAAGCAGGACGTCCAAGCATGGTGCCCGGGGCCAGCCCCACGCTCCTGTGCAGCGGTGGGCTGGGGTCGCCCTCAGACGTGGACCTGCGTGGGGACCTTTTGTGGGAGCTCCTGGGGGCTGGGGGTGGGAAGGGCCACGGGGAGCAGATCACTGCTGGCACGAGTTTGCCGTGCTCAGCTCGTGCCCCCCTCAGCACAACAAAGCCGCTTGCGGCGGGGCGGGGAGTGATGCTGCAGATTCGTCCCCGGTCACCCCAGGGACGCGCCCAGGGCTGGGGCCGCGGCACCGCCTGCCCCCCACCCAGCCCCACGGCTCCCACCCTGCCCACAGGGACCCCCGGCCCCCCCTCCCCACCCCAAATCCTTCCCGGCGCCCCGCAGCCGGAGCGGGGTGGGTGGGGGCACATCCTGGGACCCTCCGAGCTGCTGGCTGAGGGATGCTGGGGGGTGCGGGGCTGAGCCAGGGGTGCGGGGCTGCACCACAACCCCCCCACCCCAGCCCTGCTCCTGTCCCTGGCCAGGCCGGGGGGTCCTGGCCACCGCGTCGCGCCCCGGCACAGCCCCTCTGTCACCGCGGTGGCCCGGATGTGGTGGCCGGGCTGGAGACCTGGCACGGAGCCCTTGGGGTGGGGGGACACGGCTGGGGTGTGGGGATTTGGGGGGCTCAGCCAGGGGGGATGCTCTTGTACCCTCCTCCGTGGCCAGAGCTGTGTGTGGGGCAGCCCCAGGGACCCGTGGCCATGTCCAGGGACGTGTGACCATGCCCAGGGACATGTGGCCATGCCTGGATGTCCACACAGGGACCCGTGGGCTCATACTGGGACGTGCCGCTGGGGCAGAGCCATCAGGGGGGACACTGGTCGCAGGCTGGCATGCCGGGTGTCCCAAGATGGGTGTCCCAAGATGGGTGTCCCATGCTGGGTGTGCTATGCCGGGTGTCCCATGATGGGTGTCCCATAATGGGTGTCCCATGATGGGTGTCCCATGCCGGGTGTCCCATGCTGGGTGTCCCACGCTGAGTGTCCCACGCTGAGCATCCCATGCTGGACGTCCCATGCTGGGTGTCCCATGCTGGGTGTCCCATGCCGGGTGTCCCATGGTGGGCGTCCCACGCTGGGCGTCCCATGCTGGGTGTCCCATGCCGGGTGTCCCATGGTGGGCGTCCCATGGTGGGCGTCCCATGGTGGCTGTCCCATGGTGGGCGTCCCATGGTGGCTGTCCCATGCCGGGTGTCCCACGCCGGGTGTCCCATGGTGGGTGTCCCATGCTGGGTGTCCCATGGTGGGTGTCCCATGGTGGGCGTCCCACGCTGGGTGTCCCACGCTGGGCGTCCCATGCTGGGTGTCCCACACTGGGTGTCCCATGATGGGTGTCCCATGATGGGCATCCCATGGTGGGCGTCCCATGGTGGGCGTCCCATGATGGGCGTCCCATGGTGGGCGTCCCATGATGGGCGTCCCATGGTGGCTGTCCCATGGTGGGCGTCCCATGGTGGCTGTCCCATGCCGGGTGTCCCACGCCGGGTGTCCCATGGTGGGTGTCCCATGCTGGGTGTCCCATGGTGGGTGTCCCATGGTGGGCGTCCCACGCTGGGTGTCCCACGCTGGGCGTCCCATGCTGGGTGTCCCACACTGGGTGTCCCATGATGGGTGTCCCATGATGGGCATCCCATGGTGGGCGTCCCATGGTGGGCGTCCCATGATGGGCGTCCCATGGTGGGTGTCCCATGATGGGCATCCCATGATGGGTGTCCCATGATGGGCATCCCATGGTGGGTGTCCCATGGTGGGTGTCCCATGCCGGGTGTCCCACGCCGGGTGTCCCATGCTGGGTGTCCCATGCTGGGTGTCCCATGCTGGGCGTCCCATGCTGGGTGTCCCATGATGGGTGTCCCATGCCGGGTGTCCCATGATGGGCGTCCCATGGTGGGTGTCCCATGATGGGCATCCCATGATGGGTGTCCCATGATGGGCATCCCATGGTGGGTGTCCCATGGTGGGCGTCCCATGCCGGGTGTCCCACGCCGGGTGTCCCATGGTGGGTGTCCCATGCTGGGTGTCCCATGATGGGCGTCCCATGCTGGGTGTCCCATGCTGGGTGTCCCATGCCGGGTGTCCCATGCTGGGTGTCCCATGATGGGTGTCCCATGCTGGGTGTCCCACGCCAGGTGTCCCATGATGGGTGTCCCATGGTGAGTGTCCCATGCTGAGTCTCCCATGCTGGGTGTCCCATGATGGGCGTCCCATGCTGGGCGTCCCATGCTGGGTGTCCCACGCCAGGTGTCCCGGCAGAGCAGGACGCTCAGCGCCGTGGTGGGCTCCCCGCAGCCGGTCCCCGCACGCCGCGGCGGTGGAGCGCGGGCCGTGGCTGGCAGCCGTCCCGCGCGGTCTCCTCGCCCGGCGCGGCGCAGCGGGGCTGGCCGGAGGCCACGGCGTGTCCTGTAACTGCTGAGTAACGAGGCAGGGCCGGAGGCGAGGTGACGCCGCGTCCTCCTCGGTGGCCTTCGGAGCCGCTCCGCACGCCGGGACCCTCCGGCCACGGGGGCACGGCACCGTCACGCCAGCGTGGTCTCGCCCCGGGGGGCAAAAATCCCCCCTGAGCCAGCAGCGGGGCCAGGCGAGGGGGCTGCTGTGTCCCGCTCACGCGTGGGACGGCTCCGTCACCGTGGGGGGGGGACACGCTGGACCCCGCCTCGCCGTCGCGCTGGTGATGGGGCCGGCCAGCCCGGCAGATGTGCACCCCGGCGCCCAGATGTGCACCCCGGCACCCAGATGTGCGCCCTGGGCGCCCAGATGTGCACCCCGGCACCCAGATGTGCACCCCAGTGCCCAGATGTGCACCTCGGCGCCCAGATGTGCACCCTGGCACCCAGATTTGCATTTTGGCACCCAGATGTGTGCCCTGGGCACCCAGATGTGCACCCCGGCGCCCAGATGTGTGCCTTGATGCCCAGATGTGTGCCCTGGCATCCAGATGTGCACTCTGACGCCCAGATGTTCACCCTGGCACCCAGATGTGCGCCCTGGCATCCAGATATGCACCTCGGTGCCCAGCTGTGCACCTTGGCACCCAGATGTGCACCCCGGCACTCAGATGTGCACCCTGGCACCCAGATATGCACTCTGGCACCCAGATGTGTGCCCTGGGTGCCCAGATGTGCGCCCCGGCACCCAGATGTGCACTCCGGCACCCAGATGTGCACCCCGGCGCCCAGATGTGCGCCTTGACGCCCAGATGTGCGCCCTGGGCGCCCAGATGTGCACTCTGGCACCCAGATGTGCGCCCTGGCACCCAGATGTGCACTCTGGCACCCAGATGTGCGCCCTGGCACCCAGATGTGCGCCCTGGCACCCAGATGTGCACTCTGGCACCCAGATGTGCACCCTGGCACCCAGATGTGCACCCTGGCACCCAGATGTGTGCCCTGGCACCCAGATGTGCACTCTGGCACCCAGATGTGCGCCCTGGCACCCAGATGCTGCGGGGGTTCGGCTGCTCCGGGCCCCTCGCCCGCTGGCTCTGCTGGGTGCCAAGACCGGGGTCAGCGGGCAGTAAGGTGCCGGGGAAATTATTTGGGTGCTGGAAACGAGCTGAACCCTGGCTCAGCATCGTCCCAGCACCCGCCTGGTGCCCCCATCCCCCTCCCTGCACCCCAGCAGGGTGCTGGGGACGCTCCCCGTCACCGTGAGGGCCGGGAAGGGGGGAGAAAAGAGGGGAAACCCCAGGGGAAATGCAGAATTGCCCCAGATCGTGGCCGGTGTGGCCGGGGACCTGCCCAGGGCGGGTGGTGGCGGCAGCGCCGAATGCCACGTGTGCCCCCCACCCCGCGCCAGCGTCCCCCTCGGCGTGGCGTGAGCCTGCGGGCACGGGGTGCCCCCCTTCCCGCCCCTCCCGGTGCCGGCTGCGCTGTCCCGGGGACCCCTGCACGCGGTGACACGGCCCCTTCCTTCCCCCTGGGGACGCCAAGGAAAGGCGGCTGCGGTGGGGTGGGGTGGGGGGGACGGGCTGGGGTGGCTCCCAGGGGGTCGGGGCAGAGCCCCCTGCCCAGCTCGGCGTGGCTCAGCATGGCTTGGCATGGCTTGGTATGGCTTGGTATGGCTTGGTATGGCTTGGCATGGCTTGGCTTGGCATGGCTTGGTATGGCTTGGTATGGCTTGGCTTGGCATGGCTTGGTATGGCTTGGTATGGCTTGGCATGGCTTGGCTTGGCTTGGTTTGGCATGGCTTGGTATGGCTTGGTATGGCTCGACATGGCTTGGCACGGCTTGGCATGGCTTGGTATGGCTTGGCATGGCTTGGTATGGCTTGGCTTGGCTTGGTATGGCTTGGTATGGCTTGGTATGGCTCGACATGGCTTGGCACGGCTTGGCATGGCTTGGTATGGCTTGGCATGGCTTGGTATGGCTTGGCTTGGATTGGCATGGCTTGGTATGGCTTGGTATGGCTTGGCATGGCTTGGCTTGGCATGGCTTGGTATGGCTTGGTATGGCTCAGCGTGGTTTGGCATGGATCGGCGTAGCTTGGCATGGCTCAGCATGGCTTGGCACAGCTTGGCACAGCTTGACATGGCTTGGTATGGCTTGGCATGGTTCAGCAGGGCTTGACATGGCTTGGCTCAGGTTGCAATGGCTTGGTATGGCTCGGTGTGGTTTGGCTCGGCACGGCTTGGCATGGCTCAGCATGGCTTGGCACAGCTTGACATGGCTTGGTGTGGCTTGGCATGGCTCAGCATGGCTTGGCACAGCTTGGCACAGCTTGACATGGCTTGGCGTGGCTTGGCATGGTTCAGCAGGGCTTGACATGGCTTGGCTCAGGTTGGCATGGCTTGGTATGGCTCGGCGTGGTTTGGCTCTTCATGGCTTGGCATGGCTCAGCATGGCTCAGCACAGCTTGGCATGGCTTGGCATGGCTTGGCACAGCACGGCTTGGCATGGCTTGGCGTGGCTCAGCAGGGCTTGGCATGGCTTGGCATGGCTCAGCATGGCTTGGCGTGGCATGGCATGGCTCAACGTGTCTTGGCACAACTTGGCATGGCTTGGCATGGCATGGCATGGCTTGACATGGCTCAGCAGGGCTTGGCATGGCTTGGCTTGGCATGGCTTGGCATGGCTTGGCGTGGTTTGGCACAGCTGGGCATGGCTTGGCATGTGTTGGCATGGCTCAACATGGCTCAGCATGGCTTGGCACAGCTTGACATGTCTTGGCACAGCTTGGCATGGCTCAACGTGGCTCGGCATGGCTCAATGTGGCTTGGCACAGCTTGGCACGGCTCGGCACGGCTTGGCATGGCTCAGCTGGGCCTGGGTCCCCGCTGCCGGCAGCTGCTCCACACCCGTGGCATCCCATGGCCTGGCCGCTGTGCGGGGGGAAGCCGGACCCGACGCAGCCGGGGCTCGGCCCCACGCCCCGTCCCCACGGAGGGACCCCGGCACTCGCCCCCCCTCCCCGGCAGCCCAACCGGCCCCGAGCCGGGGGGACCCCGCGCTGCTCACAGAATCAGAATCCCAGCCTGGCAGGGGTGGCAGGGCCCTCTGTGGGTCCCCCAGCCCAACCCCCTGCCCAAGCAGGGTCACCCAGAGCAGGGGGCACAGCACCGCGGCCAGGCGGGGCTGGAATATCTCCAGAGAAGGAGACTCCACAGCCCCTCTGGGCAGCCTGGGCCAGGGCTCCGGCACCCTCAGAGGGAAGAAGTTCTTCCTCGGGTTCAGCTGGAGCTTCCCAGGCTTCAGTTTGTGCCCATTGCCCCTTGTCCTGTCGCTGGGCACCACTGGAAAGAGTCTGGCCCCGTCCTCCTGACCCCCACCCTGCAGATATTTAGAGGCATTTCGAAGGTCCCCTCTCAGCCTTCTCTTCTCCAGGCTGAACAAGCCCAGCTCCCTCAGCCTCTCCTCGCAGCAGAGATGCTCCAGTCCCCTCCTCATCCTCGTAGCCCTCCGCTGGACTCTCTCCAGTAGCTCCTCATCTTTCTTGAACTGGGGAGCCCAGCACTGGACCCAGCACTGCAGATGGGGCCTCCCCAGGGCAGAGCAGAGGGGCAGGAGAACCTCCCTCGCCCTGCTGCCCACACTCCTCCTCATGCACCCCAGGATCCCATTGGCCTTCTTGGCACCCAGGGCACGCTGCTGGCTCATGGTCACCCTGTCGTCCCCCAGCACTCCCAGTCCCTCTCCGCAGAGCTGCTCTCCAGCAGCTCAGCCCCAGCCTGTCCTGGTGCCTGGGGTTGTTCCTCCCCAGGTACAGGACCCTGCCCTTGACCTTGTTGAACCTCATCAGGTTCCTCTCTGCCCAACTCTCCAGCCTGCCCAGGTCTCGCTGGATGGCAGCACAGCCTGCCGGGGTATCCACCACTCCTCCCAGTTTGGTGCCATCAGCAGACTTGCTCCGGGCTGCAGCCCCCTCCCCGGCAGCTGGGGAGCGAAAAGCTCCCACCCCCCTGAAGCCGGGGGTCAGGCCGGGGGCCAGGGCTGTGCTGTGACCCCCCCGCCGCGCTCCCCCCTCCCCAGGCGATGGAGAGCAAGCTGCTCATCGGCGGCAGGACCATCGTGGACCACACCAACGAGCAGCAGAAGATGCTGGAGCTGAAGCGGCAGGAGATAGCCGAGCAGGTAACGGCGCGGGGGCCCGGCTGAGGCGGGCGACGGGGGTCTCTCGGGGGGCCAGTTCCCCCCCCCCAGGCTCTGAGCGTTTCCCCCCTCCCCGCTCTGCAGAAACGCCGGGAGCGGGAGATGCAGCAGGAGATGTTGCTGCGGGACGAGGAGACCATGGAGCTGCGGGAGACCTACACCTCCCTGCAGCAGGAGGTGGAGATCAAAACCAAGAAGCTGAAGAAGGTGAGAGCGTGGCGGGGTGGGGGGACACACGACCGTCCCTCCGGCCCCCCGGGGCGGGCGCGGGGCTGAGGGTGCTGCTGTCCCCCAGCTCTACGCCAAGCTGCAGGCCGTGAAGGCGGAGATCCAGGACCAGCACGACGAGTACATCCGCGTGCGCCAGGACCTGGAGGAGGCGCAGAACGAGCAGACGCGGGAGCTGAAGCTCAAGTAGGTGGTCGGGCGTCCCCCCCACAGCCGGGCAGGGCAGAGCTGGGGTGCACGGAGCAGAACTGGGGTGCTCAGAGCAGAACTGGGGTGTGCAAGGCGGTGCTGGGGTGCTCAGAGCAGAACTGGGGTGCTCAGACGAGAACTGGGGTGCACACAGCAGAGCTGGGGTGTGCAAGGCAGTGCTGGGGTGCTCTAGACTAGAACTGGGGTGCTCAGAGCAGAGCTGGGGTGCACAGAGCACAATTGGGGTGTGCAGAGCAGAGCTGGGGTGCATACAGGAGAGCTGGGGTGCTCAGAGCAGAACTGGGGTGCTCAGAGCAGAGCTGGGGTGCACAGAGCAAAACTGGGGGGCACACAGCAGAACTGGGGTGCTCAGAGCAGAGCTGGGGTGCACAGAGCAAAACTGGGGGGCACACAGCAGAACTGGGGTGCACACAGCAGAGCTGGGGTGCTCAGAGCAGAGCTGGGGTGCTCAGACTAGAACTGGGGTGCTCAGAGCAGAGCTGGGGTGCACAGAGCACAATTGGGCTGTGCAGAGCAGAGCTGGGGTGCACACAGGAGAGCTGGGGTGTGCAAGGCAGTGCTGGGGTGCTCTAGACTAGAACTGGGGTGCTCAAACCAGAACTGGGGTGCTCAGACTAGAACTGGGGTGCACACAGCAGAGCTGGGGTGTGCAAGGCCGTGCTGGGGTGCTCAGACTAGAACTGGGGTGCTCAGATGAGAACTGGGGTGCACACAGGAGAGCTGGGGTGTGCAAGGCAGTGCTGGGGTGTGCAAGGCCGTGCTGGGGTGCTCAGACCAGAACTGGGGTGCTCAGACGAGAACTGGGGTGCACACAGGAGAGCTGGGGAGTGCAAGGCCGTGCTGGGGTGCTCTAGACTAGAACTGGGGTGCTCAGACCAGAACTGGGGTTTTCAGACCAGAACTGGGGTGTGCAAGGCCGTGCTGGGGTGCTCAGACCAGAACCGGGGTGCTCAGACGAGAACTGGGGTGCACACAGGAGAGCTGGGGTGTGCAAGGCAGTGCTGGGGTGTGCAAGGCCGTGCTGGGGTGCTCAGACCAGAACTGGGGTGCTCAGACGAGAACTGGGGTGCACACAGGAGAGCTGGGGTGCTCAGAGCAGATCTGGGGTGCTCAGACCAGAACTGGGGTGCACACAGCAGAGCTGGGGTGCTCAGAGCAGATCTGGGGTGCTCAGACCAGAACTGGGGTGCACACAGCAGAACTGGGGAGCTCAGAGCAGATTTGGGGTGCACACAGCAGAACTGGGGTGCACACAGCAGAACTGGGGAGCTCAGAGCAGCGCTGGGGTGCACAGAGCAGAACTGGGGTGCTCAGAGCAGAGCTGGGGTGTGCAGAGCAGATTTGGGGTGCACACAGCAGAACTGGGGTGCACACAGCAGAACTGGGGAGCTCAGAGCAGCGCTGGGGTGCACAGAGCAGAACTGGGGTGCTCAGACCAGAACTGGGGTGCTCAGACGAGAACTGGGGTGCACACAGGAGAGCTGGGGTGTGCAAGGCGGTGCTGGGGTGCTCTAGACTACAACTGGGGTGCTCAAACCAGAACTGGGGTGCTCAGACTAGAACTGGGGTGCACACAGCAGAGCTGGGGTGTGCAAGGCCGTGCTGGGGTGCTCAGACCAGAACTGGGGTGCTCAGACGAGAACTGGGGTGCACACAGGAGAGCTGGGGTGTGCAAGGCAGTGCTGGGGTGCTCTAGACTAGAACTGGGGTGCTCAGAGCAGCGCTGGGGTGCACACAGCAGAACTGGGGTGCTCAGAGCAGATTTGGGGTGCACACAGCAGAACTGGGGTGCACACAGCAGAGCTGGGGTGCTCAGAGCAGATTTGGGGTGCACACAGCAGCGCTGGGGTGCACACAGCAGAACTGGGGAGCACACAGCAGAACTGGGGAGCTCAGAGCAGATTTGGGGTGCACACAGCAGAACTGGGGTGCACACAGCAGAACTGGGGAGCTCAGAGCAGATTTGGGGTGCACACAGCAGAACTGGGGTGCACACAGCAGAACTGGGGTGCACAGAGCAGAACTGGGGTGCTCAGAGCAGCGCTGGGGTGCACACAGCAGAACTGGGGTGCACACAGCAGAGCTGGGGTGCTCAGAGCAGATTTGGGGTGCACACAGCAGCGCTGGGGTGCACACAGCAGAACTGGGGTGCACACAGCAGAACTGGGGTGCTCAGAGCAGCGCTGGGGTGCACACAGCAGAACTGGGGTGCACACAGCAGAGCTGGGGTGCTCAGAGCAGATTTGGGGTGCACACAGCAGAACTGGGGTGCACACAGCAGAACTGGGGAGCTCAGAGCAGATTTGGGGTGCACACAGCAGAACTGGGGTGCACACAGCAGAACTGGGGTGCACAGAGCAGAACTGGGGTGCTCAGAGCAGCGCTGGGGTGCACACAGCAGAACTGGGGTGCACACAGCAGAGCTGGGGTGCTCAGAGCAGATTTGGGGTGCACACAGCAGCGCTGGGGTGCACACAGCAGAACTGGGGTGCACACAGCAGAACTGGGGTGCTCAGAGCAGCGCTGGGGTGCACACAGCAGAACTGGGGTGCACACAGCAGAGCTGGGGTGCTCAGAGCAGATTTGGGGTGCACACAGCAGCGCTGGGGTGCACACAGCAGAACTGGGGTGCACACAGCAGAGCTGGGGAGCTCAGAGCAGAGCTGGGGTGCACACAGCAGAACTGGGGTGCACACAGCAGAACTGGGGTGCTCAGAGCAGGTTTGGGGTGCAGCTGCGGGCGCGGTGCCCCTGCTGACGGGGACACCCGAGCGCTCCCCTCCCCGTCGGCGGCGGCGTGAAACCCGTGGGACCTCCTGAGCGGGGCGAGCGGCTCCCGGGGCGCGAGGGGCTGCTGGGAACGGTGACAACGCAGAGCGCAGCCGGGCAGCGCCTCCGGCCGCTTTGGTGGCACCGCAAGCAGTGATCTCACTCGACGCCGTTAAAAAATCCCACCCAGACGTGTGTGTATATATATATTTATTTATTTATTGTTATATATATTAGCATTTTGGAATCACAGGATGCTTGGGGTTGGAAGGGAGCGTTAGAGGTCGCCTGGCCCGACCGCCCTGCCCTCGCTCTCCGGCCTCTCTCGCCTCCCTCTTGGCCGGAGCTGTTGCTTCACCCGCTCCATTTCCATCCTTTTTCCATCTCGGGGATGTTTTCCCATTTCCCTGCGTCCCCCTCTCTTCTGGCCGTCCCTTTCCTCTCCCTTCCCCACCTGTTTTCTGTCACTTGTCACATTAACTCCTTCCTCTCCTGCTCCTTCCCACCCGCTTGCTCCCGCTCCGTCTCTCTCTCGGCCGCTCGCTCGCTCAGGTACTTGATCATCGAGAACTTCATCCCACCAGAAGAGAAGAACAAGATCATGAACCGCCTGTACTTCGACGGTGAGGAGGACCAGTGGAAGTTCCAGCCGCTGGTGCCCACCGGAGGGTACGTCCCCAGCCCCGACCCACACACGAAGCCTCTGCCGGCAGGGCAGGGGTGTCCCCGGGGCTGGGGGGGCATCGGGGACCCTGGCATGCTTGCAGGTGCCGATGGGTGGAAATCATCTCCAAGCCAAGCCCCACCAGGAGTCACAGAATCACAGAATGTTTGGGGTTGGAAGGGACCTCTGTGGGTCATCTAGTCCAACCCTCTTCACTTGCTGTGACGAGCTCCCTTCGTCACTGTTTGGACACGTTCTTCGTAGGAACTGATGTTCTCTGAGAAATGTTCCTCTCTTGATTTATTTCTTAGAAACTGCAACCAGATGAAGAAGCGGCCTACCTCTGCGGTGGGGTACAAGAGACCCATCAGCCAGTACGCCTGCGTGGCCATGGCCATGGGATCGCATCCTCGGTACCGGGTAAGGGGGACGGCACTGGCGCGGGCCGGGGGACAAGAAGTCGTGGGTTAAATGGGGTGGGAGGGTGGGGGGGCGCGGGGGTGGATGGATGGGTGGGTGGACAGATGGCTGGGTGGGTAGATGAGTGGGTGGATGGATGAGTGGGTGGGTGGATGGATGGATGAATGGATGGATGGATGGGTGGGTGGGTGGATGGATGGATGGATGGATGGACGGATGGGTGGGTGGGTGGGTGAGTGGATGGATGGATGGATGGATAGGTGGGTGGGTGGATGGATGGACGGATGGGTAGGTGGGTGGATGGATGGACGGATGGGTGGGTGGGTGGATGGATGGATGGGTGGGTGGATGGATGAGTGGGTAGGTGAATGGATGGATGGACGGATGGATGGGTGGATGGAGGGATGGGTGGATGGATGGATGGATGGGTGAGTGGGTAGATGAGTGGGTGGGTGAGTGGATGGATGGATGGATGGATGGATGGATGGATGGATGGATGGATGGGTGGATGAATGGATGAGTGGATGGATGGATGGAGGGATGGATGGATGAATGGACAGATGGGTGGGTGGATGGATGGATGAATGGATGAGTGGATGGATGGATGAGTGGATGGATGGATGGACGGGTGGACGGGTGGACGGGTGGGTGGGAGGGTAGATGAGTGGGTGGGTGAATGGATGGATGGACAGATGGGTGGGTGGGTGGGTGGATGGGTGGGTGAATGGGTGGGTGAATGGATGGATGGACAGATGGGTGGGTGGGTGGGTGGGTGGGTGGATGGGTGGGTGGATGGATGGATGAGTAGATGGGCGGATGGATGGGTTGATGAGTGGGTGGGTGAATGGATGGATGGACAGATGGGTGGATGGATGGGTGGGTGGGTGGATATGGATGGGTAGATGAATGGATGGATGGATGGATGGGTGGATGGATGGATGAGTGGATGGGCGGATGGGTGGGTTGATGAGTGGGTGGGTGGATGGATAGATGGATGGACAGGGGGAGAAAAGATGGACTAAACAAGCTCACGATGATTTGAGATAGGTCAGATCAAGCTCCCACCTTTATCCTCCCACTTGGCAGGATCAGTGGCTGTGCCCTCAGCCGGTCCTTGAGCTGCTGGCTCACTGACTCTGGCACCTCCTGCCATTTGAAAGGACGGGGCCTTTCCGCCTTGCCCCCAGGGAAGACCAGAAGACCCTGAGCAGAGCAGGGAGCCTGGGCTCCAGTTTGGAGCTTGCCCTGAGGCTGCGGCAGCCAGAGGAGGGCCCTGCTCCCTGGCATGGCCGTCAGCTTCTCTTGGCAGTGTAGACTTGCCGGAGCTGGCACCGTGTTTTGCCACGTGGTGACTCCCCATGTTGGCTTTCTCTTTGCCCTGTCCTGCTGCAGGCTGAGAACATCATGATCTTGGAGCTGGACCTCTCCCCTCCGGCCATCTTCGAGTTTGAGCGGAGCAGGGACCCGGCAGAGCAGGACCCCCGGGCTCTCCACCTGGAGAGGCTGATGCACCTGGACAGCCTCCTGGAGCGGCCATCGGCCTCCCGGGTGAGGAAGTCCCGATCCTGGTGAGTGCCGGTGGGCAGGGGGACGCGTGGGGCTGTGGTGCGGCCGGGATGCTCCGTGCAGGGCACACGTGGGCTTGGGCAGGTGAAGCTGCAAGTCCCTGCTTCATTTTGGGGTTGAACTGGCCCTGAGGTGTTGGGGGGTGATCAGGTTTTAAAATATGTCTGAGGAAAATCAGAAGTTGCTGCTCCCCAGTAACCAGCGACAGGACGAGATGGCCTCAAGTTGTGTCAGGGGAGGTTCAGATTGGACATTAGGAAAAATTTCTTTCCTGCAAGAGTGGTCAGGGCTTGGCCCAGGCTGCCCAGGGCAGTGGGGGAGTCCCCATCCCTGGAGGGGTTCAAAAACCGTGTGGATGTGGCACTTGGGGACAGGGTTTAGCAGGCGTGGGGGTGTTGGGGTGATGGTTGGGCTTGGTGATCTCAGAGGTCTTCTCCAACCTGAAGGATTCTGTGGTTCTGTGAAAGGCTGGGAGAGCTGGGGCTGGTCAGCCTGGAGAAGAGAAGGCTCCGGGAAGAACTTACTGCAGCCCTTCAAAACATGAAGAGGGCTTGTGAGAGAGCTGGGGACAGGGTTTTTAGCAGGGCCTGCAGTGGTAGGACAAGGGGTGATGGCTTCAAACTGAAAGAGGGTGGGTTTAGAGTAGATCTAAGGAAGAAATTCTTCACTCTGAGGGTGGTGAGACCCTGGCCCAGGTTGCCCAGAGAGGTGGGAGATGCCCCATGCCTGGAACCATTCCAGGCCAGGCTGGACGGGGCTCTGAGCACCCTGATCTGGTTGGAGATGTCCCTGCCCATGGCAGGGGGTTGGACTGGGTGGCCATGAAAGGTCCCTTCCCACCCAAACCAGTCCATGATCCGATGATACACAGATATCCCTGGGTCCGTCCTGCCCAGCCCTGGGTGTCCCGCGCCGCTCCCTGCGTAGCAAAGCACAGAAAATGCCGGGACTTCGGGGAGAGCGCGAGGCCGGGGAAGGAGCAGGAATCCACTTTTTCTCCGTTCGTCCCCCGCTGCAGGTGCCAGACGCCGCGGTCGCTGCCGTCCTCCACCACGCATGCGTCCATCCCCTCCAGCTCCCCGCGCGCCGCCCCGACGCCCGCTCAGGAGTGACGGCCCCGGACCCCCTCGTCCCCTGGCAGCCAGGACTGGGCCCCGGCCGGCAGCGTCTCCACCGGTCCCCGTTCGTCTTTGTCTTCAGCTGCTTTGTGTGCGCGTGTGTTCGTGTGAGACGCTCCCCAGCAGCCCCCGGGGCGAGGGGAGCTGCCCCCTCCCTCCTGCCACCCCCCTTTCCCCGACCCGGACCTGTCCCTTTATTTATTTAACGTATTTATTTATGGAGTGGTTGATGCGTGGAGTCGGTTTGGGCTGGAGGACGTCCAAGGCTGGCAGCGGCCACCACACCGACGGCTCCTGGGGTCCGCTCGGCTCCCGGCCCTCCCCACGCCGCAGGGCTGGGCACGGCGACGCCGCCGGGATGGGCACCTTCGCTTTGCCGGATCCCGGGGGATCTGGTGATTTCCCCAAGGATTTGGAGACTTTGTGGTGGCAGCACCTTGCGCCGGGCTCGTCGGAGGGACTCTCCACCGTGCATCAACGCTGGTGGCAGCAGTGACATCTCATTGACTTCTGGGCATGGCTGTCCTTCCAGGAACGCTGGCCCCAGCCACGGAGAGGGCTTGCGGATCCCAACCACACCAGTCCCGGCGGTGCCGATGCCGGGGCTTTGTCCACCCATGCCACGCTCTGGAGATGGCTCGCCCTGACACCCGGCTTGCTCCCGTCCCTGACTAAGCGGGTGTTCAACTCCTTACAGCAAGAGTGAGGAGATGGAGATAGAGATGGAGATGGAGATGGAGATGGAGATGGAGATGGAGATGGAGAAGGAGATGGAGATGGAGATGAAGGAGATGGAGATGGAGATGGAGAAGGAGATGGAGATGGAGGTGGAGGTGGAGATGGAGGTGGAGGTGGAGATGGAGATGGAGATGGAGATGGAGATGGAGATCTTCATCCCCTGCCACCCACCCCTCCCAAAGACACGCATGGTCTGGGGAGCAACGCTGCCAACGTGAGACCTACGGTGAGGGCCTCCACCACCAACGAAAGGCAATGAAGAACGCAGGGCAAGGTGGGGTTGCCTGGAGGAGCGATGTCGGCATCGCTCTCCTCCGGGCTGGGTAAGACCACGGGGACGTCACCTCGTAGTCGGGAGAGCCTTCCTGGTGGTTGCAGGTGCGGTGGAGGGAAGGTGGGTCTTTGTTGGAGACCATCCCTGGCAGTGCCAGCGGCCAGCTGTGGTTTCCCTGGGATGGCTTCCAGATGTGCGGAGGCGGGGGAGACCCTTTTGCTTGAGAAGATCCCGCGGGAGGAGACGGGTCTTCGGAGGGACGCGTGCCAAGGCCAGTCCCTGGGAAGAAGGCCGGTCCGTGCAGACGGACCTGTGTCTTGTGGCGACGAAGAGGAGGATGGGTCACTGCTCACCCAACGACCTCCCCACGCAGGACCCAGGGTGAGGAGGGAGGGAGAGGGAACACCACGCGGACACGGAGCGGAAACATCCGTAGCGTCTACGTCGGAGCAGTGCCAAGTCCCAGCGAACGGGAGCGTCCCATCAACGCGGGCTGGGTGGCCGCAGACCCTCCCACCCATCTCCTGACGCATCCCCTGGTCGTCACCACCATCTTCTCCTCCCCACACCTGCCCCGGAACACCTCTCCGAAAGCTTCTCCCCCACCCCGGTATCCGGCCCGGAGGCGGTTTTGGAAGCTGCTGGTTGCTCCCGGGACCGAGCTCGCTCCCGTCGAGCAGCACCCAGGTCTGGTCTGCTCAGCCTGGGCAGGAGGACGAGGGGCCGTGTCGGGTCCCTTCCGCGGCGTGGGGTTGAGCCCCTTCTGTCCGCAGCCCCCGCCGGCAGCCGGCTGTCCGTCTGCGTCCCCGGGGCGAGCCGACGAGAGACCCAGCTCCTTATGTCATTCCCAGGACGGCGCCGGGGGGCTGGGGTCGGGAAGGGGAGAAGCTGCCCACAGCCAGGCCTGCAGGAACGCATTTTCCTCCCTTCTTTGTCTTCTGATGCCCCCGGTTCCTCCCCAGCGGGGTCAGCAGCTCGCGGAGCCCCACTGCTTTTACCTCCGGTCTCGGCCAGGGTGTGGGAGAAGAAGCCCAGGAGCTCCTGGTGTCCCCTCGTTCCCCCCGGCGGGGAACGTCGTGTCGAAGGGTGGCTTGCTCCCATGGCACATGTTGGTCCATGCTCGTGTGGTGGCAGAGGCTGGGTCCGGCTCCGGGTCCAGCAGGGCTGTAGCCATGGTGGCTCCACATGGAAGTTCTCCCAGAAGAGCACGGGATGGGCTGAGCCGCTTCCAACATCCGAGCGCCGCTTCCATCGCATCCATCGGGCGCGGGGGTCCGGCCGTCGCCCCGGTGCTCGCTCCGTCTCCGCCGCAGCCGGCGACCCCGCAGCCCCCCGAGCCCGAAGCCCGAGAGACGGCGTGGCGGGCGCCGGCGGGCCGAGCCGCAGCCTCCGGCGCGCGTTGGTGGTGTCCGTCGGTCCTGGAGGTGGGCGCGGGGGTCTCTTCGCCATCGGCGTGGGTGACTGTACAGGGGGCGAATCCCTGGGCGGGGGGCGCGGGGAGGGCTGGGGTTTTTGGTTGTTTAATTGTTAATTTGGGTTTCAGGTTCGGACTGGGGGGTTTTTTTGCCGTGTGGGGGGTGGGGGGTGGGTTGGGGTCTGTCTCGGATCGATTGACAAGGGGAGGGCCTGGATTAGGACCAAATCTTCGTGCCTGTCGCTCTGGTGATTTAGAAATCAAAAGTTTACCGTATGGTGGCCCATCCTTGTCACTCTATACATATGAATATACAGGACATATTATAAATATATATATATTATACATACTGTGTGGAGAGAGGTCCTGAGTCTCCCGCTCCCCCGGGCTTTGGACGGCCGCCGCTTCCACGGGCTGTAACGTAGCTCCGACGCGGTGCCGGCAGCGACCGGAAAGCGCCGGAAAACTGGCGAGGACACCAATAAAGGGATGAACGTCATCGCAAAGGGCGTCTGCGGCCTCCTTCCTCCGCAGCCCCGGCCCCCGGGACCCGCTGGCGTGAAGCCCGGGCCCCGCGTCGCGTGCCCGGCTCGGGGGGGACCTCGGGGGCTCGGTGGGTTTGGAGAGGGGGAGCGGGGATTTGGGGTCCTGCCCGCCCGCGGTTCTCCATGCGGTTCTCCTGCTTCCCGTAGGATAGAGCATTGGTACTGGAGCAACTGGGATTTGCAGGAAGCTGCTCGAAGACAAGGTCTCAGCACCAAAAGCTGGGGTTGCTAGGCGTGAGCTCGCTCTCTACGTCGAAAAGTCAATGTGCGAGCTCCGGGAGTGTGGAGAGGCCCACGGAAAATTGGTGAGTTGATTTTGAGGCAATTTCATTTTACACAGCCTCACAGCATGGCGGGGTGGGCAGGGACCTCTGTGGGTCACCCAGCCCAACCCCCTGCCCAAGCAGGGTCACCCAGAGCAGGGGGCACAGCACCGCGGCCAGGCGGGGCTGGAATATCTCCAGAGAAGGAGACTCCACAGCCCCTCTGGGCAGCCTGGGCCAGGGCTCCGTCACCCTCAGAGGGAAGAAGTTCTTCCTCGGGTTCAGCTGGAACTTCCCAGGCTTCAGTTTGTGCCCGTTGCCCCTTGTCCTGTCGCTGGGAACCCCTGGAAAGAGTCTGGCCCCATTCAGTCCTGCCCTGCCCTCGTGATGGTGCTGGCAGAGGTGCTGCCGCTCTCCCACGCCTGCCCAGGAGCACGGGCACAGGGGACACAAAGACCACCAGGACTCCCGGCTCTCGGGAGAGCTCGTCTCTCCTCCCAGCCCTGTTCCTGAGTCATGGTGAGCAAGCTGCACTGATCCCTGCTCTCCTATTGCTGAATCATCGAATCATTCAGGTTGGAGAAGACCTCTGAGATCATCAAGCCCAACCATCACCCCAACACCCCCACGCCTGCTAAACCCTGTCCCCAAGTGCCACAGCCACACGGTGTTTGAACCCCTCCAGGGATGGGGACTCCCCCACTACCCTGGGCAGCCTGATAAGCAGTGCTGATGCTTATTAGCATCTTCGTGAAGTACTTTGAGAATTACTTGTCATAAAAAGTTGCAAAAGAGCAAAGTGTCTTCACTACCGAGGAAGTTTTAAAGTATGTCAGCACGAAGGTGACTGCAGCCCCTAGAAATACGTTGCGTGGACGTCCCAGGACAGCAGCTGTGCCTTGATTCCAGACAGATTTTCTGAGTTTGGGTTTTGGGTTTTATTTTGCTCTTCCTTGCTGCTCTGATGACACCCTGTGGACTTCTCCCTGTACTGCTGTAGCTGTGCAAGGACCCAAGGATTTCATTCTTTTTCTCCCGAAAGGCTCTTCTGCTGCGTTTCCCGACATTTTTCTCTAGTGCCTTTTTTTTCTTCAGGCCGTTAACTCAGTCTTGCTTTTCATGTCACTGATATTTGGCCCAAACTGCTCCTGTGCACTGCTGTCTCGCCGACCATTTGTTGTTTTGCCAGTAGATGGTGGAGAGACCTAGACCTCTCCATGACCAAGCGTGCCCCACGGCACGTCTTGCCATGCAGCAGCAGGTTTCATGTGTTCCAAGCGATCTGTCCACTGGGACTGTGGTGATTTGAGACCTCCTCCACAATGAATTTCCCCAGATTTAGACTCTGTCTGGATGAATGTACCTGTCCCTTGTCCCCTCGATCCTAACTTCTATGCCAGCAGAAGGATATAGTAATTATTGTAGCTGCTCTGCCTTAAAAACGTGTTGCCCCTGTGCTTGTTCACACCACAGAATCACAACCTCACAGCATGGCAGGGGTTGGCAGGGCCCTCTGTGGGTCACCCAGCCCAACCCCCTGCCCAAGCAGGGTCACCCAGAGCAGGGGGCACAGCACCGCGGCCAGGGGGGCTGGAATATCTCCAGAGAAGGAGACTCCACAACCTCCCTGGGCAGCCTGGGCCAGGGCTCCGTCACCCTCAGAGGGAAGAAGTTCTTCCTCGGGTTCAGCTGGAGCTTCCCAGGCTTCAGTTTGTGCCCGTTGCCCCTTGTCCTGTCGCTGGGCACCACTGCAAAGAGTCTGGCCCCGTCCTCCTGACCCCCACCCTGCAGATATTTAGAGGCATTTCGAAGGTCCCCTCTCAGCCTTCTCTTCTCCAGGCTGAACAAGCCCAGCTCCCTCAGCCTCTCAGAATCACAGAATCACAGAATCACAGAATAGTAGGGTTTGGAAGGGACCTCTGTGGGTCATCTAGTCCAACCCCCCTGCCCAAGCAGGGTCACCTACAGCAGGCTGCACAGGACCTTGTCCAGGCGGGTCTTGAATATCTCCAGAGAAGGAGACTCCACAACCTCCCTGGGCAGCCTGGGCCAGGGCTCCGTCACCCTCAGAGGGAAGAAGTTCTTCCTCATGTTCAGACGGAACTTCCTGTGCCTCAGTTTGTGCCCATTGCCCCTTGTCCTGTCGCTGGGAACCACTGGAAAGAGTCTGGCCCCGTCCTCCTGACCCCCACCCTTGAGATATTTAGAAACATTTATCATGAGCCCTTGCCCTCCTCCCCTGAGCCTTCTTCCATCGCAGAGGTTTGTGGATCGGTCCCATCACTAGGTGCACATCTGGCTGAGTCACGATTCCATACAAACGTGGAACAACTGCCGCAGTAGCAAAATCCTGTCCAAGGCTGAGTCCAGGATAGCAGCTAGGAAGACTTGTTTGAGGGAAGAAATTTGAATTTCTGCATGTTCACCCAGAACGCCACCACATTCAGAAGATCTCGGGTGAGCCCTGAAGCAGTCAGTCTAGGGCGGGTGTTTGTACATCTACCATCTTGCCCGATGGAAATCATCAAACCCTGTTGCTTAGTTAGGTCACGGTCAGTTCCATGACTTTTGTGAAAACCCTTGGGAAGAGGGAACATCAGAGGATGTTGTATCAGCCCCCCGCTGAAGGGAAGATCGGTCCCTGCAGAGGGAGCAAACACCTTGCAGGTCAATAGGCTGTCATGGGCAAAACGGTCTCAACTCAGGGAATTTCACTTCATTTAATTAATTGGCAACTAACATCAACTTCTCATTACTGGTTTAGGTATTTAGAAAATCTGGAAGACAAGCAATTCCATAAACACTTAGGGAAATTCTTTTTCTCTCCCTGCCACGAGCTGAACTTCAGTCCGACAGCTTTTCTCCGCGCTAATCTCCGCGCCCCATCTCTTCACCGCACACCGCACTCACTCTCTTTGGTGAGGCAACGGGCAACGCAGGAGGCTGAGGTCAGTGCTTGAGGGTTTCTGTCTGCCACTCCTTGCTTCTTACTCCTTTCTGCTGCTGCTCCTTGCTTCTCGCACCTTCCCTGCTCTGGTGTGGGAGCTGCAGTCCCTGTGTAGGGCTACAAGGATGGTGAGGGGACTGGAGCATCTCCACTACGAGGAGAGGTTGAGGGAACTGGGCTTGTTCAGCCTGGAGAAGAGAAGGCTGCGAGGGGACCTTATAAATGCCTACAAATATCTGAAGGGTGGGTGTCAGGAGGATGGGGCCAAGCTCTTTTCAGTGGTGCCCAGCGACAGGACAAGGGGCAATGGGCACAAACTGAGGCACAGGAAGTTCCAGCTGAACAGGAGGAGGAACTTCTTCCCTCTGAGGGTGACGGAGCCCTGGCCCAGGCTGCCCAGGGAGGTTGTGGAGTCTCCTTCTCTGGAGATATTCAAGACCCGCCTGGACAAGGTCCTGTGCAGCCTGCTGTAGGTGACCCTGCTTCGGCGGGGGGGTTGGACTAGATGACCCACAGAGGTCCCTTCCAACCCCTACTATTCTGTGATTCTGTGATTCTGTGATTCTGTGGGGGTGTCCCTGCTCCGGTGTGGCTTATCCACAGGCCACAGACCTGCCAGCGGTACCTCCTTGGGCACAGTGTCACCTTCCAAGAGGGTGCCTCCAGCAGTGTCCCCAGCAATGCTGCCTTCCATGTGGTTTACCTGCTTCCTCCTTTGGCGTTTCTTCTCGTCTGTCCTCCTGTGCCTCCTGGTTGTGCCACCACTCTGCCCTTGAATTTCTAAACAAAGAAACTCAGCCTCCCTAAGGCCAGAATCCATCCTAGAATCATAGAATGCTTTGGGTTGGAAGGGACCTTAAAGATCATCTGGTTCCAACCCCCCTGCCATCAGCAGGGACATCTCCCACCAGACCAGGGTGCTCAGAGCTCCATCCAACCTGGCCTTGAACCCTGCCAGGGAGGGGACAGCCACGGCTTCTCCGGGCAGCCTGGGCCAGGGCCTCACCACCCTCATGGGGAAGAATTTCCATGAATTCCTAAGAATTTCAGTCTCCAACTGCTATTCTCTGCTATATCAGGAAATGACCTGCAGCATGAGTCTTTTCTCCAGGAATAAAGATATAATAATTCTGCGCGTTCTTGGGATAAAATGACTTTCACCTGAAATAGGTGTTGCAGGAAGAGTCCCTGGAAGAGGTCAAAGAGGGTTTTGGAGTGGGAGGACTTGCAGGGTTTGATGATGTACCTTCAGGTTGGGGAGTCCTGGTACCCAGCTGCTGTACCAAACTGTGCAAGGCAGCAGATTGCCAGGACAGTTCACCATCGGGAACTTTCTTCTGAATAGGTGATGGTGGGTGGGAGGGCTGGACCCTCACTCGCACCCTAGGTGTAACTTCACATTGTTGCTTCAGAGGAGTAAGGTACCAAAGCAATGGGCCCATTCGTAATTACACCATGTGCCAAGGGTCCAACGTCTTTAGAAGCTCCTGGTGCACAGAGAGGCAGGGAAAGGTACAGGCAGTTTTGTGAACAACAGAGATACGCTAGGATGTCTGCAAGGTAAAAGGAGGAACCCAGCAGATCATAAGATAGCTTGCATTTCAAAGATGAGTTAACAAACTCTTCCTTATCAGCACTGAAGTCTTTTCTTCAAAGGGAGTGCTCTTCTTTTCTTCGTAGATGATCTTTAAGGTCCACCAGATGATCTTTAAGGTCCCTTCCAACCCAAACCATTCTATCATTCTATGGTTCTGTGGGTGTATCTCCAGAAAAGCATGAGGATTGAAGCCAAAAAAAGCCTCTGGCTGCCTCATATGGCTGCTTGCAGTGCAAAAATACCCTCCATAGGCACTCATCGAGGAGACAGAAAGTGCCTCTGCACATCTGCCGAGGTAGAAGAACTGATGGAAAATGAAAGGCCTCTGTTCCTGGTTTCATGTTTCTTTTTCCTGACAGCTCTGCCAGTAGCTCAAGTTTCAGGAGCGATGGTGCACTGAGGACACCAGAGCTTCACCAGCATCTTAGACTGGATGTAAGGAAGAAGAAATATTTCATAATGAGGGTGGTGAGACCCTGGCCCAGGTTGCCCAGCGAGGTGGGAGATGCCCCATCCCTTGAACCATTCCAGGCCAGGTTGGATGGGGCTCTGAGCACCCTGATCTGGTTGGAGATGTCCCTGCTCACTGCAGGGGGGGTGGACTAGATGACCTCTAAAGGGCCTTTCCAACCCAAAGCATTCTATGATTCTGTGATTCTGTCTCACCACCTCTGTTGGCAAGAAGTGGCAAAGGAGCCTCAAGGGCTGCTGCCAGGTGACCATGACCTACAAAAGTCTCGCCGGACCAAGCGTGGGCACTACAGGGGGATGCTCTGAAGGCAGCATCTGGTCATGCACACCACCACAACAGGGTGGGATTTGCTGAGCAAACCAAAGGTGGTGGGGAAGGTCCAGGCTTCAGGAGCTTGTCTTGTGCCCTGCCCTGGCACATGGGCTGTGCCCACAGCAGTGTTTTGGAGCTCTGATGAGCCTCTCCCAGTGTGGCTTATGGCCACGCCTGGGGCTAGGGCCACTGGAAAGACTAAAAGGACCTCATCTCCCCACCACCGCAGCCTGCAGGTCCTGACACGGGAACTTTGGCTTTCTCAAGCAAGAAGTACGGGTTTGCTGATACAGGTGTGTCTGCGACGAGAGTTCTGCAGAGGTACCTTACGTCAGCAAGAAGTCATCCTCCCTCTCGTCACCAGCCTACAGAGAAACGCTGCCCGAAATCTTTAACTGAGCCTAGCAAGAACAATCAGTTCTTCACCATCAGAAGTAATGGAAGGTATCACAGAATCACAGAATCCCAGCATGGTCGGGGTGGGCAGGGACCTCTGTGGGTCACCCAGCCCAACCCCCTGCCCAAGCAGGGTCACCCAGAGCAGGGGGCACAGCACCGCGGCCAGGCGGGGCTGGAATATCTCCAGAGAAGGAGACTCCACAGCCTCCCTGGGCAGCCTGGGCCAGGGCTCCATCACCCTCAGAGGGAAGAAGTTCTTCCTCGGGTTCAGCTGGAGCTTCCCAGGCTTCAGTTTGTGCCCGTTGCCCCTTGTCCTGTCGCTGGGCACCACTGGAAAGAGTCTGGTAAGGATATGAATAGTGAAGAGGCAAGGATATGAATAGTGAAAAATTCAAAGCAGAATCATAGAATCAGTTTAGGTTGGAAAAGGCCTTTAAGATCATTGAGTGGAATGACCATTGAGTGGAACCATTAACCTAACACTGCCAAGCCCACCAGTAAACCACGTCCCTGAGTGCCATGTCTACGTATGTCAGTAATAGAGCTATTACTTCTCCTGCAGCAAACCTGGCTTCTACACATCCAGCTGGATTGCCACCGCACCATATTCCCTACTATTTCTTTTTCCAGAAAATACCAAGTGTCAGCTCAAGACCAGAAGCAGTACATGGACTGAAGGAACATGGTTCATCTAGTCACACTTCTTCTATCAGACTTAATAACACAACTGCTGAGGAGCGTGTGGAGATTTCTGAGCTCACTCTGCAACAGGCCCAGCTTGCATTTCATGGGGACGACGCTTTGCCCCACCAGAGAAGTCCTGATGGACCTGAGCTGGCTCTGCGTAACCACGGGTCAGGTCTTTGCATTCCCAGCAACCCAGACACCCTGCCAATGGAGAACACCAGTCAAGGAGACCACACACCACTCTGCTGTCAAGTGTCCGTGTTCTGTTTCTTGTTTTCTTTCAAACATTGAATTGATTTGTTGATTTGCACAAAGATTTGGGTTCCTGGTTTTTGTATCACTTTCAGAACTCAAAATAACTGCTGTGAAGCTGTAGCCCCACAGCCCTCCCCCACTGGAAAGGCCATCTGCTCACCGTTTCAGCTCAGCAGCCCGACATTTGCATGTTCTTTTTCCTGGCTGGAAGTACCAACCTGCAACCAGCTCGCTGCCTGCTTTGACTCTGAGTTTAGAAACAGGATTTAAACAGACTTACCGATCCTGCTTTCGCATTAATTCCCGTTTAATAAACATGAATTATTTAAGCTTGAAGCCAAATGATGGTAATAACCTTGCTCCTGATGTTTACCAAGTGGGATAGTGCTGGGTTCATACGAGATGAGGTCAGTGCTTCCTTTTACCGTCAGGGATGAACCGGTCCCCTGACAATGAACTACGCTTCACTTCCTCCTCTGCAGCTTCGAGAGATGAAATTAGCTCTGAGGGGAGTGACCCTGCGAGCAGCTGGCCGGCCGAGCCGCCTGCTCCCAAACATCTCCACCGAGCCGTAATTTGTTCTTCAGCCATTATGCTTCTTGCTGCACTGAGAGCTTGATAAATGATGAACTGAAAGAGGATTGAGGGATGTTTTTTTTTTAAATAAATACCAGCAGTTCAATTCTGTAGCTTGGGCAGCAGCTTTGGAACGCCAGAGCAGTCCAGAGCACGGGTCCTTGGAGGAGCAGGCATGCAGGGCAGCGTGTCCTCTCCAGCAGCATCCCGTTGAGTGCAGCTCCTGCTTGACTTCTAGGGCTTTGCTCCCTTTCCTGACATGCCAGGACCAGAGAACCTTGCACTAGATAGACGAACCTCCTGGCCGGGCATCTGCCACATAGGGACTTCTCTGTGTAGGACTGCCCAGGTGCAGGAAGAAGAATACTGGGCTGTATCAACAGCAGCGTGGCCAGCAGGTCAAGGGAGTGGATTCTGCCCCTTTACTCCGCTCTTGTGAGACCCCACCTGGAGTCCTGCGTCCAGCTCTGGAGCCCCCAACACAAGAAGGACATGGATGTGTTGGAGCGGGGCCAGAGGAGGCCACGGAGATGATCCGAGGGCTGGAGCCCCTCTCCTCCGAGGACAGGCTGAGGGAGCTGGGGCTGTTCAGCCTGGAGAAGAGAAGGCTCCGGGGTGATCTTAGAGCAGCTGCCAGTGCCTGAAGGGGCTACAGGAAGGGTGGAGAGGGGCTTTTCACCAGGGTGTGCGGTGATAGGACAAGGGGAACGGCTCTAAACTAACAGAGGGCAGATTGAGATGAGATATTGGGAAGAAATTCTTCCCCAGGAGGGTGGTGAGGCCCTGGCCCAGGCTGCCCAGAGAAGCTGTGGCTGCCCCCTCCCTGGCAGGGTTCAAGGCCAGCTTGGATGGAGCTCTGAGCACCCTGGTCTGGTGGAAGATGTCCCTGCTGATGGCAGGAGGGTTGGAACCAGATGATCTTCAAGGTCCCTTCCAACCCTTACCACTCTATGATTCTATGATTTTATGATCATATTGGAAACACCACAAAGACACCTGCTTTTCTCTGCTCAGGACCTCCTCAGGTCTCCGAGCGGCTTTCAGGTGCGTCTGTGGTGCACAGAGACGTGATGCAGCGCTCCCTGCGCTCACAGCTACCATCGTAGGTTTGGAACCCATCGCCTCGCCCTGCACCTGCGCTACCAGCGCTGCCGGCGCAGCCGTTTCGTGTTCGGGTCCAGCTTCCAACCCGCAGCCCCTCTGGGACGGTGCAGGACGGGGCTGTCCTTCGCAGGAGAGTTTTATTGCCAAACTGACCACATCCCTACAGGGGACAGGCAGCAAGCAGCGAGGAGGTGCTCAATGCCTTCGGAGCTTTGAACCCCCACCACGGCACCGGTGCTGCCACGGGCATCGCCCCACGGCAGGGAAGCAAGGGCAGTGCGCTGGCGAGTCGGGCTCTCCGCAGGCTCTCCAGGAAGTGGAAGCGAGGAAATATGGAAAAGGAGCAAAAAAGATTCTTGATTTCCACTGCCTTTTGCTAGCACTTGTGAAAATGACTTCCAAAAATTAGTGATAATTTGTTAATCACACACTAAGTCTTACAGTGTTCACATATACTCTTAAAACCCACGACCGTGAAGAATAAGACTGGATAATAATTTGAGCTCTAATATTTTAATTTCTTGTATGAAAATGATTTTCGAGCCCTTGAAGTAGAAGAATCACAGAATCATCGAATCCCAGCATGGTCGGGGTTGGCAGGGCCCTCTGTGGGTCACCCAGTCCAACCCCCTGCCCAAGCAGGGTCACCCAGAGCAGGGGGCACAGCACCGCGGCCAGGCGGGGCTGGAATATCTCCAGAGAAGGAGACTCCCCAGCCCCTCTGGGCAGCCTGGGCCAGGGCTCCGTCACCCTCAGAGGGAAGAAGTTCTTCCTCGGGTTCAGCTGGAGCTTCCCAGGCTTCAGTTTGTGCCCGTTGCCCCTTGTCCTGTCGCTGGGCACCACTGCAAAGAGTCTGGCCCCGTCCTCCTGACCCCCACCCTGCAGATATTTATAAGCACATATTAGGTCCCCTGAAGTTCTTGTCTTCTTGCCAGGTCCTCGTTTCACAGCGGATGCATGTCCTTGGTGGAGCAAATCTGTGACCAAGAGATGTTCCTTACCTGGAACCTTGCTGTTAGTTCACCTTATAAGAAACAAACCCCCTAAATGTACGTGACCCAGGTAACAATGGGAGCAGGCTGCAAGCCCGGAGGTCGAGGCGGGATGGAGGGACACGAGGAGGAGACTGGGACCTCACGGAGCAGCACCGCAGGAGGAGAGCGGCCTAGAGGTGGGAGAGCCCGCCATGGTAGCACGCGGATGGCAGCGTTGGCGAGGGAGGTGGCAGTTGGTTGGGGTGGCTGTGGGGTGGCAGAGGCTGCGGGAGGGAGCAAGATGGCACCCGGGCTGTGGGTTAACCGCCATGGAGCAGAGGGAGCTTGTCGCCAGGGGATGGGGACAACGGCTCTGGCTGCAGGCACCGGGGAGAGGAGCATGGAGGGTGATGAAGCTGTGAGGTGACGTGGGTGCGCTGGGCAGCACTGGGGAGAAGGGCCCATGATGGCGGCCATGAGGTGGGCAGCCATGAGGCGGGTGACCATTAAGGTGGGCAACCATGAGGTGGACGGCCATGAGGTGGGCGGCCATGAGGCCGGCAACCATGAGGTGGACAACCATGAGGTGGACGGCCATGAGGTGGGCGGCCATGAGGCCGGCAACCATGAGGTGGACAACCATGAGGTGGACAACTATGAAGTGGGTGGCCACGGGGCAGGCGACCATGATGCAGGCAACCATGAGGTGGGCGGCCATGAGGAGGGCAACCATGAGGCAGGCAACCTTGAGGCAGGTGGCCATGAGGTGGGTGGCCATGAGGTGGGTGGCCATGAGGTGGGCGACCATGAGGCAGGCAGCCATGAGGTGGGCGGCCATGACATGGGTGGCCATCGGGTGGGCGACCATGAGGCAGGCAACTATGAGGCAGGTGGCCATGAGGCAGGCGACCATTGAGGTGGGCAACCATGAGGTGGGCAGCCATGAACAACCATGAGGTGGGTGGCCATGAGGTGGACAACCATGAGGTGGACGGCCATGAGGCGGGCAACCATGAGATGGACAACCATGAGGTGGGTGGCCATCGGGTGGGCGACCACGAGGCGGGCAGCCATGAGGTAGGAGACCATGAGGTGGGAAACCATAAGGCGGGTGGCCATGAGGCGGGTGGCAATGAGGTAGGTGGCCATGAGGTGGGCGACCATGGGGCGGGCGCATGGGGCTCAGGATGCCACTGGAGGGGAGCTGCGGGCAGGGACAGCTCCTGCACCGCCCGGGGGAGCGGCGGGGCGGGCGGCCCTGAGGAGACCGACACCCCCCCACCGTCCCCTCTTCAGGCACCGGCGGGGCGGCCCCGCACCGCCATGGCGGCCGCGCCTCCCAGCGCGCATGCGCAGGCCTGGGGGGCGGGGCTCTCCGCCGAGCGGCTCCGCCCCCCCCGCCCGCGGTCCGTACAGTAGGTGGAGTCACGCGGGCGGGGTCACATGACCGGGGCCCTTTACAGTAGGAGCCCAATATGGCAGCGGCGGCGGGCGCAGGGGCCGCCCGCACTTAGGGGCCGCCGCCCGCTCCGGCTCCCCGCTCTCGGTCCCTCGGAGCCCGCCGTGCCCCGCCGCGTCCGCCATGAGGGAGAAGGGCCGCAGGAAGAAGGGCAGGACCTGGGCGGAGGCCGCCCGGACGGTACGCGGGGCCTGCGGCCGCCGGGGGGGGTCAGAGGCCTCCGGCCGCGCAGGGCCAGGCCAGGCCGGCCTCGGCCTGCCGGGAACCGCCGCTCCCCTGGGGCCCGGCCCCGCTCGGAGCCCGGCGCAGCCCCGGCGGGGAGGGAGGGGGCGGTGGGGCCTCGGCCTCCGGCTGCGTGCGGGGCCGTGCGGGGGGCTGCGGGGGCCGGGCGAGCCCCTAGCCTGGCTGGGCCTCGGGGTCCTGCCGCGCACTGCCATAGCCGGGGGGGGGGTATGGGTTTGTCCTGGTCTCCAGTTGCTTCACGTTTCCAGGTGCGAATTTATATGGGAAGCGTTGTGGGGGAGGGGTTCCCTCTTCCTACTTGCGGAACGCTGTGGTTGCTGAGGGTGTAAATAACATCAGGGAACAAGCGACATGCACAGCGGCGTTGGGTTGGGGTTTTTTTACGGTGTTCTCAGAGTCTTTCATGCAGCAGAACTTGTTGCAGTCGGAGCGACTGAATTGCCTTGGGTCAGGTAGTGAGTTTCGAACCCTAAAAGGAGGATTTTCCTCTTCAAATTTACCTGACAGTCCTCGTTACTATCCTGTGTCCAAGATGGATTTCTCTGTGTCGGGCAGGCACGTTAGAGGGTGGATTAAATAAAAAGGGAAGTTGAGTAGTGGGACAAGCGTGCGAGAGAGGAAACCGAGCGAGTGCAACCTGCAGGAGCCGCAGAGAAGCGTTGCGTTGTGAGAGTACAGCACACGCTTCCAAGAGATCCGTGTTTGCAGCGAGGGCTCAAATCTGCCTGATGGAGAGGGGGAGGGGTTCGGGTGCGATCGTAACCGTTCTCAAAGAAGTATCTGTTGAAACAAGACTTGTAAAGTCTGGCTAGAAAGCAAGCGTAAAGAGGCATCTGCGGCTGAGACTTGCAAGAGCTGTTTTTGTAAATAGCAGTTTATTTTGAACTTGTATTTACCGTTTGAAAGGCATCAAAATAGCTGCTCCTCTTGCAGGAGATAGGATGCAGTTAACAGTTTTAAGAATGTGAGATGCTAGCCCACAGGTGAGCACTTTGAGACTTCTCTGTGTATGTTTTTGTGTATCTTTTTTTAACAGTTGAATCTGAAAACAGAGTGGCAGGATCCCCAGCGCAGGGTATAAGCGGGACCGGATCTTTTTCAGCCTATGGGCATTGCAATTCAGCCACTGATCTCTTCCAGAATCCATTTAAAGGCTAAAATGTGTAGTTAGAAAAGCTGCACTGAAAACTTATCAAAACTGAAGGCTAGAGGTTACCCTGAGCTGCATACCTAGACCCATGGCAGAGAGAGCCAAATCTAGGGAAAGATGAGTAAACAGAATCACAGAATAGTAGGGGTTGCAAGGGACCTCTGTGGGTCATCTAGTCCAACCCCCCTGCTGAAGCAGGGTCACCTACAGCAGGCTGCACAGGATCTTGTCCAGCCGGGTCTTGAATATCTCCAGAGAAGGAGACTCCACAGCCTCCCTGGGCAGCCTGGGCCAGGGCTCCGTCACCCTCAGAGGGAAGAAGTTCTTCCTCATGTTCAGGCGGAACTTCCTGTGCCTCAGTTTGTGCCCATTGCCGCTTGTCCTGTCACTGGGCACCACTGAAAAGAGTCTGGCCCCATCCTCCTGACCCCCACCCTGCAGATATTTGTAGGCATTTATAAGGTCCCCTCGCAGCCTTCTCTTCTCCAGGCTGAACAAGCCCAGTTCCCTCAACCTCTCCTTGCAGGAGAGATGCTCCAGTCCCCTCACCATCCTTGTAGCCCTCCGCTGGACTCTCTCCAGTAGCTCTTCATCTTTAAACGCTTGCCAAAACCTCAGTTTTGGCAAATATTTCTATCTGTGTATTCAGCGGGAACGTTAAAATATTCTGATCAAATTCCAGCTCCAATCTTCAAAAAGTTTCCCTGCGTTTTTGGTTTGAAATTATGTCTTTAGATGCTTGTCCTAGCTTGCGTGCTCGTATTGGTTTCTCAGCCGCCGGTGGTTGAAGTTCGTGGGGTGTGTTACAACGCCACGTTCAGAAGTGCAGCAGCTCTTGGGTACCCTGTTCTGCTCCTGAAAGGCAACGTAAAACTTCCCTCAAGCTTGAGAAGCTTGTTGTCTCCAGCGTAGTGTTGCGTCTCGTTTGCGGGGTTGGCCCGCTCGCTGCGGGGTGGCGTGAGCCCCAGCAGCCACAGGGGAGCGTGGAGCTGCGGGGGAAGGGGCTGGGGGCTGCGACGGCAGCTGGCTGTGGACCTGCTTGTCACAGCAAACTGCCCGGCCGTGGTCCCCGAGAGCAGCGTAAGGGCATCGCAGCTGATGCTTCTGTGGCGACTCGGTCCCCCCTCTGCCTCCTGGCTCTGTCTGCCGCCTCACCACTGGTGCTCGTGGGAGGTTCAGGGAGTTAAACCAGCAAAAAAAACCTTCGTCGTCGTTACGGTGCTGATCTGGCTTCATGCCAGCCTCGTCTTCCTAACCAGGTATTTGGGATTCGGTGTCCTCCAGTGCAAGGGAGGTGATGGGAATGTTGGGAGGGGAGAGTACTGAGGTAGTATCTACTTGAATTAGCTTAATTTGCTGTAATAGCTGGTAACAAGGTGGTGAACAGTGGAAGCGTGGCTTTTCTGTTCGATGGAAGGACCTCAGGTGGGTGCATGGAGAAGGTGGGTGCAGTGGGACTCGAGCTGTGCTGGCTTGGAGACGTGCAGGACTATTAACTGGAGCAGCGTTGCCGTGTGAAGTAAGGAAAGGGTGCCCCGTGCGGGCAGCGCGCTCGGGGAGGAAGTGACTGTTGATAAACAACCTTTTTCTGATTTCCTGGCTCATTCAGTGAATGTGCAGCTGCAGATGCCTGTTAACTTTTGACTTTTCTTGGGACAATGGCTGGGTGTCCCTGCAGTTAAAGTAAAAACCTTCATTAAGGTAAGAAGCTGATGCTATATAGTACACAAGTTTAGGATAAGGTACGTAATTTTAAGATAAATAGACCGTATATGTCTCTAACATGGAGTATGCTCTTCAAATACAGCCCGTGGTAGAGCAGCCAAGCTGCAGAGACACACCAGTGGGACAGCGTGTCTGGAGAAAAGAGATGACTTAGCTATTCTGCCAAAGACTAGAACAGACAGATTACATCTGTACCTGTACCGGTAAACTTGAATTTTAGGGCTTGTTTTCTGGCCCCAAGGCCACTTGGCGGGATCTGTGCATACCTGTACCAGAGAAGCTCCATCCTTGGAGCGGGGTGACCGCGTTCGGGCTGCCTTTGGCAGGCTGGCCTGTGCTAATTCTTGAACTGCGCCGTAAACTGGTGTCTGGGCTCCATTTCACAGAATCACAGAATGGTGGGGGTTGGCAGGGCCCTCTGTGGGTCACCCAGCCCAGCCCCCTGCCCAAGCAGGGTCACCCAGAGCAGGGGGCACAGCACCGCGGCCAGGCGGGGCTGGAATATCTCCAGAGAAGGAGACTCCACAGCCCCTCTGGGCAGCCTGGGCCAGGGCTCCATCACCCTCAGAGGGAAGAAGTTCTTCCTCGGGTTCAGCTGGAGCTTCCCAGGCTCCAGTTTGTGCCCGTTGCCCCTTGTCCTGTCGCTGGGCACCACTGCAAAGAGTCTGGCCCCGTCCTCCTGACGCCCACCCTGCAGATATTTTTAAGCATACATTTGTGATCTTGCAGGCAGATCTGTGCCAGGGACCTGGTACTGACCTACCAGTGCGGACCGCCGGGCTGGTGCCTGGGCACTGCCCTGCTACAGCTGAGCTTAACCACAGCCAGCCATGGCCAGATGCTTGTCAGAAAACCCTGGCTGATGCCTGCTGCAGGCAGATGAGAGCAAATACGCCGTGGTGCTTGCTTTGGTGAAGTTTGGGTAAGCGTTGTCATTTCGGTGGTGAATTGATGCTCGCTGGGGCTGAAGGGGCTGGTGTTGGTGAGCGCAGGCGCCGCGCTGCGCGTGGCAGTGGGACTTCGGTCACGCAGCGGAGAAGTTCTGCGCTTTGTTGTGACTGCTCAGGTTGCAGAGTTGTTGCTATTCCTCTTGCTTACGCTTTAACATGGTCCTTGTGATGCAGCTTTCCAGAATGGAGAGGGATGGGTAGACAGCTGAATGCTCCGTGTGTCTTCCTGCTGGCGTCCTCTGCTCTGCTGTGTGATGGAGTGCTGCAAGAGCAGGCTGTTGTGGCGTGGTAGTGGCCTGTTGGGCAGAGAGGAACCTCATGAAATTCAACAAGGGCAAGGGCAGGGTCCTGCACCTGGGGAGGAACAGCCCCAGGCACCAGGACAGGCTGGGGCTGAGCTGCTGGAGAGCAGCTCTGCGGAGAGGGACTGGGAGTGCTGGGGGACGACAGGGTGACCATGAGCCAGCAGCGTGCCCTGGCTGCCAAGAAGGCCAATGGGATCCTGGGGTGCATGAGGAGGAGTGTGGGCAGCAGGGCGAGGGAGGTTCTCCTCCCCCTCTGCTCTGCCCTGGGGAGGCCCCATCTGCAGTGCTGTGTCCAGTGCTGGGCTCCCCAGTTCAAGAAAGATGAGGAGCTACTGGAGAGAGTCCAGCGCAGGGCTGCGAGGATGAGGAGGGGACTGGAGCATCTCTCCTGCGAGGAGAGGCTGAGGGAGCTGGGCTTGTTCAGCCTGGAGAAGAGAAGGCTGCGAGGGGGCCTTAGAAATGCCTCTAAATATCTGCAGGGTGGGGGTCAGGAGGACGGGGCCAGACTCTTTTCAGTGGTGCCCAGTGACAGGACAAGGGGCAACGGGCACAAAGTGAAGCCTGGGAAGCTCCAGCTGAACCCGAGGAAGAACTTCTTCCCTCTGAGGGTGCCGGAGCCCTGGCCCAGGCTGCCCAGAGGGGCTGTGGAGTCTCCTTGTCTGGAGATATTCCAGCCCCCCCTGGCCGCGGTGCTGTGCCCCCTGCTCTGGGTGACCCTGCTTGGGCAGGGGGTTGAGCTGGGTGACCCGCAGAGGTCCCTGCCAACCCCGACCATGCTGTGATTCTGTGTTTGGATGCAGGCAAGAAGTCCCATTGCTGGCCAGAAGCCACAAACAGGCCGTTTTCGTGCTTTGTTTGCGTGGAGGAAAGCGTAGGATGTCATGTGCCAAGTCTGAAGAAATTTGGTGTTTGTTTTTCATGGGAATTCCCCGTGTGTGACCTGCCAAAACAGTTTTCTGCTGCACAGCCTCCGAGTGCCGAGGGGCTGGAGATGGTCTGTCTAAATGCTCCTTGGCTGGCTCATCCAGGAACACAAAATGCGGGCTTTTCTGCTACCTGTTAGTGAGAGGGAGCTGCTGCAGCCGTGTTTTTTCCTGTGTGCTGACTTCCTGTTGGGTCAGACTGACGTTGTTGGCTTTGGAGGGTGGAAATCCAGGGCGAGAATGCCCCTGGGAAAGCAGACGGAGCCCAGTCGTGTGGTGGTGGGCAGCTCTGAAGGCGCAGATGGCCGAGGACGAGTCCTGTCGCGATGCTGGCGGTTGCTGTGCAGCTCTCGTGACGGCAGCTCAGCTTTAGGTTAACCATAAGCCAGCAGTGTGCCCTGGCTGCCAAGAAAGCCAATGGGATCCTGAGGTGCATGAGGAGGAGTGTGGGCAGCAGGATGAGGGAGGTTCTCCTTCCCCTCTACACTGCCCTGGTGAGGCCCCATCTGCAGTGCTGGGTCCAGTTCTGGGCTCCCCAGTTCAAGAAAGATGAGGAGCTACTGGAGAGGGTCCAGCGCAGGGCTACGAGGATGAGGAGGGGACTGGAGCATCTCCCCTACGAGGAGAGGTTGAGGGAACTGGGCTTGTTCAGCCTGGAGAAGAGAAGGCTGCGAGGGGACCTTATAAATGCCTACAAATATCTGCAGGGTGGGTGTCAGGAGGATGGGGCCAAGCTCTTTTCAGTGGTGCCCAGTGACAGGACAAGGGGCAATGGGCACAAACTGAAGCAGAGGAAGTTCCGTCTGAAGATGAGGAAGAACTTCTTCCCTCTGAGGGTGACAGAGCCCTGGCCCACGCTGCCCAGGGAGGTTGTGGAGTCTCCTTCTCTGGAGATATTCCAGACCCGCCTGGACAAGGTCCTGTGCAGCCTGCTGTAGGTGACCCTGCTTCGGCAGGAGGGTTGGACTAGATGACCCACAGAGGTCCCTTCCAACCCCTACTATTCTGTGATTCTGTGATTCTCCCTTGCTGTAGGGGGGTGGCTGCATCACTCGTGTCAAGTGAAGAAGTCAAGTGAAAAGCCGTGCCGTCTCCGAAACTGGTAGCGCAGCACACGCGCTCGATCCGGTGTTCGCAGGCCCCTCTCCATGTCAGACAGGAGATAAAGGAGTGAGGTCAAAAGGCGAAATCGAGTAGAAAGCTCATTTGTTCGGGAGACAGACAGCATGCTCCTGCAAGTGGGCTTCTATCAAGACTGTCCTCTTCGTTAAGGTGCAGTTTTCTGGGGGGTGATGGAGCAAGGTGTCTGAGGGATGCTGTTTTTCCCTGCTTTCTGGTAAGAGGTGTATGCAGAAGGGCAGGTGGAAGCATCCCAGCTGTAGCAGTTGCCCTCTTGCCAGCAAATACCTCAGTCCATTTGCTCACTCCTGTACACAAACTTGAAAATCTTGAAAATTAACTTCAACAAAGGCAAGGGCAGGGTCCTTCCCCTGGGGAGGAACAACCCCAGGCACCAGGACAGGCTGGGGCTGAGCTGCTGGAGAGCAGCTCTGCGGAGAGGGACTGGGAGTGCTGGGGGACGACAGGGTGACCCTGAGCCAGCAGCGTGCCCTGGGTGCCAAGAAGGCCAATGGGATCTTGGGGTGCATGAGGAGGAGTGTGGGCAGCAGGGCGAGGGAGGTTCTCCTCCCCCTCTGCTCTGCCCTGGGGAGGCCCCATCTGCAGTGCTGTGTCCAGTGCTGGGCTCCCCAGTTCAAGAAAGATGAGGAGCTACTGGAGAGAGTCCAGCGGAGGGCTACGAGGATGAGGAGGGGACTGGAGCATCTCTCCTACGAGGAGAGGCTGAGGGAGCTGGGCTTGTTCAGCCTGGAGAAGAGAAGGCTGCGAGGGGACCTTCGAAATGCCTCTAAATATCTGCAGGGTGGGGGTCAGGAGGACGGGGCCAGACTCTTTGCAGTGGTGCCCAGCGACAGGACAAGGGGCAACGGGCACAAAGTGAAGCCTGGGAAGCTCCAGCTGAACCCGAGGAAGAACTTCTTCCCTCTGAGGGTGCCGGAGCCCTGGCCCAGGCTGCCCAGAGGGGCTGTGGAGTCTCCTTCTCTGGAGATATTCCAGCCCCGCCTGGCCGCGGTGCTGTGCCCCCTGCTCTGGGTGACCCTGCTTGGGCAGGGGGTGGGTGGGGGGTCCCCAGATGTCCCAGCCAGCTGGGATTCTTTGAAAATCTGCGAAGGTCCCCAGACTGCTGCAAAAGCATGCAGAAATTCAGAGGATTCTGTACATCATCAGCCTGAGGGATTGATCAGCCTAGCAGACAATCCTGTTGTTTTTTTACTATTTTGTTCATGTGCGCCTGCAGCCCAGAAAGCCAACCGTGCCCTGGGCTGCATCCAGAGCAGTGTGGCCACCAGGGCGAGGGAGGGGATTCTGCCCCTTTACTCCACTCTCCTGAGACCCCACCTGGAGTCCTGTGTCCAGCTCTGGAGCCCCCAACATCAGAAGGACATGGATGTGTTGGAGCGGGGCCAGAGGAGGCCACGGAGATGATCCGAGGGCTGGAGCCCCTCTCCTCCGAGGACAGGCTGAGGGAGCTGGGGCTGTTCAGCCTGGAGAAGAGAAGGGTCCAGGGTGACCTTAGAGCAGCTGCCAGTGCCTGAAGGGGCTACAGGAAGGATGCAGAGGGGCTTTGCACAAGGGGGTGCAGTGATAGGACAAGGGGGAATGGCTCTAAACTAACAGAGGGCAGATTGAGATGAGATATTGGGAAGAAATTCTTCCCCATGAGGGTGGTGAGGCCCTGGCCCAGGCTGCCCAGAGAAGCTGTGGCTGCCCCCTCCCTGGCAGGGTTCAAGGCAGGGGGGGTTGGAACCAGATGAGCTTTAAGGTCCCTGCCACCCCGTGCCCCTCTATGATTCTGTTCAATGATTCTGTGTATTTCAAGCACCCAATGACAACTTTTCAGTGTACAGGTTGGCAGAGCAGAGTTGCGAGCGCTTGCGGGTTGGTTTTGGAGAGTAGTGCTGGTGTAACTGGGTACAAACCACACGTGATGTCTGAGATGGATTTCTGCGTGGTCCTGCAGAGGTCTGGACGCTCAATCAGAAAAAATCTGGAGGATGCTTTGGAGCACAGCAGGCCCTTGCTGGTGAATCCCAGAGCTGGCTTTTCACTTTTCACAGAATCACAGAATGGTAGGGTTTGGAAGGGACCTCTGTGGGTCATCTAGTCCAACCCTCCTGCCGAAGCAGGGTCACCCAGAGCAGGCTGTAGAGGACCTTGTCCAGGGGGTCTTGAATATCTCCAGAGAAGGAGACTCCACAGCCTCCCTGGGCAGCCTGGGCCAGGGCTCCGTCACCCTCAGAGGGAAGAAGTTCTTCCTCGGGTTCAGCTGGAGCTTCCCAGGCTTCAGTTTGTGCCCCTTGCCCCTTGTCCTGTCGCTGGGCACCACTGCAAAGAGTCTGGCCCCGTCCTCCTGACCCCCACCCTGCAGATATTTAGAGGCATTTCGAAGGTCCCCTCTCAGCCTTCTCTTCTCCAGGCTGAACAAGCCCAGCTCCCTCAGCCTCTCCTCGCAGGAGAGATGCTCCAGTCCCCTCCTCATCCTCGCAGCCCTCCGCTGGGCTCTCCAGTAGCTCTTAATCTTTCTTGAACTGGGGAGCCCAGTTTCAGCGAGGTGTTGAACAAGGTAGCGCTGTAGAAGGTGAAATGGTGAACCAAAGCTTGTGAAAACAGCTGAGCGTTGAAGCTGGGAAGACTTTTTATTTATTTTTTTTTTTTGAGGGCGTTGTTTGTTGCTGTGTCTTGGGGTGTTTGTTGGTTTGGGGCTTTTTTTTTTAAATCCCCTAAATATTATCACCTCTTCCTTCCCTGTTCTCAGCCGGTGTCCGGGTACAAGACCTGTTCCCAGTGCGGACAGGGAGCGGTGGCTGAGGCTGCTCTGGTATGGCTCTGGTTAACTGCTTGCGCAGAGACCGCTGCGGGACCGGCGCGGTGCGGCTGGTAGCCACCGCGCTGGGGACCGAGCCATGGCACGGCGTCCCGCTGCCACGGGGCATATCCGTGTGTCGGGAAGCGGACCCGTGCCTGCACAACACAGGGCAGAAGCTGCCCTAGACTTTGTCACATGTTGAGAGAACTGCAGTTTTCTTGGCTGCTTGCTCCTACCCGTCTTTTGTTGACCACAGCACTTGGATGTATTTTTCCTGTGTTTTTTCAAGTGTGGGTTTTTCTTTTTTTAAGGATTTTACTGTAAATTCAGCAATTGATCTGCAAATGTGAACTCTCTTTTTACCCAGCGGGGCTTGTGTCTTCTGATACCTGCTCTGCTGGATGCCAGAACTCCTAGTGAACTGAAAGCTGCTTTAAACTCATCGTGGGAGTCTGTAAGAGACAAGTGGAGGTTTAAAAAGTTGGTTCTGAAACAGAATTTGGAAAGGATGAGGTGGAAGAGCAGTCTGCTGCAGTTGTGGTAGCAGACCGGCGGACTGCGGAATCTGTCCTTCTTCCAATCACAAGAATCCAATTATTTGCCTGCCTGTTCAAAAACTGACTTCCAAGTCAGCCAGCGTTCCTGCTTGGAACTTTAACCTCTAAAAGGCGACAAAATCCCTGAGTTACTGCACATACCTGCTGCTTTGGATGTGCAGTTGTGCTTGCTCTGGCTGGAGCCAAGTAAGCCCGTTTCACAGAATCCCAGCATGGCGGGGTTGGCAGGGACCTCTGTGGGTCCCCCAGCCCAACCCCCTGCCCAAGCAGGGTCACCCACAGCAGGGGGCACAGCACCGCGGCCAGGCGGGGCTGGAATATCTCCAGAGAAGGAGACTCCACAGCCCCTCTGGGCAGCCTGGGCCAGGGCTCCGGCACCCTCAGAGGGAAGAAGTTCTTCCTCGGCTTCAGCTGGAGCTTCCCAGGCTTCAGTTTGTGCCCGTTGCCCCTTGTGCTGTCGCTGGGCACCACTGCAAAGAGTCTGGCCCCGTCCTCCTGACCCCCACCCTGCAGATATTTAGAGGCATTTCGAAGGTCCCCTCTCAGCCTTCTCTTCTTCAGGCTGAACAAGCCCAGCTCCCTCAGCCTCTCCTCATAGGAGAGATGCTCCAGTCCCCTCCTCATCCTCGCAGCCCTCCGCTGGACTCTCTCCAGTAGCTCCTCATCTTTCTTGAACTGGGGAGCCCGGCACTGGACCCAGCACTGCAGATGGGGCCTCCCCAGGGCAGAGCAGAGGGGGAGGAGAACCTCCCTCGCCCTGCTGCCCACACTCCTCTGAATGCACCCCAGGATCCCATTGGCCTTCTTGGCACCCAGGGCACGCTGCTGGCTCATGGTCACCCTGTGGTCCCCCAGCACTCCCAGTCCCTCTCCACAGAGCTGCTCTCCAGCAGCTCAGCCCCAGCCTGTGCTGGTGCCTGGGGCTGTTCCTGCCCGGGTGCCAGCGTCGTAGCTGCCCTGCGGGGCTGGCAGCGCAGCGCTGTGCGAAGGGGTGGCTGACTTTATTACTAATAGTACAGCTTTTCACAGAAGCCGCCTGAGGGGGTTGGCGCTTGGCTTGTGTGTGGTGGAGTCCGTCTGTCCCAAGGCATCGATGCGCTTGGTGACAGCTTGGAGCGTGGTTTCCCTCCCACGAAGCAGGGCTGTGGCAGCCGTGCCAGCCCCCGGCTCCGCCGCGCGACGCGGAAGAGGAAGGGGAGAGCAGCGGTGCCAGGAGGGAATCCCCCCCGGCTGCGGAGCGTCGCTGCCCGTGGCGAGCTCCGAGTCGGGGCGTTGGGCAGCTGTTCACCTCCGTCCGTGTACTGGTAGAAAAATTCAGTGCTGAAGGTTCTCAGACATGCTTTCTTCCTTTCTATTCTTTTTTAAAACAGTAAATGCAGTTCAGATATTAGTTTTAGAACAGAGCTTAGAGGTATTTTTGCTTGGTCTTTCTCCTGAGCTTTATTTTAGCACGGAAGCCTTTAAAGGTGTCGTGCAGGCTTCCTGGAGCTCGCTCGCCTCTAAAGCTGCAAGAGCACTGAAATGGCTTTTCTGCAAAAGCTGTGGTCTCCTGCTGAACCAGCTGATGAACGCAGATGTGCGAGCATGTCTTGAGCATTTTTTGTGCAAGGCTTTCCCGAGTGAGAAGGTTTGAGAACAAAAGCCAGTTTTGTTTCCTGGATATGGTCTCTGCAGCATCTGCAGAAGATGGTGCAAGTGAACCTAAGCATTGTGCTCACTCCCACTGTCCTGAAGGCATGGAGCAAGCATCTTTTACTAAAGTGTAGTTGGATTCTGGGTGTCATGCGAGCTTTTTCTATCAAGAGAGGGACATTCAAATACTTTGTGACTGAAAGCCGTGCTTCACCCTCTGCGTTCTTGTGCACCAAGTGCTGTTTGCGTTCGCGAGTGCCGTGGAGCGATAAAATCGGCGGCGAGGAGGAGTCGGTCGGTATCAGCGCTACGTCTGCTGCAGGGTTTTGCGTCGGGGTGGCTCCGGTCTGACACGCAGGGCTGAGCTTTCGCTGCTGCCTGGGTGTGCTCAGGTCTGAAAGGTGCTCCTCTGGCTTCGGGTGGAGGGAACCCGCTGCCTTCTCTGCCCGCTGCTCGGGCAGGTGAGCTGATGTGTGGTGGGTGGAGACGACTGGGAGCCAGCATCATGAGCACCATCCTGATCAGAGCTTTAAAACCAGAATCATGTAGCTGTAACAGCCTGGAACAGGCTGCCCAGGGAGGATGTGGAGTCTCCTTCTCTGGAGATATTGAAGTCCTGCCTGGCCGCGGTGCTGTGCCCCCTGCTCTGGGTGCCCCTGCTTGGGCAGGGGTTGGGCTGGGTGACCCACAGAGGGTCCTGCCCACCCCGACCATGCTGGGATTCTGTAATGGGTGTGACTGCCCAAGTATGCTGGCGCTGCAGGTCACCCGGTGGCTTTGGGTTCAGTTCTGCAAGTGCATCTGTTGCCTACAATGAGTGTTAAAACACACCAGAAGTGGGTGCTTGATTTATTTGGGTTTTTTTCATGATTGTCAGATTCTCTGCTTATGTGGTGAGGTTGGACTGTTGGGAGGAGTGAAAACAGAGGGCCAAGAACAGCCAGGACATTTGGTCTAATTCTTGCTGTCTCTAAAGCATCATTGCTCTAACCAGACTCAGTTGGGAGCTGAATTCAGATCAGACCTCCGAGGCAGCTTCGGTAGGATATGTTGGTAATGCTTCCACTGTTATTGAATAGCCTTTCAAATAAAATGTGAGAAACTGGATGGTCATGTCACTTACGTTCTGCAGATGCAGAGAAGTGGAGCAGTATCACTGTTGTGGAGCAGAGCAAAGATGAAAATTTGGAGGGCTAAGCATGCGAGCTTGTCACTTGATAGCTGTGGCAGTAAGACTGTGCTTTTTTTACAAAGGACAAAGCCCCCCGTGATGCAGCGTTCCCTCCGTTTCGGTGCAAAAGCCGAGGGGTGGCAAGTGCCATCTGCCAGCCTCGTGGCTGGAGAGCGCGGGAGGAGAGGGAAGCTGTGGAACTTGCTTTTGCAGGATGTTGCGGATGCTGAAGGCTTGCATGGGCTTGTGGAGACCTGTTAGATGTTACCAAATACCTGGAAGCTCCTCCTGTGCTGGAAGTCCCAAGCAGCATGGGGAATGGGAGAGCAGCCTCCTGGGGTGGTGGGATGCTGGACAGTCGCGCAGAAGGTCCAGCAAGACCTGCTGTGGCCCCATATGGATTGGTGTTTCAGTATTTAGTTCAGCTTCACAGCACTGGAAGGGTTTGCTGCTTTTCTGTGTGAACAAAAGATTTTCCTGGTGTGCTCAAGGAACTGGCCAGCATGATTGCAGATTGATTCTTTATCATAGAATCATAGGTTAGAAAAGATCTCTAAGATCATCTAGTCCAACCGTCCACCCAACACCCCCACGCCTGCTAAACCATGTCCCCAAGTGCCACATCCACACGGTTTTTGAACGCCTCCAGGGATGGGGACCCAACCACCTCCCTGGGCAGCCTGGGCCAATGTCTTTAGCATCTTTAAAGGGCTGTGATGGAGCTTTCTCCAAAGCTCCTCATGAGTGGAAGAGGGAAGATGCCACACTCCTCTTGAAAAGGGTGAGAAGGAAGATGTGGGAAGTAGGCCTGGTTTGGGTCCTTGGGAAGGTATGGAACACATACCCCTGGAATCTGCTTTTTTGGACGTGTAGAAGGGTTTTCTGGGGCCAGCCAGTGTGGATTTACCAAAGGCAGAGTGTTGCTGAACTGGGGGATGCGATGGCTGGCTCTGTGGAGGATGGCAGAGCAGTGAATCGTGTTTCCCTTGCCTTTAACATGGCTTTTGGTGTGATTTCCCCCGATATCCTTATGACCAAGCTGGTGAGAGACGGGCTGGATAAGCAGGTGACAAGGTCAGAGCCAGATTGACTGGAGAGCAAGGCAGCGAAGTCTGATGAGCCACGTAGAGTCTGGTTGGAGGCCTGTAGCTGGTGTGGGGTTCCCCAGGGTCAGTACTGGGCCCAGTCTTGTTCAACTTCTTCATCAACGACCTGGATGAAGAGTCAGAGCGTACCCTCAGCAAGTTTGCTGATAACAGAGCTGGGAGGAGTGGTGGGTACCCCGGCAGGCTGTGCTGCCATCCAGCGAGACCTGGACAGGCTGGAGAGTTGGGCAGAGAGGAACCTGATGAGGTTCAACCAGGGCAAAGGCAGGGTCCTGCACCTGGGGAGGAACAACCCCAGGCACCAGGACAGGCTGGGGCTGAGCTGCTGGAGAGCAGCTCTGCGGAGAGGGACTGGGAGTGCTGGGGGACGACAGGGTGACCATGAGCCAGCAGCGTGCCCTGGGTGCCAAGAAGGCCAATGGGATCCTGGAGTGCATGAGGAGGAGTGTGGGCAGCAGGGCGAGGGAGGTTCTCCTCCCCCTCTGCTCTGCCCTGGGGAGGCCCCATCTGCAGTGCTGGGTCCAGTTCTGGGCTCCCCAGTTCAAGAAAGATGAGGAGCTACTGGAGAGAGTCCAGCGGAGGAGGGGACTGGAGCATTGTCGTTGCAACGGTGGGTTTATCCTTAATCAGGAAGATTTTCATTCACACCTGGATTTGGGTTTTCTTCCACTCAATAAATGTCTGTTTTGGAAAGGCACCTGGAGTAAAAACCACCCGCATCTCTGCAGTCGACCTTCTTGCTTTGGGACATGTGGTGGATTACCCCGAGCACCCTGTGGCGAGGCACGGTAGAGCCCTGGTTGTTATCAGTGGCTGTCTGAAATCTTGGAATGCTGCTGGAAACAGGCTTCAAAGGTTATTTTTCCTTACTGTCCTGATGCTGGTGCTGTGGAAATTGTTTGTTTGTTTTTTTGTTTTTCCAACAAAGCTTTTGAGTTGTAGATGAGCACTTAAATCCACTAACAAACTGTTTTTATGTACACACTTCTCTACCAATAGTGTCCTTCCCTTAGCCAAGCAACTGATGTGCTTCAGATGCCTTTTATTGTGATTTTTCAGGCCGCTGAGGCTTCCTGTCCATCTTTGACCTAGTGTCTCCTCTCAAGCTGTACAGGGTGAATGTTTTCCAGCCTTAAAAGGAAAGAATGCAGGGTAGAGGTTTCCTCTCTGCTCCAGGGGAGGGGATGTGGAGAAATGAGATCCTCCAAAAGAGCTGCCCGGGTTCAAGCTCTCTACCTGTGTCTTCCATGGTTGTTTGAACATAGAAATCAGATGGCTGCAGTTGGCCATGACTTCCAGGGTCATCTCTCTTGTCATTTTGTGAGAGTTCCAAAAGCTGGAGCTGCAGCGACCTTACTGTCCTCTGCGACATCCGCATGGAAGTGGGCGATGGCCGCTTGTCTTCTGCAGCTCCTCCTGCCTTCTGTCCCTGCTGGCTTCCCACTCCTCGGCCTTCACAGTGAAGTCTTGTGAGATATCGGTGTCTTGCATGGTATCTGCTTAACCTTCCGTTCCTTTCACCAGGAAACCTCTTGTGTGTGTTGTTCCTCTGCGTTTCTGTTGCCTTCTTTTTGTCCGTGCAAGCGGAGGAATATCTTGGAGCCTTGCAGTCCAAATAGTGCCTTGTAGTTGTCTGGTTTTGTGCTGACGCTGCCCGAAGGCACAGGTGGATCTGAGAAGGAACCGTGGGGCCCTGGGTGGTCTGCTAGCTCTGCACCGGCTCGTGAAGGCCGTGTCTTGTGCCAGCACACCTGGAGAGCACTGGTGTTTACATGCTCCTCGTGCAGGAATGCAGAAGGATGGAGCTGGGGGCGAGATGCAGTGTCTTGGCATAAACCATGCTGCTTCATCTGGAGGCTTAGCGATGGGGAAAGCCAGTATGTCCATGGCTCATCGGAGACAGGAGCTGCTGAGTGGGGAAGAAGCCCCTCCTGTGCTGGCAGATCCAGAAGTTTGCTGCTACCTGCTGTACACCTACTTTTTTTTTTTAAGCGGTATTTACACCTCCAAACTGTTTCAAGGAGTGCTCGCCAGTGCTGGCATGCAGGATTTGGTGAAAAGCCTTTCTGCTGCTCGCCTTCTCTACCGGTGTTGAAATGGAAGAGGTGGAATGCAAAGCCTTGATTGCGGTGTTTGAAAGAAAACAGCATCTTCATCCGTGGTCTGGGTGAGGGGGTTGAGTGCTCCCTCAGTGAGTTTGCAGATGACACCAAGCTGGGTGGGAGTGTTGATCTGCTGGAGGGCAGGAAGGCTCTGCAGAGGGGTCTGGACAGGCTGGATCGATGGGCCAAGGCCAACTGCATGAGGTTCAACAAGGCCAAGTGCCGGGTCCTGCCCTTGGGTCACACCAACCCCACGCAAGGCTCCAGGCTTGGGGAGGAGCGGCTGGAGAGCTGCCCGGCGGAGAAGGCCCTGGGGGTGCTGGTCGACAGCCGGCTGAGCAGGAGCCAGCAGTGTGCCCAGGTGGCCAAGAAGGCCAACACCATCCTGGCTTGGACCAGCAATGGGGTGGCCAGCAGGACTGGGGCAGGGATCGGGCCCCTGTACTGGGCACTGGTGAGGCCGCAGCTCGAGTGCTGTGCTCAGCTCTGGGCCCCTCACTCCAAGCAGGACCTGGAGGGGCTGGAGCGTGTCCAGAGCAGGGCAGCGAGGCTGGGGAGGGGGCTGGAGAACAAGTCTGATGGGGAGCGGCTGAGGGAGCTGGGGCTGCTCAGGCTGGAGAAGAGGAGGCTGAGGGGGGACCTCATCGCTCTCTGCAGCTCCCTGACAGGAGGGGGCAGTGAGGGGGGGTTGGGCTCTGCTCCCCAGTAACCAGCGATGGGACGAGAGGCGATGGCCTCAAGTTGTGTCAGGGGAGGCTCAGGTTGGAGATCAGGTAAATCTTCTTTCCTGAGAGAGCAGTCAGGCCTTGGCCCGGGCTGCCCAGGGCAGTGGGGGAGTCCCCATCCCTGGAGGGGTTCAAACACCGTGTGGATGTGGCACTTGGGGACATGGTTTAGCAGGCATGGGGGTGTTGGGGTGACGGTTGGACTTGATGATCTTGGAGGGCTTTGCCAACCTGAATGATTCCATGATGCTATGAAAACCCGAGCGCAGTTTGGCAGCCGTGCCTCTCGCTGCTGGCTCTCCCGGCCGGGCGGGGAGGTCTGCAGGAGCAGTTTTGGGGTCAGACGTGTCGGAGCACCGGCTCCAGCGCAGCTGCTGAGGCTTTCTGCCAGGCGGCGTGGGCAGCTTGCCTCACAGACTCACAGAATGGTAGGGGTTGGCAGGGACCTCTGTGGGTCATCTAGTCCAACCCTCCTGCCCAAGCAGGGTCACTTACAGCAGGCTGTTGAGGACCTTGTCCAGGGGGTCTTGAATATCTCCAGAGAAGGAGACTCCACAGCCCCTCTGGGCAGCCTGGGCCAGGGCTCCGTCACCCTCAGAGGGAAGAAGTTCTTCCTCGGGTTCAGCTGGAACTTCCCAGGCTTCACTTTGTGCCCGTTGCCCCTTGTCCTGTCACTGGGCACCACTGGAAAGAGTCTGGCCCCGTCCTCCTGACCCCCACCCTGCAGATATTTAGAGGCATTTCGAAGGTTGCCTCTCAGCCTTCTCTTCTCCAGGCTGAAGAAGCCCAGCTCCCTCAGCCTCTCCTCGTAGGAGAGATGCTCCAGTCCCCTCTTCATCCTCGTAGCCCTCCGCTGGACTCTCCCCAGTAGCTCTTCATCTTTCTTCAACTGGGGAGCCCAGAACTGGACCCAGTACTCCAGATGAGGCCTCCTTATGGCGACAGGAGAGGCTTCTGCACGCCAACATCTATCAAACTGTGTTCAAATGAGATGGAGCAGAAGCTCCTGCAGCTCCTCAGAGATTTTTCTTCAGAAGATTGCGCTAGATGAATAGCTTCATCATCAACTTCAGACTCGGGTGAAGGTCCACAGTGTTAGTTCTCGCTTCAGGTCAGTAGGCAATGAATTTCCCACGGCGTCTCTGCTTCAGCTTTCCTACTAATGTGACAGCTGAAACAGGGCAGAGAACCCTTTCTTCCAGCAAGGGGAAAAGAACATAGAAGGTGGTGGTAACTGTTCTACTAGAGGAAAAAAGATTGATAATCCTGTTCTGGCTCTCATTATTGGAGGACAAATTTGAGAAGGTGAAGTAGCATTGATACTCTTCTGGTCATCTGCCGTGGTTTTTTTTTTATTAGATATATTGGAACAAGGTGGAGTTCTGAAATGATATTTTAAATACAGTTTTTCTCGTGCTTGAAAATAATAAGTAATAATAAATAGTACTCAACAAGTGCATGTTCTGGTGACTTCAGTTGAGCTGGTGCTTTTAAACAACCTGAAGTATTGTAAGTGTAATGATGTTCCTGGCTGAAGATGTTTTCCCTTGGAGATTTTGGAAGTACCTGTCCAGCAGGAGCAATCTGTGATGTCTCTTGTCAGTGCTGTTGCTACAAGGCTTGCTCTCTCACCTCTGGAAAGGAAGAGTGCAAATCAAATTACCTTTCCAGATCATCCTTAAGGTGAACTTGTTGACTCCGTGCATCACGGCGCAGGCACCCGAGGTCTCGTGCACGAGGTCAAAATAGCTGCAGCGGCTTTGGCTGACAGCGTTGAAAACCAGCCTGAAGATGTGCGTGCGAAACGGAACCGCGCTCTGGCATTCAAACCACCTCGCATGGGATGGTAAAACCTGATGAGAAGCGTGGCTTGGTCTGTGCCGCGTGCTGTCATGAGCATCTGCTCTGCTCTTTGGACCCTCCTTGGCTGGGTAGAAGGATGAAGCCCCGGCTGGTGCCCAGAGGAGATGCGCTGACCTCCTCCCTCCGGGTCCTGCGTGGGGTTTGCAAGTCCAAGGCTGGTTTAGGAACTGTTGGAGCTGCTGTCGGGCGGGGGGGTGTGAGTCGGCTCTGGCCTCTCTTCCTAGTGCCACATCAGTGCGTGAATCACAGAATCACAGAATGGTGGGGGTCAGAAGGGCCCTCTGTGGGTCACCCAGCCCAACCCTCCTGCTGAAGCAGGGTCACCTACAGCAGGTTGTAGAGGACCTTGACCAGGCAGGGCTGGAATATCTCCAGAGAAGGAGACTCCACAGCCCCTCTGGGCAGCCTGGGCCAGGGCTCCGTCACCCTCAGAGGGAAGAAGTTCTTCCTCGGGTTCAGCTGGAACTTCCCAGGCTTCAGTTTGTGCCCGTTGCCCCTTGTCCTGTCGCTGGGCACCACTGCAAAGAGTCTGGCCCCGTCCTCCTGACCCCCACCCTGCAGATATTTAGAGGCATTTCGAAGGTCCCCTCTCAGCCTTCTCTTCTCCAGGCTGAACAAGCCCAGCTCCCTCAGCCTCTCCTCGTAGCAGAGATGCTCCAGTCCCCTCCTCATCCTTGCAGCCCTGCGCTGGACTCTCACCAGTAGCTCCTCATCTTTCTTGAACTGGGGAGCCCAGAACTGGAGAGAGTACTCCAGATGAGGCCTCACTAGGGCAGTGTAGAGGGGAAAGCTGCTTGGCAAACTCAATCGTAAAGCTGTTTGGTTTTTTTAATTAAAAAATGGTAAAATTACTTTTAGCTGGGATTAGCTCCCTGATCTGGTTTACTGCTTTGCCAGCACGCGTCGTTGCGTGGCCGGGAGGAAGGGAGCTGGGCCGAAGGCGCGGGACCATCCTTCAGCGTCAGCACGGGCACTTGCGCTCGCACAAGTTTGATGTTTTCACAGAATCACAGAATGGCAGGGGTTGGAAGGGACCTCTGTGGATCATCTAGTCCAACCCCCTGTTGAAGCAGGGTCACCTACAGCAGGCTGCACAGGACCTTGTCCAGGCGGGGCTGGAATATCTCCAGAGAAGGAGACTGCACAACCTCCCTGGGCAGCCTGGGCCAGTGCTCCGTCACCCTCAGAGGGAAGAAGTTCTTCCTCGGGTTCAGCTGGAACTTCCCAGGCTTCAGTTTGTGCCCATTGCCCCTTGTCCTGTCGCTGGGCACCACTGCAAAGAGCTTGTCATTTGAGACAAATGGGGTTTCTTGACAGTAAGTTAAGGAAAATACCTTGTCTAAGTTGAGTAGCTGGTCGTGTTGGCTTGAACACGGCCGTGTTTTCCTATACAAGTGCTGAGAGCTCCTCCTTGTAGGCCCGGCGTGCTGCCCGTGGAAGCGGGAGCTGGCTCAGCTGGGCTCTGCCCCGGGCAGGGTGGCTGGCGGAGCGCTGTGTTTTGGGGGCTTCCTCGTGGGGCTGCTGCGCGCGGGGCTGGCACCCTGACCTCTCCAGTGTTTGCTCTCCAGCTGCGCTGCCGTTTGTCCTCTTGTTGGGAGCCGGTGACCTGCGCCAGACCCACACCGCGTTGCTGCCTGGCCCACGCTGTCCTCTGGCTCATGAAGGGCAGACCCTACTGCAGGCATTAACTCAAATATTAATTATGTTTCCACAAATCTCAAGTACTTACTGGGAGCTTAAGATTGTCTATACTTGAGAGAAGTATATATGTGCAAAGATGACAACTTTCTAGTATTTTGCATCTGAATGGGTCAGTACTGGGCCCAGTCTTGTTCAACTTCTTCATCAACGACCTGGATGAAGAGTTAGAGTGTACCCTCAGCCAGTTTGCTGATGACACCAAACTGGGAGGAGTGGTGGATACCCCGGCAGGCTGTGCTGCCATCCAGCGAGACCTGGGCAGGCTGGAGAGCTGGGCAGAGAGGAACCTGATGGGGTTCAACAAGGGCAAGGGCAGGGTCCTGCACCTGGGGAGGAACAACCCCAGGCACCAGTACAGGCTGGGGCTGAGCTGCTGGAGAGCAGCTCTGCGGAGAGGGACTGGGAGTGCTGGGGGACGACAGGGTGACCATGAGCCAGCAGTGTGCCCTGGGTGCCAAGAAGGCCAATGGGATCCTGGGGTGCATGAGGAGGAGTGTGGGCAGCAGGGCGAGGGAGGTTCTCCTCCCCCTCTGCTCTGCCCTGGGGAGGCCCCATCTGGAGTACTGTGTCCAGTGCTGGGCTCCCCAGGTCAAGAAAGATGAGGAGCTACTGGAGAGAGTCCAGCGGAGGGCTGCGAGGATGAGGAGGGGACTGGAGCATCTCTGCTACGAGGAGAGGCTGAGGGAGCTGGGCTTGTTCAGCCTGGAGAAGAGGAGGCTGCGAGGGGACCTTCGAAATGCCTCTAAATATCTGCAGGGTGGGGGTCAGGAGGACGGGGCCAGACTCTTTCCAGTGGTGCCCAGCGACAGGACAAGGGGCAACGGGCACAAACTGAAGCCTGGGAAGTTCCAGCTGAACCCGAGGAAGAACTTCTTCCCTCCGAGGGTGCCGGAGCCCTGGCCCAGGCTGCCCAGGGAGGCTGTGGAGTCTCCTTCTCTGGAGATATTCCAGCCCCGCCTGGCCGCGGTGCTGTGCCCCCTGCTCTGGGTGACCCTGCTTGGGCAGGGGGTTGGGCTGGGTGACCCACAGAGGTCCCTGCCAACCCCGACCATGCTGTTATTCTGTGACCCATGTGACACACTGCCGTCCCAAACGCTGCCTACGATGACAGCGTGCAGTGGCATTTAATGGCACTTGGCTTCTAATAACATGGAATATCCATAACTTCTTGACCTTGTTTCTGGTTAAAACCTTGACTAGCATTTGGCTAATTGGATGAGTAGAAAAGATTGTAATCTAGGTCAAGTCCCTCAGTCCCCTCCTCGCTCCTCTCGCTGCCGCCGCAGTGAAATGGTGTTTTGCCCAGCGCGCTGCTGCGCGGTGACTGGCTGGGAAGGAATTTCACATACGCTTGGTTTTTTATAGCTGACCCACTTCTCCGTGAAAGGTTTGCGTTGCATGAAGATGACTCCTTGCTGGAGGAGTGTGTGAGGGAGTTTGCAGCTATGGCTGGCTGCTGCAGCTGGAATTCTCCTCCTGGAAGGGAATGGCCAGGAGGTGAGAGGTCCATGCTGGACACCAGGCTGAGATGCAACCTGGTGAGCAGGGATTGCTGCCTGGCCCCCAGAGCGTGCGGGGGACTGAGCTGATAACTCCTCGACTTGCTGTGGATTGGTGGCTTTTAAGAAGTTTAAATTCTGTTTCCAGAAAGAAGCCCAAGTGTACGTTTACAGCATTGGGCTCCCCAGTTCTCATCCTTCCTTTTAGGCAAGAAAATAATCGATAGCAAGAATTCCAAAGTGCATTTTTTACCAAAACGTGCTGAAAGCATTAATGGTGAGAGGGGACCTTCGAAATGCCTCTAAATATCTGCAGGGTGGGGGTCAGGAGGACGGGGCCAGACTCTTTGCAGTGGTGCCCAGCGACAGGACAAGGGGCAACGGGCACAAACTGAAGCCTGGGAAGCTCCAGCTGAACCCGAGGAAGAACTTCTTCCCTCTGAGGGTGACGGAGCCCTGGCCCAGGCTGCCCAGGGAGGCTGTGGAGTCTCCTTCTCTGGAGATATTCAAGACCCACCTGGACAAGGTCCTGTGCAGCCTGCTGTAGGTGACCCTGCTTGGGCAGGAGGGTTGGACTAGATGACCCACAGAGGTCCCTGCCAACCCCGACTATTCTGTGATTCTGTGACCGAGATGCTCTTTTATACCCAGTCCTGGAGAATCTCTTGCTTGAACCTTGATGGACAGGTTGCTGTTAAAAAAAAAATCAATAATAAAAAACACCACCCAACAACAAAAAACTCAAACCAACCAAAAAAAAAAAAAACCCCAACCAAAACCAAAAAACCCAAAACCAAACAAAAAGCCCAACCAGAATCTTCCCTGAGGCTTTTATCCCACGTCATTTTGAGTACTGGCACGATGTACGCTCACAGTACCACGGGCAGAACTTCATCTGATCACACAGAGCTTTCTGAAGCTGGAACGTGCAGCCAGCTCTGACTTCTGGCAAAGGACGAGCCGCGAAAAACCTTCTCAGTGTGTTCTTCTCAGTGTCGCTGGGTACAGGTCCTTTGTACGGGCAGGCCTGGGGGAGGGGGTGTCTTTTTTTAGTTCCCTTAACGAGGGTTTCAGCTCCTGCGTTCATGAATGATTCATCGCAGCCTGCGAAGGAGCTGCTTGCCCGTGGTGGAGCTGCCTTGCGGTGCGGTGCATGCTAATGTGGTGCCCCGGGAGCGCTCCGAAGCCCTTGGCTCGCCTTCAGCCTTGGGACGTTTTGACCAGGAGCCAGCAGCGTGCCCTGGGTGCCAAGAAGGCCGATGGGATCCTGGGGTGCATGAGGAGGAGTGTGGGCAGCAGGGCGAGGGAGGTTCTCCTCCCCCTCTGCTCTGCCCTGGGGAGGCCCCATCTGCAGTGCTGTGTCCAGTGCTGGGCTCCCCAGTTCAAGAGAGATGAGGAGCTACTGGAGAGAGCCCAGCGGAGGGCTACGAGGATGAGGAGGGGACTGGAGCATCTCTCCTGCGAGGAGAGGCTGAGGGAGCTGGGCTTGTTCAGCCTGGAGAAGAGAAGGCTGCGAGGGGACCTTCGAAATGCCTCTAAATATCTGCAGGGTGGGGGTCAGGAGGACGGGGCCAGACTCTTTCCAGTGGTGCCCAGCGACAGGACAAGGGGCAACGGGCACAAACTGAAGCTTGGGAAGTTCCAGCTGAAGCCGAGGAAGAACTTCTTCCCTCTGAGGGTGCCGGAGCCCTGGCCCAGGCTGCCCAGGGAGGCTGTGGAGTCTCCTTCTCTGGAGATATTCCAGCCCCGCCTGGCCGCGGTGCTGTGCCCCCTGCTCTGGGTGACCCTGCTTGGGCAGGGGGTTGGGCTGGGGGACCCACAGAGGTCCCTGCCCACCCCTGACCATGCTGAGATTGTGTCCCCTCTTGCCAGTGCTCGTAAATCAGTGATATCTGGGACACGGGGACAGACTGAGCCGCTTGGAAGAGCAGAGGCTCTCAGCGGGTTCTGCTGGAGGCTCTGTGCCGGTGCGGGGGGCTGGTGCTGGTGGGGGGCTCTCGCTTTGCTGGCTCCACTCGGTGTAGCTGCCTGCCTTGCTGCTGGGATGTAGTGCTCCACGTTTAGTTGCTGGTGGCATGAATAAATTTTCTCACATCATAAATACTCTGAGTGTAAGAAGACTGCCTCACTTCCAAGATATGAAATTGGGAAATCGCTTTCTCTTCTGATGACCGTGTGTTCTTGGAAACCTTCGCAGGAACCAGGACAGCTTCAGGGCACAAAGCAACGTGTACTATAAAATAGATAACTCTGTTAGTGGTTTTTGTTAACAGTGAGCCAAGTAGAATATTTCAACACCTAAGGCGGCGTAATTTGAGCATCAGCGACACCATCTCACGTACGCGCCTTCACCTGTATTGGACGCTGAGGCTTTTCGGTGTTAATAACTGAGCTCAAATAGGGAGGCTTTTCTCAGCACTCAGTGTTGGCACTTCACAGAATCACAGACTGTTCGGGGTTGGCAGGGACCTCTGTGGGTCACCCACCCAACCCCCTGCCCAAGCAGGGTCACCCAGAGCAGGGGGCACAGCACCGCGGCCAGGCGGGGCTGGAATATCTCCAGAGAAGGAGACTCCCCAGCCCCTCTGGGCAGCCTGGGCCAGGGCTCCGGCACCCTCAGAGGGAAGAAGTTCTTCCTCGGGTTCAGACGGACACTTGCTGCTTTGTTCTTTGGGTTCAGCTTGGCTTATGCTGAGCGTAGCACCAAGGTAGCTTATAAATCCTGACTGAATTTTACAGTGCCTCACGAATTCAGTTCTGTGGCAGATAGTAGTCGTAGTTTGCTTTATTTATTTACACACAGTAACTAAAAAAGGATTCAAGTGAAAGATCTGACAGGGAATTACGGGGGCAGAAGAGAGAGGGGAAGCTAACTAAGGTGCATCTGGTTTTTTTTGAGTCTCTTTAATCTCCGTGAACCTGGTTCTTCTGGATCAGCTTGTACAGCAGCCTGGAGTTATTACCGCATCGGAAGGTGTGAACTGCTCTGCTTATCTAAGTAGGCTGAGAGTTAGTATTCACCAAGTTCCTTAAAGTGCAGGAGGTGACAGCTGGCACCAGGAAAGTGCAAATTCATCTTGGTCCCATGTACCCAAAGCTAGTCCGTTGATAGGTTTCACCTGTGGTGGTGGGTACCCAGCACGATAGACTTTGGTCCTGCAGAGCAGGGTTAGCTCGAGTGAGCAGAACCACAGTGAGCCCCAACAGCCATGGAGCAACGCCTGGGTTCATGCCACCGGGCTGGCGTGGCCTCTGCGCCGCCTCCTCGAAGGCACCCATGGACGAGAGCGTGCCGGTCGTGTCCCGGCGTGCGGAGCAGCCCTGCTGTGGGGTGGCTCGCGTGGATTTGCGTGCTCGTTGCCCCTGGTCGGGGTGCTCGCAGAGCTTGGCATGCTGCTTGGAGTTATTGGATGGGGCTCTGCGTGCCCCTGGAGACGGTGGCACCGGTGACTCCGAGTCCCCCGACCGCTTCCTCGGTGGGTTGTCCAACCTCTTTATTACTGGTGTGTCCTGAGGGCTGGTCTGGGGTTGCACAGGAGATACATCAGGCCACCCCAAACAAGTCTCTTGATTCTCCTTCGAGCTTTCTGCTGTTAGGAGAAGCCACGGCTGCTCAGCCAGAAAAGTTGTTTTTCTGGATGAGCCTGTCTAGACCGAGTCTAAGCATCGGGTGTGTTTCCCAAGTCTTGGACCCTGCTGGTGGTTTTGTTCTGTTTAAACCATACCCAACTGCTTAGTGTTCACGGGATAAAATGTTTTCAGTGACCCAGAAGCCATCAGACAGTGACCTGTTCCTCTTCGTGCTTTTGCAACAGCGCGGTATTTGATTTTCCCTCCTTAGATCTAGTCTTGAACTTGCAGATGATGAAAGGGTTTTCGGTGCCCGTTTCAGGGGATGGGAGCAGGGAGCCTGCGGAGCCTTTGCTGCGGTTGTGCTTTACGTGTTGAAGTTACAGGTAACCGTTCAGACTAAAATCTGTAGAACTTGTACTTTTCTTCCTCACCATAACTTGCTTTATTTTCTATTAGACTTACAACTTCATGTTAGTTTTTACAACATTCTGAGGTGAAGGCAGCATGTGAATACTAAGCTTTTTGCATTTTTTTTTTTCCCCTCCCTTGGCACGCGTTTGCATCCTTCTGAAGGGTGGGTGTCAGGAGGATGGGGCCAAGCTCTTTTCAGTGGTGCCCAGTGACAGGACAAGGGGCAATGGGCACAAACTGAAGCCTGGGAAGTTCCGTCTGAACCCGAGGAAGAACTTCTTCCCTCTGAGGGTGACGGAGCCCTGGCCCAGGCTGCCCAGGGAGGCTGTGGAGTCTCCTTCTCTGGAGATATTCCAGCCCCGCCTGGACAAGGTCCTGTGCAGCCTGCTCTGGGTGACCCTGCTTCGGCAGGGGGATTGGACTAGATGACCCACAGAGGTCCCTTCCAACCCCTACTATTCTGTGATTCTGTGATTCTGTGATTCTTCTCCCACCTCCCGATGTTTTCGGTTATCTTAAGTGAAAGTCCGAGATCCCTTCGTGCTGTGTGGCTGGTTAAATTCTGTTTCTGTCCTATGAGGAATGTCTACATTGCCTGGTCAAATCTATCGCAAGAGTGTCTGGGCAGTAGACAGTAACAGATGGCTAAGGAAAATTCTTTAGAAAAAAAAGGCAAGTGTGGAGTGATTCTTGGTTTGGGTTGGGTTTTTTTCGCTCAAAATATTCTCCAGCTGTCTTTGAGTGAAGTTCCTAAACCGAAGGGGTTCACCTCGTCTTACCGTGTTCTGGAGTTGGCCGTGCTTTGCCGTGCGTTGTGTAGCACTCGCCAAAGCCTGTGGGAAGTGGTTCGCAGCTCGGCTTGGGAAATGCCTCCTGTGGATTTAACCTGCTCGGCTAGAAAGCACGAGGAACATCATAGTACGTGGTGATGCTTAACCTCAGGCCTTCATTGACTAAATCGTCTTCTTTTGATCACGAGGAAGGTCTATGCCGTAGAATCACCCAGTAATTGAGGTTGAAACGGACTGCTGGAGACTGTCTAGTCCACCCACTATAAAGCAGGGTTCCTAGGACGTTGTCCAGTCCAAGGGTGGAGACTCTGCCACTGCCGTAGGCAACCTCTACCAGTGTTTGACCACTGTCAGAATAATAATAATAATTTAAAAAAAAAAGCTAACCACCACAGTCAACTTGCGCCTGTTGCCTCGTGTCCTTTTGATGGATACCACACTGCAGAGGCGTGGTTTTCTCTACAGCCTCCCATCAGGTGCTTATACATGTTGATAAGATTCCCCAGGGCCTTGTCTTCTCCAGCCTAAGCAATCCCAGCTCTCTCAGTTCCCCTGCATAATAGATGCTCCAGTCCCTTAAAATTCCCCATCTGCAGTGCTGTGTCCAGTGCTGGGCTCCCCAGTTCAAGAGAGATGAGGAGCTACTGGAGAGAGTCCAGCGGAGGGCTGCGAGGATGAGGAGGGGACTGGAGCATCTCTCCTGCGAGGAGAGGCTGAGGGAGCTGGGCTTGTTCAGCCTGGAGAAGAGAAGGCTGAGAGGGGACCTTCGAAATGCCTCTAAATATCTGCAGGGTGGGGGTCAGGAGGACGGGGCCAGACTCTTTCCAGTGGTGCCCAGCGACAGGACAAGGGGCAATGGGCACAAACTGAAGCAGAGGAAGCTCCAGCTGAACCCGAGGAAGAACTTCTTCCCTCTGAGGGTGACGGAGCCCTGGCCCAGGCTGCCCAGAGGGGCTGTGGAGTCTCCTTCTCTGGAGATATTCCAGCCCCGCCTGGCTGCGGTGCTGTGCCCCCTGCTCTGGGTGACCCTGCTTGGGCAGGGGCTTGGGCTGGGTGACCCCAGAGGGCCCTGCCAGCCCCGACCATGCTGGGATTCTGTATGCTGCACAGCCTGTCAACAGGGAAATTCAGTCTGGGAATCTCTTTCTGCAGAGTCACTTGTAGGGTTTCATACTGCGTGTGGTGATGGTTTGTTTTCTGGCTAAGGACACAAGTCAGGACTCAAGGGCTGCTGCGCCGGGCACGGGTCGGAAGCGGAGTGTTCAGAAGGAAACAAGGCACTTGCTGCCCATCCCCCAGCACAGATACTGCTTGCAATACCCAAATGACGTCTAGGAGCTGGCGTCTTCCCGCAGAAGTCTTCGGCATCTCTCCATCCAGTGCTCTGAATTCTACTTTTGCATCTTAGCCCTCTTGAAAGGGAGGCGAGTGGCCTCGGGCGCTGGCGTGGCGTGGGCTGGGGAAGGGGGGAGGGTGTTTGACAACCTGAGGTAGGGAGCATTTTTGTAGCCCATATTTACAAACTTTAACGCTGAACAGTGTGCAGAGATTTTCAAATAACCCTTACAGTGATAAACCCCAAATTTCCTTAAACTTCTTAACTACTGATCAGTTTGGTAAGTCTTGGTTTCAACTTTGCGAATGTGAAGGATGTGGTTTTGGGAAGTTTGATATCTGAGGGACCTCTGAAGCATTTCCAAGCAATGGTGGTGAAGCCACCCTGTTACTGTGGAGCATTGATTTCTCCAAGAAGCATTATCTACGGGCAGTGCGTTTGAAATAAAATTTGGGAATTGCACTTCAAATAAGCCCTTTAGCCAGACTTCTGGAGTCTCTTTGCTCCTTATATTCTCCAGATGGAAGGGATGCTAATGAGATGTGAGGAGGCCAGTAGCTCTTCCTTGCTTGTATCCTTGGAGATGTCCAGACCATTAAATGTAATCTTCTTCTCATTCTGCAAATGAGTAACTTCCTCTCCATCTGCTTTTGCTTGCCAGGTCCTGGAGAAATATCCTAATACACCTATGAGCCATAAAGAGATCCTTCAAGTTATCCAGAAAGAAGGACTTAAGGAAATCAGGTGAGTGGAGTACCCATACCAGTAAAATGCAGTCACACTTTGGTTCCAGCTTAGCTTAGTTTACTGTTACCCCCCATCTCCTAAGTGTTTTTGGGACTGAAACGTTACGTACCTGCAGAACTGGAGTCTGGGTCCCGTTTGCAAACAAGCTCTCAAGGCTTCATCAAGAAAGCTAGATTAATTAGTAGTCATGTTTTATTTCCAGGTATGAGCTGCATGCCTCTTGTGTAAGATAAACTAGACCTGATCAGGTAGTTCAGACTCCAGGTGCGGAAGTAAACTTCACTACTTTTTATTTTGTCTTTACAAAAAAACCCCAGGAATAGTCAGTTTAATGGAAATGACCTAACCCAAAACGTAGAGCTGTCTCAGAAGGAAGAAAGCAGCCTTGCTTCCAAATCCTTATGTAGAAAACATTGTCTCATGCTATTTTCTTTAGTATTAACTGGAGTGGTGTGTGGTTCTGCTTTGGAGGCCTCCCTGTTGCCCCCAGGGAGCAGCCTGAGTGCTGGGCCAAGGAGGACGCCAGCTCGGGTGATGCTGGTCGGCTTCAGAAAGACAGAGCGGCTCGGATGGCCGCTCTTGAGCTGCTGTTACCCTAGCTGAGATCTGGAGCCCGTGCTTGTATGTTCTGCCCAGAGATGGACGGGTGTTGGTGAGGTGGGGAGCAACTGTCCATGGGAAGTACAAAGTATTTATACTTCAGTTTTCTAAGAGCAAAGAAAAAGAGGACTGGATGTGCCAGTTCATCTCGTTTGGAATCTCTCGGCTTTTGGAATCTCCTCTGGAGATATTCCAGCCCCGCCTGGCCACGGTGCTGTGCCCCCTGCTCTGGGTGACCCTGCTTCGACAAGGGGTTGGGCTGGGGGATCTCCATAGGTCCCTGCCAACCCCTGCCATGCTGTGAGGCTGTAAATGAAATGGCCATCCTGAATTTGAGTTTATTATGTTTTCCACTCCATTTTGCTGGTTTAATACAGCAATCCATCTGCTTGGGCAGAAATATTCAAGGGCCCAAGTATAGATATTCTGCTATCGATAACGAGATCTTCCATTCAAGCTGTGGACAACACAAAGGTGGTTTGCTTTCTGGAAAAGTCAGTTTATGTAAAAGGAAACCAAATGCACTCATTTAGCTCTCGCAGAGGTTTCAGAAGGGCAGAATCATAGAACCATGGAATCATTAAGGTTGGAAAAGATCTCGAAGAACATCAAGTCCAACCATGAACCCAACACCCCCACGCCTGCTAAACCATGTCCCCAAGTGCCACATCCACATGGTTTTTGAACCCCTCCAGGGATGGGGACTCACCCACTGCCCTGGGCAGCCTGGGCCAAGGCCTGACCACTCTTGCAGGAAAGAAATTTTTCCTCATATCTAATCTGAACCTGCCCTGACGCAACTTGAGGCAGTTTAGTTCCTGCCCTGATGATGCTTTGGGGCAGTTCTACATTCAGTCGGATCAAAGATTCCATCTGAACATGAGGAAGAACTTCTTCCCTCTGAGGGTGACGGAGCCCTGGAACAGGCTGCCCAGGGAGGCTGTGGAGTCTCCTTCTCTGGAGATATTCAAGACCCACCTGGACAAGGTCCTGTGCCCCCTGCTCTGGGTGACCCTGCTTGGGCAGGGGGTTGGAGTAGATGACCCACAGAGGTCCCTTCCAACCCCTACTATTCTGTGGTTCTGTGATTCCATATAATCCTTCTCAAACTCGGGTCATTCTTTTAGAGTTCATTTGCGGATTTAACCTGAGCTGATAGTAAGTTGTTTTCCTCTCTAAAAGATCTGCTGCTGAGCATCAGGGCAGTGCAGACCCCTCAGCATCTGAAATCCCGGATGATGCTTGTGGGAGCAGTGAGATGTGAAACTCAGTTTCTCTGGTTTGACTGTCCTGTAGTGACTGAGCCACGCTGGGACGCTCCGCAGTGGTCTTTCCCTTAAATGTTAGGTTGATGTGGTAAAACTTTATTTAGATGACGACCTAAAAGGTTGTCAGTTCTTCAACAATTCCATTCCAGTTAGTGCCATAATGTCTTCAGGGCTGGAGTGGGCTTCTGATAAGTGATAGCCTGTGACTAGATGGGCTTAACACAAATCAGCATTCATTAGAGGAAGAACCACGTTAGCGAGGGCGTGAAAGCTGTCAGAGGAGCCTGTGGAGCTCACCAGTGCTGGGTGGCCTGGAGATGACAGGCAGCTGCCAGACGCCCGGCGTGGGGGAATGGTGTGTGGGGCTGCAGGCAGGACACGGGCTCTCCTGCTGGCGTCGGCGTCGAGGCAGTGGAGGGTTTTGAATCGTTTCTCAGTGTGGTTTGCTTTTAATGAACAAAACTGCAAATTTCTTTGGCAGCGATCTATTTCCACAAACTACAGAATCTTTCAACTCTGTCAGTTTTGACTGCAGTGTGGGTTGTTTATTTCTTTTTTTTTTTTTTAAATTCAGCATCTATTGCCTCAAATCCTTAAGATACGCCTAACTTTTCAAAATCTCTGATTTCCAGAAAGAAAATAATATTAGAAGTGACGAATTGCTTTCCTGTGGATGCGCTGAAATGAGGCAGAGAGAAGGGGGAGCCCAGCTAGAATCCAGCAGTCATTTTTCTGTGTGGCTGCGCAGCCAGTCCCTCTCCCTCTCGCTCTCTTTGAGGGTTGGACAGATGACCCACAGAGGTCCCTTCCAACCCCTACCATTCTGTGATTCTGTGATTCTCTCGTGGTTGCTGGCACGGGCTGCTTGAGGACACTTGAGGGCATGGCGGAAGAGTCGCGAGGGCTCGGAGCGCTGGGGCTGTTGTAGAGGACTGGGAATTGCAGGGAAGAAGGGAGGCAGGTGAGGTGAGTGTGGGGAAAAAAATAGGCACAGTGATTTCTGCTACGGGCAGGACAAGCTGATGTTTTTGGATGGGGCTAGGTCTTTCATAAGATGGAGGGGTTTGTGTAGCAATGCAGAAACCTGGGGTGATACTGGCTCACTATCTTACCTGTATTTATAATTTTATCCTAGTACTCGGTAGTGTTAATCACGAGATTTTTCAAGGTCGACCCAGGATCAGCTCCCTGAGGTGTTACTTCTGGAGACCTGGGGCGTCCTGAAGCTGGAGCTGCACTCTGGGTGTGATCTGTCACCCGAATTTTCTCAGTTTGCCTGTTCTGACAGGCTGCTGATCCCGTGAGATCCTTTCCTACCAGGTCACTGCTTGCAAACTGCAGAAATAAAATACATGTGGATAAATAGGCGATGAACTGGCAGTGTAACCGTAGCTGGCTCTGAGATTTGTCCAGCATCCTCTGTTGCCTTATCTCTGTTGGCAGCGTAGCTTGGGGATGACTGAGCGCCTTGTAACGCTCTTATACCCTCACCCGAGGCTTTGAAGATGCACGGGATGACGGTGTAAACCCACGCAACGCCAGCTGTGAAAGTTCCCTCGGCTTGAATGCTTGGGGTGGGTGGGCACCAGGAGTAGGCAACAGAGAATCAGGTTTGTTTGATAAATAGCTTTTTAAATCAAAATTGTTAACTTGTCAATTAATCTTCATTAATCTCCTTGGGCATGTTAAAATCAGAGTAAGAGTATCTGAAGAGTTAGCGTCTTTGGAAGATACCTTTGGTAGGCTCCTCTGTTCATAGCCATGAATGTTCTCTTTTTCTTGGACTTTATAGGGGACACTGTGTAAAATACAAGCTTGTGAAGCTCTGGCCAAAACCATGAATTTTTTGCCCAAACACCGATTAAGCAAGGAAAAGCATCTAAACACTAGCTCAGTCTCGGTGAAAATGCAAACAGACGCGGCGCTGTGGCTGCTTTTACTGCAAGTATTCATGGAACTTCTACCATACACCAAAACAAACTCTGAAACAACTCTTTTGGGGGGAAGTATAGAAGCCACAGTCCCTTTTTTGCTGGTCCTAGTGGGATTAAAGTATGTCATCAACAGTTTGGTTTCAAGTTTTAGCTGCCCTCCAGGCAGTGGCTAATTTATGCTTCTCGTTGGCAAGTTGGTCCTTCCAAAATCCTCGAAAGATGCTCTGCAAGTCCATCTCGGAGCATCCTTGAGGAGGGAGCAGAATTACCGTGGGAGAATATTTGATAGTCCATGTGATAATTTCTTGAGGGTAAGCGCATCCAGAGTTTGGCCTTCATCCTTAATGTCAGTAGTCAAAATGCTAGGGAAACAACTTCTCGCTGTGCAGTCTGCTTCTTGTCTCCTTTTAACGAGGACCTGGGCATTGGCAGCTTGGAATTGTCTGTATGTTGAAGAAGAAGTGTTTTTACTGGTGAGCTCAAATTCTGAGGAAGGGAAGCAGCACAGGTCAGAGCAACCTTCACGGCATTGCTCTTAAAAGGGCCCCAGGCTGCTTGGCATGCTGGTGAGCTCATCTTGAGTGCTTCCTCGCTCTCCTCTGGTCATCTGAGCTGGTGGCTGAGAAATCCCTGTTCAGGCAGGACCCGAGAGGGGAAGGGGCTCGAGGCAGCGATGGGACCGGCTGCAGGCTGGAGTTTTCCCCTTGCGTGCGCTGCTTCCCGATTCCTTGTGACAACAGGGAGCTGGCACACTGGGAATCACAGAATCATTATTAAGGTTGGAAAAGACCTCCAAGATCATCAAGTCCAACTGTGAACCCATCACCACCATTGCCTGCTAAACCGTGTCCCGGCGTGCCACGTGGACATGTTTTTGAACACGGGAAATATCATGCCGAAGTGAGAAAGCCAATCTGAAGCTGCTTTTCCTGCCGCTGTCCTGTGGGGAGCCTGGCAGGAGTTGGGTAGAGGAGGTGGGACGGCTGGAGGACCTGCCGGCGGTGCTTCGGGGTGGCCCTGCAGCAGGGTATCCTCAAGAGGACGCTTGGGTTCCCGTAGTGTTCTCTGACCTTCATCACCACATAGCTTCTCAAATACAGAGTAAGCACACCAATAAGGTGGTTTTTTTCTTCCTAGAGACAGAGACTGTCATATGGAGCATCTTCGTGTGGCAGGAGCAAGCTTTTCCATGCAGGTGTCGTGTTGACCAGCCGGTGCTCTGTACGAGAGGCGTTTGGAGGCGTGGGCAGCAAGCGCTCTGCCCCGTGGGACTTGTCCCTGAGGGAACTGCAGGGAAAACCTTTCAGTTTGTCACCTGTGCCCGTACAGCCTTCCCTGAAGGCTCCATCTGCGTCGGAGGACGTGATGGGTTGCTTTGGTGACAGCCCCTGAGGCCTGGGCGTCACGGCCCCTCGCCTGCCCTGTGCCACAGGACCCTGTCAGGATGGGATGTCCCTCCAGCCATGGAGGGGTGCCTGGCAGGACGCTGGGCAGCTTGGTTCATTTTACAACATTAATTTGTTCAAGTAAAGCTTTCCACCACGTCTTGAAATAATGTGGACGATCACGTTTGTCTGGCGATGGCTGTGGCGTCCCACAGCGAGGAGGTCAGGTGACACGTTCGTTGCCAAAGCTGTGTTGTCCACCTTTCTGTGTAGACTGTGTAAAGTATTTGAAATTATGCTTTGCTTTGGCAGTCCCTAGGTAACCGTACCAGGAAACTTCTCCCCCTTGAGCCCTTTGTCCAGCAGTACGTTGCGAGCTGCCGTGTCCAACGCTGCTGTCCGTAACCCGGTGGTTGGCTTTTCTGGGCAGCGTTCACCGCTGTCAGTAGCTGCTGTGGAGCCGGGTGCTTTGTGGAGGTACGCAGCGGTGGACGGAGAGGCAACGAATGCACGTTGCAAGGTGGGAAATGCTGATTAGAATATGAGGGGGAAGGTTATTTTTCACCTTAAAGGAGATAAAACACCAGAGCGGGACCAGGGAGGGTTGTGTGACCTGCACTTCTGGGTGTTGTCTACCTCGACTTCGGCAAGGCTTTCGACACAGTCTCCCATCACATCCTCCTAGGGAAGCTCAGGAAGTGTGGGCTGGATGAGTGGTTGGTGAGGTGGATTGAGAACTGGCTGAATGGCAGAGCTCAGAGGGTTGGCATCAGTGGCGCCGAGTCTGGTTGGAGGCTGGTGACTAGTGGTGTCCCCAGGGGTCAGTACTGGGCCCAGTCTGGTTTAACTTCTTCATCAATGACCTGGATGAAGAGTTAGAGTGTACCCTCAGCAAGTTTGCTGATGACACCAAACTGGGAGGAGTGGTGGGTACCCCAGCAGGCTGTGCTGCCATCCAGCGAGCCCTGGACAGGCTGGAGAGTTGGGCAGAGAGGAACCTGATGAGGTTCACCAAGGACAAGGGCAGGGTCCTGCACCTGGGGAGGAACAACCCCAGGCACCAGGACAGGCTGGGGCTGAGCTGCTGGAGAGCGGCTGTGCGGAGAGGGGGATTGGAGTGGGTGACCCACTGAGGTCCCTGCCAGCCCCGAACATTCTGTGATTTCTGTGAGATGTTTATCCAGAGGGTGGTAGGGCGGGGGCATCCCCACTGCTTAGTTAGGATCCACGGCAGTCGGGTTACCTCAAACCTCTCTGCTCTTCCTAGCTAGATCATCTTCATTGAGCTGGAATGGACGGGCTTTATAAAATGTCCATGAAGGCGTTGCTGAGCTCCTGGGGCTGTCCCATGCTGGGATGCTGGGGCTCCTTCCCGACGTTTTGCCGATAGGAAAGGGGCATCGTTTGGAAGCAGGTGCCTTAGGGCCAGCCTTACGGACACGCACGTTTTGATTGCAAGACTCTCCTGCAGCGTCGCTGCGAGCCTTCAGGAGAAGGGGCTGGCAGCAGAGAAGGCCGGTAAACGCCGGCACGATAAACTCTGGCAATTTGTTCCCTTTAGTCAGCTGAAAGTTGGATTTGGCTTTTTCTGGAGAAAACAAACAGTTACCAACTTACATTTGTGACTGAAGACCACCAGAACGTGGTATTCACTTTGAGACCTTCATGACATCTTTATGTCTAAGTGGGATCTGTGTGTGAAGTCTCTGGTGTAAAGCACAGGTCAGAGCTATTTTTGGTCAAACGGCTGTTGAGTATTAGTCATCGTGACAGTTACAGATTAATATTTAACGAGGCTAGCGGTGTGTTCGGTGAGGGCTTCTTCTGGATGCTCGTGACTATCCTCTTGTTCAAGATTTTTTGCTCTGGATCAGGCAGGGACTCCCTGCCAGGGTTTTTCCTGAAGCAAGGAAGAGCTGGAAATGCAAGTTCACCCCCCTGAACACCACCAGCTCCGGGCCAGCGTGTCTCTTGGTTCCGTACCGTGAAGTTCACCCCCTTGAACGCCACCAGCTCAGGGCCAGCGTGTCTCTTGGTTCCATACCGTGAAGTTCACCCCCTTGAACACCACCAGCTCCGGGCCAGCGTGTCTCTTGGTTCCGTACCGTGAAGTTCACCCCCTTGAACACCACCAGCTCAGGGCCAGCGTGTCTCTTGGTTCCATACCGTGAAGTTCACCCCCTTGAACACCACCAGCTCCGGGCCAGCGTGTCTCTTGGTTCCATACCGTGAAGTTCACCCCCTTGAACACCACCAGCTCCGGGCCAGCGTGTCTCTTGGTTCCATACCGTGAAGTTCACCCCCTTGAACACCACCAGCTCAGGGCCAGTGTGTCTCTTGGTTCCATACCATGAAGTTCACCCCCTTGAACGCCACCAGCTCCCGGCCAGCGTGTCTCTTGGTTCCGTACCGTGAAGTTCACCCCCTTGAATGCCACCAGCTCAGGGCCAACGTGTCTCTTGGTTCTCTACCGTGTCCGTACCATGAAGTTCACCCCCTTGAACACCACCAGCTCCGGGCCAGCGTGTCTCTTGGTTCCGTACCATGAAGTTCACCCCCTTGAACGCCACCAGCTCAGGGCCAGCGTGTCTCTTGGTTCCGTACCATGAAGTTCACCCCCTTGAACACCACCAGCTCAGGGCCAGCGTGTCTCTTGGTTCCATGCCGTGAAGTTCACCCCCTTGAACACCACCAGCTCCGGGCCAGCGTGTCTCTTGGTTCCATGCCGTGAAGTTCACCCCCTTGAACACCACCAGCTCAGGGCCAGTGTGTCTCTTGGTTCCATACCGTGAAGTTCACCCCCTTGAATGCCACCAGCTCAGGGCCAGCGTGTCTCTTGGTTCAATACCGTGAAGTTCACCCCCTTGAACACCACCAGCTCAGGGCCAGTGTGTCTCTTGGTTCCATACCATGAAGTTCACCCCCTTGAACACCACCAGCTCAGGGCCAGCGTGTCTCTTGGTTTCATACCGTGAAGTTCACCCCCTTGAACGCCACCAGCTCAGGGCCAGCGTGTCTCTTGGTTCCATACCGTGAAGTTCACCCCCTTGAACACCACCAGCTCCGGGCCAGCGTGTCTCTTGGTTCCATACCGTGAAGTTCACCCCCTTGAACACCACCAGCTCCGGGCCAGCGTGTCTCTTGGTTCCATACCGTGAAGTTCACCCCCTTGAACACCACCAGCTCAGGGCCAGTGTGTCTCTTGGTTCCATACCATGAAGTTCACCCCCTTGAACGCCACCAGCTCCGGGCCAGCGTGTCTCTTGGTTCCGTACCGTGAAGTTCACCCCCTTGAATGCCACCAGCTCAGGGCCAACGTGTCTCTTGGTTCTCTACCGTGTCCGTACCATGAAGTTCACCCCCTTGAACACCACCAGCTCCGGGCCAGCGTGTCTCTTGGTTCCGTACCATGAAGTTCACCCCCTTGAACGCCACCAGCTCAGGGCCAGCGTGTCTCTTGGTTCCGTACCATGAAGTTCACCCCCTTGAATGCCACCAGCTCAGGGCCAGCGTGTCTCTTGGTTCCGTACCATGAAGTTCACCCCCTTGAACGCCACCAGCTCCGGGCCAGCGTGTCTCTTGGTTCCATGCCGTGAAGTTCACCCCCTTGAACACCACCAGCTCAGGGCCAGTGTGTCTCTTGGTTCCATACCGTGAAGTTCACCCCCTTGAATGCCACCAGCTCAGGGCCAGCGTGTCTCTTGGTTCAATACCGTGAAGTTCACCCCCTTGAACACCACCAGCTCAGGGCCAGTGTGTCTCTTGGTTCCGTACCATGAAGTTCACCCCCTTGAACACCACCAGCTCAGGGCCAGCGTGTCTCTTGGTTCTCTACCACGTCCATACTGTGAAGTTCACCCCCTTGAACGCCACCAGCTCAGGGCCAGCGTGTCTCTTGGTTCTCTAACGCGGACCTTTGGCTCCTCTGACCCTGCCGCAGCCTGCAGCGCAGCAGATCTTGCTGTCTCCTCAACACCAAACGACGCGTCGGTTCCCACCGCGTGGAGGCCGTTAGCGGGGGCGAGGAGGAGCGTGGCGTGTGACGAGCCCCGCAGGAATCGCGCGGTTTGACTCGCCCTGCTAGGAAAGGCGAGAGCCGGGGGCTGGAAAATACCCGGATTTAGGGTTTCTCTCCAGAGTGGTTCTGTAGCAGAAATAAAAGGAGGGGGGAACCCAAAAACTCTGAAATTTTAGCTCTGTAGCCCGAAAGCCTTAGAGGAAGGTGCTTTTGTCTGGATTCCTCCTTCAATATCAGAAAATGCTGATTTCTGCTCACATCCCTGAGGGACTGGGCAGCACACGAACAGGTATCTCGCCTGCGGACACTGTGGTGGGGTGGAGCTGACACAAAGCTGGGAGGAGTGGTGGGTGTACACCACCAGGCTCTGCTGCCATCCAGCGAGACCTGGGCAGGCTGGAGAGCTGGGCAGAGAGGAACCTGATGAGGTTCAACAAGGGCAAGGGCAGGGTCCTGCCCCTGGGGAGGAACAACCCCAGGCACCAGTACAGGCTGGGGCTGAGCTGCTGGAGAGCAGCTCTGCGGAGAGGGAGCTGGGTGTCCTGGTGGAGGACAGGGTGACCATGAGCCAGCAGCGTGCCCTGGCTGCCAAGAAGGCCAATGGGATCCTGGGGTGCATGAGGAGGAGTGTGGGCAGCAGGGCGAGGGAGGTTCTCCTCCCCCTCTGCTCTGCCCTGGTGAGGCCCCATCTGCAGTGCTGTGTCCAGTGCTGGGCTCCCCAGTTCAAGAAAGATGAGGAGCTACTGGAGAGAGTCCAGCGGAGGGCTACGAGGATGAGGAGGGGACTGGAGCATCTCTCCTACGAGGAGAGGCTGAGGGAGCTGGGCTTGTTCAGCCTGGAGAAGAGAAGGCTGCGAGGGGACCTTCGAAATGCCTCTAAATATCTGCAGGGTGGGGGTCAGGAGGACGGGGCCAGACTCTTTGCAGTGGTGCCCAGCGACAGGACAAGGGGCAACGGGCACAAACTGGAGCCTGGGAAGCTCCAGCTGAACCCGAGGAAGAACTTCTTCCCTCTGAGGGTGCCGGAGCCCTGGCCCAGGCTGCCCAGGGAGGCTGTGGAGTCTCCTTCTCTGGAGATATTCCAGCCCCGCCTGGCCGCGGTGCTGTGCCCCCTGCTCTGGGTGACCCTGCTTGGGCAGGGGGTTGGGTGGGTGACCCACAGAGGTCCCTGCCCACCCCTGCCGTGCTGGGATTCTGTGGGTGCTGTGCACCCGAAGGCGCTGTGTGCGCCTGCGAGCAGTGTCCGGGAAAGGCAGACAGCCTCTGCCCGGGGGCTTTAATCTTCCCCAGGCCTCGGCACGCGACGTCGGAGCCCGCTGATGTTCCTGCGGCTCAGGTTCGGGTGTCGTGACAGACTGGGGGTTAAAGCTACAACAAAAGTGCAGGTTTGGGGGGTGCCTACAAGCTCTGTGGGGTCCTCGGGGCTGCTCTTCGCCCCCGAGTGCCCGGCTCGGGGTGCGGCTCCCTCCCAGCTCGCTGTGCTCGCCGGCTGCGCTCCCCTTGCATCTTGCACAGGTTCCCCTGATCTTCAAATGCTGGTCTGCAAAAATCAGCTTTACGGCGTGAAACACCTCCCCTGCCCCCGGCCCCGCTGCTGTGCGGGTATTTCGGTGAGGGTGGGGGCAGTGGCGTATTAATTTGCATTATTAATGACGTGGCGAGACCGTGGGTTCCCTGTGGAGATGATGAAGCAGCGCGGGCTCGTTCCCGCACCGTAGCTGTCGGCTTCGGTAAACTGCTGGAAGCCTGTCCAGCTCCTCGGGGTTGCAGGGCTGGTGTAGTACCCGGAGTTGTGAGCTGTGAGTAGCGCTGAGGGTGTGGGGAAGGAGAAGAGAAGGACGTTTCCTGCACGTGGGAGGTTTCCAGTGGGTCCACCTGACTTCTCCAAGAAGCTCCTGAAGCGGTGCAGGTCGAACGCAACGCCCGGGGAGGGCCCTGGGGTTGGTAGGTGCATGGTGGCTCTGAAAGGGCTACGAGGATGAGGAGGGGACTGGAGCATCTCTCCTGCGAGGAGAGGCTGAGGGAGCTGGGCTTGTTCAGCCTGGAGAAGAGAAGGCTGCGAGGGGACCTTCGAAATGCCTCTAAATATCTGCAGGGTGGGGGTCAGGAGGACGGGGCCAGACTCTTTCCAGTGGTGCCCAGCGACAGGACAAGGGGCAACGGGCACAAAGTGAAGCCTGGGAAGCTCCAGCTGAAGCCGAGGAAGAACTTCTTCCCTCTGAGGGTGCCGGAGCCCTGGCCCAGGCTGCCCAGAGGGGCTGTGGAGTCTCCTTCTCTGGAGGTATTCAAGCCCTGCCTGGACAAGGTCTTGTGCAGCCTGCTCTGGGTGACCCTGCTTCGGCAGGAGGGTTGGACTAGATGACCCACAGAGGTCCCTTCCAACCCCTACTACTCTGTGATTCTGTGAAAACAAGCTGAAAAAACCTGCCGGGTCTGCATCGTCCTCCCCTGGGTCTGGTTGGTGTCACCTGGCCGCGGCGTGATGGCAGCAGACCTGCCCCAAACTGGGAAAACTGGGTGCTGGTGGCTGGGGGGGAGGGCTCGTCTTAATGCCTGTGGAGAATTGTTTTGCTCAAGTTCTTAAAGGGGTGTTTCTCTCCTTTTTTTGGGTTGCACTCCAACTCCAGAAGGTAAGAACCACTGCTGATTGTTCTAAAGCTGCTCTCCTCTAATTAACGCAAGCTGCCGAGGCCCGAATTAAGAGCGACGTCTGGTTTCACCCAGACTTAGCAACGATAGCCTGGCCGGTGGCGATGCTTCTGTGGCCGTGTCCGCCCCTTCCCCGCATGCTGTTTGCATCGGCGCGACGCAACCCGGGGCCGGCGGTGTCCGTGCAGCCCGCGGCGCGTCCGGCTGCCGGCGCGCGGTGCCTCGCTGACTAACCCGGGCTGCGGGGAGCGGGCTGCTTGCGCTGCATGCTCGGGGTTTGTGCATCTTCTGCCTCGGGGACGGGCCAGGGCCGAGCAAAAGTTAATGCGTAAAATGAGCTGCTTTTCGAAATCCTGAATGTGGGTAACGTGCTGGAGGGCGGCACGGTGGTGTCTGCTCGCAGCGTCTCCCTGCTTGGCTGCTTCCCTAGATCTGAAACTGTCCTTTTTGAAAAGCATCGTGTTTGAATGTACTAATAAACAGCAAGCTGTTTGTGTGGGTGTCTGATTCAGATGGGAAGGGGGGGAGAAGGGGATGCTCGAAAGAACAAAGTGGCAAAAACCCCTCACCCTCGGCCGCGGTCCGGTCCCTGTGGGCGTTTTCACGTCGCCATGAGGGAAGACGCTCGCTCCAGCATCTTAAGCTCCCGTTGGGAGCAGAAGGCAGTAATTAACTCTTCCCGGGTGTCGAGGTTGCTGGGTGCTCCGGCCCCGAGCTGGTGTGAGACCGGTGAGTTCCCAGCTGTGTTCCTGTGCCCAGCAGCGGCGGCCGCTGCTCGTCTGCGGGAGCCTTTTCTCCTTCCCCTCTGCTCTGCCCTGGGGAGGCCCCATCTGCAGTGCTGGGTCCAGTGCTGGGCTCCCCAGTTCAAGAAAGATGAGGAGCTACTGGAGAGAGTCCAGCGGAGGGCTGCGAGGATGAGGAGGGGACTGGAGCATCTCTCCTGCGAGGAGAGGCTGAGGGAGCTGGGCTTGTTCAGCCTGGAGAAGAGAAGGCTGAGAGGGGACCTTCGAAATGCCTCTAAATATCTGCAGGGTGGGGGTCAGGAGGACGGGGCCAGACTCTTTGCAGTGGTGCCCAGCGACAGGACAAGGGGCAACGGGCACAAACTGAGGCACAGGAAGTTCCGTCTGAACATGAGGAAGAACTTCTTCCCTCTGAGGGTGATGGAGCCCTGGCCCAGGCTGCCCAGAGGGGCTGTGGAGTCTCCTTCTCTGGAGATATTCCAGACCCGCCTGGACAAGGTCCTCTGCAGCCTGCTGTAGGTGACCCTGCTTGGGCAGGGGGGTTGGACTGGGTGACCCACAGAGGGCCCTGCCCACCCCTGACCATGCTGTGATTCTGTGATCCCCGGGAGCTGTACGGTGGGGAAGGGGCCCTGCTCCGCAGGGGGTCCTGCAGCAGGAGCTCGGCTGGGCCCACCACGCTGCTGTGCATGCGTGGAGAAATACCACAATACCTCTGAGCCAAGTCAAAAATGGAGCTTTAATAGAAAGGAATCTTTAGATAGGTAAATACACCTTGCGCGACGCGCTGAGGGCGAGGTTTTGAAGTTCAAATATATCGCTGCTGCAAAATTTCAGTCCAGCAGCCCATCCACACGCGGCCAAACGGAAGCAACGTGGCCACACTTTGTTTTCTTTGGAGCGGGGACACGTCAGCTCGGTCGCTGTGGTCCCCAGAGCCGGGCTGCTGGGACGGGACGCTGCTGGCTGCAGAGGAAGAGCTGCCTCAGAGCCTTCCTCCCCTGCAGCGGCGCGGAGCCCAGAGCCCTCGGCTCAGCCTCGCGGCCCCGTTTTCCTGTGCGGTCTGAGGAAGCTTTGAATTTAATGTGGGGTTTAAAATGTCGTGGTTTAAGGGTGGCTTAAATTTGGCAGTCGTCAGAAGGAAGGTTTGGTATGTACGTGTCTGTCTGAAACGTCACGCGGCCAGGGAAATTCTTGGGGGGGTGAGAGCTCAGGAGATGGATTTCTTCTTACGCCGTGGGCTGGCCTTACAGCTACCTCTGAACTGCAAAAAGGATTATTACACTCCTTTAGCCCTTCCAGGGGTCCAATAAAATAAGTGAAGAACGTGCCTGTTCTGCAGGCAGCGGGGCTGTTGCTTGCTGCTGATCACCTTGAGATCAATTTTCTGATTTGTTAATGAAATGGAAGATGTGAAAAATGAAATTTTCCAAATAGAATAGGTACTTAGGAGCTACCAAAAGCCTTTTTTAGTCAACAAGGTACAAAATTTGGGGGGCTGGACTAGATGACCCACAGCGGTCCCTTCCAACCCTGAACATCCTGTGATTCTGTGAAAATATTTCACGTAGCAGCCATGGGTTTGCAAGCATAAACAGGTTGATAAGTTCCAGTAAATCTGTTAGATTGGTGGTTTTTAACTGGGAGGTCAGTGTGAGAAGGCAATCATTACTAAACCACTATTTTCAGTGGAAAGCAGCCCTGCTGAGCACAGCACCAGGATCATGGGATGAATCATAGAATGCAATATATAATACTAGATAATATGCAATAGCCTGAGAGCGGTTGGGCACGGAGCTGGTGACCGAAATGGCCGCTTGACCGGCACTGGGCGCTTGCCCCAACGCAGCGTAAAGGAAAATATCCGTGATGCTGTGGTTTAAAAGTTAAAGCGTTTCTGTTCAGGGCTACGAGGATGAGGAGGGGATTGGAGCATCTCTGCTACGAGGAGAGGCTGAGGGAGCTGGGCTTGTTCAGCCTGGAGAAGAGAAGGCTGCGAGGGGACCTTCGAAATGCCTCTAAATATCTGCAGGGTGGGGGTCAGGAGGACGGGGCCAGACTCTTTGCAGTGGTGCCCAGCGACAGGACAAGGGGCAACGGGCACAAACTGAAGCCTGGGAAGCTCCAGCTGAACCCGAGGAAGAACTTCTTCCCTCTGAGGGTGCCGGAGCCCTGGCCCAGGCTGCCCAGGGAGGCAGTGGAGTCTCCTTCTCTGGAGATATTCCAGCCCCGCCTGGCCGCGGTGCTGTGCCCCCTGCTCTGGGTGACCCTGCTTGGGCAGGGGGTTGGGCTGGGTGACCCACAGAGGGCCCTGCCAACCCCAACCATGCTGGGATTCTGTCAGCCTCTGGCCTCTGTGAGAATTAGCTGCGGGGAGGTGATGGAGGGCGGCTGGTGGAAGCGGTTTCTTCGGGTTTCTTTGGGAGAATTTGGTGTTGGTGAGCGTGGATACACCTTTCTCCTTTCTCCTCCCACCCTGGCCGTGCGCGTGGTGCAGAGAGCTGTCGAGCCGGTTGGCTGTAGGGCACTGGTAGAGCAGGAGCCTGCAGTGAGAGTGTCCTTGGGAGCGGTGGTGGAATTCTGGCCTCTCTGAACAGAGAAGGTTTGTCCACCTGCTCCTCAGACCTCTCATCTGCAAGCCAAGAACCACAGCTTGAGCTTATTTGAAGCCCAGGGTGGTTGGTGACCATGATGACCACAAATCTGGGGAATGTTTCAGATCAGAAGCTTTAGGACTGGAGTTAGCCTTGATCTTGTACAGATGCGATCATTTCCCGTAAGGGGACGTGAAGGAGCGTGGCAGTTGCGGACCAGCCACGTCGTAGTCTTGCTGAGCTCCACTTCACCTTTTCTGAAGGCAGAATCCTGTTCTGAGACCTCCAGAATGCCTTGTGTGTTAGCGGTCGCGTCGGCGGAGGCTGATGGTCAGCGGTGCTGGAGACCAGCTGTGGCTCCGGGTGGGGTGGAAGGGGTGGAAGGGAGACGGTGGGTAACGGCGCGTCTGGGGCGGGCGGGCGCTCATCTGGCCCTTCACCTGCTTCCCCAAGTGCTGGGTCTGAGGTGGAACGGTGGGAACAGCCGGATGGGGCTGATCATCCGCTCTGTTCCTGGCAAGTGGAGGAGATGGCCTTCATTATTGAATAAAAGAAAAGGCACTAAAAGAAATGGCGTGAGAACATCTGGTTCCTGAGGCTGGCTTTGGGCAGCCACTGCGTTGAAACCAACGGGAGGTGGGCTGGCTGCAGGACACGGGTAGCTGCAAGAAGCAGCAAGTGACTGCTGGGGGTTTCTGAGCAAAGGGGCAGCAAGGAACAAGCGTGGGGTGAAACCTCTCCATTCAGAGGAGAAGGCGGCTCATCTCCGAGCAGGAAGGTAACCGCAGCGTCCCTGCATGGTTCTGGTGGTAGCCAACTGCCCAAAGGTTCCTGCGGGAAGGGTTGGAGTGCGTGTGAGTACTCGCTCATAGAGGCAGAAAGGATGTAATATGACGTGAAGACCACGCACCTTATACCCAAACCCAACCCTTTTTTTAAGAAAAAAGTTGGGTGGGACTTGTCAACTGATTTTTACCTTCTAAATGTTGGACGATGAGCTTTGTGAAAGACTAGAAGAGCGTGATGTTTGTGCCAGCTTTCTAGAAGAGCCTGTAGAGGAGGGCACGTAACTATAGATGGGTAAACATGAGAAAAAAAAACAAATCAAAAATTAAAAATAAATAAAAAGATAAATCAAGAAATTAAACAATGGAATCAGTTGAGCAGGAGCAGCGTAGGTGCCAGACCAGCACCGCTTTCATAAGGATAGATCCTGCCAAGGCTTCATTCCTTGGGGAGCTTCCAACGCACAGCTCTGCCTGGACTTCTGTAAAATGCCCGGCTCGACATTGATATTCTGCTCTGATACAGCTTCGAAGGAGAACGTGCTCGGTCGGCTCCAGGGCAGGTACGTGGCAGAGCTCTCCTCGCTGCCCCAGGGCTCCATGGGCCTGAGAACGCTTTGGTGCGGTCCGTGCTGTTGGACGTGCTGTCAGTGAGCGTGTGAAATCACCCCAGTAACCTCCTGGATGCAGTGGTGGGAGGGATGAGGACGCGTCGCGATGGGAGGAGGACAGGCACATCGTGTATACTGCCAGGTACAGCTGGCCCCGTATGAAACAGATCTGCAGGCGGGTCGTGCACAGTGCTTGCAGGCAGGAATGGCATCTGGGAGCCAAGCCTGGAGAGAGTCCAGCGCAGGGCTGCGAGGATGAGGAGGGGACTGGAGCATCTCTCCTACGAGGAGAGGCTGAGGGAGCTGGGCTTGTTCAGCCTGGAGAAGAGAAGGCTGAGAGGGGACCTTGGAAATGCCTCTAAATATCTGCAGGGTGGGGGTCAGGAGGATGGGGCCAGACTCTTTCCAGTGGTGCCCAGCGACAGGACAAGGGGCAACGGGCACAAACTGAAGCCTGGGAAGCTCCAGCTGAACCCGAGGAAGAACTTCTTCCCTCTGAGGGTGCCGGAGCCCTGGCCCAGGCTGCCCAGAGGGGCTGTGGAGTCTCCTTCTCTGGAGTGTGCCCTGGCTGCCAAGAAAGCCAATGGGATCCTGGGGTGCATCAAGAAGAGTGTGGCCAGCAGGTCGAGGGAGGTTCTCCTTCCCCTCTACACTGCCCTGGTGAGGCCTCATCTGGAGTACTGTGTCCAGTTCTGGGCTCCCCAGTTCAAGAAAGATGAAGAGCTACTGGAGAGAGTCCAGCGGAGGGCTACAAGGATGGTGAGGGGACTGGAGCATCTCCGCTACGAGGAGAGGCTGAGGGAGCTGGGCTTGTTCAGCCTGGAGAAGAGAAGGCTGCGAGGGGACCTTCGAAATGCCTCTAAATATCTGCAGGGTGGAGGTCAGGAGGATGGGGCCAAGCTCTTTCCAGTGGTGCCCAGTGACAGGACAAGGGGCAATGGGCACAAACTGAGGCACAGGAAGTTCCGTCTGAACATGAGGAAGAACTTCTTCCCTCTGAGGGTGACGGAGCCCTGGCCCAGGCTGCCCAGGGAGGCTGTGGAGTCTCCTTCTCTGGAGATATTCAAGACCCACCTGGACGCGGTGCTGTGCAGCCTGCTGTAGGTGACCCTGCTTGGGCAGGGGGGTTGGACTGGGTGACCCACAGAGGTCCCTTCCAACCCCTACTATTCTGTGATTCTGTGAGATATTCCAGCCCCGCCTGGCCGCGGTGCTGTGCCCCCTGCTCTGGGTGACCCTGCTTGGGCAGGGGTTGGACTGGGTGACCCACAGAGGTCCCTCCCAACCCTGCCATGCTGGGATTCTGTGATTGTGTGATTCTGTGATGCTTTCTGCGCAGGGCCACCCCTTGGGTAGGGGCTGTGATCAGCGTGGCCCTGCCGCGGCAGCACCAGTCGCCCGTCTTGCCGTGTCCACCCGATTTTGCTTCTGTCTGCAGTGGGATGGGTTGGAAAAAACCAAACAAAGAAACCCCCACCAGCCCCAGTGAAAAGATGGATCTTCTGCCTTGGTTCTCCTGGCTGGGGTCGAAGCTCTCCGCTCTTTTCAGGAGAAATTGCGTAACTGGTTCCCGTTCTTTATCCCACAACCCTCGTTTCAGTATCACATGGGGGTTTTTTGGAAAAAATCCACAACGCAACTTGAAATGCCTTTGCAGTTAGTACTTAACTCGCAGCAGATCTGCTCTGAGTTTCAGATGAGCAGTCTGGAGTATCTAAAGCTCTAAAAATGTGTGGCCGTCTTGACGTTCTACAAAAAGTATTGGGGAGCCTGAACCTGGGGGTTTTCTGTTTGATTTTTTTCCTGGAACTGGAGTGTGGGTGCCTGGACTGGTTTCGCTTCTTATGTTGCTTATTATGGCAGCTTCAGCTTGTCTTCTCCTTGGGAGTAGAAGTTGGATCTGGAATCTTTCCTCCTCTGCATGCGTGATGGTCGGGTGTGGGGCCAGGGTTGTCTCCCAGCAGAAGACGGACGCTGAGCGAATACGTCCGAACGCTGACCCTGTGTTTCTGTTTTCAGCGGGACTTCTCCCCTGGCATGCCTGAATGCGATGCTACACACCAACTCCCGAGGGGAAGAGGGCATTTTCTATAAGGTCCCGGGGCGCATGGGCGTCTACACGCTGAAGGTAAGTGCCTCAGCTGGGGAGTTCTCCTTGAATGCTCAGGTGACTTTTGTCCGTTTGGAAATTTCAGCCTGAAGAAGAGAAGGCTGCGAGGGGACCTTATAAATGCCTACAAATATCTGCAGGGTGGGGGTCAGGAGGATGGGGCCAAGCTCTTTTCAGTGGTGCCCAGTGACAGGACAAGGGGCAATGGGCACAAACTGAGGCAGAAGTTCCGTCTGAACATGAGGAAGAACTTCTTCCCTCTGAGGGTGACGGAGCCCTGGCCCAGGCTGCCCAGAGGGGCTGTGGAGTCTCCTTCTCTGGAGATATTCAAGACCTGCCTGGACAAGGTCCTGTGCAGCCTGCTGTAGGTGACCCTGCTTCAGCAGGGGGGTTGGACTAGATGACCCACAGAGGTCCCTTCCAACCCCTACTATTCTGTGATTCTGTGATACGCTGGATGAGGACAATCCTGAAGAGCAACCGTTCCTCAGGATCCCGAATTGTGGCATGAACTTCCCCTCCAAGCACACACACGAAGTCTCCATGCTTGCTAGCGAGCACCCCTGTGCTGAAGGTGGAGCTGAAGGAGCTGGGCTTATTCACAGGGGTGTAGTTCGCTGGAGTTAATTACTATCCCAGAAATGAAAGCATAATTAAAACTGCAATGCAATTTTAGCCCTGAAAGCATAACTTCACTGATCTCAACTCGTATCTAGAAAAGATAAATTATCCTCAGTCTGTTAATAGCAGGCGGAGAACATTTGCAGGGGAAAAGTGTGGATTCCTCAATTTATCTGCTTCACACTTTTAAAAGTAATCTTTATGTGCAACCTTTTTCACCAGTTAAACTGGGAGGAGGAAGCCAGCTCGCACTGTGCTTGATTTTCTGTGGGTTTGGACCTGAGGACGGTGCCATGAGCTAGGATTCCTCTCCCCGCGCGTGGACGGCGTAGGTGGCTCCGCTGGAACCACTGCGCTTCTCTCGCTGCGCGCTGTGCGCTGGCGGGGTTGAGGCTGAGAACTGATCTGCTGCTGCTGAGGAGCCGGGGTTGTTTTGAGAGAAAATGTCAAAGAGGTAAAAAGTGAAATAGGAAAATCTAAACTAAGCCAATGTGCGAGGCACGCGCACGTTGTGTAGATTTGTCTTGGCCTTTTTTCTGCTTACGGAGTCACAGACTGGTTTGGGTGGGAAGGGACCTTAAAGCTCATCTGGTTCCAACCCCCCTGCCATCAGCAGGGACATCTCCCACCAGACCAGGGTGCTCAGAGCTCCATCCAACCTGGCCTTGAACCCTGCCAGGGAGGGGGCAGCCACAGCTTCTCTGGGCAGCCTGAGCCAGGGCCTCACCACCCTCACGGGGAAGAATTTCTTCCCAATATCTCATCTCAATCTGCCCTCTTTCACTTTGAAGCCATCACCCCTTGTCCTGTCACTGCAGGCACAGCTAAAAAGCCTGTCCCCAGCTTTCGTGTAAGCCCCCTGTAAGGACTGAAAGGCCACAAGAAGGTCTCCACAGAGCCTTCTCTTCTCCAGGCTGAATCTCCCAGCCTCTCCTCCCAGCAGAGGGGTTCCAGCCCTCGCATCATTGCTGGGGCCTCCTCTGGCCCCGCTCCAGCAGCTCCAGCTCTGTCCTGTGCTGAGGGCTCCAGAGCTGGACGCAGGACTCCCGGGGGGTCTCAGCAGAGCGGGGCAGAGGGGCAGAATCCCCTCCCTCACCCTGTGCCCATGCTGCTGGGGATGCAGCCCAGGGCATGGGTGGCCTGCTGGGCTGCCAGCGCTCATTGGTGGCTCCTGTCTGGCTTTTCGTCCCCCAGCACCCCAAGTCCTTCTGGGCAAGGCTGCTCTCCATCCCTGCATCCCCCAGCCCGTATGGGGGTTTCTCCCAACCCCTGTGCAGGACCCTGCCCTTGTCCTCGTCCTTTTGGATGCCCATGTTTCTCTCCAGTTCCTCTGCCGTTGGGGTGGGAATGCCGGGGGGGTCTTTGCCCGAGGAGGTAGGCAGAGCGGCTCCCTTGTCCCCCCCTTCAGCCGCGCTCGCTCTCGGTGCAGCCCGTGAGCTCCCTGTCCCACGGCACAGCAGCAACCACGTGGCCCCTGCTCACGCTGAGGTTTGCCCTTCTCCCAGCGACCACCAGCCGTGCCCAGTTGCTGCAAGGCACGTTATTTAGAAGTCCAGTACACCGGTTCGGTGACCTGGGCAGAGAGGAACCTGATGAGGTTCACCAAGGGCAAGGGCAGGGTCCTGCGCCTGGGGAGGAACAACCCCAGGCACCAGTACAGGCTGGGGCTGAGCTGCTGGAGAGCAGCTCTGCGGAGAGGGACTGGGAGTGCTGGGGGACGACAGGGTGACCATGAGCCAGCAGCGTGCCCTGGGTGCCAAGAAGGCCAAGGGGATCCTGGGGTGCATGAGGAGGAGTGTGGGCAGCAGGGCGAGGGAGGTTCTCCTGCCCCTCTGCTCTGCCCTGGGGAGGCCCCATCTGCAGTGCTGTGTCCAGTGCTGGGCTCCCCAGTTCAAGAAAGATGAGGAGCTACTGGAGAGAGTCCAGCGGAGGGCTACGAGGATGAGGAGGGGACTGGAGCATCTCTGCTAGGAGGAGAGGCTGAGGGAGCTGGGCTTGTTCAGCCTGGAGAAGAGAAGGCTGAGAGGAGACTTTCGACATGCCTCTAAATATCTGCAGGGTGGGTGTCAGGAGGACGGGGCCAGACTCTTTGCAGTGGTGCCCAGCGACAGGACAAGGGGCAACGGGCACAAACTGAGGCACAGGAAGTTCCGTCTGAACCCGAGGAAGAACTTCTTCCCTCTGAGGGTGACGGAGCCCTGGCCCAGGCTGCCCAGGGAGGTTGTGGAGTCTCCTTCTCTGGAGATATTCCAGCCCCACCTGGACAAGGTCCTGTGCAGCCTATTGTAGGTGACCCTGCTTTGACAGGAGGGTTGGACTGGGTGACCCACAGAGGTCCTTGCCAACCCTTGCCATTTTGTGATTCTGTGATTCTGTGACCTTCACATGGACCTCTCACCCCAGCCATATTTTTGTGCTTGATGATTTCCAAGCACGTTCCTGCCTGGCATCCTCAGGTTTGTTGGTCCCAGATGCGTTGCTGACGTTGAATATAAAATATCGCCTGTCCCTGTCTGGATGATCGTGCTGTCGTTCTGTCCTTCTGCATTTACCTTGTGAACTTTTCCACGCTGTGGGGTGAATTTGCTGTTCACCAGCAGCCTGGAAGGTTCCAGCCTGGAGGAATATGTTTCACATGGTGCTTGGAGAAGTCTGACTGGTTCATCTTTTACCACAGATACTAAAACCAGTGCACACCATCATTCCAGATGCTTTTGTAGGACTGCTAGCTAAGAGACCAAATATGAAGTTCACCTGTTGAAAGAAGAACAAGTGTAGTGCAGAGAAGATGTTTCTGCAGTGGAGAGTTCCCTTCTGCTTCGAGAGCAGAGCTTGCAGTAGGGTGAGCTGCAGGTGGACACGGGGGTTGATGTTAGTGGAGATCTTGTACTGACATCTTGAATGGAAACCTGGAGGGGACGCAGGAGCCGGAGAGTGGACTGGAGACCACGTCAGAAGATGGCAGTGAAAGCCTTTCGCTGGTGGAAGGAGGTCCAGCTGGAAGGCGAGCTGCTGACGCTGCATGGGCCTTGGGAGCGGACGGGGCTGGTGGCTGCCGAAGCGAGGGGAGGCTGGGATCACAGAGGGGTGGTGGTGGGAAGGGACCTCTGGAGATCGGCTAGTCCAACCCGCGGTTTAACGCAGGGTCAGCTAGAGCACATAACTCAGGAGCGTGTTCGGTCGCGGTCTGGTTTTGAGTTCCTGCAGGGGTGGAGACCCCCAGCTTCTCTGGAAACCTACTCCTGTCTCCCATCGTTCTTGCAGTAAAGAAGTTTTTCCTGAAGTGGAATTTGTGTGTTGCAGTTCACGCCTGTTGCCTCTCGCCCCTTCTCTGGGCACTGCTGAGAAGAGTGTGGCTCCGTCGTCTTTACCCCCTCCACCCCAAATGCCAAGCCAGGAAAAGCCAAGAAGCGCAGGTCTTCCAGCTGCTCGTGTGTCCCTCCTTCCCTGGCAGGAGCCGAGGCTTCCTCTCCTCTCAGCAGAAGACTTTTAAAGAGGCATCTTGAAAAAACTGGAATAGATAAAAGTGTAATGGCTGCATCTCAGGTGACCACATGACCTTTCCAAAGGTTCAGCTGTAAAGGAGGTTTGATGACGGGAGTGTCAGCATTAGGAATACGCAGGCTTAATCTTTGTCAGCGTTGGTGACTCTTGATATCAAGAGAAAGCATTTTTTTTCCTGCTTTTAGTGACATCTTTTCTTGCACCGTGTAACTTTTGACGTGCAGTTCGAAGAACTTCATTCCTGAAGAGCAGCATGAAAATACAGTTGAATTTCTGAACCTGTTAGTTCACCTTGCTGATGGAAGAAGCCTGGAATTAATTCAGTGGGAAACGCTTGTGTTGTCTTAAATACTTTCTGGCCTTACATGTGGAGATTACTCAGCTCCAATTTCAGAGCAAGGACGAGAAATCAGTTGTCTCCAGGAAAGGGAGAGCTGCTCAAATTCACTTTTTCCACAGAATCACAGAATCACAGAATAGTAGGGGTTGGAAGGGACCTCTGTGGGTCATCTAGTCCAACCCCCCCGCCGAAGCAGGGTCACCTACAGCAGGCTGCACAGGACCTTGTCCAGGCGGGGCTGGAATATCTCCAGAGAAGGAGACTCCACAACCTCCCTGGGCAGCCTGTTCCAGGGCTCCGTCACCCTCAGAGGGAAGAAGTTCCTCCTCATGTTCAGACGGAACTTCCTGTGCCTCAGTTTGTGCCCATTGCCCCTTGTCCTGTCACTGGGCACCACTGAAAAGAGCTTGGCCCCATCCTCCTGACACCCACCCTTCAGATATTTGTAGGCATTTATAAGGTCCCCTCGCAGCCTTCTCTTCTTCAGGCTGAACAAGCCCAGTTCCCTCAACCTCTCCTCGTAGTGGAGATGCTCCAGTCCCCTCACCATCCTTGTAGCCCTTCCAGGGGGTATCAAGAGAAGGATTTTTTGCCATCTGATGCATGCACCCTGTTTGCCCTGCTGTTACAACCACTGCCCTGTTTTGTAAACATTTAAAGCTTAATTTCCTTTCCTGACGAGGAATTTGGGATGACAGTGACCTCCAGGTCTGTCGTGTGGCTCGGCCAAGGTGGTGGGACAGGAGCAGGGATGATGGTGGCCGGCGTCGGCTGGGGACGAGCTGGTGCCTGCGGCCGCTGTCCTGCCCTTCGTGGCTCGAAGCCTCTGCGAGGTGTCTGGGGTGGGACGGCGCTGACGTTAGCGACCACGACTGGAGACCTCGTCAGCAGAAGGCAGTTTGTTGTCAGTAATTAGCACTAATTTCCAGCGTAGGTTAAAATCTGAACCCGGCGGGATAAGCACTAGAGGGCAGTCTGGGTTTGGGTGTGGACAGGGCGGAAACCCCTGCGCGTTCTCTCTGCTGCCTGGAGCCAGCTTAGGACCACGTGGGCGATGCCTTGAACCGCGTGGGCGATGCCATGGACCACCTGGGCGATGCCATGAACCACCTGGGCGATGCCATGGACCATGTGGGCGATGCCATGAACCACCTGGGCGATGCCATGGACCACCTGGGTGATGCCTCGAACCGCGTGGGCGATGCCTTGAACCACCTGGGTGATGCCTCGAACCGCGTGGGTGATGCCTCGAACCGCGTGGGCGATGCCATGAACCGCGTGGGCGATGCCTCGAACCACGTGGGCGATGCCATGAACCACCTGGGTGATGCTTCGAACCGCGTGGGTGATGCCATGAACCACCTGGGTGATGCCTCGAACCACCTGGGTGATGCCTCAAACTGCGTGGGCGATGCCATGAACCACCTGGGTGATGCCTCGAACCGCGTGGGTGATGCCATGAACCACCTGGGTGATGCCTCGAACCGCGTGGGTGATGCCATGAACCACCTGGGTGATGCCTCGAACCACCTGGGTGATGCCTCGAACCGCGTGGGTGATGCCATGAACCACCTGGGTGATGCCTCGAACCGCGTGGGTGATGCCATGAACCACCTGGGTGATGCCTCGAACCACCTGGGTGATGCCTCGAACCGCGTGGGTGATGCCATGAACCACCTGGGTGATGCCATGAACCCACACGTAGGTGTTCTGCCACACAGAAGGACCCACCAGGTCCGGCTTTGTGAGGACCTGTGCCACCAGGCCAGGGGCTTCTGAGGACCTGGCTGGAAAAATAACGTTACCTGGGAGTGTGGGATGCTGAGCTGGCAAACTGGTGTTCCTCTGTCGTGAAGATGAGACATGGACTGGATTTCCCGTAAAGTGGGAGTGTGTTGGGAGTTGGTGATTAGGGATGGAGAAGACGACTCCAGCGGGTGTGTAATGTGATGATGAGGGCAATGGAAAAGACGTGTCAGCAGGGATTGTGTTAAATTTTTCGTATCACAGCCTGGCAGGGGTTGGAAGGGACCTCTGTGGGTCACCCACCCAACCCCCTGCCCAAGCAGGGTCACCCAGAGCAGGGGGCACAGCACCGCGGCCAGGCGGGGCTGGAATATCTCCAGAGAAGGAGACTCCACAGCCCCTCTGGGCAGCCTGGGCCAGGGCTCCGTCACCCTCAGAGGGAAGAAGTTCTTCCTCGGGTTCAGCTGGAGCTTCCCAGGCTTCAGTTTGTGCCCGTTGCCCCTTGTCCTGTCGCTGGGCACCACTGGAAAGAGTCTGGCCCCGTCCTCCTGACCCCCACCCTACAGATATTTAGAGGCATTTCGAAGGTCCCCTCGCAGCCTTCTCTTCTCCAGGCTGAACAAGCCCAGCTCCCTCAGCCTCTCCTCGTAGGAGAGATGCTCCAGTCCCCTCCTCATCCTTGCAGCCCTCCGCTGGACTCTCTCCAGTAGCTCCTCATCTTTCTGGAACTGGGGAGCCCAGAACTGGACACAGCACTGCAGATGGGGCCTCCCCAGGGCAGAGCAGAGGGGCAGGAGAACCTCCCTCGCCCTGCTGCCCACACTCCTCCTCATGCACCCCAGGATCCCATTGGCCTTCTTGGCACCCAGGGCACGCTGCTGGCTCCTGGTCACCCTGTCGTCCCCCAGCACTCCCAGTCCCTCTCCGCAGAGCTGCTCTCCAGCAGCTCAGCCCCAGCCTGTCCTGGTGCCTGGGGCTGTTCCTCCCCAGGTGCCCAGAGGCTAAGCAGTTCTGACATTGCTCTGCAGCCTACAAAAATATCGACAATCGGTGCTTGGTGAATAAAGAAAACCGCTACTTTTGAGAATGTTGTTAACCGGGAGGATTCTCTGTGGAGTGGGTGACTGTATGGGTTTTTGCTTTTGCAGAAAGATGTTCCAGACGGGTTGAAGGAGCTCTCGGATGGCTCAGAGGAGAGCAGCGATGCCCAGTCCGACTCTCAGAGCTCCGAGAACAGCAGCAGCAGCAGCAGCAGCGACGGGTGCAGTAACAAAGACGGGAAGAAAAGCCGATGGAAAAGGAAAGGTAATTTTCCTTCCCAGGAGTGGTGATTTTAACGGGGTCTGTGTCTGTGAAGGACTCTGAGGTTTCTTTCTCCATCACCGCTGCTGACTGATGAAGGCAGGCTGTGACAGTGGCCTGAAACGCCGTTACCGTTCGTGCTTATGGATTGAACTGGTGGCACGAGTGCTGATTTACTGGTGTGGGAACCCAAGGGGAGAGCAATTAAGTGTATTTCAGGTCTTGAAAGAATTTACAGACCAGCACGGCCAGGAACAGTGGATCTGTTGCATCCAGGTTTTCCTGCCCTCGCCCTGCTTTCCCGAGAAGATCGCACCCTTTCCTTCTGGCCTCCTCTGGTGCTGTTGGTCGCAGCGCTGGCTGGGGATGAGCGCAGCATCTCTGAGGGTAAAGCCTGTTATGGGGTTGGGTGGGTCCCATCGGCCTTGAGCCGCTGCGCCCTGTTCTGTCCTGCGCTGGGCTCCCTTCGCTCAGAAACCGGGCAGTAGTTGGGTGGTGGGTGCTGTTGGGTGTTCAATCGCTTACAACCGGAGCTAACACAGCGCAGCGGTGGGCTGGGCCCCGCTCCTGGGGCTGGGGGTTGCTGGGCTTGGGGGGTTCAGCGACGTTCCGAGGTTACCTGGATTTTCTGCAGAAGTCGTGCAAGAGTAGCAAGCGGAGGCAGGAACGGATTTCGCTCTCTGCTTTGCATCCTGGGGTCTTTCCCACTCTGAGGAGACAGCGTGTGTAGTCGGGTACTGCCGTAGCGTGCCGTCTCACTGGCACCTCGCAGCCAGTGCAGTGTAATATTTACACCCTGTATTAGTGGCACACCGCAGTTCCCATCTTACCCGCCTCTGCCTTCCACCCCCATTGGTTTGACCAACGTTGTCTGAACTCTTTCCTCCTCCAAAACCCTGCTCAGATACCTGCTGTGAGCTGAATTAGTGGGAAAAAAAGCAGAAATCAAATATGAGGATGCGACAGACGTTGTTCTCCGACTTGGGGAGACTCTGTTCACCACAGCGTTGTTGTTCTCTCCGTGCTTCCTAACTCGGAGCTTTGTGAAGAAGCGGGAAGTCCTCCCTTTGGCCCGGCCGCAGCTCGGGACGTTCCTGGGGAGCTGGTGGTGGAACCTTTCCCTTCAGTCCCAGCTCTTCCTTTTCCCTTCTCAGCCATGCACAGGATTTCTTGGCCGAAACGGAACGTTATCAAGAAGAGTGCATCAAGAAGAGTGTGGCCAGCAGGACGAGGGAGGTTCTCCTTCCCCTCTACTCAGCCCTAGTGAGGCCTCATCTAGAGTACTGTGTCCAGTTCTGGGCTCCCCAGTTCAAGAAAGATGAGGAGCTACTGGAGAGAGTCCAGCGGAGGGCTACGAGGATGAGGAGGGGACTGGAACATCTCTCCTCCGAGGAGAGGTTGAGGGAGCTGGGCTTGTTCAGCCTGAAGAAGAGAAGGCTGAGAGGGGACCTTATAAATGCTTACAAATATCTGAAGGGTGGGTGTCAGGAGGATGGGGCCAAGCTCAGTGGTGCCCAGCGACAGGACAAGGGGCAATGGGCACAAATTGAGGCACAGGAAGTTCCGTCTGAACATGAGGAAGAACTTCTTCCCTCTGAGGGTGACGGAGCCCTGGCCCAGGCTGCCCAGGGAGGCTGTGGAGTCTCCTTCTCTGGAGATATTCCAGCCCCGCCTGGACAAGGTCCTGTGCAGCCTGCTCTGGGTGACCCTGCTTGGGCAGGAGAGTTGGACTAGATGACCCACAGAGGTCCCTTCCAACCCCTACCATTCTGTGATTCTATTCTATTCTGTTATTTAAAACTTCTTTCCAAGGCAGTAGGACGGCGCAGTGGAAGCACGTCAGAGGTTCTCTGAAGTGGCTGTGGACTTCGGTAACCGGTGGGGTCTGCCGAGCCCCTTCCCGCGGTGGGGAGTCGCCGAGGGAGAACGTGCGCTCGCGTGGACCCGACCCTGCCTGGAGCCTGCCCTGGAGTCACGGCACAAACCACAGCACGAGCATGACGTAGAATTTTAAGCTTTTGGAGCACTCTGAAATAGAAAATTGTTCTAAACACGTAGAAGTGAAACCTGACTCCAAATCCATCCTTTGAAAGGAAAGCTATAGGAAATCTGGCCAAAATATCTTCATTATTTCTAACAAATCTTCTCAAAATATTTGGCCAGTAAGGGTTTTTTTTTGCCTACTTTGCCTACACCTCCAGGGTTATGGTATTATGTAAAAACCTGCGAGGGAACTTCGAAAACAGAGATATCTCACCTTCCAGTGAGACCTTTGTGCAGAAATGCATGTATGTGTTGTACAGAGAAGTTCTATAGGGTGCTGCATGGCTGACAGGGCAGGAGCGTGTGTGGTTCAGGAACCCGAGCGAGAAGGAAGGGAAATCTTCCCCCGAAACGAAGGGCAAAAGGTCCCCAAAACTGAAAAGCAGACAGCGTGAAGGTAGCGGTTTCGGTATAAATGCAGAAAAGGAATTGTGCTCCTCTCTGTCTGCCACTGGTGGTTTCCTCAGGAGCAACATCTTGGCCCTTCACATAAAGGTCAGATTTTTGTGAGGTTTAGTGCCCTGGAAGTCATGGACTTCCAGCGATTAGTAAATTAGAACTCATTGGTAAATTGGAGAAGTAATTCTGGTCAGTGGTGTTACCAGCGTGGTCCCCCTGTTCTGACGCCCGCCTCGAGGTCCGTGCGCCTTCGCGCGAGCAGCCGGGCGTCACCGATGGACACAGAATCACAGAATCACAGAATGGTAGGGGTTGGCAGGGACCTCTGTGGGTCACCCAGTCCAACCCCCCTGCCGAAGCAGGGTCACCCAGAGCAGGCTGCACAGGACCTTGTCCAGGCGGGGCTGGAATATCTCCAGAGAAGGAGACTCCACAGCCCCTCTGGGCAGCCTGTTCACCTGGGCCGTGATTGAGGGCGGGTTGGCAGCATCCGCCGAGCCCGGCGTAATGCCACCGGTCCCCAGAGCCGCGGTGGGGCCCGGCACCAGCACGGGGTACGGCTGCTTGTTGCAAGGATTGGGGAGGATCGTTTTGGTTGTGAAAATACGGAATTCGAATAAAAATCAGTGATAATAAAAAAGTAAAAATCTACTGGAGAGAATCCAGTGGAGGGCTACGAGGATGAGGAGGGGACTGGAGCATCTCTCCTGCGAGGAGAGGCTGAGGGAGCTGGGCTTGTTCAGCCTGGAGGAGAGAAGGCTGAGAGGGGACCTTCGAAATGCCTCTAAATATCTGCAGGGTGGGGGTCAGGAGGACGGGGCCAGACTCTTTCCAGTGGTGCCCAGCGACAGGGCAAGGGGCAACGGGCACAAACTGAAGCCTGGGAAGTTCCAGCTGAACCCGAGGAAGAACTTCTTCCCTCTGAGGGTGCCGGAGCCCTGGCCCAGGCTGCCCAGGGAGGCTGTGGAGTCTCCTTCTCTGGAGATATTCCAGCCCCGCCTGGCCGCGGTGCTGTGCCCCCTGCTCTGGGTGACCCTGCTTGGGCAGGGGGTTGGGCTGGGTGACCCACAGAGGTCCCTGTCCACCCCTGCCATGCTGGGATTCTGGGATTCTGTGAAGGGAGGGCGAACTGGCGTGGACAGCGAACAGACGAGCTGAACGCGTGGTAGCTTGCTCGGAGGCTCTGAGCTGAGCTCCCCGAGGCTGCCGTTCCACGCAACGTGACGTTCTCTTTGCTCATGTAGATGTAGAACAGGAAGCGCGTTCAGATCGCATCGGCAGCCGCTTCCTTATATGTGCAAAAACAAAGCGCCCTGACAGCAGCGCGACCGCCACTTTGGTTTGAGCGGCGATGGAAGCCCGGGTGCGTTTCTAGACCCACATGGGTGCTGCGCGGGGCCTATCAGGCACCCGGGGGAGCAAGTTTAAAACCAAGCCCCGTGCCTTCCCGCCGGCGCGTCCGCGCGTGAGCGGGAGGAAGGCGGGAGCCGCGCTGCTGGCGAGCGAGAGACGGAGCGGTGGTGTCCATGGAGCAGCTCTGCGCCGTCCCCGTGGAAGGTAGGACACGGGCCACAGCGGGTTCTGCTGCGGGGGGCGAAGCGGGGGCTGTCGTGGCCAGGGCCGCTCCGTGCCGGTCATTGGCGAGGCAGAAACCTCTGCTTTGGCCTTCAAGCAGCCGCTCAGCTGCCACCTGTGGAGTTTGGTGGTGAAAACAAAGCTTTTTTTGGGTACGGTACGTGTGAAAGGACGCTGCCAAGGCTCCCTGGGTTCTGTGCTGTTCTCACTCATCCTGAAACTCACGGTGTGAGCGCCTCAGTTCCGGGGGCTTTCATCACCATTTCGCTGCAGTGTGTTTTGTGTCACAGAATCACAGCCTGGCAGGGGTGGGCAGGGCCCTCTGTGGGTCACCCAGCCCAACCCCCTGCCCAAGCAGGGTCACCCAGAGCAGGGGGCACAGCACCGCGGCCAGGCGGGGCTGGAATATCTCCAGAGAAGGAGACTCCACAGCCCCTCTGGGCAGCCTGGGCCAGGGCTCCGGCACCCTCAGAGGGAAGAAGTTCTTCCTCGGGTTCAGCTGGAACTTCCCAGGCTTCAGTTTGTGCCCGTTGCCCCTTGTCCTGGCGCTGGGCACCACTGCAAAGAGTCTGGCCCCGTCCTCCTGACCCCCACCCTGCAGATATTTAGAGGCATTTCGAAGGTCCCCTCGCAGCCTTCTCTTCTCCAGGCTGAACAAGCCCAGCTCCCTCAGCCTCTCCTCGGAGGAGAGATGCTCCAGTCCCCTCCTCATCCTCACAGCCCTCCGCTGGACTCTCTCCAGTAGCTCCTCATCTTTCTTGAACTGGGGAGCCCAGCACTGGACACATGATCCTCAGCACTGGCAGTCTGACAGCTCAAGGTCTTCGGAACGAAGACTCCAGCTCAGTCACAGGTGTGCTCGTTGAAGCTTGGTGTGCTCAAGAACAGCCATAACGAGTCTGACCACAAGCCTACATAGCCTGGTAATCTGCCCAGCACTGACTGACAGTGGCAACCCAGAGAGAAGGCGCCAAGAAGAGCAGAAGAACGTGACAAGTGTGGTTTCACATCATCCATCGGTCTGTGGCGTGGGGACTTGGAGCGCAAAGAGGCTGTCCTTCACTTGATGCCTGTCCATGGGCCGGTCCAGTCCCTCTTTGAGCTGTTGCACTGGTGTAAAGATTGCACTGCCCTGCAGCAAGGGTTTCCTCTGCTCGACGTGCCGGGCAGAGAAATATCTCTGGTCTGTTTTTTAAAACCTAGCATCATCTAAATTCATTCCATGCTCCCCAGCACTTGTATTTGAGTCCAAACTGTTGCTCTGCTAAACCACGACACAGATGTCATAACTTGTTGGTTACCTCTTCCAGGCTGAATGACCCTTCTTGGTCCTCATGGAAGGGCCATGCTGTCCTTGTTGGGCTCTTCTAGCTCACCTAGGTGTGTTTAGAGCCGGTATGAAAATGGCCCACGATCTTCAATCAGCAGATGCGTGTACGGTGGTTTTCTGTTCTCTATTTCTTTCCTGGGAATTCCTATCATTCTGCTTGCTTTGACCACCCCTCACCCATGGCGTTTGTGCAAGTGCTTATTACGGTACCACGATAACATTGCTCTGTGGCCGCTGTCCCCGCTCCTGCAAGCTGTCCACCAGCCCATGCCTTTTTCTCTGAATGACTTGGTATTGGCACCAAGCTTTGCCGCTTCACTATCTGCTTATTTTCCCACACAATTCAGGGGTACAATACTTGGTATCTGAGAGCCTCCCGATGGTCTTTGCTGTGGGAAACGGCTTTGCTCTACACGTGTGGTACCTGGCTGCGGAAGAGGTCCTGGGAGGAGCAGCGGGGACGCGCGGGACGCAGCGACGGGCTCTGGTGGCACTCGGCCGGGCAGGCTGACCATGGCATCCTCAGACGCCGCTTCCTTCTTTCACTATTCCCAGAATCCCAGCATGGCAGGGGTGGGCAGGGCCCTCTGTGGGTCCCCCAGCCCAACCGCCTGCCCAAGCAGGGTCACCCAGAGCAGGGGGCACAGCACCGCGGCCAGGCGGGGCTGGAATATCTCCAGAGAAGGAGACTCCCCAGCCCCTCTGGGCAGCCTGGGCCAGGGCTCCGTCACCCTCAGAGGGAAGAAGTTCTTCCTCGGGTTCAGCTGGAGCTTCCCAGGCTTCAGTTTGTGCCCGTTGCCCCTTGTCCTGTCGCTGGGCACCACTGCAAAGAGTCTGGCCCTGTCCTCCTGACCCCCACCCTGCAGATATTTAGAGGCATTTCTAAGGTCCCCTCTCAGCCTTCTTTTCTCCAGGCTGAACAAGCCCATCTCCCTCAGCCTCTCCTCGGAGGAGAGATGCTCCAGTCCCCTCCTCATCGTCGTAGCCCTCCGCTGGGCTCTCTCCAGTAGCTGGCAGTGAGTGTTGGGTGTTCACAGCGGGGGGAAGGAGGGATTGCTCCTGGCAGCTACCTGGGCTGCCGCAGCACCTAGCCTGAATAACTCGGATTTATCCCTCGCCCTCACAGTCTTGACTTTCTCCTAAAGGCACACATCTGCTAGAATGTTTGGGGTTTTTTTAAAAAAAACCAAAAACCAACAGAACAACTCATTGATGTTGGCTAATTTGATGTTAGCTGAGGTAATTAGCACTTACAGCTGTAATTTTTAATGAGTTTATGTAATATACTTTATTTCTCTTCTTCCTTCCAGTACAACAGCTGAAAAAATGTGGTTTGGATCAGCAAAACATCTCTAAATTCAGAATGTTTTGATGATCGTGATTTGACTGCGTGAACACGCAGGGAGCTGTGCCTTTCTCTGCCTTGGCCGTCGCCGCGTGTCCTCCAGAAAACCTGGAAATTGTTACACGTGGGAAGCGATGGGGGTGCAAATTACCGAGCATTTCGTCTTAGTTTCTTTTGTAATTAGACTCCGCGCCTGCTGGGCTGGGGGTTCTCCTTCCTCTTGCACGCAGTGTCCGCAGCGGTGTTCCTCGGTGCGCACCACGCTGCCGGTGACAAGCGCGGTCGTGTGCCCTCGCCGTGCCTGGGCTACGAGGATGAGGAGGGGGCTGGAGCATCTCCCCTACGAGGAGAGGCTGAGGGAGCTGGGCTTGTTCAGCCTGGAGAAGAGAAGGCTGCGAGGGGACCTTATAAATGCCTACAAATATCTGCAGGGTGGGTGTCAGGAGGATGGGGCCAAGCTCTTTTCAGTGGTGCCCAGTGACAGGACAAGGGGCAATGGGCACAAACTGAGGCACAGGAAGTTCCAGCTGAACCCGAGGAAGAACTTCTTCCCTCTGAGGGTGACGAAGCACTGGAACAGGCTGCCCAGGGAGGTTGTGGAGTCTCCTTCTCTGGAGATATTCCAGACCCGCCTGGACAAGGTCCTGTGCAGCCTGCTCTGGGTGACCCTGCTTGGGCAGGGGGGTTGGACTAGATGACCCACAGAGGTCCCTTCCAACCCCTACTATTCTGTGATTCTGTGATTCTGTGAGACCCCAGCGACTTCTGTGTCTTCTGGGTAAGCCTGGGGTTTGTCGGCTGGGAGATCTCCCCGGCTGATGATACAGAGGTGTTGTCCCAAAGGTTTCTAACGCTGATGGATGTTGCTGTGCCCGGGCTGGAGGGGGCTGCAGCCACTCTTCGTGAGGAAGAACTTCTTCCCTCTGAGGGTGCCGGAGCCCTGGCCCAGGCTGCCCAGAGGGGCTGTGGAGTCTCCTTCTCTGGAGATATTCCAGCCCCGCCTGGCCGCGGTGCTGTGCCCCCTGCTCTGGGTGACCCTGCTTGGGCAGGGGGTTGGGCTGGGTGACCCACAGAGGGCCCTGCCAACCCAAAAAAACACAAAAACCCATACTGAAGGGCCGGGCTCGGTCCTGCGCCCCGGAGAGCTCCGTCACTCCGCTGAGGAGCCGCCGTGGGCACGCAGAGCAGGCTTTGGTGACAGCATCTCGAGTAGGGGACATCGGATGTTTGGCTGGTCTGCAGCTCGGGGGGTCAGACCTCTCTCCAGGTGGTCCAGCACTGTGCTGGTCGTGGTGTGAAGCAACTTGGTGAGAGCTGCTTGGTGCCGGCTTGGTTTCTTGACCAGCGCAGCGAGCGGCAGAGTGGTGTCTTTCCTCTCTCCCCCTCTTTCTTACGGTGTTTGTCAGGATTTGCCTGATGTCCTTTCCTAGAGTGGAGGAATTTCTGGGCTTGTTCAGCCTGGAGAAGAGAAGACTGCAAGGGGACCTTCGAAATGCCTCTAAATATCTGCAGGGTGGGGGTCAGGAGGACGGGACCAGACTCTTTGCAGTGGTGCCCAGCGACAGGACAAGGGGCAACGGGCACAAACTGAAGCCTGGGAAGCTCCAGCTGAAGCTGAGGAAGAACTTCTTCCCTCTGAGGGTGCCGGAGCCCTGGCCCAGGCTGCCCAGAGGTGCTGGGGAGTCTCCTTCTCTGGAGATATTCCAGACCCACCTGGACAAGGTCCTCGGCAGCCTACTGTAGGTGACCCTACTTGGGCAGGGGGTTGGAGTAGATGACCCACAGAGGGCCCTTCCAACCCCGACCATTCTGTGATTCTGTCATTCTGTGATTACTCAGTGTAACCAAGAAAGCACATATACCAATAAATTTACTCTCAGAAAGCTTTAAATTGGGAGAGAAAGAAGGCTGAGATCTTCGGTGAGGTCACCGGCGCGCGGAGACGTCCGAGCGCTGGGACGCAGACTTGCTGAGCGCCGCGGTTTGTTTGCTCAGAGCTGCCAGGGCGAGATAACGCTGCAGGCTCCCCGTGGGAGGCATCGGTTCATCTCTTTTTATGCTTATAAAAACAAGATCTGGCAACAGGAATGTGTAATCCTCGTCAGAGCGGTGCCAGTTGCAGCCGTACCCAGGGTAAGTGCGGGAGGGGGACTCCTGGGAAGCTGCGGTCGGACGGTGTTTCTGGGCGTTATTTCTTCCTTCATTTTAGCGAGGAGGAGTCGTGGGGGGGAGAACTCGTTTAAAATGGGTGTCTCACGTGTGAGCATGGTGGTGTTTTGCTGCGAATTCAAGGTCGAGTTCCCATCCTCATGGTGGTAAACCTTGAGAAAAGAAGGGCGCTGGGCTAACCCGAGACGTTTCTCTGCTGCTCAGAGTGTGTTTTAACGGCTTTCAGTAGAAGTTTTTCGTGTACCACATCTGGATCCCATTAGCTGTTTAAAATTGGGTTATTTTAAGCTTGTGACTGCACATAGTTGAAGGGGGGGTATTGTATTTTTAGTTCAGCTTGACTGTACTTTCTTTCCAAATGAGTAAAGTGCAGCCTTTTCTTTCCGAATGTGTGGACTCCGAGGCAGACAGCCCCGTGGAAACGCGTGCAACCCCCTGAGCAGGAGCTCTGGGTCTACTATTTTAATTTCTTTTTCATATTATACTCTCCCAAGCCCAAAGCAAATCAGAGAGAAAACCCCAGCAGAGCTCCCGCCGGGACGCCGAGGTGAGTACCCAGTCCGTGCGCCCACGTGGCTTCGCACCCGGCTCTGCTGCGAGGGTGACGAGGGCGGACGCGATGCTGGCGGCAGCGCCCGCCGGTGGGACGTGTCGTATGGCTGCATGGTGCTGCTTCTTGGGCCTCTGAAAGATGGAGAGGAAACATCTTGCTCCTGAAGACCGGGTGGAAGAGAGCTGCTCCCGTGCCGAGTAATAAATCAAAGCTACGCTGGCAGCGGGAGCAGAGATCTCAGACTCCCGATGGGTGGAAGGGATTCTCCGGACGCGTTGCCCGTTCGTAGGATGGCACCGATCTCTGCAGCGCGGGCAGCCAGCAGTTCGTTAGGTGCTGCTGGTGAAGCAGTTACCCAGCAAAAGGGCTTTAATATAAATGCTTACAAATATCTGCAGGGTGGGGGTCAGGAGGATGGGGCCAAGCTCTTTTCAGTGGTGCCCAGCGACAGGACAAGGGGCAACGGGCACAAACTGAAGCCTGGGAAGTTGCAGCTGAACCCGAGGAAGAACTTCTTCCCTCTGAGGGTGACGGAGCCCTGGCCCAGGCTGCCCAGAGGGGCTGTGGAGTCTCCTTCTCTGGAGATGTTCCAGCCCCGCCTGGCCGCGGTGCTGTGCCCCCTGCTCTGGGTGACCCTGCTTGGGCAGGGTGTTGGGCTGGGTGACCCCAGAGGTCCCTGCCAACCCCTGCCATGCTGGGATTCTGTGAAAGGCTGAGGGAGCTGGACCTGTTCAGCCTGGAGAAGAGAAGGCTGCGAGGGGACCTTCGAAATGCCTCTAAATATCTGCAGGGTGGGGGTCAGGAGGACGGGGCCAGACTCTTTGCAGTGGTGCCCAGCGACAGGACAAGGGGCAATGGGCACAAACTGAAGCCTGGGAAGCTCCAGCTGAAGATGAGGAAGAACTTCTTCCCTCTGAGGGTGACGGAGCCCTGGCCCAGGCTGCCCAGGGAGGCTGTGGAGTCTCCTTCTCTGGAGATATTCCAGCCCCGCCTGGCCGCGGTGCTGTGCCCCCTGCTCTGGGTGACCCTGCTTGGGCAGGGGGTTGGGCTGGGTGACCCACAGAGGTCCCTGCCCACCCCGACCATGCTGGGATTCTGTGATTCTGTGATTCTGTAATCCCGGGGAGAATTTGCGTCTGATGCTCCCAGTGTGAACTGGGTAGAACAGTGAGCGCCGAAACAGCTTGGTTCCGCTTACCCAAAGACGAGAGTTTCTTTTATTGCTTAGTATGTCTGAAGGCATAATTAGCTCTAATCTTTAAAAGCTAAAGGCCGAGAGATCCCGTTAGAACCCCGGAGTCGCCGACCCGTCGTGCGAGCGGCTCAGAAGGCCATGCCCCATGCTCACGCGCCCGAGCCTGCCGCGCTGGCCAAGCGCGGGGTCCGTGCGGTGGCTCTGCGCTGGCGGGGCTCTTCTTGTTTAGGTTCATTTCAGCTTGGCAAATCGTTACATCTCTTTTTTTCTAAATTGAAAGCATTTTAACTACCAATTTCTCCAGCAATTGCAGGTGTATTTTTTTTCCTTTACTTTTTTAACGGTTTTATTTTGTTGCATGCTGCTAAACAGTTTAGAATGTACCCTCAGCAAGTCTGCTGACGACACCAAACTGGGAGGTGTGGTAGATACACCATCAGGCTGTGCTGCCATTCAGCGTGACCTGGACAGGCAGGAGAGCTGGGCAGAGAGGAACCTGATGAGGTTCAACCAGGGCAAGGGCAGGGTCCTGCACCTGGGGAGGAACAACCTCATGCACCAGTACAGGCTTGGGGTGGACCTGCTGGAGAGCAGCTCTGCGGAGAGGGACCTGGGTGTCCTGGTGGACGACAGGTTAACCATGAGCCAGCAGTGTGCCCTGGCTGCCAAGAAAGCCAATGGGATCCTGGGGTGCATCAAGAAGAGTGTGGCCAGCAGGGCGAGGGAGGTTCTCCTTCCCCTCTACACTGCCCTGGTGAGGCCTCATCTAGAGTACTCTGTCCAGCTCTGGGCTCCCCAGGCACTGGAACAGGCTGCCCAGGGAGGTTGTGGAGTCTCCTTCTCTGGAGATATTGCAGCCCCGCCTGGACAAGGTCCTGTGCAGCCTGCTGTAGGTGACCCTGCTTGGGCAGGAGGGTTGGACTAGATGACCCACAGAGGTCCCTTCCAACCCCTACTCTTCTGTGATTCTGTGATTCTGTTAGCACGTTAGTCAAGATATCTGTATGTCAGTTCTGGGTGACATGAGCTGCCAGGGTTGACCTTCAGCCGAACGACCCTCAGAGTGATTTTCTTTTTGGAGCTGCTGAAATAAAGCCGTTGTCGAAGTGCGAGGTCACTCCTTCTGCTTGCCTTCTGCAGCACCGTCCTCGGCATCTCCTCCGAGACGAGGCTGAGAAACCCAGCCAGGCATTTCTACTACAGCAGTTGAAGGAAATCTTCATCTCGATTCCAGAGTTGCCCGAGTGCCTGCCAGAAAAGTACAGGTTCCGTCATCATCGCCTTTGTTTCGCTGTAAGAATCATAGAATCACAGAAAGTTTTGGGTTGGAAGGGACCCCCAGAGGTCATCTAGTCCAACCGCCCCGCAGCGAGCAGGGACACCGCTAACGAGATCAGGGTGCTCAGAGCCCTGTCCAACCTGGTCTTGAATGTTTCCAGAGATGGGGCCTCCACCACCTCTCTGGGCAACCCGTTCCAGTGCTCCCCCTGCTCCCCTGCTCCCTCGGCTCCGGCTCCGGGCTGCCCCGGGTGTTTTCCTGCGCTGCCTCGAAGCGCGGTGCTCCCAACCGCCCCGTCCTGCAGCCACCAGCGAGGGAGGAAGGCGATAAATCAAACAGCAAAGGGCTGGCTGGGCGAGCGAAGGTCTCTCCCGTGCGGTCCGACGGACGTGGCGAGCCCAAAGGCACGTTGCAGCTGCACGGGCAGCGGGGCTGCCCCAGAGCGGGATCGGCCGTGTCCGTGGATGTTCTCGTTGTTCATCTGACACTGTGGTGAAGGACAAACATTAGCCATAATATAATTAAATATCAGCTTAGGCACCTCAGCAGATGCGTACTGGAAGCCAGTGGGATTTCAAACATATCCCGCCGCTGTCGCACCCGGAAAGGTAAATGACCCTTGCAAGAGGAGACATCCAAGGAAAAAAAGAAGTAAAAATATTTTGGGCGTCTTCACCTTTCCGTTGTTTTCCGTCTCATGTAGTGTGCAGAGCAGATGAGAGCGACGAGTCCTGGTGCTGCTTCGGTGGGGGATGGACTTCCACCAGCTTCAGTGGTCCAGGCTTGCGCTGGGTGGTGGCATCAGAGGGTGCGTGGTGGGGTCTAAGGACCGGGGTGCCAGGAGAATCGTGGTGCTCCTTCCACCGCCGCCTTCAGAAGCGCTGGGGAAACGCATGAAGGAGACTCCACAACCCCCCTGGGCAGCCTGTTCCAGTGCTTCATCACCCTCAGAGGGAAGAAGTTCTTCCTCGGGTTCAGCTGGAACTTCCCAGGCTTCAGTTTGTGCCCGTTGCCCCTTGTCCTGTTGCTGGGCACCACTGGAAAGAGTCTGGCCCCATCCTCCTGACCCCCACCCTGCAGATATTTAGAGGCATCTCGAAGGTCCCCTCTCAGCCTTCTCTTCTCCAGGCTGAACAAGCCCAGCTCCCTCAGCCTCTCCTCGCAGGAGAGATGCTCCAGTCCCCTCCTCATCCTCGTAGCCCTGCACTGGGGGGCTGTGGAGTCTCCTTCTCTGGAGATATTCCAGCCCCGCCTGGCCGCGGTGCTGTGCCCCCTGCTCTGGGTGACCCTGCTTGGGCAGGGGGTTGGGCTGGGTGACCCACAGAGGTCCCTGCCCACCCTGACCATTCTGTGATTCTGCGATTCTGTGGCCTGGGGCCAAATCGTGCTTCAGTGGCAGCATCTGAGGCCGCGGTGGGGGTCAATGCGCTCCTCTGTCCAGGAGGGTCAGGCAGAAAGTCCGCAGCGTCCCCTGAGTCGGGGCTCTGGGAAGGCAGGGCTCGAGGCAGCGCCGTGGTGAAACTGCTTCTGTCAGTAGTCGTCCCTCGGCTACATCCCACCTTAATATTTGCAGCAATTTACTGCGATTTTTCTGAAAGAATTAACCACTCATCATCTTAATTAAATCCTTGTTAGAGAAATCTTACTGCTTCTCTCGGCTGCTGTTGGCAGGGTTTATAAATATATGTAAGGGCTGACTGACCACTGGGTTGGGGTGTGCAGATCTACGGGGACCCAACACCTTGTAAAATGTCATCACATCTTGCCAGACCGACATTTCTAATTGACCTTTAACATAATTAGAGTTTGGTTGTCATTTCGTGAGACCCCACCTGGAGTCCTGCGTCCAGCTCTGGAGCCCCAACACAAGAAGGACATGGATGTGTTGGAGCGGGGCCAGAGGAGGCCACGGAGATGATCCGAGGGCTGGAGCACCTCTCCTCCGAGGACAGGCTGAGGGAGCTGGGGCTGTTCAGCCTGGAGAGGAGAAGGCTCCGGGGTGACCTTAGAGCAGCTGCCAGTGCCTGAAGGGGCTACAGGAAGGATGGAGAGGGGCTTTGCACAAGGGGGTGCAGTGACAGGACAAGGGGGAACGGCTCTAAACTAACAGAGGGCAGATTGAGATGAGATATTGGGAAGAAATTCTTCCCCATGAGGGTGGTGAGGCCCTGGCCCAGGTTGCCCAGAGAAGCTGTGGCTGCCCCCTCCCTGGCAGGGTTCAAGGCCAGGTTGGATGGAGCTCTGAGCACCCTGGGCTGGTGCAAGATGTCCCTGCTGATGGCAGGGGTGTTGGAACCAGATGATCTTCAAGCTCCCTTCCAACCCAAACCATTCTAGGATTCATTTCTTAGAAGAAATGCTCCTGTGTCAGTGGCACTTCCAGTAAGGAGTGTAAAGGAGCCTCTGTCCCACAGACCGCAGCTGTAGCAGGCTGCAGGCAGATGTTCCTCCAGAATTCATTCTTGCAGCTGGAACGTGGGGCTGCACTGGATGCCTGCTTGGGTTATCTCTCAGATCGGGGTTTGTGAGGTTTGGCTGACAACGTCTTCCACTCCGTCTCATCGCCTTTCATCTCAGAGAACTGTTCACGTTTCACCTGGCAAACTCCTCTCCCAGCCAAACCACCAGCAGGAAGCAGCGAAACCCGGCGAGAGCCCCAGCTGGCGCCGTGCCCTCGGGCCGAGAGCGCGGCGTTCCGGTGGCCGTGGCTCTCCTGGCTGCCGGTGCCCACAGCTCCACGCCAGCACTGGCGAATGCCCGAGGGCTTTTGTCACTGCCCTTTGGTTACGTTTCTGTCCTTAGTGCTTGCTGTCAAGGTGGTGTCTCCAGCCCGTCTCTGGTATGCCTCGTTGGGTCCTGCTCACTGTTTCTACTTCACAAAAAAGAGTCTCCTTCTCTGGAGATGTTCCAGCCCCGCCTGGACAAGGTCCTGTGCAGCCTGCTCTGGGTGACCCTGCTTGGGCAGGGGGTTGGGCTGGGTGACCCACAGAGGTCCCTGCCCACCCCGACCATTCTGTGATTCTGTGAAAGGCTGAGGGAGCTGGACCTGTTCAGCCTGGAGAAGAGAAGGCTGAGAGGGGACCTTCGAAATGCCTCTAAATATCTGCAGGGTGGGTGTCAGGAGGACGAGGCCAGACTCTTTCCAGTGGTGCCCAGCGCCAGGACAAGGGGCAACGGGCACAAACTGAAGCAGAGGAAGCTCCAGCTGAACCCGAGGAAGAACTTCTTCCCTCTGAGGGTGCCGGAGCCCTGGCCCAGGCTGCCCAGAGGGGCTGTGGAGTCTCCTTCTCTGGAGATATTCCAGCCCCGCCTGGCCGCGGTGCTGTGCCCCCTGCTCTGGGTGACCCTGCTTGGGCAGGGGGTTGGGCTGGGTGACCCACAGAGGTCCCTGCCCACCCCGAACAGTCTGTGATTCTGTGAAACCCACTGAAATTCGTTTCTGTCGGATACTGGCCCACAGCGTTCCCTAATCTTCAGCTGACCCAGGAAATCCATATTTTCACACAACAGCGCACAGCAGCCCATCGAGTGTTTGAAACTCGGGGTGCCTTCCTGGGTGCGCTGCTTTCTGCGACGATTTCTGCCGCTTCTCTCCGGGAGCACGCTTAGGACTGAAGGGCATGAAGAGGGCTGATCTCAGCTCCACCTATTTTTCAAATTACAGGAAAGCCTGAAGCGAAGGCAGAACTAACCGTAGTGAAATTCTCTTTAAAGGAAGCAAACTCAGCTTGTTAAGTCTTGTCCTTACGGGAGCCAGAAGATTTTTCTACACGTGCACGTCTTTGCACGCAGCCCAGCGTGGGTGTAACACAAAGTTCTTACAAGGATGTGACCTCTCTGTGAGCCTTTGGTCTGAGGACCCAGGGGTGCCTTCACCCAGGTTCACCCTCCCATCCACCCCCCTTGGCTGTGGGTTGGGGGCCCACAGATGAGCTCAGGCAGCTGTGACTTGGTTGGCTTCCTCAAGTTCTCCTCTTTGTTCTGGAGAATCCGTTGTGGTTGCAGCTGTGGGGCCGGCGCGGCGGCCGTTGTGGCACCGAGGGCTTTGACGCAGTCGGAGGATGCGCAGGACACCCTGCTGCGGCTTTACCGTGTCAGCTCCAGGCAGGAGTTGTCTTCCCAGGTGCGGCGTTTGGCCTGGGCTGCCATTCCTGGTTGTAAAATACTAGTTTCACAGAATCCCAGGATGGTCGGGGTTGGCAGGGACCTCTGGGGATCCCCCACCCAACCCCCTGCCCAAGCAGGGTCACCCAGAGCAGGGGGCACAGCACCGCGGCCAGGCGGGGCTGGAATATCTCCAGAGAAGGAGACTCCACAGCCCCTCTGGGCAGCCTGGGCCAGGGCTCCGTCACCCTCAGAGGGAAGAAGTTCTTCCTCGGGTTCAGCTGGAGCTTCCCAGGCTTCACTTTGTGCCCGTTGCCCCCTTGTCCTGTCACTGGGCACCACTGGAAAGAGTCTGGCCCCGTCCTCCTGACCCCCACCCTGCAGATATTTAGAGGCATTTCGAAGGTCCCCTCGCAGCCTTCTCTTCTCCAGGCTGAACAAGCCCAGCTCCCTCAGCCTCTCCTCGTAGGAGAGATGCTCCAGTCCCCTCCTCATCCTCGCAGCCCTGCGCTGGACTCTCTCCAGTTTGCCTTATTCGAAGACAGGATGGAAATGAGAATGCGAATAGAATACGAGGCTGGGGCAGAGCAGCCTGTGTTTGGCTCCACGTTCCTGTTTCCCACAGAACTCGCAGTCTCACCAGTGCCAGGCTTCAAAGAGGATGTGGTTTGCGTTCGTGCCGTTCGAGCGTCTCAAACCCAGCAGCAGTCGATCTATGTCTCTGCCCGTGGTTGAAATGCTAAACCAAACGGAATCAGAGAATCACAGCATGGTCGGGGTGGGCAGGGACCTCTGTGGGTCACCCAGTCCAACCCTCCCACTGAAGCAGGGTCACCTGCTGGTGACCTGAAACTGGTGCTTTCTTCACGTTTAACAACTGCGAGCAAGGATTAGCTTCAGAAGGACAGAGGCACGGCGTCTGTCCCACCGAGGGTTGTGCTTGCGGCGGCGGGGGACTGGGAAGGTGCCTGGCTCTGCCGTGCCCAGACTGTCGTCCCGGTGACGGTGACAGCCCGGTGGCTGCCAGCACGGTGCTTTCCCCGCAGAAACAGCCACGAAGCGACGTCATTTCGCTCTGTGTCCCCCCGTGGAGAACAACGTCAAACAGCCCGGTGTCCTGGGGGGTAGTCTGGGCCCGGTGAGCAGTTTTGAGGTTTGGCTGCTGTTGGGTGGTCGGCCCCACAGCGTGCGGAGCGGTCAGCGCGGATGCGCTGTCGGACTCCGAGATGCGTCAGCTTCCCAGCGTCCCCGCTGCGTCCTCGTGCAGCCGCCGTGGATCCCTCTCCTGGGGTGACGCCGGTCGTGTAGATCGCTGCGGGTTCTACGTGTGGAACGTGGGGAAGCTGAGGAAGCATGGGCTGGATGAGTGGTCGGTGAAGTGGATAGAGAACTGGCTGAATGGCAGAACTCAGAGGGTTGTCATCAGCGGCGCTGAGTCTGGTTGGAGGCCGGTAACCAGTGGTGTCCCTCAGGGGTCAGTACTGGGCCCAGTCTTGTTTAACTTCTTCATCAACGACCTGGATGAAGAGTTAGAATGTACTCTCAGCAAGTTTGCTGACGACACCAAACTGGGAGGTGTGGTAGATACACCAGCAGGCTGTGCTGCCATTCAGCGTGACCTGGATAGGCTGGAAAACTGGGCAGAGAGGAACCTGATGAGGTTCAACAAGGGCAAGTGCAGGGTCCTGCACCTGGGAGGAACAACCTCATGCACCAGTACAGGCTTGGGGTGGACCTGCTGGAGAGCAGCTCTGCGGAGAGGGACCTGGGTGTGCTGGTGGACGACAGGTTAACCATGAGCCAGCAGTGTGCCCTGGCTGCCAAGAAAGCCAATGGGATCCTGGGGTGCATCAAGAAGAGTGTGGCCAGCAGGGCGAGGGAGGTTCTCCTTCCCCTCTACACTGCCCTGGTGAGGCCTCATCTGGAGTCCTGTGTCCAGTGCTGGGCTCCCCAGTTCAAGAAAGATGAGGAGCTACTGGAGAGAGTCCAGCGGAGGGCTACGAGGATGGTGAGGGGACTGGAGCATCTCCCCTACGAGGAGAGGTTGAGGGAACTGGTCTTGTTCAGCCTGAAGAAGAGAAGGCTGCGAGGGGACCTTATAAATGCCTACAAATATCTGAAGGGTGGGTGTCAGGAGGATGGGGCCAAGCTCTTTTCAGTGGTGCCCAGTGACAGGACAAGGGGCAATGGGCACAAACTGGGGCACAGGAAGTTCCGTCTGAACATGAGGAAGAACTTCTTCCCTCTGAGGGTGACGGAGCACTGGCCCAGGCTGCCCAGGGAGGTTGTGGAGTCTCCTTCTCTGGAGATATTCAAGACCCGCCTGGACAAGATCCTGTGCAGCCTGCTGTAGGTGACCCTGCTTCGGCAGGGGGGTTGGACTAGATGACCCACAGAGGTCCCTTCCAACCCCTACTATTCTGTGATTCTGTGATTCCTTCAAAAATTTACTCCTTTTTTAATGTTTTACTTGGTGTTTTTGTCCTTCTGTTCTCTGGATTGTATTTCTCTGAATTTCCGCACGAGGCTCTGACCTCAACTCACCTCACTGAGGGCACCGTGCCGGTTCCTGCCCTCCAGCCAAGCGTGAAGCTGCTCCCTGCTTGCTGCCCGACCTTGCAGAAGTTCTGCTGACTTCTTGCCCGACTGCCGTTTGATTCTGCTTCTTCCCTTCTGTCCCACCCCGCCCTAGAGTTGTGCCAATTCTTTGTTTTTCAAACAACAGCCAAAGAATTTTTAGAAGCCTTTTGTTGGAAATCTCTGGAAGCGTGAGCGCGCGCTTGGCAACGGACTCTCCTCTCTCCAGTTCTCTTTATCGATGCATTCGGAGAATTCCGATGAGTTTTGAGATCTGCTTTTCCTCTCCAGGTGCTGCTCAGACTCTGAGCTTTTCCAGCTTCTTCTTCTTGAGCTGCAGTTTCAACGAAATCCAGAGACAAACGCAAGTTTAGGAACGTTCTTCCTGCTCCTTCAAAGTACGGATACGACCTTTGCCTTCCAGGTCTTGGTGTGACCTCAGGGGTTCTTTGCCTTTTAAGCGTAGTTCTGCCAGCTGTGCACTGTGTCACCTGGGCACGGGCACGCGTCAGCTGGAGAGGTGCTCAGCGTGTCACAACTGCCTGTTTCTCACCGTGCCTTTTTACTGTTGTTTTTAATGTGGTCTCAGAGTTGGGTATTGTCTTTGTATTGTGTTGGCTCTTGTTCAACTTCTTCATCAACGACCTGGATGAAGAGTTAGAGTGCACCCTCAGCAAGTTTGCTGATGACACCAAACTGGGAGGAGTGGTGGACACACCAGCAGGCTGTGCTGCCATCCAGCGAGACCTGGACAGGCTGGAGAGCTGGGCAGAGAGGAACCTGATGAGGTTCAACAAGGGCAAGGGCAGGGTCCTGCACCTGGGGAGGAACAACCCCAGGCACCAGGACAGGCTGGGGCTGAGCTGCTGGAGAGCAGCTCTGCGGAGAGGGACTGGGAGTGCTGGGGGACGACAGGGTGACCATGAGCCAGCAGCGTGCCCTGGGTGCCAAGAAGGCCGATGGGATCCTGGGGTGCGTGAGGAGGAGTGTGGGCAGCAGGGCGAGGGAGGTTCTCCTGCCCCTCTGCTCTGCCCTGGGGAGGCCCCATCTGCAGTGCTGTGTCCAGTGCTGGGCTTCCCAGTTCAAGAAAGATGAGGAGCTGCTGGAGAGAGCCCAGCGGAGGGCTGCGAGGATGAGGAGGGGACTGGAGCATCTCTCCTGCGAGGAGAGGCTGAGGGAGCTGGGCTTGTTCAGCCTGGAGAGGAGAAGGCTGCGAGGGGACCTTCGAAATGCCTCTAAATATCTGCAGGGTGGGGGTCAGGAGGACGGGGCCAGACTCTTTCCAGTGGTGCCCAGCGACAGGACAAGGGGCAAAGGGCACAAACTGAAGCAGAGGAAGCTCCAGCTGAACCCGAGGAAGAACTTCTTCCCTCTGAGGGTGACGGAGCCCTGGCCCAGGCTGCCCAGGGAGGCTGTGGAGTCTCCTTCTCTGGAGATATTCCAGCCCCGCCTGGCCGCGGTGCTGTGCAGCCTGCTCTGGGTGACCCTGCTTGGGCAGGGGGTTGGGCTGGGTGACCCACAGAGGGCCCTGCCAACCCCGAACAGTCTGGGATTCTGTCTTACCTGTTGTGTATGCCTCAAAAAACCTCACTCTTTTTGTTTGATGACCAGGCCACATGTGAGAATTCTACGGTTTATAATTTGTTGTTACTAATTCTGTGCATTTTATGGAAAGGTTGGTCTCTGATGCTCACTGTCACCGCGTTCTTTTCGGGAGATTCTTTCCTCTCTGGACACTGAGCAGGCTCCCGCTGTGGCTGCTGCTGGGGAAGAGCTGTTGTCATCCTCTCCTACCTCATTTCTGTGGCGGGAGGACACGGTCCAGCCTCGTGTGTCCCAGAACTGGTTGCCCCAGGAAGCAGTGACCGAAACGGTCTGCAGGGGCATCTGCTGGTTAGCCTGGGTGGTGGGGGTGCTCCCCGCCCCGACATCAAACACGCTTGTACTCTGCCTTTCGTTTCCTTCACCTTACAGTGGGCATTATTATCTCTGCAGATCACAGAATCACAGACAGCATCCCGGCATGGTGGGATTGGCAGGGCCCTCTAGGGACCCCCCACCCATCCCCTGCCCAAGCAGGGTCACCCACAGCAGGCTGCACAGCACCGTGGCCAGGCGGGGCTGGAATATCTCCAGAGAAGGAGACTCCACAGCCCCTCTGGGCAGCCTGGGCCAGGGCTCCGGCACCCTCAGAGGGAAGAAGTTCTTCCTCGGGTTCAGCTGGAACTTCCCAGGCTTCAGTTTGTGCCCGTTGCCCCTTGTCCTGTCACTGGGCACCACTGGAAAGAGTCTGGCCCCGTCCTCCTGACCCCCACCCTGCAGATATTTAGAGGCATTTCGAAGGTCCCCTCTCAGCCTTCTCTTCTCCAGGCTGAACAAGCCCAGCTCCCTCAGCCTCTCCTCGGAGGAGAGATGCTCCAGCCCCCTCCTCATCCTCATAGCCCAGACGCACGGGCAGGTGTAGGTACAGCCCAGGAACTGGCTAACTTGTGTTGCTTGGTTTTTCACGGGCTGCCTCCGCAGCCAGTCTCACCGATTCACCCTCGGGGTGCCGCGCAGGCGCAGCCGTAGCTCTCCGGTGCTCCTGGCTGTGCCCGCGTCGCGTCTGCTTTGTCACGGCCGTGGGGCAATGGAAGGCGTTCCGGTCATCGCCCTTTTGCTTCTGTCTTCCTTTGTCGTGCTGTTTCAGCCTCGGCAGCTGAACAGCTCTGACCAGCCCCGGGGTGCTGCCTGCCCGGCTCCGCGTGCAGGTACGGCTGGTGGCTTGGCCCTGGCCACTGGTACCTGCGTGCTGAGGCACCAGAGGCGAACCCGTGGTGGTGAGAGACCGGGACCGAACGGTTTCCCCGGCCGGCCGCGTGGCCCTCACCCCACTGCTGCCAGAGCGGAGTGTTTTCAGTGTCCCGTGCCAGGCGGGTACGTCCAGGCTCCGTGACCAGCTGTTACTGAGTTCCCCTCCCCGGTTTGTCGTAACGAGAGCATTTAGAAGTCTAAATGACCCGAAAGCGGAGGCTTCAGGGCTCTGCGTGGCTCGGACTAGGTTTCTTTAAGCGTGTAGGCTCACCCATGGAGAACGTGCGTTCATTTACTGGGATCATAGAAATTATAGAATCATAGAATCATAGAATCATAGAATCATAGAAAGTTTTGGGTCGGAAGGGACCCCTAGAGCTCATCCAGTCCAACCCCCCTGCAGTGAGCAGGGACATCTTCAACCAGATCAGGGTGCTCAGAGCCCTGTCCAACCTGGCCTTGAATGTTTCCAGGGATGGGGCCTCCACTACCTCTCCGGGCAACCCATTCCAGTGTTTCACCACCCTCATTGTAAAGAATTTCTTCCTTATATCCAGCCTAAACCCACACTGTTTTGGTTTAAAATCATTCAGGATATGCTGCATATTCCCATATTTCTTTTTAGTAAGGAATGAGTGACGTTCTGCTTCCTTTGCATGGCGTTCATCTTCCCGCTCTTGCGTGGGGTTCAGACTGGATCTGATCGGACGCTGCTGTCGGTCGGGTGGCTGGCCACAGGACGTTCCAGACGAAGACGACCGTGGCTTGGGTCTGCATTTCCAGATGGAGCTGAACTGGCAAAGCCTGCGTGAACCCGAAGCGTCTTCCCAAGCTGCAGAATCACAGAATAGTAGGGGTTGGAAGGGACCTCTGTGGGTCATCTAGTCCAACCCCCCTGCCGAAGCAGGGTCACCTACAGCAGGCTGCACAGGACCTTTTCAAGCTCTTTTCAGTGGTGCCCAGTGACAGGACAAGGGGCAATGGGCACAAATTGAGGCACAGGAAGTTCCGTCTGAACCCGAGGAAGAACTTCTTCCCTCTGAGGGTGACGGAGCCCTGGCCCAGGCTGCCCAGGGAGGCTGTGGAGTCTCCTTCTCTGGAGATATTCCAGCCCCGCCTGGACAAGGTCCTGTGCAGCCTGCTGTGGGTGACCCTGCTTGGGCAGGGGGTTGGACTAGATGACCCACAGAGGTCCCTTCCAACCCTGAACATTCTGGGATTCTGTGATTCTGTGATTCTGTGACCTTGTCCAGGCGGGTCTTGAATATCTCCAGAGTAGGAGACTCCACAACTGTTGCTTGATAGCAGGGATTTACGAGAGTAATCAAAAAAGAGATGGACAAGAGATGAAACATCTGCAGTTGGTCACGGGAATTGCTGTTGGCTTTCCGAGGAAAACAGCTGCCTTGGTGGGGGGGAGGAAACAGAAACGGCTCTTCCTGCAGAAAGTCAGATCTGCTGCTAGAGGTGCAATTTTCATGAGCCTCATGAGGGGATCTGAAATGGTGAGGACTGGCTGACGAGCTGCAGGCCGACGTAGAAAGGTCAGATTATGTACGTATTTTTATTTTTTTCCCTCCTAGTGTCATCTAGACTGTCTCAGACGTCCTCTCCTCAGTCAGGCTGCCCGTCCCCGTCCATCCAGACAGGCAAAGTCATCTCCTCGTCCCAGAAGCACAGCAAGAAGGCACTCAAGCAGGTAAGCAGCCGAGTCTGGAGCCTGGTTTGGGGATTGCTGTGATTTTATTTCCCTGGTAAATCGTCTTTCTCAGTGAAGCTGCTCTCCGCAGGGAAGGAATTCAGGACTTCCTGGCTCTCTCGTAGTAAACAGGGCTTTGCTAAAACCTCCCCCTCTCGTAAGGCAGTGCGGAGTATCGTGCTGCTTGGTTCTTTGCTTTCTCCCTAAACAAGCATCTGGAGATTTTTTTACTGTTTAGAGGCCGGGTATGAGATGTTGTTTTTTTCCAGCCAGCCTTTTGATGAGCGTGCTCAGCTTCCTGTAGTCCAGTTTAGTACATGGAAGGTCTTTTTGGGGAATGAATCAAATCCACCGCCTGCTTCCCCTGGTGAGGGCGAATACTTTCCCTGAAAGAAGAAGGCTGCGAGGGGACCTTATAAATGCCTACAAATATCTGAAGGGTGGGTGTCAAGAGGATGGGGCCAAGCTCTTTCCAGTGGTGCCCAGTGACAGGACAAGGGGCAATGGGCACAAACTGAGGCACAGGAAGTTCCGTCTGAACATGAGGAAGAACTTCTTCCCTCTGAGGGTGCCGGAGCACTGGAACAGGCTGCCCAGAGGGGCTGTGGAGTCTCCTTCTCTGGAGATATTCAAGACCCGCCTGGACAAGGTCCTGTGCAGCCTGCTGTAGGTGACCCTGCTTCGGCAGGAGGGTTGGACTAGATGACCCACAGAGGTCCCTTCCAACCCCTACTATTCTGTGATTCTGTGCTTCTGTGATTCCGAGGGAGTCGGTGGATGCGGGGTGTGTGTAGCGTGGAGGGAGGAAGGGGAGGGAGAGCGCGCCGGCAGGCGTTGCACCTCTGCTCGGTGGTGAGGGAAAGAGGAGGATGGAGTATCTTCCGTGCTGCGGGAGTGACTGCTGGGTGCGGGTGGCAACTGCGTGCGTGCGGGGCGGGATGGGTGAGCGTTTGTGCTTCAGGTGATTTGCTGCTTGCAGTGAAAAGCGCGAGATGAATTAGTCCTGCGAGTGCCTTGTTTGCAGGTGTTTTCCCAGCTGAGTTGTTCAGCTTTCCATCGTCCTGAGAAAGGAAATGCTGTGTCAGGGGGGGATTTACTCCTTAGTGAAGCAAAATCTGTGCGGACTCAGGAATCAAGCTGCAGAGGAGGTGCTGGTCTGGGGATTAGGGAAGCTTGTCGCAGACAGATGAAATCAGGATGTGTTCCAGGTGGGATTTACCTGTGCCAGCCCAGCCCAGCCTGTCTTCCTGACCTTTGCCAGCTGAGAAGCAACACCCAGGACGGCAGTCACCAAGCAGAGGTGCCTGTGGCCCTGGGAAAGGGATCTGTGGCGAGAGGGAAGGGTCTAATCAGGGCATGTTATTGAGGGGAAGATGACAGGGGGCTCCCCAATTGAAGAAAGATGAGGAGCTACTGGAGAGAGTCCAGTGCAGGGCTACGAGGATGAGGAGGGGACTGGAGCATCTCTCCTCCGAGGAGAGGCTGAGGGAGCTGGGCTTGTTCAGCCTGGAGAAGAGAAGGCTGCGAGGGGACCTTCGAAATGCCTCTAAATATCTGCAGGGTGGGGGTCAGGAGGACGGGGCCAGACTCTTTGCAGTGGTGCCCAGCGCCAGGACAAGGGGCAACGGGCACAAACTGAAGCCTGGGAAGTTCCAGCTGAACCCGAGGAAGAACTTCTTCCCTCTGAGGGTGCCGGAGCCCTGGCCCAGGCTGCCCAGAGGGGCTGTGGAGTCTCCTTCTCTGGAGATATTCCAGACCCCCCTGGACAAGGTCCTCTGCAGCCTGCTCTGGGTGACCCTGCTTGGGCAGGAGGTTGGGCTGGGTGACCCACAGAGGGCCCTTCCAGCCCCGACCATGCTGGGATTCTGTGATAAGGCAACTGGATGAACTGGAGCTTCGTTTCCAGCACGAGGGAGCTGAGTTGATGTCAGAATGAGATGCCAGCTTTAGGGAATTGTCTCTCTTCTTTCTTTTCCCACTTGGCTGCTTCTCGGGAGAAGCGTCCGTGTTACCGTGACGTCCCTCGCTGCCGATCGCTGCGATGAAGAAGCGAGGCCGTGTTGTCACGCTGGGCCGATTGTCTCCTGAAGTTCAGAGCCAAGCTTCTGCTTTCAGCTGAATTCTCAGAAAATTGCTTCTCACTAATTTAGCGAGATATTCAAGCTGCTCTCTGCTTCCCCTTCCTCATCCCTCTTGAAGGCTGGCTGGCAGTCGTTTCTCTCCGACATTCAAGGTCCTGTGCAGCCTGCTGTAGGTGACCCTGCTTCGGCAGGGGGGTTGGACTAGATGACCCACAGAGGTCCCTTCCAACCCCTACTATTCTGTGATTCTGTGATTCTGTGATCCGCAAGGCTTTTCTCTTTGAAGAGCATGATCAGACAGGCTCAGGGGTTGTTAGAAACAGTGCTCCTTCCCGTCTCGTGCTCGGCAGTTCCTCCTCATTTCACTCTGCTCTGTAGGTCCCTGTTTCACCGAATCGCAGGTTGGAAGGGACCTCTGGGCAGACCCGCACTCCGTGTCCAACCCTGTGCTCCATCGACTGCTCTCTGCCCAGCCTCCGTCCTTCCATGCCTAATGATTTTCTGCTTCTCATCTCCGAATTCCCCATGCTCCTGCTCCCACCAGCCTTCCCCCACCTTTACACTCATTCCCCTCTGTCTCTGCTCTCTGCCTTCTCCGGCCCCCAGCTTTCTGACGCCGAGATGTCTGCATCCCCAGCACCCTTGTTCCAGCGCTGTCGCTGAATGGCAGGCACTATGGCACAGCTGGTGAGTTCCAAAATTCACAGAATCACAGAATCGCAGGCTGGCAGGGGTTGGAAGGACCCTCTGTGGGTCACCCAGCCCAACGCCCTGCCCAAGCAGGGTCACCTACAGCAGGCTGTAGAGGACCTTGTCCAGGCGGGGCTGGAATATCTCCAGAGAAGGAGACTCCACAGCCTCCCTGGGCAGCCTGGGCCAGGGCTCCGTCACCCTCAGAGGGAAGAAGTTCTTCCTCGGGTTCAGCTGGAGCTTCCCAGGCTTCAGTTTGTGCCCGTTGCCCCTTGTCCTGTCGCTGGGCACCACTGCAAAGAGTCTGGCCCCGTCCTCCTGACCCCCACCCTGCAGATATTTAGAGGCATTTCGAAGGTCCCCTCGCAGCCTTCTCTTCTCCAGGCTGAACAAGCCCAGCTCCCTCAGCCTCTCCTCGTAGGAGAGATGCTCCAGTCCCCTCCTCATCCTCGCAGCCCTGCGCTGGACTCTCTCCAGTAGCTCCTCATCTTTCTTGAACTGGGGAGCCCAGCACTGGACACAGCACTGCAGATGGGGTCTCCCCAGGGCAGAGCAGAGGGGGAGGAGAACCTCCCTCGCCCTGCTGCCCACACTCCTCCTCATGCACCCCAGGATCCCATTGGCCTTCTTGGCACCCAGGGCACGCTGCTGGCTCCTGGTCACCCTGTCGTCCCCCAGCACTCCCAGTCCCTCTCCACAGAGCTGCTCTCCAGCAGCTCAGCCCCAGCCTGTACTGGTGCCTGGGGTTGTTCCTCCCCAGGGGCAGGACCCTGCCCTTGCCCTGGTTGAACCTCATCAGGTTCCTCTCTGCCCAACTCTCCAGCCTGTCCAGGTCTCGCTGGATGGCAGCACAGCCTGCTGGTGTACCCACCACTCCTCCCAGTTTGGTGCCATCAGCAAACTGGCCGAGGGTACGCTCTAACTCTTCATCCAGGTCGTTGATGAAGAAGTTAAAATTCAGACAGTGGTCCCAGTTTCACTGCTGGTCTCATTACTTTTGGGAAGACAATCAGAAACCCTGAAAGAGAAACGGGGATCCCCGTGGAGGCCCTGATGTCTGCCCAGCAAACCTGCTTGGACTTAGCAGGTCTGCAGCTCTCTGCAGGGCCAAAAGCCGTTTCTGATGGTCGTCAGCTTCCATGGCAACAGCTCTCCTCCCTCTGTCCCGCAGCAGAGCATCGAGGCGTAGCACAGTGAACTGGTTGCCTTCCAGGAAAAAGGTGTTGTAGAGCACACCGTAACGTTGGAGTGTTCTGACGAACCTGCCGAAGGCTCACCCTGGCTTTGGGGCCAATTAGGAACGTTGCACGCCTAACCCTGTGCTTAAATTTTAGTTCCAGTGGAATTGTGCCATTTTGACCAAATATCACATCTCCCACCTCTTCCTAAACGTGGTTGCCACCGTGGTCAGGAAGAGTTGTAAAAAGGAGATGGAATGAGCAAATACAGATAGCGGGGAGGAGACATCCGTGCTGTGAGTGGAGTAGCAGGGAAAACAAAAACTGTTGAGGGGAACAAGAATGAAAGAAAGCTTTCATATTTTTAATTATGTCTGCGACCCACGTTACGTGCTCGCGTGCACTGGAGAAGACAGCTGGCTGGATTCAGCCCTCCTGTCTTAAGCACCGAGTAATTATAATATTACTGGAGGGAAAAGAGAAGGTTTCTAAGTGAGCCTGGAACACCGTGCTGCCGCAACACTGATAAGCAGTATCACGTCCTTTCAGAAACAAGGATCAGGATTTAGTTAAAACTGTAAAATACAGCTGAATAATACGGTGTACGTGGGCGTGCCGTCACCGCCCAGTGCAGTGAGTGACGGATGGCTGCGTTCCTTACGATCCTGTGGAAAAATCCCGAGTTAGAGGTTTGTGGTACCTGAACCCAAATTGGCAGAGAGGTGTCAGTGCTCGTCCTGCTGGAAAGGTGAAACAGTCATGGGAGAAACCCCCTTTGTTACAGTGAGTGTGTGCGGATGGAAAAACCCACCACACCGAGACTCTGGGATTTATAAACCTGATCCAGGAAGACGGGTGGTTTCTCACCCGTCGCTGGAAGAGGCGGGCACTACTCCGGTTCTTCGCTCTCCAATCCACTCACCTTCGTCTCATCCTTACCCAGCTTGAGTGGCCATCCCAGTGCCATCAGGATTCGGAGAATCCCGGAGTCCCAGCCCTGTTGGGGTTGGAAGGGAGCTCTGAGGTTCCTCCAGCACAACCCCTGCTCAGGTGGGGTCACCCAGCGCCAGTTGCCCAGGACCGTGTCTGGACAGCCTCTGGATATCCCTGAGGAGGGAGACTCCACAGCTGCTCTGGGCACCCTGTGGCAGTGCTCGGTCACCCTCATGGAGTCACAGAATCATTAAGGTTGGAGAAGACCTCTAAGATCATCAAGTCCAACCGTCACCCCAACACCCCCATGCCTGCTAAACCATGTCCCCAGGTGCCACAACCACACGGTGTTTGAACCCCTCCAGGGATGGGGACTCCCCCACTGCCCTGGGCAGCCTGGGCCAAGGCCTGACCACTCTTGCAGGAAAGAACTTTTTCCTGATCTCCAACCTGAACCTCCCCTGACACAACTTGAGGCCATCGCCTCTCGTCCTATCGCTGGTTACCTGGGAGCAGAGCCCAACCCCCCCTCACTACCCCCTCCTGTCAGGGAGCTGCAGAGAGCGATGAGGTCCCCCCTCAGCCTCCTCTTCTCCAGCCTGAGCAGCCCCAGCTCCCTCAGCCGCTCCCCATCAGACTTGTTCTCCAGCCCCCTCCCCAGCCTCGCTGCCCTGCTCTGGACACGCTCCAGCCCCTCCAGGTCCTTCTTGGAGTGAGGGGCCCAAAGCTGAGCCCAGCACTCGAGCTGTGGCCTCACCAGTGCCCAGCACAGGGGCACGATCCCTGCCCCAGTCCTGCTGGCCACCCCATTGCTGGTCCAAGCCAGGATGGTGTTGGCCTTCTTGAAGCAAGTAGGACAACGAGAAACAACGGGCACAAGTTGAGTGGTAGAAGGGAAAAGGGGACATAAGGGAAAGCTTTCTCCCCATGAGGACAGTCCAGCGGTGGAGCAGGGGCCTGGAGAGGTTGTGCCTTCTCCATCCCTGGACATTTTCAAGACGTGGCTGGCCAGAGCCCTGAGCGAGCTGGTGGAGGCCAAGCCGCCCTGCCCTGAGCTGGAGATTGGACTGGAGACCCCCCGAGGTCCTACCCCACCAGAATTACTCCATGGTTATGCCAGCACCCAGTGCAAATGTATATTAAAGAAACCCCCAGATGTTTAGAACGGAGAACAGAAGTGCGGGGCTGAGAGGGAATGTGAAAAGCGATATCTAATGAATAATCATTTCCTCCTCTTCCCACCCACGCCCCAGCCACCCCGCAGGCACTGCACGGCCGAGACCTGAGCTGACACAGGGAACAAAAGCAGGATTATTTTACCTGAGCCGGGAGAAACGCAGCGATTAAATGGCGTGCGGAGTAGTGAACAGAATACACCAAACCTTGGAGATCTGGCGTGATTTGCGTGGGGGTGGGTGGGATTCACACACCCCCCTGAACGGGCTTCACTGCCCAGCGCTTTCTTGACGTGCACTGTTGCCTGCTGTTCGTCACCAAACCACAGAAGAATTTGCAAAAGCTGTCTTGAACTTGTTTATGGATTTTTGTCACTCATATGTACGCCAGGTCTCGCTTTTTATCTATTTTTTTAAAAGCACTTGACCTCAGTAACAGGAGGCCAGTTGTGCATTGCACAGGAGACTGCCTCTTACTCATTTTCGATTTTGCTGTGTTCCACTTTGCCAAAATGCTTTTTTTCACCTGTGGTAGAAGTGGCTGACTAGGAACTGCTTAATTAATTGGAAAACAGGAATCTAACGTGTCCGCTCGTTACCTGTGCCCTTCCGTTGTCCGTCTCCCCCACTCGTGCCTCTACAGCCTGAAAGTCCATTTGTCTGCTGTTTTCCTCGTGTGGGGGGCTCTGCAGGTTCCGGCGTATTTTTATTCTCTCTCCTGGTTCTAACCACGTTATTGTCGTTATTATTGTCGTCGTTATTGGGGAGTTTCGTTGTTTTGTTGTTGGTTTTTGAAGGTAGCGCTGATCTCCAGTTACCAGTCCCACTCACGGGTGTGTACGCAGCGTAATCTTTCCCCTTAGTTCCTACTTTGAAATCCCGCGGCATACTTGATCTGTCGTAATTTTTTCTGCTGTGAAGTTTATTTGGGCTTGGATTCCGTTTTTTGAAAACAGACGCTTTGGTTTGGGCAAAAGCTTCTTGCTTCCTTGCCTTCGTCCTTGGTGCCTGCTGGGCTGTGGTATTGTTGCTTGAACAGCCTTTCCTGAAATGAAGGATTTTGTTTTCTTCCCCTTGGTGTTTTAGTCTTCGTTACTCTCCTAATTAAAAAAGTCTTTCCTAGTGGGTAGCATCTCTGCTGAAGGTTTTTAGTAAGCTGCTACTTGCTTCTCCAGGAGACGGGAATGAATTCCTGGGTGTCCTGGGGGACGACAGGGTGACCATGAGCCAGCAGCGTGCCCTGGGTGCCAAGAAGGCCGATGGGATCCTGGGGTGCATGAGGAGGAGTGTGGGCAGCAGGGCGAGGGAGGTTCTCCTCCCCCTCTGCTCTGCGCTGGTGAGGCCCCATCTGCAGTGCTGTGTCCAGTGCTGGGCTCCCCAGTTCAAGAAAGATGAGGAGCTACTGGAGAGAGTCCAGCGGAGGGCTGTGAGGATGAGGAGGGGCCTGGAGCATCTCTCCTACGAGGAGAGGCTGAGGGAGCTGGGCTTGTTCAGCCTGGAGAAGAGAAGGCTGCGAGGGGACCTTCGAAATGCCTCTAAATATCTGCAGGGTGGGGGTCAGGAGGATGGGGCCAGACTCTTTGCAGTGGTGCCCAGTGACAGGACAAGGGGCAATGGGCACAAGCTGAGGCACAGGAAGTTCCAGCTGAACCCGAGGAAGAACTTCTTCCCTCTGAGGGTGCCGGAGCCCTGGCCCAGGCTGCCCAGGGAGGTTGTGGAGTCTCCTTCTCTGGAGATATTCCAGCCCCGCCTGGACAAGGTCCTCTGCAGCCTGCTGTGGGTGACCCTGCTTCGGCAGGAGGGTTGGACTGGGTGACCCACAGAGGTCCCTTCCAACCCCTACTATTCTGTGATTCTGTGATTCTGTGATTCCACAACGGTACTTTTACTTTGAAGTTATTTATGTAATTACTCCTGGAAGCAGCTCAGGATCTGGAATCCTTTCTCTTTGCCTTCTCTTTTTTTTCATGGAACGACACAGCTGGAGGTGTTCTGCAACCGTTAGCTTTTGCTTTAGACGCAGAGGTAGGAGATCCCCCACGGCAGGGGGTTGGGGCGCGGCGAGGTCACTTCCAGCCCAAACCCGTCCGTGATGCCGCGGCGTGTGGCTGCGTGTAGCCGTGCGCCGAAACGGGCAGGGTCCGTGTCCCACGCGAGCAGACTGCCTGGGGGAAGTCCTTCTGAACTTCTGACGTAGTTAAAATCAGAATCCAGCTACCGATGGCTGTAAAACAGACGGTTTGCATGGTGCGCTGTTAATGTCTAAGAATATTTTGAATTTCTTTTCGGTCACGTTCTTCTGTCCTCTTCCCCAGGCCTTGAAACAGCAGCAGCAAAAGCAGCAGCAGCAGCAATGCAGAGCAGGCATGCCCGTCTCGTCCAGCCAGCACGTCCTGCTGAAGGCCGTCAAGGCAGCCGCTGCCTCCACCCCGGCGAAACCCGGTACGTGGCCGGGACTCCTGCGCGGGCTGTTACTGTCGCATCGCTTTGACGTGCCCTGTGTTGCTCCTGGGGGAGGAGAGAAGACAGTGCTCTTTTCATAGGGCATTCTTTTTGTTGCTGAAATAGTCCAGCTTCTGTTTGCCCGGCTTTGATTTTATCAGGAGTGCATTCGGGTAAGAACAGATCTAGCGTGGACCTTCCCGTGCCAGTGCCTGGTTAAACAGCTGCTTTGCGAGACGGACGTCTGCCCCTCAGCTGCCTGGGCACATGCTCAGGTCCTGCTCACGGCTCAGCACGTCAGGGGGTGTTTCTTCTTGTGTTGATTTCTTTCACAGAATCACAGCCTCACAGCATGGTGGGGTTGGCAGGGACCTCTGTGGGTCACCCAGCCCAAGCCCCTGCCCAAGCAGGGTCACCCAGAGCAGGGGGCACAGCACTGCGGCCAGGCGGGGCTGGAATATCTCCAGAGAAGGAGACTCCACAGCCTCCCTGGGCAGCCTGGGCCAGGGCTCTGGCACCCTCAGAGGGAAGAAGTTCTTCCTCATGTTCAGTGTTCAGCTGCAGTTGGCTGGTCAGGTTAAGAAGTTTCCTGGAGCCATCAGAAGCTGGGCCCAGGAGCACCCTTGAGAGCTCACCTAGTCCAGGTCGGTTCCTCAGGGCTGGGTCTGTGGTGCGTTCCCGATGGATGTTTGCTTCGGTCTGTTCTCAGAGATGGCATTGGTGCAAAGACCAAGAACTCCCAGCCAGTCTTGCCCTTCCTGCTTTGGTAACGTTATCCTTAAAATGTTGTTCTTAGCCTCTAGTCAGGATCTTTTCTGGCTTCAAACCCAAGATTTGCTGTCCTGTCCGCCGTGGACACAGAGTGCAGGTGATTTGATTTCTTCTCCCTGCTGCCTTTTACATAACTGGAGGTGTTTCCTCATCTCACGCTGATTTTCTTTAGCATAAAATTCTTTCTGTGTTTTAGTGTGTTTGTTTATTCTCCCTTTCCAAATAGCTCTAAACAAATCCAAACCCAAACTAGACCGATCTGTCCTGCTTGCTTTCCCCTCTACACTGCCCTGGGGAGGCCCCATCTGCAGTGCTGTGTTCAGTGCTGGGCTCCCCAGTTCAAGAAAGATGAGGAGCTGCTGGAGAGAGTCCAGCGGAGGGCTGCGAGGATGAGGAGGGGACTGGAGCATCTCCCCTATGAGGAGAGGCTGAGGGAGCTGGGCTTGTTCAGCCTGAAGAAGAGAAGGCTGCGAGGGGACCTTATAAATGCTTACAAATATCTGCAGGGTGGGGGTCAGGAGGACGGGGCCAGACTCTTTCCAGTGGTGCCCAGTGACAGGACAAGGGGCAACGGGCACAAACTGAAGCCTGGGAAGTTCCAGCTGAACCCGAGGAAGAACTTCTTCCCTCTGAGGGTGACGGAGCCCTGGCCCAGGCTGCCCAGAGGGGCTGTGGAGTCTCCTTCTCTGGAGATATTCCAGCCCCGCCTGGACACGGTGCTGTGCCCCCTGCTCTGGGTGACCCTGCTTGGGCAGGGGGTTGGGCTGGGTGACCCACAGAGGTCCCTGCCAACCCTGACCATTCTGGGATTCTGTGATTCTGTGAAATGCAGTGCCAGGTGTGTGAAGTCTTTAGCATAAAGCGATAGTTTAAAAGCCTTTTGCAATTTTCCTGCTAGCTGGGATTAAACCTGAAGGGTTCGTTAGCACAGCAGGCGGAGATCGTTCCTGGAGGAGCCCGGCTCCGGAGCCCCCTGCCCCAGGAGCGACTGCGTCTGCGCTTAGGGGCGTAGCAACAGGGGAGACCTAAGAGGGACTGGAGCAGGTGGGATATTTTGTGAGATTGTTAGCTAGCATAGAGTAATTATTAAAATAGACTAATGGCCTAAGTAATCCACACTCGTGTTACTGAGAGTACTTAAAGTGTTGTTTGGTGTCTTTGTTTCTCGTGATTCTGATGAGGCTTTTGCCCTTCCTGGCTGTGGCCAGGATCCTGCCGCTGCTGGCCTGTGGTCTGGCCCATGTCACGCCTCCGGGGCAGGAGGTCATGGCATATCGGTTTCTGTCCTTACTTTGGTTTCGCACATCCCAAACTATTGCCACATCCATTTTCATCATGGGTGAACTGTTTTCTTCTGGCATCTCCATTTGATTTTTGTCATCGTTTGGTTTCCTCTCTGACTTCCCCATGTTTTGCTGCTGCGTTACGGCCGCGAGGGATTTGTACTTTCTGCACGTCAGCTTATCCAGCCTTTCCAGTGCTGCTCTGAAGATGTTAGAATCCTGGGACCGTGCATGGTGGTAGGACCTCGGGGGGTCTCCAGTCCAACCTCCAGCTCAGGGCAGGGCGGCTTGGCCTCCACCAGCTCGCTCAGGGCTCTGGCCAGCCGCATCTTGGAAACCTCCAAGGATGGAGGAGGCACAACCTCTCTGGGCCCCTGCTCCTCATGGGGAGGACGTTTTTCCTTATATCCTGGCTGACTCTTGCCTGTTTGTTCATGTCCTCCTGCCTTGCACCACTGTGACAGGCCTGGCTCCACGTTCCTGCTGGCCTCCCATTAGGAACAGAATGGTGACTGCCAGGTGTCCCTCGACCTCTTTTCTTCTGCAGCCTGAACAAGCCCCAGTCCCTCAGCCTCTCCTCACAGGGCAAGCGCTGCAGTCCCCTGAGCATCTCGGTGGCCCTCAGCCCGCTCCTGGTTGTTGATGTCTTCCTTGCATTAGAGGCACCAGAGCAGGACAGAGAACTGACATGTGGTCTAACAAGCGCTTAGCCAAGGGGGATCATCGCTTCCCTTGGTCTGTTGGCTGTGGTCCTGCAGCCCAGGATGCCGTGGGTGCCAGGGCACAAGTTCAGCTTGTGTCTGCCAGGACCCCCAGGTCCCCTCCAGCAGAGCTGCCCCCAGCCTGTGTTGCTGCCAGGGGCTTTTCCTTCCCGGGGGCAGGACGTTGCATTTGTCCTTGCAAGGTACTTGCTGGCCTGATCCTCCAGCCTGGCTTGGTCCCGCTGGTGGCAGCTCTGCCCTCGAGCAGAGTGACCGCTCCCCGCAAATTTGGCGTTGCCTGCACACTTCAGCGAGTGCTCCGTTGCCATCCCCAAATAAAAGTGCGGCGCAGGACCGGTGCCCCGAGGCACTCGCTCGTTACCAGCCTCCACGCAGAGTACAGAGTGTGGTTCTTCAGCGCTGGCCACCTCACCCGCCGCTCGCCCGTCTGGTTGTCCACCACCCAGACCCCAGCGTCCCAGCTCACATACGGTATTGTGGGGCAGGAACTCAAATGCCTTGCGAAAGTCGAGATGAATGACAGGCGTCTCTCTTCTCCCATCCACAAGCCCAGTAATTTGATCACAGAATCAATCAGGCTCGTCAGGCCTGATTTACCCGTGGTAAATCCATGCTAACTGCTTCCAGTCACCATCATCTCCTTTGTGTGACCAGAAATGTGCTCCAAGAGGAGTCACTCCATGATTTTCCCAGGGAGAAAAGTGAGGCTGACAAGTCTGTCTGCTCTCAGGTTGTCTTTTGGGCCCTTTTTAAAGGCGGGTGCAACGTTTGCCTTTCTTGGTTGTGGGGAACCTCCCACGATCTTCATTTCTTTTCCAAGCTGGTAGAGAGGGGCCTTGTAAGGACACTGGTGGGCTGCCCCAGGACCCTTGGATTCAACTCATGTTGTCCCACACGCTCGTATGGGCAGTGCCACCCTCTTTGACTCATCTTCTTCACTGTCTTTGCTGAATCACAGAATCACAGAATAGTAGGGGTTGGAAGGGACCTCTGTGGGTCATCTAGTCCAACCCTCCTGCCCAAGCAGGGTCACCTACAGCAGGCTGCACAGGACCTTGTCCAGGCAGGTCTTGAATATCTCCAGAGAAGGAGACTCCACAGCCTCCCTGGGCAGCCTGGGCCAGGGCTCCGTCACCCTCAGAGGGAAGAAGTTCTTCCTCGGGTTCAGCTGGAACTTCCTGTGCCTCAGTTTGTGCCCGTTGCCCCTTGTCCTGAAGAGTTGGTATCTACCCGTGCCAGCATCCAGCCACATCAGCTTTCCCACCTTACAGACTGCGAGGGACGGAAGGAAGTTACGGGTGAAACTGCTCTCACGTGTGGTCTCAGGAGGGCCGTGTTCCTCAGCCTTTGCTGGGAGCTGCTTCGACGGATCTAGGGTAGGAGCAGCGTCTGTTGATGCAGCCCCCCGTTACTCTGAACACTGGTTACTGTGAAAGCCGCTGAGCGTTACTGCAGCAGGGGTGGCTTTTGTCAGTTTTTCATCAGCTTCCACGGAGTCCGTTCTTCCCCTCCTGCTTCTCCCTTCCTTCCCCTGCTCTAGAGCAGCTCTGCGGAGAGGGACCTGGGTGTCCTGGTGGACGACAGGTTAACCATGAGCCAGCAGCGTGCCCTGGGTGCCAAGAAAGCCAATGGGATCCTGGGGTGCATCAAGAAGAGTGTGGGCAGCAGGGCGAGGGAGGTTCTCCTTCCCCTCTGCTCTGCCCTGGGGAGGCCTCATCTGGAGTACTGTGTCCAGTTCTGGGCTCCCCAGTTCAAGAAAGATGAAGAGCTACTGGAGAGAGTCCAGCGGAGGGCTACGAGGATGGTGAGGGGACTGGAGCATCTCCCCTACGAGGAGAGGCTGAGGGAACGGGGCTTGTTCAGCCTGAAGAAGAGAAGGCTGCGAGGGGACCTTATAAATGCCTACAAGTATCTGAAGGGTGGGGGTCAGGAGGATGGGGCCAGACTCTTTTCAGTGGTGCCCAGCGACAGGACAAGGGGCAATGGGCACAAACTGAGGCACAGGAAGTTCCGTCTGAACATGAGGAGGAACTTCTTCGCTCTGAGGGTGACGGAGCCCTGGAACAGGCTGCCCAGGGAGGCTGTGGAGTCTCCTTCTCTGGAGATATTCAAGACCCGCCTGGACGGGGTCCTGTGCAGCCTGCTGTAGGTGACCCTGCTTGGGCAGGGGGGTTGGACTGGGTGACCCACAGAGGTCCCTTCCAACCCCTACTATTCTGTGATTCTGTGATTCTGTGACTCCTCTCCTCGTGATAGTACACAGAAGGAAGGGGACAGGAACCAGGCGGAGAGGAGGGTGAGAGAGGCAGCTGGGCAGCAAAGCTGGCGCAGACGGGGTGGAGGAGCTGGTCAGTGCAAGTGTGATCAGAGCCAGCGTTCGTTTCGTTTGTGACTTCATCTCGTGTGTTGTGGAATTGCTCTTCTGGGACTTCAGTGTCTTCCCATACTTGAGTGAGTACCTGTTGCTACACATAAACTCAGAGCAGGGGGAGGACCAGCTCATGCTCGTCTCGCTAAAGAAGAGGAGGGAAAGGAAGGCAGGGAGGCTCAAGGGAAGAAGGCAGAAGAGATCCCGCTATCCAAAAGAGAGGGTGGGTGGCAGTGGTTTGTAAGGAGAAATCACAGTAGTGAAATCTGCCTGGTTTGGCCAGGCAGTGACTTTGGAGGAGGACACGAAAATATCTCTTGAGTGTTTGAAAGAAGAGGAGGAATTACTGAGGGTGATCTAAAAGAACAAAAGCTACAATAGTAGGTTAAAAATTTAGAAAGTACACATAAAGTATGACGAGATTTTTCCTGACAGTGAACTCTAACCGAAGCTAAAGCTGCCTCTGAAGGGAAGGTTTAACAAGATCGTTACTGGATTGGATATGGGTGAGAAATAAGGTGGGGCTGCCTGGGAAAGAGACTCAGACGGTCCGTGAAAGGGCGTCCGGTCTGCACTGTGTGGTGGTCTGGCAGCTGCCCCGGGGTCCGCTGCTTTCCCCCGGGGGGGAAGCGAGCGCTGCAGCAGACAGGCATGGAAGTGGCCTAGAAGGGCTGGTCCCAGAGCTGCTAGGATTAGCATATGCACGTTAAAGAATCTTTCCTTCGGTCCAAACAGATGTCTCGTGTTATATTCCTTTGTACATCCCTGTGTTTAAATGTTCCAATTTCCTGTGCAGCTTGGGAAGGAAAGCAGTCGGATGGACAGTCCAGCAGCCCTCAGAACTCCACCTCCAGCTCCTCTCCCTCTGTTAAGCTTGATAACTCCTTGCCAGGGCTGGGGAAGAAACCGTTCCAGAGATCTGACAGACTCCATGCAAGTAAGACATTTATTTTTCTGCTTTACAGAGATTTGGTTGCTGTGATGACAGAACAAAAGCCTAAATAGCTGAATTGACTAAAGTGTGTAATGAATTCCGTTGCTAAAGCGACTCGTGGACAACTCTGGAGGGTACTGCTAGTACGCTGTGTGAATTAGGATCAATAATTCAAACCTGACAGATGCAAAAAAGCCTCTTCTCGTTTCTGATCATCAGGGGTTTCTGCCTGTGAATTCGCAGCTTGCTGTTTGAGAAGCAACAAAGTGCTCGCGTTACTTAGCAGGCTTTGTAACGTGCTTCAGACACGTTGGTAGCATTAAAAAGAAGAAGGAAATTCATTCCCAGATCTTGGTACTTCAGGCCCTGCTGCTGTCTGGCATCCTTCCCTCTCACTGGGGTTAGGTCTGTCTCAGCCTTCCGTGGGTGCCTGCACACGTGCCGATGATGGAGCTGACCTCGGTGAGCGTGAGGACGTGCTGAGGTCTCTCTCTGTTCCAATCATCCTAGCTTTTCTTCATCACTGGTGAAAACAGGCACTTTTCAGGGCATGTTTCATTTAGAATCGTAGAACCATTTGTCCCATGGAATCAATCTGTCCCCTCTAATTAGGGAATTCTGCACCTTAAGTAGATTATAAAGCTGCAGAGTCATTTTCTGAATGACTTCCAATCAAGCAAACTTCCCCTAACGAAACAAGCCTCCACAGCATTTATTTTGTTAGGTACCGTTACCTTAAAAATGACTGCTGTCAGCCCTGAAGCTGGGGCAGCGGGGTCTGTCTGAATATTAACCCATTTTGCTAATATAATGTACTTTGACTCTAAGCTTCAAAACAGACGGCGTTTTGCCAGGAACAGACAGTGGATGAGTCCAACGGCAGTGGGAGTACGCCGTGCAAATGCTTTCTTCCTTATTCTGCTCTGAATTTGCAGCACAGACATGAAGCTGGCTGCAGCAGCAGGGTTCAGGCTGGGCCTGCTGGCCCTCAAACACAGAAAGAGAACAGAATGGTTGCTTGTTTTTACGGCTTTGCCTAGTGTCCTGGGTTCTACACAAGCACAATGAATTTTCTGACAGGCTTTTGCTGAGAACAAAGTAGGAAAGTCCAGGAAGAAATCCCAAAGAACAAGCTGACCTTAACTAGAGGCTTAAAATAGAAAACAGACGTGGGTTCTAGAAACCCTCCTGAAAAAGACTCCTTGCCAGTGCCCAGGGAGCCGGGATTCCCACAGCAGTGAGGTGAACTGACACAGCGTATTAGGTATTGGGGTTGGACGGGGTGACCCACAGAGGTCCCTTCCAGCCCCTGCCATTCTGTGATTCTGTGATTCTGTGACTCTGTGATTCCGTGTGTGGAAATGGGGCTGGACAGGACCTCCCACGTTTTCTTTTCAACTGTGTGCACAAAGGTAGAACGCATATTCCAAGTCAAGCTTTGAAATGGGTTGCTAAGGCGGCGCGTTGAAAACCTCAGGCCCAGTGAGCTGCAGGGGAGCCTTCAGCCCTCTGGGCGAGGAGAGGCTGAGGGAGCTGGGCTTGTTCAGCCTGAAGAAGAGAAGGCTGCGAGGGGACCTAATAAATGCTTACAAATATCTGCAGGGTGGGGGTCAGGAGGATGGGGCCAAGCTCTTTTCAGTGGTGCCCAGCGACAGGACAAGGGGCAATGGGCACAAACTGAAGCCTGGGAAGTTCCGTCTGAACCCGAGGAAGAACTTCTTCCCTCTGAGGGTGATGGAGCCCTGGCCCAGGCTGCCCAGAGGGGCTGTGGAGTCTCCTTCTCTGGAGATATTCCAGCCCCGCCTGGACAAGGTCCTGTGCAGCCTGCTCTGGGTGACCCTGCTTCAGCAGGAGGGTTGGACTAGATGACCCACAGAGGTCCCTTCCAACCCCTACTATTCTGTGATTCTGTGATTCTGTGATTCTGTGATTCTGTGACCCACGTCTCTGTGGTTCGTTGCAGGGCAGCTGAAGAGAGCGAAGTGCGCGGAAATCGATGTGGAGACTCCCGACTCCATCCTGGTGAACACCAACCTGCGGGCCCTGATCAACAAGCACACGTTCTCTGTGCTGCCCGCGGAATGCCAGCAGCGCCTGCTGCTGCTGCTGCCGGAGGTGGACAGGCAGGTACGTCGCGGCGTCTGTCGCGCCGAGACGCCGGGCTGGTGGGCGCCGGGGGGGGAGCGTCTCCAGAAGCGACGCAGACGGCAGCTCCGAACACCACGCCTGTGTCTGACGGGACAGACTTTTTTCTTCTGTGCACAGTGTAAAAAACATTTGGAAAATCCTTCAGCCATTCGCTTGGGTGTGTGTTGCTACCCGGAAAAAGGAATTCAGGTTTGATAAATTGGTGGCTTAATTCTGCTGAATCAGCTCCGTCTTCCCAGCTGTTTCTGTTACACTGGACTTGAAGAGGGCCGGGAGCGGGGGGAATGCCGCGGTTTCGGCATCTTCCTCTCTCCTGCCCTCTCCCAGACTCTTCGGTGCGGGATTAACCCTGTGGCCCTTTAGGCTGGGGCCTTCCCACAGAACACCTGAGCGGGTTCTCCTTCTCTGTGGAGTGGAGTCTCCTTCTCTGGAGATATTCCAGCCCCGCCTGGACAAGGTCCTGTGCAGCCTGCTGTAGGTGACCCTGCTTCGGCAGGGGGGTTGGACTAGATGACCCACAGAGGTGCCTTCCAACCCCAACCATTCTGTGATTCTGTGATTCTGTGGATGCGGCCATTTAGCTCCAGCCTCTTCTGTCCCTTGCTGCCTTGTCATACTGCTGTCACGTGCCGAGCCTGGCGGAGGGAAAACTGCCTGGGCTTTCCGCTGCGTATTCACGCTGTCCAGATCGCAGAGAAGGCTCGACCTGCTCCAGAGAGCTCCTGTCCCCAGCTGAAACACGCAGTAGGTGAAAGGCACCAAGCAGGCAGCGTGACCTTTGGAGGCAGGTTGTTTTTGTGGATTGTCCGTCTGAGCCCTCTTTGCGTGTGAAGAGAGGGATTTGGAAGAGCTGAGAAGTGCTCAGTGGGGAGGAACGGGTTCATCTGTTCTGGGGGTGGCACAGAAGGAACGGTGAAGGCTTTCGCTGAGCACTGAACAGTTGGTGGTGACTGGAACAACTAACATGAGAGACCAGGGGGTGAGAACTCAGCCCTCGGTATCGAACCAACAGCTGAGAGAACCTTCTGGTAAGACAGTTCTTCCAGCTCAGCTGGATCTGATGAGTGTCATCCTAAGGGGCAGATAAAAGAACTGCCTGAAGCAATCCCAACATCAGAGCAGTTTTCGTCAGCAGCTTCTGGAAGCCAGGGGTGATACTGAGAGAGGAGAAAAGAACAAATGTTGCTCTTGCATGTAAGAGGAGGAAAAACCAACGAGTTCAGAAGTGAAGTTCACTCTGTTTATGCTCAATACCGGAGAAGTTCGGGACGGGATGAGGGTGCTTCCTGCCTTTCCCCTTACTCGTCGGCTGTGTTGTCTCCAGCGTTCCTACCCCAGCTGGCTGGGAGCTTCCGAGCAGAGCGGGATCCTGCGCTTTGCTTCCTCTTCAGCTGTAGGGGTGTTAATTCAGATGCCTTAACGTAAGTGCCTAGAGCCATTTTAGATGTTCTTCAGATATCAAAGCTGGCTTCAAGATGCCGCTCCAAATGGAAGTCTTCTGCATGTCCTGTCCCCGATCTGCATGTCCCTTGAGGACATTTTGCTGTGTGGTGTTCAGATCAGTACTAGATTCCTGTGATTACACGCCTGCCAGGAGCTGGCATCTCAGCTCGTTACTCTGGGCTCCCTTTACAGCAAATGGAAATCCAGGTGGTGCCATCAAGAGCCGGTGACCAAACACCGGTGTCTGCTTCAAGACGAGGTGAACCTTGTGCCCACCTCCATGCACTCCGTTGCCTCGGTCACTATGAACTGTGAAGGGACACCAGTTTAGACGTCGACACCTCTAGCACGGGCATCCACGTCGAGTGAAGTCACCTCCATCTTCGCCGCGGCGCTGCTCTCGTGGTTCTCACAGAATGTGAACGCGTCCAGGTCTGACAGCGTTACAGAGGATGCTCTGCTGAACGGATGATTCGGCCGAAGTTAGGAGGAGTTCCACCATTCTGTGTTGCCTCATAAACTCTAATCTTCAATCAGCGTTCATCGGGGACTTGTTAGCCCAAGGCTGATCCGATAAATATTTGAAGGAATTGTTTTGTAAATCCTGTGGTCTTTGTAATAATTAGGTGTGTGTCAAAATACGATGTGGTGGAGTCTGCAGCTGGAGTTTACTGGCAAGAACCTCACAGCAGACGGCAAGACATTTCTGTCCTGACTTTTAATTGTCCTTAAATTGAATTAGAATTTGACTGAGAAGAAATTTTGACTAGCTGGATAATATTGCTTGGCTCCTCAGAGGACATCTCCCGGAGCAGCCCACCACATCAAGTGCTTTAAAAAACGTCAGGCTTTGCTGCAGGAAACAGGAGAAGAGGTGAAGGCGTGGGACGTGGCAGTGGTGAGGGAGAGAGGAACCTGATGAGGTTCAACAAAGCCAAATGCAGGGTCCTGCACCTGGGGAGGAACAACCTCATGCACCAGTACAGGCTTGGGGTGGACCTGCTGGAGAGCAGCTCTGCGGAGAGGGACCTGGGTGTCCTGGTGGACGACAGGTTAACCATGAGCCAGCAGTGTGCCCTGGGTGCCAAGAAAGCCAATGGGATCCTGGGGTGCATCAAGAAGAGTGTGGCCAGCAGGACGAGGGAGGTTCTCCTTCCCCTCTACACTGCCCTGGTGAGGCCTCATCTGCAGTACTGTGTCCAGTTCTGGGCTCCCCAGTTCAAGAAAGATGAAGAGCTACTAGAGAGAGTCCAGCGGAGGGCTACGAGGATGATGAGGGGACTGGAACATCTCCCCTACGAGGAGAGGCTGAGGGAGCTGGGCTTGTTCAGCCTGAAGAAGAGAAGGCTGCGAGGGGACCTAATAAATGCCTACAAATATCTGCAGGGTGGGTGTCAGGAGGATGGGGCCAAGCTCTTTTCAGTGGTGCCCAGTGACAGGACAAGGGGCAATGGGCACAAACTGAGGCACAGGAAGTTCCGTCTGAACATGAGGAAGAACTTCTTCCCTCTGAGGGTGACGGAGCCCTGGAACAGGCTGCCCAGGGAGGTTGTGGAGTCTCCTTCTCTGGAGATATTCCAGCCCCGCCTGGACAAGGTCCTGTGCAGCCTGCTGTAGGTGACCCTGCTTCGGCAGGAGGGTTGGACTGGGTGATCCACAGAGGTCCCTTCCAACCCCGACTATTCTGTGATTCTGTGATTCTGTGCTGTGTTTCGCTTGGCGGTGGCTCAGACTGAGCTGTTACGGCCGGTGCTCCTGAGGAGCAGAAGGTGGGCACTCGAGGCATGGCCCCGGCAGCTCTCTGACCTCCAGCACGAGGAGCAGGCAGCACCGAACATGAGGTAGAGGATAGTCCTGTGAATTCTGCTCCCTGTGGGTGATCAATAGAGATTTGGACTAGAAAATGAATCTCTGCTTTTGTAGTCCCTATAATGGCTGCTTCTAACTTCAAACTTAAAAATCTTTAACTAAATCTCCTAAAAAACCTTCTCTTAGGTCACTTCCATCATTTTAACTACCTCCATCACAAGTGCTGCCTCAGGAGAAGCAGTGCTTCTGTCAGATCCTGCACCGCTGGACGTCTGCGGCACAGATCTCCCCGTGCAATCAGACGTGTCCTGCATTTGGGCAGTTGGATTTGGCTTGTTCTGGGTTATTATTTATGCAATAAATGGAAGCACATCAGTTTTGCCCACTGCCCGTTTTTGCGGCTTACTGAATGTGTATTTTTGTGTTTCTGGTAGAGCAATTCCACGTTTACTTCTGTGGGATAAAGAGCAAAAGCAAGCCTCATATTTGTTTTATTACCCTGGTTATCATTTCCCACCATGCTGCGTTCTAGTCTTAGCCTCATGCTCTCTCGTTTATGTCCTGCAGCAGGACTGCCCTAGTTGGTTAACCGTATTTCGAAGACAAAATGAGTTTTAAGCTTCATTTGTCCCTGTTTTTCCTGCAGCATCCGTGGTTATGATTCGATATATTTCAGAGTTCCTTTTCTATGATACCTTTTACGTCCTTGCTTTTCCTTCATGCACTTTCTCATGCTGCCCAGAAGACAGCAGAGCTGGTGCTTTGGATGGGCGTTTAGATGACATCTCGCATTCATTTGGCAGGGCAAAAGGCATCTGAAGATTTCAGAGCCTGTGCTGTTCTGTCTCCTTGGGCTTCTCCGTGCCGCCTGTTCCATCTGCTGCTCACGTGCATTTGGGCAGCAGCAGGACTGTACAGGACCGGGCTGAAGCAAGGATGAGGAGGATTTACCACAGCCTCGGCTAAGCACAGCCCTAAGGCAGCTGGTTATCTTCTTCTGAGTTAGAGACAGGTTCCAGAGAGATTTATGGCAGTGTTGGGACTCCTGCTCTGTTTTCAGATCCCATGTGACGACATGTGACAGTTGTCTTTCCAGCTCGTTAACGCTGTTGGCCTTGCCGTGTGTTGCAGGTTGGGGCGGATGGTTTGCTGAAGCTGAGTGGCTCTGCGCTCAACAACGAGTTCTTCACTTCAGCTGCCCAAGGCTGGAAGGAGAGGCTGTCAGAAGGTAAAACTTCCCCAGACAATGAAGGAAAATGCTAGCAGGCTTTCAGCTAGTGAACATTTTGAGGAACGTGTAACAGGTGTTTGATGGAGAAGCTGAAGCACTGGCGTGACTTACCAGGTGAAGACAGCTGTAGTCAGTACGGCCCACAAGAGCAAATGCAAGCCTGGAGCTGTGTAAACTCCAGGTCATAGAGGGGGCTGCGGCAAGGAGTTCTCTTTTGAACTTCACATGTGGGAAAGTGAGCAAGTCTCTCGAAGAAATGAGAAAAGCATTGAGTCTCCTTCTCTGGAGATATTCAAGACCCACCTGGACAAGGCCCTCTGCAGCCTGCTCTGGGTGACCCTGCTTCGGCAGGAGGGTTGGACTGGGTGACCCACAGAGGTCCCTGCCAACCCCGACCATGCTGGGACTCTGTGATTCTGTGAAGCAGGAAAAATGCGTTTAAGATCTCGGTGAGATGACAGTAGAGCTGTGTTATTGTCAAGCTGTGGTAGCTAAGTGTAGCCCGCTGCTAAGATCAGGAGAGAAGGTAAATTGCATTCCCAGAGCAATCTACTTCGTCTAGCCACCGTTGATATGGTCAGTCCTTTGAGCCATAGTTTTTTGTATAGTGTAAAGACACCCATTTACTAATCTACAGGACTCCTGCACCTTCAGCAATCGTTTGCATCTTGAACGCAGAGGTGCTGAATTCCATGACCTGCCCAAATCCCATCACCAGAAGTGCTCTCGCTCGTTGTGGGCAGGGTCCATTTCCTCCACAGACCTGAACCACGCAGCCTTTCACAAGAGCTTTTCTGAAGCCTGTAGCACCAGTGGTGACTCCCTTTAAGAAGAAGGGAATATCATTGACTCATGCCCAGACAATTGACTCTTAAGAGGTTTTTCCACAGAGAATGTATCCAGTTCCATATGAATGACCCTTTATATTTCGTGGATTCTGGGTCAGTCTGTGCCAGTAAACAGAACTCAGGTCTCTGTAGTGTTTAATTGTTAAACCTACTCCCAGTTTTGGCCCCCATCATTTAGTGTTTTCCCTTCAGTGCGTCTTGGAAGACCTTTTGTCCGTCCATGTCTACGCATCTAGAGGGTGCAGCTACGTTTACACCAAGACTTTCTCACCAGAGTAAAACTCCTGTAGAGCCTGCTGCGATGCTAAAGCTTGCAACGATCAGGGTGAAGTCTGGAGACCCCCACTGACATTCGCACTGAGCGCTGTGTCTCTGCTCGGGTATCAAAGCACGCTGCCACTGTGGGCAGAGCAGTCCTGTAGGCTTTCTTCGGCTGCTCGTCAAGGTGCTGGCGATTCGTAACAGAATCACAGAATCACAGAATAGTAGGGGTTGGAAGGGACCTCTGTGGGTCACCCAGCCCAACCCCCTGCCCAAGCAGGGTCACCCAGAGCAGGCTGCACAGGACCTTGTCCAGGCGGGTCTTGAATATCTCCAGAGAAGGAGACTCCACAACCTGCCTGGCCAGCCTGGGCCAGGGCTCCGTCACCCTCAGAGGGAAGAAGTTCTTCCTCGTGTTCAGACGGAAACAACGCTGTCTGGGGTCATCCACAGTGTTATTGGGCATATGCAGGCCTGGTCAGCCTCCATGTCATCACTGGGACAGTCACGGAGCGAGCCCTCCTGGAGCAGGTCTCTGGGCACGTGAAGAAGGTGGTGATTGGAAACAGCCAGCATGGTTTCACCAGGGGTAAATCATGCCTGAGCAGCCTGACTGCATTAAAAAGGACTGAGTTTGTGAACAAGAGGAGCGTGGTGGGCATCGTTTGCCTCAGCCTAAGCAAAGCTTTTGATGGCCGTCTCCCACAGCGCTTGGGTATCCGCGCTGGGACACTAGGCTCTAGATGGGTGGACAAGCTGTGAGCTGGAGGTTGGACTTAGGAGACCTCCTGAGGTCCCCATCAACCCTTAGGTAGACGTTCATAAGTAAATTACTTCCACTTGACTGCGAGCTGCCCCGTGGGCAGTGCAAGCTTGGGGCGATGCGGACGCGTGCTTTTAGCTGAGATCTCCCAGCTGGGAGACAAAGGTGGCATAGCCACGGAATGAAGGTCCAAGGATTCGCCAGCACCACAGAGACTATTTCCAAAGAACAAATTTTGCACCCTGCTGCTGAATTACTGTAAGCAAAGGCAGGCATTCTGCTGTTTTCAGTGCAACAGACGTTCTAGGTTCATTTACCTGACCAAGTTTATACAAAAGTGGAAAATAAAGTCGAGGTACCAGAGATTGTGGTTTGGTCCTGATTCGAAGATCCGGTAAGAAAAACCTAACAGCACAATGTACACTGCTCAGCAGGGATTCTTTATTGCGGCGCCGGGCACACGGGGGATTTCTCCTCCAAACGTGCACGCCAGACACCCTGTTGCTTCAGGTTAAATACAATCACACAGGTCATTATTCATTATATTTCTAGGAACTAATTAGCATATGTAAATATCTTTCACGCATGTCTGTTAGTATCTTTGGGTGGTCTTCGGGGGTCCCAAGATGAAGGCCCATCCTCTTCATCACGCTGTTCACTGATTGACATTTGTTTCTGCGCAAGCTCAGTTCTAGCATCACGTCCATCATGTCCTTCAGGTTGTTTTGCTCCAGTCTTGTTGCTCTCTTGGTGCCTCCTGATCTCTGTAGCTTGGCGCATTTGCCCTCCCAAGGCTGAGCTGTCTGGAGTAGAGTTATTTAGGAGTCTCTTTTATCCCACAATTATCCCAATTATTTGCTGAGAATCAAGACCACTTTTGTTTCACTTAATTATTTTGTCTAACGACTAAGTGATAGCTTGTGCCCATGTCCTTCCACTACATTCCTTAATGAGAGAACAGGGATTAGTGGAACAGTTATATTGTTAGATCACTATGCATGCAGAAATACAAGTTACAGTACTAAAGACTACTAAAAACTAGAAAATATTAAGGCTTTTTGTTATAGTTTCACATTTCTTACAATCCCCTCTATCAGTCCCTCTGTACTTGCCGCAATAAGAGGATGACTCCTGATTTAATACTGGCGAGTATCGGTGTACTAAAAAGGGGCACACTCTTAGTTTCCTTTGGATGTATTTTGATAACTGCATGGAGAACAAACTCAGCAAGAATTCCTTAGGATTCCCTTACTTGACGGGAGAAAATTATTGAGAAAGAAACTGTGCAGTGATGGAAGTACCCAATTTCTGTTGCTCTCTTTAAGGAATCCCCTCTCTTTGGTAACTGCAGCGTTAGAAAAGCTCTGATTCTAGTAACTGTCTCCTCCAGAGCTAAAGAGCAGAAGCAAAACGCTGTGTGAGCTAGAGAAGCCGGGAGAATGAAGGAAGTCTTGCGGCTCGAGCTCACATGTCTGTTGTCAAAGCACTGCAGCTGTGCCAAAACCCCAAGCTTTCTTGTTTTTAAATGATGAACTCTTAAAGAATTAACATACGGTCCTAGAAACCGTCATGGTTCGAAGCTGCGCCGGGGAGGGTTCAGACTTGCCATTAGGAAACATTTCCTACCAGCCGCAGTGCGTGGAGGTGTGAAATGCGCCCTTCAGATGCGTGAGAGGGTTTTTTGAGTTTCCCACCTGCCTGCGACAGAAAAGCATCCGATGCCAGAAATGTTTTCTGTCATTTGTGCGGGGCAAGAAGCCTTTGCTGCTCTTGCAGGCGTGTTTCCCCGCAGCCGGCCAGGGCTGTCGCTTCAGGGTGCCATATTGCCTTGCCATCTGCACGGGCAGTGTCTTCGGAGCCTTCAGAAAATGGCAGTCCCGCAGTGCACACCTACATACAACATACGTTTGTGTATAGATATGTATTCCTTTAATAAGCGCCGTTTCACATAACGCGTCTGTCGGCAGCCGGAGTGGACGCTGGCAGGGAAGGGAGCTGTGACTGTCGGGCGTGAAGCTGTCGCCCACCCACGGCGAGGAGCAGGCAGCAGAGAAGCACCTCGCAGCTCAGGAGCGATGCCCGCAGGCAGGGCGACAGTGTCACCGCCTCTGCCGGGGACTCCTGTGCTTATCCCGATCCGCTTCATCCGTCGCCTTTTTTGAAGGTATCCCTCATTGCGTTTTGCAGGTGAGTTCACACCAGAAATGCAGCTGAGAATACGGCAAGAAATAGAAAAGGAAAAGAAGGTTGAGCTGTGGAAGGAACATTTTTTTGAGAGCTACTACGGTCAGAGGTAAGACATTCCGCTGTCGTCGTTACTCCCGCACTGCCTGTCCAGACGTAGCGGGTGCCGCATTTGTAGCGTTGCTGTGCATCGATAAATGTTACTTTTCGTTAGCCCTGGAACCTAAAGAAAGTCTCTGCCTTCGTCTGGCTGCCACAGAACTGCGAAAAGCCCAGGTGAGCTGGGTCAGCAGCGATGCGTTTGCTGTCAGGGTTTCTAACGCTTTAACCGGCGTGGTACCGTCTTCCATAGGCGAGGGTGTCTTTCAGAGTTTGCATTTAGCTCTCCGCACGCCGCGCTACGGCAGTCTGAGACGCTCCCCTCCTGCGGTTCTTCCAGTGTCGGGATCCTGGTGATCAGCGGGGGTGCGGTGGCTGAGCGTGCTCTGCCTTGCACTAGGTCACCTGCTGCGTGAAGTCTTGAGTATCTCTCCAGTCAGACACGTATTGGGTTAAGGGCCCGAGTCTGCAAGTCTTTTATTCTCCGTTTCTCTTCGCTTCAGGATTTTCCCATCCTTTTGGGCTATGGGGAGGATTTCAGGTTTCTGTGCGAATAACTACGAAGAAACCTGAAAACCAACAGATGCGTGTAACGAACTCGTGAGGAATTGTTATCCTGCGTCGTGACTGTTAGCGCTTACGCTTGTCCTGGGACTGTCCGCCAGTTTCCCTCCCTTTCAGCCACGATGTTTGAACCCTCTAGAGCATTTGGATTATGGCAAGCCCTATTTTTACCGTTCCGTGGTCTGATAGTTTGGGGTTTCGTGGGTGAGGAGGAGGCTGGTGTGGGGGTGTCCATCTGGCAGGCTGCGGTACTGAGCAGAGGAACACCAGGCCGAGAACGCAAGGGGTCTGCTGGCGTTAGCAAAGAGCTTTACTCGGGGAACTGACCGGGTTCTCCGAGTGCTGGCAGCCAGGGTGTCACCACGCACGGAGCTCAGTGCTGGAAGATAAAAGGTGGCAGCCGTGTTCTTGAAGCTTTAGGGGGACAGGGGACAGCAGGACAGCGTGGAGGTGACGTGCACAATAGCAGGACTTAGGTTCTCTCTCGCTCCGAAGAACTGGTCTGGTAGAAGTCAATCCCATAGATGCATCAGGCTGGCTTCATCAGACTCTGTGGGTTCATGTTTGGGCAAAAAACCCAAATCTGATATTTCGTTAAGAGGGATGGGTGAAGTTAATCCCAAAGCAGAGATTAGATTCCCAGCTTGTTCGCTTCTTTCACAAATAAAGGTGGAAGAATAATACAGAATGAAAACACTCCCGGCTTTTTGATGATGGGGAGAGGGAGTGGTGCCGGTTCCAAGCTCAGGGTACGTCCGTGGTCCTGGCACTAGCCGTGTGCCTCGGCAGCAAACGGTGGGACGCCTTGCAGTGTCCCCTTCTGCAGATGTCACTGTATGAGCTGAAGTCAGACGCAAGCAGTGCGGGGTCTGCTGCAGAGATACGTCTGTGGTGGCTAATAAAGGGAATATTTGCTGTTGGCCAGATCCATTTGATCTGCAGCCAGACTGGTGTCTGGACAGAGGACCAGATCGAACCTGTGCTCTGTGTTTTTCATTTAGCTGGTTTTAGGCTTTGCTGTGAACTTCTGTTTCATGTGGAAGTACCAACAGCACGGGAGGTTTTCAAAGATCGTGGCACAGGCTTAGGTGCGTGAGGCACATTTATTTAGGGTGTGGTACATAGAGAATCCTCTCAGTTTTCCTAAGGATAGTATGCTTTTTGTAAGAATGTTTTACAAAATAAGAATTCTGTTTTTATTGATAGTTCTGGACTAAGTCCTGAAGAGTCCAAGAGGCTGACAGCAAACACCAGCCCTGCCGAGACAGAGACCGAAACCCCAGCAGCTGAACAGCCAAAATGCCCACCGGCCTCTCTGGCACCACTCAAAGAGGAGATGCCCTCTCCGTTGGAGTCCAAAGCACAAGCAGCCCAGGAAGCACCAGCGATGACAAAAGGAGGAGAGGAGAGAAGAGAGGACACGCAGCCCAAGCCAGCCAAACCTGTGGAGGCCTCGGTTTCCCCGGATGGGTGCGCAGTGAAACCTGGCGACCACTCTCTCCCCAAAAAAGAGGGAGTCCAAGGAGAATCCGTTCAAGAGAAACCCCCAACTGCCGCTAGTCAAAAGCCCGAAGAGAGAAAGCACGCCGCATCGAAGGGTGTGCTCACGAAAGAGCCTGTCAGTACCTCAGTTTTGGCCCCGAGTAAACCAAAGAGCCCCGAAGCAGGCGCAGTAGCAGCAGACGTGAAAAGTCCAGCGATTACTCCAGAAACGCCAGGAAAGAAGTCCCCTGTAAATGAAGAAATGGAAGTCAGTGTTGAAGCCCCCAAGAGGAAGTCAGAGAGTCACGAAGAAGCTCTTACCAGCCCGGAAAAAAAGCCACGCATCACGGAGAACTGTCAGCACCCGCAGGCGTTTCGGACCCAGCCACAGCCCTTTCCTGCGGCGGGGACCCCGGTGCCGCGGGTACCCCCGCTCAAGGTAAAGAGATCCACAGCGGGGCCTTGCATGGGTCAGTTCAGCTGGTGGCTCTCACCGAAACGCTCTGTCGGTTCAGTTCCAGTTCTGTGTGTAAATCATGTTACCTTATTATAGCAATGGAAATGTTTCATCCAAAAACGTAAAAGCTCAGCTGTGTGCTAAAGGGAGTCTGCTGGCTGGCTGATCAGCGTAACTTCAGTTAAGTATCTCTTGTGCACCTGCATCTGTTAAGAGATCTCTTGGGCCAGGAGCTCACAGCATTGTGCGGGAGCCCCAGACCGAGCGTAACAGGGGTGCTGTAGGCGGGGGAAGCTGGGGAGAGCCGCGGAGGAACCGCCAGACTATACCAACAAAGCACGTCGTAGCCAGAGGTGCACAGAGCTTTGCAGAGCACAGAATCACAGAATCACAGCATGTTCGGGGTTGGCAGGGCCCTCTGCGGGTCACCCAGCCCAACCCCCTGCCCAAGCAGGGTCACCCAGAGCAGGGGGCACAGCACCGCGGCCAGGCGGGGCTGGAATATCTCCAGAGAAGGAGACTCCCCAGCCCCTCTGGGCAGCCTGGGCCAGGGCTCCGGCACCCTCAGAGGGAAGAAGTTCTTCCTCGGGTTCAGCTGGAACTTCCCAGGCTTCAGTTTGTGCCCGTTGCCCCTTGTCCTGTCGCTGGGCACCACTGCAAAGAGTCTGGCCCCGTCCTCCTGACCCCCACCCTGCAGATATTTAGAGGCATTTCGAAGGTCCCCTCGCAGCCTTCTCTTCTCCAGGCTGAACAAGCCCAGCTCCCTCAGCCTCTCCTCGGAGGAGAGATGCTCCAGTCCCTTCATCATCCTCGTAGCCCAGATGCATGAGTATCCCCAGCAGTACAATAACGGGTCCAGAAGGAATGCTATCAGCAGCCTCTTCTGTTAGACCAAGTCCAGAAACTAAATTATTTCCCTGTATTAAAAAAAAAAAAAAAAAGACCATCTAGAAATCATGCAGTTAGCACTTACACCAGCTGGATGCAGCGTGGTGCCAGGCTGGGTAGCAGGGAAAGACTATTTTCGGGAGCATCTCAATTCCAAAAGCTGCTGAGTCACAGAATCACAGAATCACAGAATAGTAGGGGTTGGAAGGGACCTCTGTGGGTCATCAAGTCCAACCCTCCTGCCGAAGCAGGGTCACCTACAGGAGGCTGCACAGGACCTTGTCCAGGCGGGTCTTGAATATCTCCAGAGAAGGAGACTCCACAGCCCCTCTGGGCAGCCTGGGCCAGGGCTCCGTCACCCTCAGAGGGAAGAAGTTCTTCCTCATGTTCAGCTGGAACTTCCTGTGCCTCAGTTTGTGCCCATTGCCCCTTGTCCTGCCACTGGGCACCACTGAAAAGAGCTTGGCCCCATCCTCCTGACACCCACCCTGCAGAGTCGTAGCGAGAGCCCACGTCGGAAGGGAAACGGGCACCAAGTCACCCCTGGGCTAGGGCAGATGGGGAGGAAGCTCGAGAGAAACATCCCCGACTCTGGCCTGGAGCACGCGGTGCTCTTGCCCGGGAGATGGGGGTCACAGGAGCACACCCCTCCTGCTGCACCGCCAGGGAATGCCCCGCTGGGGCGAGACGCTCCCGGGTCAGACGCTTGGTCCTCTGCCAGAAGGTGATGACAGGATTGCACGTGTGCAGGTAGCGCCGATCCCTCCTTCAGTGACGTTGTGCTCAACAGGGACAGGAAATGGGCGAGCCAGCGCGGAAATGTTTGTTACAGTCGCGTGTGGCTGCAAGAACAGAAAGGTTTGGTTTCTGCAGGATAGGGCCTGCGCCTTTCCTACCAGAGTTTGCTCTGGTTCAAGTTCAGCTCCCTGGTGTGGGGCCTTAGGCAGAAGCTGTAAATGGAAAATGGGTTAATTACTCTGTTTCTGTGTCTCCTAAGAATTCTGCTCTCCTGCTAAGATTCTTTTACACTAGGAAGTACACAAACACAAAATTTAAAAAATGGTTAATTATTGATACTGTGTTAATAAGTGTGGCACACAGGTACGAAAGGATTACTGAAATGTGTCAGTGACAGAAAACTGGGGGAAAACTCTCAGTAAAAGAGATTTGAAATATAGAGGAAGAGTGGCTGACCTTCCAGTGTAATAAACATGGGATTTAATTTAATAAGAGAGTGAATCCAAGGGCGATTGGCAATATTTTCCCCTGTAAGGCAGAAGGCATGTCACTCCTCAGTACGGAAAGGAGCGGTGAACTGGTTAATCAGAAGATGAGTGGGAGGCAGCGAGGTATTGCAGATACACGAGAACGAGCGTAACCTCAAAACACACTCGCGTAACTCTGCAGTGGAGATGGAAGAGCACTGACCTTAGAGCGCTGTTCTCATCACAGAATCACAGAATCACAGAACAGTAGGGGTTGGAAGGGACCTCTGTGGGTCATCTAGTCCAACCCTCCTGCCCAAGCAGGGTCACCTACAGCAGGCTGCACAGGACCTTGTCATCACTTACCTTCGGGAAAGAACAAGCTTGCGGGAAGTAGACTGGGATGGTGAGGGGAGCAGAGAACCTATTTTAGAAGGAAGGATTAAAATATTGGTGTTTTATCTACAGAAACGCAGTGGAGGGGTCAGTATTGCTTTGTGTAAAAGCACTGAGGAACGAGGGTAAATACACAGGGGGAAAAGAGCAATGCAAAATCAAGCAGAATGCTGACACAAAACTTTAAAAGGATCTAAATTACACAGGAATAAAATATGAAACTTGGAATAAGGGGTGACAGGAGTTGAGCTGTGGAGGAATCCTACGGTTTTTTCCGAGGGAGCTTTGAGTAACGGTGTACGATGCACCAGCCTGCGACGGCAAGGGCTGAGCTTCCAATCTGAGCCACCAAGATTGTCAAAGACCTCAAACAGGTGTGGCAGACATCGAACGATCACACACATCTTGTGTTATTTACCTCAAGCGAGGGAGATGAGGGATTTCTCCAGAACTACAGCTATTTCTCTAAGCCCAAACTGCAAGCGCCTCAGTGTGTGGGTTCAGTGTTCCCCGTATCTCAGCTGTGCTTTCCTCCTCCTCTGTTTCAGATTCCCGTTTCCAGAATCTCCCCGATGCCATTTCCTGCGGGCCAGGTCTCTCCCAGGGCACGTTTCCCAGTCTCACTTACCAGTCCGGGAAGAACCGGGGCCAGAACTTTGGCCGACATCAAGGCGAAAGCCCAGCAAGCCAAGGCCCAGAGGGCAGCGGCCGCCGCTGCCGCCGCCGCCGCCGCTGCCGCCGCCTCGGCGGGGGGGGCTGTGCCCGGGCCCGGACCCGGCGGCGGTGGGGGTCCCCTGGGCGGTGGAGCAGAGAAGAGTAACGCAGCAACGAGCGGAACCAGCGAAACTGGAATTCGAGGAAATGCACTGGAACTGGCAGGAACTGGAAGCGGGGGAAGTTCGAGAAGGTTTCTTCCCCATTGCCCAGGGAGCCATACCCAAATGGAGACCCAGGCCGCGGAGCAGGCACCACCTCACAACCCTTCTAGAGCACAACTACAGCAAGCTTCCACGCTGCAACCCAGAACTGCAGCCAGCAGTACAGGCAGCAGCTCCTCCTCGTCAGCGGTGTCGGCATTAGAGAGAACCAGCGGAATCAGGCAGAGCCCCCCCGGTGTGCAGGTAAATCAGGCTTCAGGCTCGCCGTGTGCTGGCAGCAGCGACAGACAGGAGAAGGCACCTTCTGCTCCGGCAGGTCCGAGCGGGGCCTGTGGGGCACCGGCTGTCAGGGACGGAACAGGCTGCGTCACGGCGTCCACAGCAGGTCCCAACACAAAGGTAGCTAAGGTAGCACCTACGGCCTTAGGAGGGACCAGCTCAGATGTTCCTAAAGGTAAACCTCCTTCCCCTCCGATGTCGTCACCAACACCCACGAGCTCCGAAGCCCAGGCTGGAGGTGTGGTCGCGTCTGGTACATCTGTCCCACCCTCTAACACTTCGTCGGTAGCACCGAGCCTTAAAACACACGCAAGCTCAAGTGGGGCCCTCCCGAAACCAAGCTCCAGTATTCCTGCTAACAACCCTTTGGTCACCCAGCTTCTTCAAGGCAAGAACGTCCCTCTGGAGCAAATCCTGCCGAAGCCTCTCACCAAAGCAGAGATGAAAACTGTCCCTTTAGAATCTCGTGAAGAAAAAGGGGTGGCAGCAGCATCCAGTGCTACCAGTGTAGCAGGGAACGGCACTGGAGCCGAGGGCGGTGAAAGACAATCGAGTTTGCCCATACAACAGCTTGGGAAGATCTTTTGCCAGAACAGGCCTCTGCCTCACATTCCAAGGACCTTTCCGCTCCCCTCGGGAAAGGACCCTGGTCTTGACCAGCACCAGTGCCACGAGGCGCTCAGCAAAACGACCCAAGAGCAGATCCTTCAGACGCTTATCAAGAGGGTCCAGAGGCAGAATGTGTTGCCAGTCCTTCAGCCTTCACAACTGAACCTCACTCACTCAGGTTTCCAGTTAGAAAACAGCTCCACCAGCCAGAGGTTTATGCTCGGTTTCATGGGCAGAAGGACATCCAAGCCTGCGATGTCTGGTCATTATCTGCTCAACATTTCCACCTATGGTCGTGGTTCAGAGAGTTTGAGGAGAGGCTTCTCCTTGAACCCGGAAAACCGCTTGTGTCTGAACAGTCCTGCTGATGCTCCAAAACCAGAATTCGGGGAATGTGAGGAGACAGCTGGCCACGGCAGCAGCAGCGAGGAAGGAGATGCAGATGATGAGAGTACTGGTGATGAACGTGAACATATCAGCGTGAAAGAGGAGCCCCAGGCTTCTGGTCAGTGTGAAAAAGAGCAGGTATCACAAGGCATAAATTCTTCGGATTACAGCACCTTTGCTAAGAAGGGGGTAAAGACAGAAGCAGCCACGTCTCAGCAAGCAGCAGTCAACAAGGAGAGCGTTCAGGCGTTTGATGGAACTACGTTAGCACGAGATTTTATTCAAGCCGCTCAAGAGCAAATGGCACATGCAATGAGGGGGAAAACGCACAGCAGTCCGGAGCTTCTCAGCACTCCTGTACCGTCCTCGGACTCTGCGCAGCAGCAGCCCCCGCGGCTTTCTCCTTCACACCCTCCAAAGCTGTCTGGAAATGCTGCAGCACAGCTCATTGGGCCCAGCTACAGTGGCACAATAAACGTCTCCACCTCCCCAGACGTGAACCAAGGGTCTCTCATGACTGGGCTGTCTGAATGCAACCAGTTGTCCAGCAGCATGGGGAATGTCATGTCCTTTTCCGTGACGGTAACCACCATTTCCACCAGCCAAGCTATGAACTCTGGCAGCCACCCTCAGACCATCCCCGTGCAAGCCTTCGCTGAAGACAGCAGCATGGAGGATTCCCCTTCCAAATGTTACTGCAGGTTGAAAGCCATGATCATGTGCAAGGGCTGCGGTGCCTTCTGCCATGACGATTGCATTGGCCCCTCTAAGCTCTGTGTCTCCTGCCTCGTCGTGCGGTAACCGGGGCGGGAAGCGAGGAAGAGGATGGCTTGATTTTTGGTTTTGTGTTCAGAAGTACATTGGGAAGAAAACAGGAAATTTACTGCCTTGCACAAGAGACACGTTACTGAATCAGGAATACAGAGTAGAGTTCTTCTTTCATTAAAGAAAGAGCACCTTCTTGTACAGTGAGTCTAAATTGAGCTCAACTACGTGAATTGTGACAAGAGTTTGCACTTAAGGAATTATGTAAATATGTCACATTATTTTGTTTAAAAATATTTTTTCAATCTTTTAGGAGGTAGTGTTTGACTTGTACTGCAGTTTCATTAACCCCAGCCTGCTATCCAGCGTGTTTGCTGAGCTCTGCTCTAGATGGGGGAACGAACCCCCGGCAAAACCTTAGCCTGTTGCCGGTCTTCTCTGGACAAAGAGAAGAACGGGATAATCGAGAAACGAAACGTTTGTCCTGACTGATCACGGAGCACCGAAGCAGGAACCCCTGATGGGGCTCGCTTTGGTGCTCTAAATTCTAGTTCAAATTTGCCAGACTTGGCAGGCGTTAACATCGTACCAGCCCTCCAAGTCACTGCCTTTCGCTTGCGGCCGGGCTGTTTCCAGAAGGCGTACTGGGTTGTGCAATATTGGCTGGCGGTTCTGATCTGCGTATCCTCTCCTCTTCAAGGAGCCAGTTGCACTAACCTTGTTCTAAGGCAGGGAGTGTCTCGATTTGCTCCTGGCAAATACTGAAAAAGGCAACTGTACTAACCATAGGATTCAAGACCTTAAATCATTAAACCAACTCGGTAACCATGATTATTGGTAATC